>NC_134405.1:196919620-197610938 GCF_038048845.1 Mixophyes fleayi
ATTGTGATTTACAAAGGATAAAAATTTCAAAGTGATATGTGGGTTAGGCATTGAGATATGAATTTTTTTAGGAGACATATCACACTAAAAACGGAGAATCAGGAGTGGCATTTCTGAACAGTTTTACATAACTTTGACACCCTATATCTCAGAAACTATGAGAAGATAAATTTTACATGGATTAGTAGATATGTGGTAGTATCAGGTGTACCAAGTTTCATGAAAATCTGAGGGGGGTGGGACGGCGGGTGTCATGGCTAGGTGAACTGACATGGATGACTCAATGAATTTTGGAACATGTAATATGTTTTATTGACTCAGGAAATTGTGAAGCTTTGCTTGGCACCCTTGGGGGTAAAAGTCAGCAGACCTGTCAGCGAAAGGGTTAAAATTTGGGCACTCCCCCCTATCCTGTGTTTTTTTGAGCTGCCCTAAAATGCATTTTATCCAATAATAGTTGTGTGGTGTTCATATCCATAGCTTTATGTTAAACTACTATATAATGTTTACTAAAAACATTTTAGCTTCCACGGCTTGAAATGTTAGTCATACTTGACATTTTGTATTGTACATCATATTTGAGTAATATATATTATTTTTTTTTATTTTTTTTAAATCACGCTTTACTTTTTGTAATTGGAAAAAACTTTTGAAAACCTCACCTTGATCCCAACACTAACTTTTTTATTTGAGGGTTTTTTTTTTTACAAACTACCTTTCACTCCTCAATGAACAACTGTAGCTTATTTAGTATCCTAGAGCTGCTCTTGGAGCACTTGTCATAAGCAGGTTGAACTCTTAAGACAGTGTTGGGCGTTTTAGTAGACTGCACTTTTCTGGCTGGGAAGTGGTTAGCACTTCTGCCTCACAGCACTGGGGTCTTGAGGTCGAATCCCGACCATGGCCTTATCTGTGTGGAGTTTGTATGTTCTCCCCGTGTTTGCGTGGGTTTCCTCCGGGTGCTCCGGTTACCTCCCACACTCCTAAAACATACTGATAGATTAAATTGCTCTTAGTCTCTTTCTGTGTGTGTGTGTGTATGCAGCAGTTTGATGTGACAAGTGAACAGGTTTCACCATTACTTTGTAGCATTGACTTTGCATATCTTTACTATAGAAAGCAATGATTTTCTGACCTGTCGTTTTAAAGTGTCTTTCTAACAATGCTCTTAAGTTCTCTAGTTGTACTAAGTGAGCTATATCTGCTAATACTAATTAATTTAGGCTCATATTGCAATATACCTGCTAAATTGGCATCTATCTATAGATACCATGCAAGACTATGGGGCTGATTGAATTATTCTCACCTCTATGAGGTGTGTGGCACAATCTGCAATGTTACATCGCCGCAGGGTGCCCCTACAACTGCTTTGGAGGCACTCCGTGACACATCTGAGAATTGAATCCGCCTCATAGCCTTGTGTGGTATCTATAGATGTTCTTGATGTTCCATAAGATAAAATAGTCTTGATTGTTTCCACAAGAACAGATACTCTATGTTTAAATTAATTTTTGCTGCTTTGTCCTTATGTTTCTGTTTTGAACTTAAATAAACTCTTTGTTTAAGATGACATTTGTGTTTTATGGATTTGTTTTGTCTTCAGAGTACACCTGTGACAACACTCTCAGCATTACAAGTACAAGGCCACCTGGTTGCTTCTCAATCCTCCCTGTTCCCTGCTACCACGACAGGTCACCAAGTAGAGCAAGCGAAGAAACCAGGACAAAACTTCATGTGCTTGTGGCAATCGTGTAAAAGGTAAGTGTACATCAGTTTCATTTCACATGCCTATCCCGATGCTCAGGATAAAGTAACCTTTTGTGTTTGCCTTGGTAAATAGACAGGCTTAATGAACAAGAGCACCCACAACAAGATATTTTGTTTTGGGTGTAGTTCAAGGAGTAAAGATAAAAAAAACACAGTGGATGAGCAGTTCCAGATGAACTAATGGTCCCATACAGCTATGTTTTGTTCTTTTAACCTGTTTGAAATGGTTGACCATGCCCTTCCCTATGTATTTGACATTGATCTGAATTCACTGTGAACTGCCATGGTTTCAAATTCATAAAACTGATTTTATTCTGCTCATTTTGATTTCTGGGGGCTATAGGCATGGATCATAAGGAACGTGTTGTTTTATGATAATAGTCTTTTAAATATGTAGTTACTTAAGATAAAGTGTTGATCTAAACAAGTCAGCAATGACTTCCGAGTTTATAATTATTTGAAAAATGGAATGCCCCTAATGTACATTATGATGTTAGAATTTTAGGTCCATCTTTAAAAACTTGTCATGTGCCATTCTGACAGAACTCCTCGGGAGTGTGACCAGGTAGTGTATCACTTCCTACAGCTACATACACAACCACTGCAGATGACTTAAGTCTATCAGTAAGATGTATAGTCAGTTGCTGCCACACACTCTCCATGCATGTGTATGTTCTTAGTAGGACGTTATCTGACCTCACTGATATATGTAGAAAAGTTTTTTTTATCTCTTTTTTTTATTTTATTTTTGTCCCATTGGCCCATTAAAGGTAAATATACTTTATCATTAATGTATTTGCTGTTTTATCGACATTTAGTTTACCATAATGGAGAAAGCTTGCACAGTGAACCTTCTTTCTCTGTGGGGCATTTATGAGGAGATGCTGTCATATTTACATTGCCGAGATGCTTTAAGAATCTTTTATACATGCCGACAAATCCGTGCCCCCTGGTGGTATATTTGAGAGAATGGAAGCAATTTATATTACAATACAGACTACTCCTTAGGAGGAAATGTAATATATGTTGCATAGATAAATTATCCAGTAACATATTTTGCTCAAATAGCCTTCCTGCTGGAGCGTAGTGTGCTTTAGAAGTACTTTTCTATTTTTAGCGTGACAAATTTGTATAATGCCATGTCAGGAAATATAAGTTATTTGTAAAAGTTTTTTAGACCATGACAATAGAATTACATAATTGTTTTTTTGTTTTTGTTTTTTTTTTTCTTGAAAGGTGGTTTGAAACTCCGTCCCAAGTGTTCTACCATGCAGCCACTGAGCATGGGGGTAAAGATGTGTATCCTGGGCAGTGCTTGTGGGAGGGTTGCGAGCCTTTCCAGCGACAGAGGTTTTCTTTTATCACTCACTTACAGGTAAAGACTCTAACCCAAGTCTAACACAGTAGCTGGATCTCTGCACATGGCGCTAGTTGCATTTTTCCTATACATTTGTTACAATCTATAATAAAGTAATGACAGTGTATTGACAACATAATATTTGTATTTCATTGTAGTTCCATTCTAAATAAGTTGGTAAATAAATGTATTGTGTCTATTTACAGGACAAACATTGCTCAAGAGAGGCTCTTCTTGCGGGACTGAAACAAGAGGAGCAGGGCCAGGCTGGAAATCAAAAATCTTCCAATAAGTAAGGGCAAGAACGAAGTCTCAATAGTCAAATCTCAGCGAAAGAAGACAAATTATAGACATTTCATTTAGCTTTTATATTCATATAGTCTCTCACTCTATTAATGTTGTTAAAATAAGTTTCTTTATATTGCTTTTATTGAAATGGGCAACCAAATAAATTGTTCTACTTTTGGGAAACTAAGAAAACATTTATCCATTATGGTTCTTTTTAGCAATACACCAGGGATTGTATTTGGCTGCTATTGTTGTCTTACACCCTACCTTTGTTATTGTAGCCCTACATATTGCTATCCTGCTGTGATTGTATCATAGAACAAAGAGGGGTGTTTTAAACAATATTATTTTCATCCACCCATATACTATGTATAGTGACAGTCAGAGTCTCGGTAAGAAACTGAGTTGATGCTCCGTGCATGGTTTTCTCCATCGCCACAAGACTTAAATCATTTTCACTTTTGGGAAAAACATGTTTAAATCTAAAATGTCTTACATGTTCTAATTTCTGCTGTTTTGCAGACAATCCTCTTCGGGGACACCCAATCCAAGAGCTCAGAAAGCTATTGTGAACCATCCAAGTGCTGCCCTCATGGCACTGAGGCGGGGATCAAGGAACCTGGTTTTTAGAGATTTTACAGTGAGTTGTATGGTTATGATGATTGGTTTTGTAGATTTGGTTTATTCAACGGTTTTAACTTATTTGTAGTATAACATATTTAATGTGAATGTTGTTTCTCCTTTCTTTCTGTTAAGGATGAAAAAGAGGGACCAATCACTAAACACATCCGATTAACAGCTGCCTTAATATTAAAAAATGTTGCTAAGCACTCAGAATGTGGTCGTAGGTAAGAGTTATATGTTTCTTTGTAAAATTTGTAGTGATGTACTACTATACTTCCCACAGTTGATTCCAAGCTGTTCCAAGCATAGGAATTTTAAATGTGTATATTTCACTTTGGTTTTTAAACTTAGGAGAATGCTTTGTTTTTGTGGATGGGACAATCAATGCCAGACAAGCTTACTGACGTATAGAGATAGTGTGGTCTGTGTGGAGCTTAGGTGTAGGGGTAATCATTGACTTTGTGGTTATCACTGTTTGTGATTGTTATTGGTGTTTGCTATGAAACTACTTGGTTTATTCACAGACCAGCTGCTGTTATTGGATATCCATTCTATAGAATGTTATATATCGATATTTAATAATGAATGGCTCTCCAATAATGGCTTGTTTGCAGTAGATCTCTCACACTCTCTCTCTCTGTATTCAACTTTCTCTAAGTACTAAAGTAGATGCAGCTGGCTGTACTAGAAGGTAGAACAAGAACATTCACATTGTGCAATATTGAAAGCACTATTGGCTATTGATGCAATTGTGAAACCATAAAAAGTAAGATGCGCTTTCTATACTGTAAACATTCAATATTTATTGAATAATTAATCTATATTTAAATTTTTGCGCATGGGCTTAAGCATAGATAATAAGGTTGAAATTAATGCTATTAGCATAGCAAAAAAATATACATATGTAGCTTGATGCTGCTATAAATAATGAAACTGTAAAAAGCTCTGATTACCAGCACAATATAAACAAGATGACATTGTGCAGAATAATATGGGGGTACTACATGTTAAAACAGTCTGCACACAACAGCCACCTGTACATTGCGCGGGAATGGGGTGGCCAAGAGCAGAATGAAGCTCCACTTAACCTACGTCCTGTGTGTGTTTACTGCGTTGTTTATCTGTCTTGTCTTAAGCGTTCATGAACTGTATGTTAAAACTGCTTTATGTTGTGTTAGCAAGTGCTTGTGTCTTTATGTCCAGTGCTTTACTAGAATTTTGTTTTATTTCCACCCAGGTCATTAAAAAGACATGAAAATCAGTTATCAGTTCTAGCCCTTAGTAACATGGAAGCTTCCTCCACACTTGCCAAATGCCTTTATGAACTCAATAGTACACCTCATAGTACAGAACAAGAGACAGTCTGTGAAATGCTACATTGAGGAGTGCTCGTTGTACAATTGGAACTGTGGTAATCACACAACATTTCAAATACTGTTACTGAGGAAAGCACTAAGTCTTAATGGAGACCATAGATTGCATTATTATCTCCTCCCATGTTGCAAAGAGGAAGCACCATGTTCTGAACACTGAATGGATCCCTTTGTTATCTGTAAGAAGACAAAAAAGAAATTCATTGGGATCTTAAACCAACGGTCTACAGGATGTCTGTCACAGCTGATCAGTCCTGAAGGAAACTGGTGTGTTCAGAAATCAATACCATCCACATTGGAGTATACTTGGAAGCGTTGTAAAACCTACATGAGCAGATAAAATAGAAGCATTAAATATTTTTATCTATATCCAAAAGGAGCACATTTTTATATTTACAGAACTGCTTGAGCTGGTTTGAATTAAAAAAAAAATTCAGCACATCTGTAACCCCCTGATGTTGGTGGGTGCCACCAATTTCTCGCTATGGATTGCGTGTTTTGTTTAGAAATCAGTAGCTTGGTTTTCTTACTTGAGCCAATATATTTTCACGTATTTATTATCATAAAAATTTACCAGTCTGAATAGATCTTGTAAATATTTGTGAATAGAACGCCCTTTCATGCCACTGCAGCCACTGGAAGAAATACATTCTGTGGTGTCCTAGGAGCATTATAGCTAGGTTCTAAAGTTTTCTAGACTTTCCTGTCAATTGTAACTAATTGTGATATATTCTACGCAGTGGATGAACTTTCTTTAAATTTATGTAAATAATTCTGGAAAGGTACTGATGCTGTAAAGTCAAAACAGTTTTGTGGAACTGTGATATTTCCCCACCTTTTTTTTTTTATTTCTTATTTTCTTTTTTTTTTATTTGTATTATACACCTTGTAGAACTCATTTTGCTGGCTGAAAGAGTATGGAAATAATATATCACATGTCATTTTTGTAGAAGAAAAACTATTTGAAGGTATTTTTGGTTTTTCCCCTAACATATATCCACTGTAAACGTTTGTCATGGTGCAGGCTCAGAGCTTGTACAGAATTTTTTGTATTTGTAAATTGGTTTAAATACATGGATTTTTATACAGGTTTTCTCCTGTGTTATATTTGCATTATGTGCAGGTATGATATTTTCTTCACTACTTTTTCTATCTTAATATAGTGTGGAATTTTATTGTATTATTCTTCCATTCTTAATACTGTACCACATTCCTGCTCAAATCCCGCTCACGTCTTTAAATTTGTCTTTCCTCTCCCACCCTCTCACCTTGGCGTGGTGTATCCATTTATAACTGCCTATTGCCTGTTGTATTAGCATCCAAAAATGTGGAAAAATTCCCAACCACCATTTCTGCTGTGTCCGTAGGATGTGCAGTAAAGATATAGACCTAACAGTTTATGTTATAGAATGGCTTTATTTACTTTGGTGACTGTTTATAGTTTTTAAATAAAAGACTGAACATTTCCTGGTCTCTTATTTTTGAGGATATACATCATATTGGTGGAAGGAAAAAATCTACAACAGTCATACCTTATTAGAAATGTGATTTCCCAATGCATCTATTGTAAGTTGCACCAGTATGATGTGCTATTCAGAACATTTTCACCATTGTAGTTTTGGTTCCCCCCTCATTACTTTGGCAAACATATAAAGAAACAATATTATATTATAAATGGAAATTTATTTGGAGTTTTATTTTAAATCTATATTTCAAATAAAATCTTGAAGGAATTGCTCTTCTCTGATTGTTTAAACTGTTAGTTGAATCACACTTCAACCTCTGGAATATGTTCAGCAGCTGCCCAGTGATGCAAACTACTAAAACCTCACCCTGGTTACTGTGAGCACTCTGTCTCCTCTCTGCATTCTAGTAAGTGTGGCAGGAAAGCCATCACGTGACCAACTGCTTTGCATTATACATTAATTGGATTTTTTGAAAAAAGCTAACATAAACCATGATCCATTTTATAAGTTTATACATGTATCTGTATTGGTTTACTTGCTGCCACAGAGACGCACACAGTTCTGGAGTACATCAGCATCATCATCATCACCATTTATTTGTATAGCGCCACTAATTCCACAGTGCTGTACAGTGAACACACTCACATCAGTCCCTGCCCCATTGGAGCTTACAGTCTAAATTCCATAACATACACACACAGACAGACAGAGACTAGGGTCAATTTTGATAGCAGCCAATTAACCTACTAGTATGTTTTTGGAGTGTGGAAGGAGACCGGAGCACCCGGAGGAAACCCACGCAAACACGGGGAGAACATACAAACTCCACACATAGCACTTCCAATTGTTCCTCTCCTTGGGCTAGATTTACTAAGCTGCGGGTTTGAAAAAGTGGGGACGTTGCCTATAGCAACCAATCAGATTCTAGCTATCATTTTGTAGAAGGTACTAAATAAATGAAAGCTAGAATCTGATTGGTTGCTATAGGCAACATCCCCACTTTTTCAAACCCGCAGCTTAGTAAATCTAGCCCCTTGTGTTGACAAGAGTCAACTGCACAAAGCCTTGGCTCTGTCCATTTAACTCCTGTGTTAAAAATGAACACTGCTCTTTGCTGTTCAGTTCTCTTGCACAGTTGACACGGTGGAAGGAGATATCCTGTGCCGGCAGGAGTGAGTACTCCAGAACTGCAGGGGATCTTTGCCATAGGTACCCCATAATTGTGCTAGTTGAGGTCAGTGGTGTTTTTTTCCCTAATTATCATTGACACAATATAACTTTCTTAGCGTTCTGCATACCATGTTTATCTTTCAAGGTCTCTTGCAAGTATTGTGACTTTCTCCAAATGAGCAGTGTAGTTATGAAGGCTCCGGTATTCTTGACACAAAGTTAGCTCACCCGTCACGTTTTCAGATCTGTCGCAGTTGAAATGTTCTGCTAAAGCTGTCTTCTGCTATTGTACCTTTTATGGGGGAGTTTTCTAAGGTTTGTTTTTTTTTGTTTTACAATTTTTTTGTTAGTTGAAACTTTTAGTTGTAATGGTTAAGAATTTGTGAAGGTGATGGAACATTGTAATGTGAAAACAAATGTATTTTTAGTGTACATCTTATATGGTTACATTTTATGTGTGGACAACAGTATGTCCTTTTACTAGCTTATGGTATTGTTAGAGCCACTTGAGGATTATGCTGTGTTTCATGATACTTTGGTCATTGATTACAACTAATATATTTGCTCATCTGAAGGTACAGATCGTTGGAAGCTGCCTTAACTGTCTTGCTGTAAAACTGTCCTTGAAGCATGTATATTTCCATGCCTGGGTAGATTAAGGTTCAATTTGTATTTTATGCTATATTATAATTTGGAAAACTGTTTTATACTTTCCTGACTTTGATAAGGGGCAATAAGAAAATACTGTACATTTTCAGATTTGCAAACTATTATAAATATCAGGGGAAAAAATGATTTACAGTCTTTCTGGATTAAAAGCATGTTCATGACAGTGCAGATGACCATAGGGAGCCTATCTAAACCACACTGGCCATTCCCACTTTATCATGATTGTACGTATAATTCACCAAGGGTACATAATATGGGTTTTTTCATCAATGATGATCTGATTTTATCTCAGATAGTGGGTAAAGGTTTTTTTTGTTTTTATCATTTACTTTCTGTAGTGTCCTATAATACTTTAAAAGGGGTTCCACTGTTAGATGACTTCACTGTAGTATTGGGCTGTATATACCTTCGTACAACTATCTTTTAAGTGAGATTTGTACTTCTGTTTTACAGAATCAGGCAGATTTTTTTATTTTCATTGCTCCTTGGGTATGACAGAGCTCTCCTATGTTTTCCTGCTTATGGCTAAAAAGTGCAAAAAAAAAAAAAAAGAAACGTCAATCTATTAGTAAAAGCTGCAGGAGAGACAATAAAAGCCAATAAAGTCATCTGAAGGTGGAGAACCTTCTTTAACGTTACAAAACATACTGTACATGATAAAAGCTGGAAGGTGGAAACCCTTTTTGATGTGCTTTTAAGGTGGGAAGAAGATTCTACTACCTGCCTGCCATCTAAGCTCTCTTGCACAAATAATACTGTCTGGATATATTAGTTTGCTGCAGATTGGCTTGCCATTATCAATAACGAAGGCTGTTTAAGATCATTACCTATGATGAAGACGACTTTCACAGCATGGTGCATTGCTTGTACAATTATACCTACTTAATTCAGCGTTCACTAGCACATGGAACAAGCTCATGATTCATCTGTGCATCCGATGTGTGCACTGACTTTGATTTGAAAGGTTGGGACTCTATGCATTGCACAACTGAATAAATCCACCACTAGTGTACAACTATTGTGGCTCCCATTAGTAAATTAAGTGTTTCTCCTACTGCACTGTTCATGGGACTACCATTTCTGATTTATATACCAACTCATAAGGGAACATCGTGCTGGAGAGGAGAGGGCCCTAAGCATGGCGGAGTCTACATCTTCCCCATCCATACAGGGTCCTTCCCAATGGGAGCTCACTTGGTCCACGTCCTTGGTTAGAGGCCTGGACCGCTTTAAATAAGTTTCAAGACTCGCCTAGACTAATGGCACCACATTATAAATGTCATATATCCATTCACCCTCTCCTTTCCATCTCTGATTCAGAGGGATCATCAGAGGTAGACGGGGTAGTTCCTCGATGACTCATTCTCCAACAGTGGGAGACTTAGAAGAGCCCTTCAGAAGTCAGGTCATTGAAGATCTGGTCCTGGCAGATCGTCAGGCCTGGGATATCTCAGAGTTAGAAGAACTTCTGTAGACAGTCCCTGGTCTCTTTTTATACAAAAGAAATGCCAGACCATATGTTTTCCACCATCAGCGGAGCTTACAGATATTGTAGAATCAGCTTGAAAGCAGCCCGATAGGAGATTTGTCATTCCTTAGATTTATTACGTCAACCTGCTGCAGGCCGAGGAATTGGCCCAGTGGGAGAAAGTGCCAAGAGTGGAAACACTGGTGGCTATACTCTCTCTACATACTACACTTACGGTGCCGGGCTCAGCGCCCTTCAGTATGGTACAGACTGGAAAATAGATGGTTTCCTCAAATCAATCTATGTGGCGGTGGAAAGATCCTTGAGTCCCAAGCTGTCTTCTCCATGGGTTGCCCAGGCGATGGAAACCTTTGGCGGCCAGTGCACTACATGACTCAACTTCTTCCATTATCCACGCACTTGAAGGAGGCTTTGGGATACCTGTACTAGACTCCCTCCCTCCTCTCCAGGGTGTCCGCCTGCCTCTCCGCCATCACCTCCTGGATGTCCTCTAGATTCCTCAAACTCAATCTCACAAAAACCAAATTTATTGTCTTTCCCCCCACTCACTCCCCCTGCCCTTCCGACCTTTCTATCACCGCTCTCAACCCCTCTATTTCCCGTTTCTCAACTTCGCTGCCTCGGCGTCACCCTGGACTCCTCTCTCTCCTTTGTCCCTCACATCCTCTCTCTCGCCAAATCCTGCCGCTTCCAGCTGCGCAACATCGCACGCATTCGGCCCTTCCTCTCCCAAGATGGGCCAAAGCCCTTGTCCACTCTCTTATTATCTCCCGCTTGGACTACTGTAACCTCCTCCTTACTGGCCTCCCCCGCTCTCATCTCGCTCCCCTTCGCTCCATACTCAATGCAGCCGCTCGGCTCATTTTCCTTTCTCGCCGCTCCTCTACTGTCTCCCCCTTCTACCAATCCCTCCACTGGCTCCCCATCCCCTACAGAATCGTGTTCAAGCTCCTCACTCTTACTTTTAAGGCCCTCTCCAACTCCACTGCTCCCTACATCTCCAACCTCATCTCCATTCACGCTCCATCCCGCCCTCTTCGTTCGGCTAACGACCGCCGCCTCTCTTCCCCCTGGTTACCTCCTCCCATGCTCGCATCCAAGACTTCTCCCGCGCTGCCCCCCTCCACTGGAACCAGCTCCCCTGCTCCATCAGAACTTCCCCCAACTTGTCCAGCTTCAAACGGGCCTTAAAAACCCACCTCTTCCTTAAAGCCCTTCAGTCCCCCACCCATTGACCTCCTCCCAGTCTCCCCCTACCCCCCTCCCTCTCCTGTCCCCCTCCTACTTCCCTCCTTTTCATTCTCCTCTCCCCCCCCCCTCCGTCATCCCCATTCCCTCCTCCTACCTTTTGTGTCTCTGTCCGTCCTACCCTCCCCTTAGATTGTACGCTCCTCCGAGCAGGGCCTCCTCTCCTTCTGTTCTCCACCACCTTAACTCTGCTCTCCAGCTCCTTGTCTCCTCCGCGAGGTCCTCCGGCCCCTGTCTCTACTCCGCTGGGGGCTCTCACCTCTAATCTAGCTGTTCATTGAGCTTCTGAGTTACTGTGATTTCTGTTAACTGTACTGTGCTGTCTCACCCTGTATCGTGTTTCTGTCTGTCCCTGTACGGCGCTACGGATACCTAGTGGCGCCCTATAAATAAAAATTAATAATAATAAAATTAATAATACTAGACTGCCCAAAATGCAGCCTCCATTTCTTCAAGAGACATCTGCCATTGAAGCATGGATGACCCTCTGGTTAAGGTCCTGGGATGCTGATGTGGAATCTAAGATGTCACTGGAGGCCCTTCCTTACTTGCGCTCAGTCCCATTTGGGCCAGAATTAGACAACATAAATAGTCAGGCCCAGGAATAAAGAGGACTTGAAGCTTAGGGACATTCACAGGGAGGAAGATAAACCAACAACCTCACAACAGCCTCGCAGCTACAAGGTTGGGGAGGGGGGGCGACGACTGCACTTCAGAGAGATGTGGGCGGCGTCAATGGCATCAGTGGGTCTTCAGGATCATGGAAAGAGGGTGCATGATTGACCTGTGGTGTCAAGCTCCCCACCATTTCTTCACCATTGCTATCCCTCAAGCTCCCATAAAAAGGGCAGTAATGTGTCAGGCGGTTGGTTCCCTTTTTCCAGGGGGTGGCATATGCCAGGTTCCAGAGGACCATAGAGGAAGCAGGTTCTATGCAAACACTTTTTCTGGTTCCCAAACCAGATGGCTTATTCCATTCCTTCCTGAATGTCAAGATGCTCAATCTACACATTTTGTGTGAACAAATTCCGTATGGAATCGATATGCTCGGTGAGAAATGGACTGAAGCCACAAGAGTTTCTGGTGTCCATAGGTATTCGTGACGCATATCTCCATGTACCCATCGGGAAGGGCCATCAACCTCTGTTCCGTTTTACAGTGGGGAACTCCCATTATCAGTTCAGCGCTCTACCCTTCGGCCTCTCCACGATACCAAGGGTCTTCACAAAAATTTTGCCGGTCATGGTGGCCAGGTTAATTTCCTGGGAGTGAACAATGTACTTGGACGACCTGCTGATCAAGGAAGGCTCCGATTGGCTCCGTTGCCAGCACCTGTCCTCACCATTCGGCTTCTGGAACAGCAGGGGTGGATAATCAATTTCCCAAATTCTCAGCTTTTGCCCTGTCAATGAATGACCTTTTTGGACATTATTCTGAATACCAGGCCACAAAAGTTCTTCCTCCCAGATCACAAGGTATGTTCCTTCCAGATCACGGTGAGAAAGGTCCTAACAGTCTCCAAACCTTCCATGCTCCTTTGCATGTGGCTTCTCGGACTTATGGTCTTCACTTTCAAGACCCTTCTGTTTGAAAAGTTCCACTGTCACACTTTTCAATATGACCTAATTGGTCAGCTTCCTCCATCTCCCTAAAATCTTAGAAGATTCAGTTGTCTCCCGAATCCTGCCTATCGCTTCAGTGGTGGTTAAAGCAGGAGGCGCTGACCATGGGCAGGTTCTTTGCCCCATTGTCATAGATTCTGGTTACAACGGATGCCAGCCTTCTGGGTTGGGGTGCAGTGGTGCTTCAACTCCGTTTTCGGGTGACCTAGTCAATTTGAGATAGCTCTCTTTCAATTAACATTCTGGAATTGAAGGCAATGCTGGCCCTCCGGGAAGAGCCACCATTGCCAGTTCTTTGGGGTTTCCCTGTTCGCCTCCAGTCAGGCAATGCTACAGCAGAATTATACGTCAACCGGCAAGGGAGCACCAAGTGTGGAGCTATGAAGGTGTTGGCACAGATACTGACGTGGGGGGAGTTCTTTGTGCCAACGATATCGGCAGTCTTCATTCCAGGAGTAGAAAATTGGGAGGCCGATTACCTCAGCCACCACGTTGTGCTGCCAGGATAGTAGAGGTAGAATTTCTATCCACTAAACCACTGTGCTGTCCAAATCCCAAAACATTTCAGCAACTTAGAATTCAGAAGCTACATGTAAACGTTAATAATCGTCAATGTATACACTCCGCAACAGACTTGTACCGAACCTGTTCTCCTGCACGAACATACTCCTGGTGCCCACATTTATGGATCTCATTCCTGTGATTTGTCGTCTTCCCATAAAATCTCTGCAGACAGGATATAGGTTTGTTGTTCTTGATGCCCATAAACAAAGATGGGCAGATTCAAAGCAGACCATAGTCAGGTGGATCACGTCCACCATCAGGCAGGCCTATTCGAATTCTACCTGTGCTTAGCCACCCCAATGCCCATTCCAGTTGTTTGGTGGGGACTTCTTGGGCTGCACATAACGGGGTTTCAGCAGATCAGCCCTGCCAAGAGGCCACCTGGTCCTCTGTCCACACCTTTACAAATGTTTTACCATTTTAATGTTTCTGCTCCTCTGGACCTGGTTTGCGTCAAAGTGGACCCTACTTTAGGGGCTGCTTTAGAACGTCCCCTCCCTTATGCTCTGTAGCTATTGTATCTTGGTTATTATTTCCCCTTGGGGCTTTATAAATAGTAAAACTGAGGCTACAGGGGGTTGCAGAGGGGAGGAGTCTCTCAGCAAGTTAAACAACTAGTTAAGTGCCAACCTCAAGCTCCCTACATACAACCCCATGGTAGCAGTGTCCCCCATATGGAATCGAAGAAACTGATTTATAGTAAATATAAAAATTATCTTTTTTTTCTATGCATGTCAATACAAATTTCCATAGAAATAGGCACATGGTCTGCAAATGGACATTTATGTCACAACTGCATTTGTAGGACAAACTCCACCTCTGGTTTGTAAATCACTATATATGGTTCTCCGATCAATCTTCATTCCTGTTGATGCTATAAAGGCTATGCCCATTTTGTAAAGCTTTACCCATCCATTATACTCTCCCCTTCCCCTGCCCAGTAACAAATCCTGCTCCCACCTAACAATTGTCACCAGCCTAGCGTTTTCTAGATGTTCTAAAGGTCCATTCTCTCTAGTTTGGAGGTGCATGCGATCGTACTAACACAACACTGTTTAGTAGTGGGTATCCACAGTTTTCTAACAGTTGGTTCTGGAGAAGAGACTTCACATATTTTTAAACACCCCCTCCTAGTTATTATAACTATTGGAATATTGTAAGGTTAATTTTATTAAGAAGCAATAGTCCAAAATGAACACATTTATTTGGTTAAAGTAGATTTATTCAGTGCTAAAGCCACCTTCATCAGAGATCTAGTTCAGAAATAACGAGTGCAGAAGACATTGAAGTTTTCCACACTCCGAATATCCAATACGTTTTTGTTGATGCATATTATAAAAAGCCAAGTTGTGGAAAACACCACACTTTCAAGGTATATATTGTATTTTGTAAAAACTCTTGTATTTAACTGTTGAATGCTAAATATAATTCTGTGACAAATCATTAGAGCAATCTAGCCCAGCACCCTTTCACTCCAGCAATGGCAGATGCTCAAAGTATATATTTTGTGCTTTAGAACTCCTGTGAATAGTTCAGTTACATTGTACAGTCATTGTACAGTATTGGTTTGCGCCTTCCGTGTTTTAGACCTTCTTGTTAGATGTTGCTATAGTATACTGATGTAAAATTACGAATATTTCATAAGTGTCAAAGGCTTTTATTGACAATTACGTTAAGTTTATGCAAAGAGTCAATATTTGCAGTGTTGACCCTTCTTGAAGACCTCTGGCAGCATGCCAGGGTGAATTGCAATCAACTTCTGGGCAACATACTTGACTGATGGCTGCCCATTCTTGCCTAATCAATTCTTGGAGTTTGTCCAACCGCCACAAGTTCTCAATGGAGGAACGTCTGGGGAGTTTCCTGGCTACGGACCCAAAATTTTAATGTTTTGATGCCGAGCCACTTGAAGCACCTTGCCATAAGGCAAAAAGTGATAACTATCATGCTGGAAAAGGCATTGTTCGCCACGAAACCGTCTTGGATGGTTGGGAGAAATTGCTCTTGGAGGATTTTTTTTGTACCATTCTTTATTTATGGCTGTGTTCTTAGGCAACAATGTGAGAGAGTCCACTCCCTTGGCTGAGAAGCAACCCCACACATGACTGGTCTCAGGGTGCTTTACTGTTGGCATGACACAGGACTAATAGTAGCGCTCACCTTTCCTTCTCCGGGCAAGTGGTTTTCCAGATGTCCCAAACAATCTGAAAGGGGATTCATAAGAGAAAATGACTTTATCCCAGTCCTCAGCAGTCCAATCCCTGTACCTTTTGCAGAATATCAGTCTGACCCTGATGTTTTTCCTGGAGGGAAGTGGCTTCTTTGCTGGCCTTCTTGACACCAGGCCATCCTCCAAAAGTCTTCGCCTCAAAGTGCGAGCAGACGCACTCGCACCTGCCTGCTGCCATTCTTGAGCAAGCTCTGCATTGGTGGTTGCCCGATCCCACAGCTTAATCAACTTCAGGAGACGGTCCTGGCGCTTGCTGGACGTTCTTGGACGCCCTGAACAACTATTGAACCACTCCTTGAAGATCTCGATGATCCAATAAATGGTTGATTTAGGTGAAATCTTAATAGCAGTAATTTCTTTGCCTGTGAAGCCCTTTCTGTGCAAAGCAATGGTGGCTGCATGTGTTTCCTTGCAGGTTAACAGAGGAATAACAATAATTTCAAGCACCACCCTCCTTTTAAAGCTTCCAGTCTGTTGTTCTAACTCAATCAGCATGACAGAGTGATCTCCAGCCTTGTCCTCCTCAACACTGTCACCTGTGTTAACAAGAGAATCACTGACCTGCTGTCAGCTGGTCCTTTTGTGGCAGCATTGAAATGCAGTGGAAATGTTTTCGGGATAAAGTTCATTGTCATGGCAAAGAGGGACTTTAAAATTAATTGCAATTCATCTGATCACTCCATGACATTCTGGGGTATATGCAAATTGCCATCATAAAAACTGAGGCAGCAGACTCTGAAAAATTATATTTGTGTCATTTTCAAAACTTTTGGCAATGACTGTTCCAATCGAGGACTTGTTTCAGGTTACAAACCTTGTTTAGCATTTTTGTGTACTATCAATAGGGTTTATTCTCAATAAAAGGAAAATGCCTGTAAAAGAACAACAACAACAAAAAAAATCTGTTGCTGGAATAGTCACAGTGCCTGGCTCATATTTGTTTTTGTTTCAAAATTGAAAATTGTGTTCACATTTGTGTGAAGTTGTTTGTCTGAAAAATAAAATTAAAATATGGCATTTGCATTAGTAATCACACAATATTTATAAGCATTAACTGCTTTATAATTTTATACATACATGGAAAATCTCCATTGTCTGTCAATAAAATCTGCATAAACTAAATATTCTTCACTTACTTTTTCTCAACATGAAGGATATCTTAGTTATTTCCCTGTGTACATGACTGTAGCAGCAACCAGAGCTGAAGATGTAACCTCTAATAAGAAACAGGAAGTAGCACCATTGTGAATATTTGCAGGCCCGATCCTCTGACTCTTTTATTACTACAGCCCTGACAGCAGCATAGATTTGGTGACCGGATCCCGCACGTTGGCAGCAAGAAAGGTAAGATAAAGTGATGGGGAGAACTCTCAAAGTGTCTGTATGTCATTGCGTGTAAATGTCAGTTTGTGAAAGTGGATGTGTGTATTAAGGAACAGATTTTTTTTTTTTAATTAAGTTTTGTATTAAAAGGAATAATGTACTCCCTAAGGCAGTGGATTCCAAACTTTTTCAGTTCAAGGCACCCCTAAGCCAAAATAATTACCAAGTTGTCCCCCGCCTTGCTTACCACTAGCCCTGGCTGAGGCACCCCAGGGAGCCTAGGCGCACAGTTTGGGAACCACTGCCCTAAGGTAAATTATTAAAGGTATTAGAAGTTAGTGTTCCATGTCCTGTCTGAAAACACTTGCGCATGTTTTTTATATGGCACTAGAGCTCCTCATTAAAATCCTGGTAATTTACATTAGGAGGTACATTATCATACATATTGTGTTAGGTGGCCCTGAGGACCGGGTTTGGGGAATCTGAACAAACATATTCAATGCAGTTAAAATACAGCACATAAATTAAGATTTTTTTTTTTTTTTTGACAATTCTGGTAATGTGGTCCCAAGCTTCTGCTGAAGCGAAGCATGTTCATATTTGGCTGTAGCTCGATCTGTGTCATGAATGGCCAGCCTGCCTACAGCAATCTGAAATAGCTGCCTGTCATTGGAGTCCCTTCCCAATGAATACACCTTTTCTGCTACCACAAAGGATTTACTATGGAGTCCCTGTATTCATCAAAACAACTTATTAATGTTTCATACTTAAATCACATACATACATACATGAGCCTCACTTGCCTTCCAGGCACAGTCCTTTCAAAATAAGTTATCTATTTGAGATCTAGATCTGGTATCTCAAAAGGCAGGATTTCTCACCTCTGGGTGGTCAGACTGTTTACCCAAAAACTTTGTAAAGCCTCAGATGGCCTGGTTACTGTCAAAAGACTCTTGACACTTGCACAGGTCAAACTTATCATTGAACAAAGCATGCTTGTTACATACAAAATACACTTGGGCATACATGAAGTTATATTGTTGCAGAATCAAACTCCACTTTAACATCTTTCCATTATCCCCAAAAACTCTATTAACCCAGGACAGGGTATGCTCGAACAGATTTCACAATACTCTGTCCAATTAACCACATGTGGTAATTTCTTTGTTAAGTCAGTCAGAGATTTGGTTTTAATGTGGTACTAACTTTAAGTAATGCCCAGATGTACCAAAAAAAAAAAATATGTACAAATACATGAGGGGTCAATACAGAGAGCTTTCATGAGAACTTTTTACCCCAAGGACCATACACAGGACACATGGTCATCCCCTAAGGTTAGAGGAGAGGAAATTTCACAACCAGCAAAGGAAGGGGTTCTTTACAGTAAGGGCAGTCAAGATATGGAATTCATTGCCAGGGAAGGTTGTGATGGCAGATTCAATAGATATGTTTAAGAAAGGGGTTAGACAAATTTTTAGCGGAAAGGTGTATCCAGGGATACGACCGTTAATTAAAATGAAGGATAGTAGTGGATATAGGGTAAAAATAGGACTGCAATATTGAGTCTGGGGGAATTTTCACAATTGAAACAGATTGGTGGTTGCTTACTCTGGATTAATTTAAAATATAAGTGCAGGATCGCAGGAGATCCAAAATCGGTTGAACTTGATGGACTGGTGTCTTTTTTCAACCTCATCAACTATGTTACATGACCTGCTTTTTCATTGTAGTGGGTTGGGCACGCACTGATGGCCTCTACCTGCCAAGCTGATAATGTTTTGGTTTGATAGTCAGACCTGCCCCAGTGATTTGGCTTAACACACTACTCAGGTGGACCAGTTGCTCCTCCCAGGTCTGAACACCATCATCTAGGCAGGCAACTTGCACGTGCCTCCTGACCTTTAGCAGGTCATTGACCATGCACTGGAAGGACGTAGGGGCATTTTTCATTCCAAAGGGCATGACCAACCTCTAACAGCCCAAATGGGGTGATAAATGCAGAGTGCTCATGGACCTTGGGTGTCAATGGGATCTGCCAGTACACTCTACTGAGATCTATGATGGTGATGTAGCGTGCCTGGGCAAGCTAATCTAGTACTTCATCTATCCTGGGCATAGGATAAGCTTCAAACACTGTGTTCAACCTCCTATAGTCTACACCAATGGTTCCCAAACTTTTGCAGTTCGCGGCACCCTTAGTGTCTCCATAATTTTTTTTAAGGCACCCCTCCAAAATCCAGAGTCCTGTTTTAGAAGTATTTAGGTCAGGACAGAAATGCTTATTTAGTTGTATGCAAAAATGCCCCCTCTGCATTCAGACACTCTGCCCCCTGCCACGCTGTCCCTCTCCGCTGTCCCAGCTCCCCTGCCACGCTGTCCCAGCTCCCCTGCCACGCTGTCCCAGCTCCTCTGTCCCCCTCCTGCCACACTGTCCCTCTCCTCTGTCCCCCTCCTCTGCACTCTCACTTTGCCCCCTCTGCCGTGCGCCAGCTATAAAAAAAAACCCAAACAGAAACACTTACCAATCTGCGCGGCGCCGGGACCCAGCATCCTCCTCTCTCACGCAGCAGCTGTCACTGATATGACAGCTGCGTGAGAGAGGAGATTGGGAACTGCCGGTCTACACAGAACTGGGTGCCCCCACGTTTCTTTAGGACCAATACCACTGCAGTGGGCACCCCCCTCCCCTTTAGAAGCAGCTGCTAAATCTACCAAAGGATCAGATTACTGATCACTCTCAGGCAAGCTACACAGAGTTAATACACAAGCTTCACTTATCTCAGGAGAGGAAGGCAATGGGGTACTGTGGAGTATAAGCATATCTAGAGGTGTTCTACAGTATGAAAAATGAGTAATAAGTAGAACATTGACAGCTGGTAACCTTATAACTGTTATTTTCCAAATCTAACATACCAGAAATACATGTTTCATACCAAAAGAGACGTTAAAACATACAAATAAAAACAAAGCAAAACAACAAGATAGTGCCTCTGATTGAAATGAATAATTGTGCCAAACCAAGGACTTTGTACAGCAAAAGAAATTCCTCAGTATTTTTATTGCATGGTAAGTTTTGAAATAATTTGTGATCTTGGACAAGTTCAATTATAGTGACCATTAAGACATTTAAAAAAAAATAAATCAAAAAAAATCCACACTGTGTGCATATACCCTGAATGAATAAAGACAAAACAAACAAGCAGCATAATATTTATTTGGTGTTTCCATAGTTGGTGTCCATCTTAAAAAAATATATATTTGTTGGACACAAAATTTTGCAGTAGCATATTGTTATTCGAAAGTTTATTTTCTAAACAGATTCTATATCAAGGTACAGACACTTTCATACATTGGGTACACTTAAAGACCAGAGTGTCCAGTTAGACTAGAAAGGAGCCAAGAAAAACATCTCACTATGATTAGAGGAAAAACACAATCAAAGTTCTCATGATCAGGATTTTTAACAGATTACATGTACTGTACACACAGTAACTGGCCAATAGCCAAGCATTGAGATTTAACATCTCTAATATTACACACATCATTAAGTCAAAACGCTGTACATCATTATTAACCATACGTTCATCCTAGTAAAAACAAAAAATCCATTTAAAGTCTGTTTAGGGGGGAGAAAAAAAAAAACGGAAAGGGAGATTTTTAAATCAAACTTTCCTACATTGAAAAATAATTTTATCAAAACCCGATTTCAATCACAGTTGTGAACAATTATGTTGACACACTGAAATTGCACTTTGACAGTGACTGTAGTAGTCCTTAATCTATTGTGGTAATTCCAGTGATGATCTGTGGCTCACAGTTTGTCCTCTGTCCCCTTTTTGCGATTGTGTTTGTACTTGTCCACATACGCTTTCACAAGATTTGCCACTTTAGCTGAATCAACTTCTCCACTTTTACTGTGACAGACCTAAGAAATAATTGGTTATGAATGAAAGGCGTTGTAAATTTTAAAAAATACATTACGGATACTTAAGAATTGCACAGCCCAAGACAAAAATGAAGATTTTTTAAGATTGGGTCAACAAGGAAAATATATCTTATGTTTAGAATATAATTTTTTATGCCATTTTTGATCTGATATTTACAGTATATATTTGAAAATATTACAGCTACTCATTTCTCCTCACCTTCTCCTATCCTGTAATTCATTTCTCACAACTAGCAGCTGTATGTACACCTCCATTGTGATTCCTTTCTCCTCCACCACCCTGATTTGCTCCTCAAACTCCTACCTCATATATAAGAGACTCATGTCCCTGGGTATCACATTACACTACTACTCTGGCTGTAAGCGTACCCATGACACAATCATTCACATTAAGCCACATCATGGTGTACGATAGCAGGGACATCATCTTCTCTACCAGCAGTTTGTATGAGGTAAGAAGCATCAGGGGAAAGGGTAGAATGAATTACAAGGCCAATAAGAGCAGGGTAGTGTACACAGACTAATGTAACTGAATGGGATACTACACACAATTATCGTAGCAATGGCCACTTATAAAAACCATTTTAACCTTTTTAGTTTCAGATTAAAACTATATCTTCTTGTTTCGCTCAGTTACAAAATGCTCTGCCATCTCTAGAGTACTTGATAAAGCTAATCTGTAAATTATTTGTGCAAAGAGAAAAAGTTCTGCAGACAAGGAAAATAGGATTTTTATACTTGCATAAAATCCATTTCTCCTAGTCCATTGGGGGACACCAGGGACATTTAAGAAAGTCTCCCCCCTATTCCACACTCCCTGCTTAAGTCTCAGTTTATGTTTATAGTCTCCTTTCCTTTAAGGCTTGGTTAGAGAAAGAAAGGAAGGAATCATTGTCAAGTGTGGCCACCCAGTGTCCCCCCAATGGACTAGGAGAAATGGATTATATGAAAGTATAAAAATCCTATTTTTTCCCCACATCCAATTGGGGGACACGGGGGACATGACAAAGCCGCAGTTAAGTGCAGGGACGCTCAGAAGAACAGTGCAAAGAACCACTCTGTAAAAACGTATATCCCCAGATGCAAGACACATGAAAGCAGAAACCAGAGTAAACATGTGCAAGAGATG
This sequence comes from Mixophyes fleayi, assembly GCF_038048845.1. Taxonomy (NCBI): domain Eukaryota; kingdom Metazoa; phylum Chordata; class Amphibia; order Anura; family Limnodynastidae; genus Mixophyes; species Mixophyes fleayi. The sequence goes on from NC_134405.1 coordinate 196,941,886, forward strand.
ACTATTTGGCCGCCTTACCCAGCTGCTCATACAAGGCACTATGCTGTGCGCCCTAGGAACACACACAGACCCGTCAGAGCGAGGCTGAATAATTTTAGGAACAGGCCGACTATCCCCCTTATACAGATTCTTGACACCACCTAAAGAAAAACTTAAGTGAAAAACCTGCCTTAACCTTATGAACAATAAAAGGATGAGATTTGCAGGATATTGCTGAAATCTCAGTTTCTTTAGTCATCTTGTCTGTTACTCGACTTTCTGTTTCCCAAGGAAGACGCATCAGAACCATCCTGTCCAGGGGATCAAACATGGAATGCTGTAAAGCAGTCAAACCTTCTTAAAACTAAAAAGGGTGCAGACAGCTGGCCCTGAGAAAAAGTAAGGTGCAAATCAGCAGCCAGCCTGTCTTGGCCAAAACATAAGCCACCTGCAGAGTTGAAAGAAAAGAGAAGAGATCCCTTTTTATCCACACCCGGCAATACATGTCTTTTAGACAAGACGAACAATTTAGCTGAAAGCGGCTTGCAAGCCCAAAGCATGGTTTGCACCACGCGCTTAGACAAACCTTTAGCTCAAAAAATCATGGCTTCAACAGCCACACCGTTGAGGAAAGACATCCTGTTAAGTCAAGGTCTGTTGTGATCTCTGTTTAGGTCTAATCGTATCAGCAGCTGCCACGACCAACCTCCCCACCATGGAGAGAACGTCAGTTTACCAAACCGTCCAAGGCCACCTTCTCTCAATACATATTTCAAAACACTTGTAAGCATAGCTACCGATGGGAATAGGTAAACTAAATGGAACTAGCAAAGAACAGACATGGCGTCTACTTGGACAGCCAGAGGATCTCTCATCCTAGAACAGACAAACTGAAATATGTGGTTCTGCCAAGTCTTGCTTCCAAATATCCTCCTCCTGAGTAGATTTGCATAACTGCCACAACATGAGCTTCAGTCCACCAAAAGAGCCAATGCATCCTTCTCATGGCTAAAAACTTGTGGTGTCACCCCAGTGAGGTTGGTACGGCACCTCTGTGACATACTTTGACAGAATGTTCATCTTCGTTCCCAACAGCAAATGCTGCTCGCTCATTAGAGCGCCGAACACCACTCGCAGTACCATTACAGTGAAAAGGTTGGATTGTTGCAACGTCCGTGAAAACTAGGCGTAAACAGAAGAGGGTGCCCCAACTCCAAAGGCTGACATCTATTGCCACCAAGGTCTAAACCAAAATCGAGAATGGGCAATGCTGCAGATTTTGTAACCAATAGTGTGCCTGACACACTGAAGTAGGACAGCCCAGCAGACCCGTCCGCGCTGACCCGCCCACTACCCAGCAGCTCTGGCCAGTGTGATGGGCCAGGGGGGATCCATCCACAGCAACCCTGATCCATAGGAAAAGATCAGAGGTACCAGCCCAGGTAAGCCTGTAACAGGTAAACTAGCAGCGTCAGTTACCCAAAAGAAATCCGGTACTGGATTCCGGTAAGGAGTCCAGTGGTGGCAGCATTTATAAGCCTCTCTTACTGCGGTTAGAGGGCACATTTGGGATACCGAAAGCGAACGGTGGCAAAGTAAGCCCAGCCAGTCCCCAGCAACAACAGACAGGGTGGCATAGGCAGTCCATCCTGTCACAATTCCATTCACTGACCCTAGAAAAGCAGAACACCCGACACATCAACTGCCTAACCGCTGACGTTGAACTGTGCCAGGCCATTCTGGGTTTGTAGAACAAAAACAGGAGGAGTTTTTTTTTTCTCTCTTTTATCTGAACAATGATGGTGCAAAGCTGTGGCCCAATAAAATACCTCCACAAAAATGTAAGTGTTTGAAGAAGCCATATTAGACCTCACAGCGGCTGAAAGGACTAGAGAGAGTGTGATGAGCAGAAACAGTTATTTGCGCCCCAATTAATCTCAAACAGAGCCGCCTGTCCAAAAATAATCTGTGTTTTAGAGATTGTATTTCCTCAGGAAAACCGGTCACACTTTGGCCAGTCAGAACCCAGAAACTGCAGAACAGATGAACTCTCGACAACTGTGGTAAGCAACGATGACAAAGCAGACTGCATGGAGTCACCCACCACCACAAAATATGAACCCAAGAACAACCTTGGTTCAACAGACTGTCGTCAAGAGGCAGCGGAGGAAAAAATGAGAAAGCGACCCTAGCCAACCTTGGCACCTGACCACATACCAGTAGGGGTGCCTCCCAGTGTGCCCTAACCTCCGGGGAAATATGAGAAGATGATTGTAGTGGACGGAACATCTGGTACTTACAATCCAGTGCTGCTCAACGGAATAGATCATGCAAGTGGTAGGAAAAGGAAACTACTAGAAATCCTTGACTGCCTGGTAAAGGAAGAGCTACACCCTGTACACATTAACAGTCAAGAGAAATTTCTTCCACCATAGAAGAGTTCTCAACCTCAGAGTCAACAACTACTTCACCATCCTCCTAAAAAGAATCGGCAGAATGGGACATATTTCACTGCAGGTACGCTGCCACCCTCCTGCGCTTATGGAAGGAGGAGGCGCAGCTGAATCCATTTCCTCCTCTTTATAGGGGAGATTGCAAACCAAACCTCGCACCTAAGTCACAAGACCATGTACCCAGGCTGGTTATACAAGCCGAACCACAGCCTTAGCAAGTGAGCTAGCACAGGTGGTTCCTCAGATTGGCACGAACCCCCAGGCGTATCACGGCTTGCAGGCCCCAGACCAGCAAGCTGTGCACAATGCGTACATGCCTGACCGTCTGGACGGCAATTTCACTTACCTGTTGCCAACCTCCGTGCGCACAGTGAAGCAGCGGATCCTCAGCTAGGGACGACGGGCACAGTCTGCGTTGACTATGGCCGGCTCCCCGAAGATATCCTGCGTCGGAAGCAGAGGGGTGGCACCGAAGGAACCACCAGAGCACCTCCCGATCCCTTGCTCCAAGCACCGCACAGCTGTCCATACTGTGCACTGCATAATTAATGCAGATGCCGCAGAACCAATTTTCTTTTTTGCTTTTTTTTTTAAATGGCTACCGATTTTGAGGAAAAATGATATATAATTGGTAGATATATAATTTTAGTGTTTGAAGTAATTGATAAACTGAAAATACCAAAAGTGAAAATGTTGAGATCACACGAGTGCATTATATTGCACATGTAACCTGGAGTTACTGTTGAGGACCTTTTTAGAAAATAAATAAAATAAAATAAAATATGGGGTCCCACAGGACGTGCCTTACCTGCCTACAGTTGTGCGGTGATCAACAGGGACAAGCATACTGCCCAGTATGTGGTGCAAAGCACTGACCGGAGGCAGAAGCATGTGATTGTTTACCATATTCCAGCTGCCCCACTGACTGCAGAAATAATACAGTCTAACTTCAGGTACAGCGCTATTACAATAAAACGTTTCCTGCACCCCGTAATTGCAGCCCTGTCCTTTAAAGATAGCATGCGACAGGGGTACTATAGCTGCAGATACGACGTACAGAACCGCCGATCAAGCCGTGCACTAAAGCATCCTCCTGCAAATAGACACCCAACCTGTAATACCATCCAACTTGTACCCCCCTGAAAAAAGAAAACTCAGTCCCCAACCACAGCCACACAGGAACCAGCGACGGGCCAGAGGGGTAAAGCTGCAGACCTACAGATTGTGGTAGCAGAGCTGCAGCAGCGTGATTATAGATTTGGGTGGGGAAGGGGGGAGCGGTCTGAACACTTCCCAGAAAAGTGGAGGCTGATGGCAGCAGCAGCAAGTGAGGAGGGGGGGGGGGGGGGGGGGGGATTAGATGTTCAACAAGCAAATGATATTCGAGTGTCCACATACTTGGTGTATAATAGATAAACAATCTTAAAGTGAACATTTAATAATGCGAGTGGTAAATTAAGAGCTTACCTTGTCGACAGCTTTCTTTACTATCTCCTTATATTCTTCTTTTGTGATGTCTTTATTTTGATAGTATGGTTTTATAGCCACCTTCACTTCATGTGCTGCCCTTTCTTGAATTTGAATTTTCTAGCAATGAAAAAAAGGCATTTCAATAAAACCACATTTAACTTGTCAAAACATTAAAACCAATTAAGTAAATTTGTAACAAGTTACAATCCTGCTAGCCCTTCTAGTTGGCTTATATTATAATTGATAACAAAGGAGCAAAAATAGCAGTTTCTAATTTTAACGTCCAAAAATGACACTGGCATATTTTTCTTAAATATACCTTTTCCTTCTTGGAGCTATCCGCACTGGCTTCCACTGTTATACTTTCCTTTCGAGCAGCAGATTTTACAGAAACATGTGCGTTTTTGCTGTGACTTGATGTTGCCACACTACCAGAACTTGGTCCCAGAACCGTCCCAACTATTCCTTGGGCTGCTGTTGGAGCAGGCAAGAGTGGTGCACTCAAATTATTACTTACATGAGAAGCACTGGGATTACCCTGTTTTAAAAAGTTAATGAAATGTCAATAGGTTTCTTTAATTAAAAAAAACCAAACCAAAAAAACAAACAAAAAAATTAAAAACATCAAAAAGGACCACTAATCTCCAAAACTAGTATTTTCAGTTATGAACATGTAGCAAAGCTAAAATACATTGTTCAGAGTTAACCTGAAATTCCACTTTGTAATGGAGGTAATACTTTTTAACAGAGCAGACAGCTCTCCCACTCCCCCTTCTTTAGCACACTGGCCTATAGGGATCCAATATAAAATGCACTAGACCTGCCCCTGTGCATCAACCAATCCACACAGTGCATTTCTGCAAAGTAAGTCTCCCAATAGTGTCAATCACTAACGATCATTTACAAACCACAAAAGTATAAAGCAGCAGTGGAAGTCCTGTGTGAAACAAAATAAAGATTTGTACAATGGGATTATTTAAATGAGAAACAAGCGATGAGACATTTTCAGGGATGTTCCCGACTTCCTTCCCATCAAAGGACTGACTCTCAGTCATCTCTGCAGGTCATGGAGATTAGGTCACTGTCAAACTTCTGATCAGATATGAGAAGCATACTTTCAGTTCTACAAGCATTTTTGTGGGAAAGTGCGTTTCTAGGTGCACTTTGACCAATGTAATAAAAGGTTTTAACTATGCAAAAGTGGCATGGAATAAAGGCAGTCCAGATGCCCCTTGTTCTCATGGTAGAGACATAAATGAACATAAAACAAGCAGTATTTTAAGATAAAACCAAAAATACAAATAAAAAAGGAGCAACCCTAAAGTGATAATAGGCACTCTTCATCTAGTCCAAAGACAGAAGTGGGTATGCACCTTGAAACAAGCTTGGTGGAAAAGAACTGCTTTGGTACAGATTGTGGATTGTAATTGAACCGCCCTATTACAATGGCAACCTGCAGCAGGGAAATTAGAGAGCAGGAAATGTGAAATTCCACATTGAGGAGAGAGTTTTATACCAAAATCTTCCCACACCAGTTTGACAATGACCCACTCAGTACTCTGGGCACATCACAGCTTCCTTGTATGTGGCTGCATAGCCACAAACTGGCCAGAGTGTCCATCCTGAACGCTGTCCACCACCGAAAGCACCTACAATGGGCACGCAAGTACTAGAACTGGACCACGGAGCAATGGAAGAAGGTGGCCTGGTCTTAAGAACCACGTTTTCTTTTACATTATGTGGACAACCATGTGCGTGTGAGAGAGATGAAGAGATGGCACCAGGATGCACTATGGTAAAAAGGCAAGCTGGCGGAGGCAATGTGATCCTCTGGGCAATGTACAGCGGGGAAACCTTGGTCCTGGCATTCATGTGGATGTTACTCTGACACGAACCACCTACCTAAACATTATTGCAGACCAAGCACACATCTTCTTGGCAATGGTATTCCCTGATGGCAGTGACCAGCCAGATAATGTGCCCTGCCACACTGCAAAAATTGTTCAGGAATGGTTTGAGGAACATGACAAGAGTTCAAGGTGTTGACTTGGCCTTTAAATTCCCCAGATCTCAATCCGATCAAGCAACTGTGGGATGTGCTGGAAAATAAATCCATTGGACACTTTCAGAGGTCTTGTGGAATCCACGACTCGATAAGGTCAGTGCTGTTTTGGCAGCACAAGGGGGACCTACACAATATTAGGCAAGTGGTTATAAAGCTGTGGCTGCTCAGTGTATATTCCCATTGTGAGCAACATTATGTCTCACTGGGGCATATTCAATTAGATGCGGGCATCACGGCTACGCGCCGGACCAACCCACAAAGGGAAACAGCAGAACTGCAATAAGGCTGATTTTCCATTGCACCCCATAAGGTTACAAAGGAAAATCTTAACTATTGCGGCACAGTATTACCATCGGAAATGCGCACTCCGCGTGTAGCCCGCACCTAATTAAATATGCCCCATTATGTCTAAACTGGTTATTTTAACCAAATTGGAGACGAGATGTTCTCCTTAGTGGAAAGATACAACAAGCAAAGAGAAGGCTGATATGCAATTATATAACAATGTTTATTTCAATCAAGAATGATAAAATATATTAAAAACAAACATAGTTAATGCCGACTCCTTGGGAGTATAAGTGTTGTATTGCCAAAATGTCCTAATTTCATATATACTAGTCTAGTAGGTTTGAAGTCTAAATGTGCAATGCTAATTTATAGACCTCTCAGTACTTTCAGGGGTGCAATTACTTTTTTTTTTTTAATGACCTAGTTTTAGTGAAACCACTCTCACAGATAAGTATGTTAACAGCAGCTATTCTCTGGAAATCCAGGTATACTTAGCTGAAAAGTTCTCCCAGATATACAGGGGATGGCATCAAGCCACAGCAGTCAATCGGCAGCCACACTTTTTATCAGCAGTAAACAAGCCTGTGGGCCAAGCTAATTCCTGGGTAGAAAAATGTTCGTTCTGTAAGCCATAGTATTAACCACACACTTTCAACCACTCGTGGCATGTTCATAAACCACAAAGGATTCGTGAGGATTGAGTACAAATTCTGCTCCATAATTCGAATTCTGTTGAACACTTTTTGGATTTCTCCAATTGTGAAGTCAACATTTATATTATGATGTTTGTTATTTTATCTATTCATTATATAGGTGCCGAGTGTTGCAGTAGCCCAAATTTTTGAGCGCTGCACAGTTGCAAAGGGCACTGTTAATAACAGTTTGCATATTGAGTAATCAGCACCTGATTGATTATATTATTTAGCTATGTTTTTGTATCCTTAATTAATGAAATGCTGATTCTGTGACCAGTTTAGAGGTTAATTTCAGTAAGCAATAAATCGGTTTCTCTGATTTCATCTGGGGGACACCGCTAACCATGGGGTAGAGTAGGGTAGGGAGGAGTCTGGCACCCAAATAGTTAATCTTTTGCTGCCGACAGGCATATCCCCCCGCCCCTTTCCCCACAGAACTCAGTTTGATTAACAAAGCCCTGGGAAGATAAGCCAATCAACCAAACACACACAAAACAAAGAAAAGAGGAGGGGGGGGGGGAATGCAGTGTCCCCCAGATGGAATCAGAGAAACCGATTTATCGTCAGTATAAATCCTCTTCTCTTTCATCCAACTGGGGGACACCGCTAACCATGGGGACTTACTAAAGCAGTCCCTCTGATGGGTGGGACCGCTCTGATCGCCCCGCACGTAGAGCACTATGGCCAAATGAGGCGTCCTCAGACGCAAAAACATTAAATTGGTAGAATTTTGTGAAAGTATGGACCGAGGACCAGGTAGCTGCCCTGCAGAGTGGGCTCGCTGTGGCCCCGTTTCGCGCTGCCCAAGACGCCCCAACCGAACGGATAGAATGGGCAACAATACGCTTCGGCACAGGACGCTTAGAACGGACATAAGCCTCCCTAATTGTTAGGGAAAGCCACCTAGCAATTGATTGCTTAGACGCAGGCCATCCTCGCCTAGCGAAATCAAATAAAACAAATAGAGAATCTGTCTTACGTATCTTTGCAGTTCTCTTAACATATATCCGCAATGCCCTAACGACTTCTAAACATTTACTTCCTTTTGTTCCAGTAACCTGAGGATCCTCTCTGAATACCGGAACTACTATTAACTGATTAATATGGAAACCCAACACCACCTTTGGGAGGAAGGATGGAATAGTCCTTAAAACTGCCCTATCCTCATGAAAGACCAAATAAGGTTCTTTATAAGATAAGGCTCCCAGCTCAGAGACCTTCCTAGCTGAGGCAATAGCCAGCAGTAAAACTGCCTTCCAAGTCAATAACCGCAATTCCGCTGAGCGAAGTGGTTCAAATGGAGGCTCCTGCAACATGTCCAGGACCAAATTAAGATCCCAAGGATCCATAGGATGCACGTAGGGTGGCTGGATGTGAAGAACTTCTAACATCCGAAATCTCTGCCAGCCGTCTGTGAAAATACACTGACAATGCTGACACCTGAACCTTTAAGGTTCCCAACCGGAGACCCGCATCCAAGCCATCCTGCAAAAAAGCTAGAAATCTAGCCAGACAAAAGGATTTTGAATTGTAAGATTTCTTTTTACACCACGTTATATACACATGCCAGATGCGGTGATAAATCCTAGCCGAAACTGGCTTCCTGGCTCTTAGGAGAGTGTCTACTATACTCACAGAGAACCCTCTGGCTCTCCACAGACTGGATTCAAAAGCCATGCCATTAAATTCAGCCAGTCTAGACCCTGATGTAAGAACGGTCCTTGGGTCAGCAGATCTCTTCGAAGTGGCAACCGAACCCTTTGACCTACAACTATCAGAAGAATTTCTGGGAACCATACCCTTCGTGGACAGGCTGGAGCTACCAGAATGACTGGTAGATCTCCCTGCCTGACCCTTCGTGGGACCCTGGGAATCATTGATATGGAGGGAGGTGGGGGGGGGGGGGGGGGGAACAGGTATCCTAACCTGAAGTCCCAAGGCATTGTTAGGTCATCCACTGCCACAGCCAGTGGGTCCCTTGTTCTTGCGCAAAACTCTGGGACTTTCCTATGGACTCTTGACGCCATCAGGTCTCGATCCGGAAGTCCCCATTTGTCCACCAGCAACTGGAATACTTCCGGATGCAGAGCCCACTCCCCTGGTAGAATTTCGTGCCGACTTAGATAGTCTGCTTGTACATTCTGTTTCCTTGGGATAAACACCGCTGACAGCGCAGGCACGTTTCTTTCTGCCCAGGCAAAAATCTGAAACGTGACCCTCATCACTATTGCACTCCTGGTGCCCCCTTGTCTGTTTATGTATGACACTGCCGTGGCATTGTCGGACTGGATGCGAACCGGCCTTCCCTGTAACACACCCTGAGCCCTCTGCAGTGCTTTCAGGATGGCCATAAGTTCCAGCACATTTATGGGAAGAACCGACTGTCTCTATGACCACAGACCCTGCATCCTTAGGTGAAGGACCACTACCCCCCAACCACTCAGACTGGCGTCTGTGGATACTAAGATCCAGGCCCACGGGGCAAAGGATCTTCCCTTTATTAGGTTGTCCTTTTAACAACCACCAGCTGAGGGACCTCCTCGTCTCTAGAGATAACCTCATCCACTGGCGATCCAAGCAGAGGAAGGACCCCGACCACTTCCTCAGAATGTCCCATTGAAGACATCTGGAGTAGATCCTTCCGTATGGCAGCGTCTCGAAAGATGGCACCATCTTTCCTAGCAGCTTCATACACATGAGTACTGACAGCCTCCTGTGTGACAGAACCCTGTCTGTTTACTCCATCAAGGACCTTATCTTGTCCTCTGGAAGAAAAACTGTCTGCAGTGTCCATTATTAGTCCCAAAAATGTCATTCTCTGACAAGGGATCATTTGTGACTTTGTTACATTCAGGAGCCAAACGTGCTGTTCCAGCACCCTCACCGTAAGGCGAAGATGTTGTTCCAACAACTGAACCGTTGACGCCTTGATTAGAAGATCGTCCAAATAAGGTACAATCTGCACCCCTTTGGAGTGAAGGAGTGCTGCCATAATCTTTGTGGATACTCTTGGGCCTGTGGCAAGCCCGAACGGAAGAGCTTTGAACTGATAGTGAGCTGAGCCTACCGTGAATCTGAGAAGCGGCTGATGCCCCTGCCAGATCGGCACATGAAGATAGGCGTCCCTGATGTCTATTGATGTCATGAACTGGCCTGCCTCCAGGCCATCTATGACAGATCTTAGGGATTCCATCTTGAAAGAATCTACTCTCAGATGCAGATTTAGCTGCTTGAGGTTCAGCACTGGTCTGAATGAACCATCCGGTTTCTGTACCAAGAATAGGTTTGAGTAAAACCCCTCCCTTCTTTGGTACTCCGGAACCTGTACAATAACCTTTAAAAGAAGCAAAAAAAAATCGACAGAAGAGAGCATTGCCTGTCTTTTTTGAGGACAGATGGGTAAACTGGTTACAAAAAACATGTGTGGAGCAGGCGCCACCAACTCTATCATGTAACCCCTTCTCATGATCCCCTGAACCCACCTGTTCGCTGAGGACTCTGTCCACTGCTGGGCAAACCCCAGCAGCCCTCCTCCCACTCCCCCCTCCGTTATCAGAGGAGGGTGGTAGTCATGCCATTGGTCTATCCGGCAGCTTGGCGGAAGAGGACCTTGCAGCCGTGGAGGAAAAGGATGACCTTCCTCTAAGCGACTGTCTCCTACCTCCAGCAGCCCTTGACCCGACTGTCTGGCCTCTGCCAGACGCGCCACCGCGAAAAGGCTGTCTAAAAGAACTAAACCTTGGAACTCTAGGTCTAGGAGCATTCACAGGCAAGGACGTACTCCTACCCCCCGAGGCCTGTGAGATCCAGGAGTCCAACTCTGGACCAAATAGCATCTCACTAGTATACGGAATGGATTCAAATGATCTTTTTGACTCTAAATCCGCATCCCAGGCTCTTAACCATAATGTTCTTCTTGCTGCTACTGCTGTAGCAGAAATAGAAGAGGATATGGAGGCTGAATTCTGAGCCGCCTCATATATATATCCTGTCGCCTCCTTAAGGTGTATGGCCAGGGGAGCAGTTCCGAATCCTGTAATGCGGACTCCGACTGCCCAGCCCAGGCTTCCATAGCCCTTGCTACCCAGGCCGAAGATAATGCCAGTCTGAAGCTTGTACTAGCAGGTGTAAAGACCGATTTCAAAAAAGTTTCCAACTTATGATCGGTCGAATCCTGTAGGGCTGCCGTTCCTGGTACGGGTATCGTGGTCTGGCGAACCAGTCTCGCCACAGGCGCATCTACTCTCGCCACCTGTTCCCATCTGGTCATGTCCTCCTCTTGTAAAGGATATAATGAACCAAATTTTCTAGGCACAGTGAACCTCTTGTCCGGATGCTTCCAAGAGGCCTCTGCAATCTCTCTCAGCTCTGCTGAGGGAGGGAACCTGACCACCTGTTTAGAAGCCTTCTTAAAGAGAGACCAGTCCAAGGACCTCGTCTCCTCTATTTCAATAAACCCCAAGGTGTGACGTACTGCTTTTACCAGATCGTCCATACCCTGATGCCTGGAGCTTCCTTCTGATTCTATTAATGAAAGATCAGAATCCTCTAACAATTCACCTTCCTCCACCGATCCCTCTGAATCAGACAGAGACAACAGCGTATTAGCTGATCTATGTCTTTTATAACTACCAGGGATTTACCTGGGATTTTCCAGAAATTGGTTTAGTCGGTCAAGACCTCTAGCCACTGCCGACCATCCCGCCACCTCCCCACTGTGAGGTGACTCTTGCAGTGCCGGGGAAGGAAATTAGTTCATTACCTCCAGAGGTTGTACACTCATTTCCCCTCCTAACTTCACTGGGGGTTGTATCTCAGAGGTAGATGGAAGTCTCAGCCACCACTGGGATCTCTGCTGGTTTAGATAACAGGTTCACAAGGGTATTAACCCCCTGTGAACTGTCTTTAGGCTGCAATAGTACAGGTGTCACAGCACAACCAGCACAAAGCCCCTGATCCAGACATTCACTGGTTAATTTAACGTTACACGAGTGGAATCGCTGCTATCCGCTTCTCTGTTCCCCTCTGCAAAGCGCTGAATAGCGCGACCATTAGCTCAAGTTACCCCTCCTCTTTCCTTGAGGAGGGGACTTGGTAACTTGGTATATTCCATGGCCCCGGGGGGCGGCAAGAGCACCGGCGCTTACTGCCTGTGGCAGCGCCTCACTCTGCTAGCAGTGCGAGAGCGCATCTCACACTGCGAGAAGTCTCACTGTTTCAACCTGTCAGCGGGTGCCGCGGCTCCCCCGCTGTACAGTTCTTCTCTGCTCAGGAGTGCGCTCTGTCTCACAGAGCCACTCGTGCACTGTGACAACAGCTAAAAACAAAAAAGCCTAAACCCAGTGAACTCCGTTCACTGTGCAGCTCTCCAAACTTCAGCCCATACTCCTAGGGCACCTACTTCAAACTGAGTTCTGTGGGGAAGGGGCGGGGGGGGATATGCCTGTCAGCAGCAAAAGATTAACTATTTGGGTGCCAGACTCCTCCCTACCCTACCCCATGGTTAGCAGTGTCCCCCAGATGGATGAAAGAGAAAAGGTGTTTTCTCTTTGTTACATCAGCTAATATCCCCAGAGTAAGACTATGTTGAGCCTTTAAATACTTTGTGCTACTAAACCCATTAATAAGAACTACAATCAATCATGACCCAAGTGACATATTAAAGAATAACATTTTCAGTGAGACAAGCTAGTTGTGCGGCTGTAAACCAAAATAGAGAGATAAAGAATACTAATTTGTTTATATAGTTTGGTATAGATTATACTATTTGGACCACAGTGGTAATAAGTAGCAGATTTTCTAATTTGTGAATTATTATGTAACTCACACTAGCTTGCCAACAATATCCATTTAGACTTAGGGCCACTAGGGATATATAGTACTCTTTTTAAACTGCACTAAAAAAGTGACAGCAACACACCTTTCTTCAACACCAATATTCACAAAATTTCCCTGCATTCATTGAAGGGTTTTACATATTTGTTATTTCAATAAAAGATCATTTTTTCTTATATTTGAAGCCACGCAAACATTTGCAAATTTGCACATGACTTGCAGTTTTTAATGGTAAAACTGTGGATAAGTGACATTTCATTTTGCTTTTTCGGAATTAAACTAGAGATGCTCAGGCTCGGTTCCCCGAGAACCGAATTTAGCAGATCTGAGAACCTAGCCCAGCCCGCTCAGTACTTTAGCAGATCGTAAAAAAGTAATTATTTGGCTACAAAATGCCATTCTACCCACTGTACACAACCACAGATATGTGGACAAGCAGAACTGGGCAAACTAAAGCTTATATGACAGTGAAAGCCCATTGGGTTGGTCATTCACCTTCACCAGCAGGAACAGCAGCAGCATGAACCAAAGTACATCACATTTTTCAAAGGCAGGCTACTCTGTGTAACAGAAGCATACAGCTGTCAATCTGTTACAAAAAGGGATGTCATTGCAACATGGCTTATCCTGCTTGGACTCTCCTCAGGATATGTAATTTCTGATAACACCAATAATATTGTTAGAGCATTACAGCCGAGTGAATTCCTTCACATTCCCTGTTTTGCTCACACAGTAAACTTGGTTGTGCAGAGCTTTTTAAAAAATGACAGGGACGTGCAGGAGATGCTGTATGTGGCCCGCAAAACATCTGGACATTTCCGGCATTCAGCAACAGCATGTAGAAGATTGCATCAGCTACAAAAGCACTTTAATTTGCCCTGTCACCAACTGAAGCAAGAGGTGGTGACAAGGTGGAATTCCACCCTGTATATGCTTCTGCGGATGGAGGAACAGCGAAAAGTCATTCACGCTTACTCCACAAGCCATGACATTGGGAAAGGAGGGGAGGTGTATTTTACTCAAGCGCAGTGGAGAACACTTTCCGTGTTGTGCAAGGTGCTGAAACCATTTGAAGTAGTCAAATGTGAAGTGAGTTCAGACACTACTAGCTTGAGTCAAGTGATTCCCTTAAACTTTTGGAAAAGCAGCTTGAGAAACTGGAGGAGATTAAACAATGCAATTACGCCAAGTATGTCGGACTTGTAGATGAAGTACTTTATTCACTTCGCCAGGATCCAAGAGTTATCAAAATCTTGAAATCGGATCACTACATTTTGGCTACTGTGCTTGATCCTCGATTTAAGAGCTATGTCTTCTCTTTGTTTCCAACTGACCCAGATCTGAAGAGATGCAAGGAGCTCCCGGTGAGCAAAATGACTGCTCAGATGTTACGTGCCAGGACGGCGTCTCCTCCGTCAGTTTCTCAGTCACCTGCTGCTAGGAAAAAAAAACAAAAAAAAAAAAGAAACTTATCTGCATCATCCCTGAGTCTCTTTGCAAAGCTGACTCAGCACAACATTTTGACATCTGGTCTTGTCTACTGTAAAATAATTGACCAAAATTAGGGACACTTCTGCTGTAACTCCACCTGATCCTATAAACATCCAAAGGATGGTGGAGGATTATTTTCACGACAGCATAGAAATAGACACATCAGACAGTCCCTTTACATACTGTGAGGAAAAAAAAGGGAATTGGAGACCCGAGTACCAACTCACTTTGCACTGCCTAAGCTGCCCACCCTCCAGTGTACCTCGGAAAGAGTTTTCAGCACAGCCGGGAACCTTGTCAGCGATCGATGTAGGGGGCTACTTTCTCAAAATGTGGAAAAGATGATGTTCATAAAATTAAACTTCAGTTTGCACGAGGAAGGCCTTTCCCACCAATTATATCAAAATACTGAGACTTCTGTAATGGTGGTGGTGGATTCCAGCGGTGATGAATTAATAATGTGTGAGGATGGTGTGCAAACTGATGAGGGCAAGGATGAGGCTGATGACGACGACAGCATCTAGCCACAGTAGAGTTCATTAACAGCACTGTTACCTTAGATGCCTTAAGGCCATTGTAAGCTTGTTTTGTGGGGGCCCAAACAAACCAAGCACATCAGTCTGAAAAGTGGCACTCCTTGTCGCTGAAGTGCTTGGTTGGTTAAAGTGTGCATGTCCTTTTTAAGATCCAACATAAGGGTGGGTTGGAGGGCCCAAGGACAATTTCATCTTGCACCAATTCTCCTTCCAGCTACCGCTGTGTGCCAATGTTACCTACATGTGCTATATACGGTTGTGTGCTTTGCAAAAATCTTAGACACCCATTGATGATGCAGATGGCTCAGTACAACATTTTGACATCTGGTCTCGTCTACTGTAAAAGAACTGACCAAAATTAGTGACATCTCTGCTGTAACTCTACCTGATCCTACTATCAACATCCAAAGAATGGTGGAGGAATATTATAAAAAAATTTTGAATGGTATAAAGACAACAGTTTTATTATCAAAGAACAATGTTGCTTGCAGAAGTAATATAAGCATGGATGTCTAAATAGACGTGTATATGTATTACCTTCCACTTTGCTGCTGTTTCATCAGTATTGCACAAAGTGTTTGTTATCTGCACTTTACGTCAAAGGTACCTAACTATATTATAATTTTCTGTGAATTGGGGGCGATTCGAAGCTCAGTGATGAACTTGCTTTTTGCTGTGAACTACAATGGCTTTTTAGTGCATTGTTTGGCACCCTGGATTGGTCTGGGTTTGAAAAGAACGCATCCAGGGGTGGGGTTGTCAGCGCTCTTCGTCATGTATTAGCTGTAGAATTACCACAGTTATCCAAGAAACGGGTGGAGCAATCAAATGAACCCTAACTGATTTCATGATACAAGGACAATGCCGTCTTGCACCACTTTTCTTTACTGACAATGCTGTGTGGCAAGGTTTCCTAGATGTGCTATATGTGTGTCATTGCTCCGTCGCTTAGCATCCAGCCAGGTCACTCCAGTCTTTGTTTGAAAATAATATTGTGACCTGTGAGACGGTGCAAAATGACTGCAAATGATTTGAAATTAGTGTTATTGAGGTTAATAATAATATAGGGGAAAAAAGCTAAATTGTGTGATTTTACAAAAAAATAGGGATCCAAAGTCAAAACACACAAGGGCGGTTTTGCCAAACCACGAAGTTAATCCAGATCCAAACCCCCAGAACACAGGGGTCAGTGAACATCTCTAAATTAAACAATTCTGCACAACACATCACTCTCCCCACCAAAAAGGTCTCCAAAACTAAAATGTCGGAAATCAAGTGCAGGTTTTAGACAAAGTGAATAAACCTGATTTACATTCTATATTTGTAATAAATACACACACACACCCTCCCAACTGTCTCAATATTCACTTAAAACCACGCACTTCTCTCGTCACAGACGTCCCCTTTTCCAATTATATTGTAAGCTTTACCACTTGTGGAACTAGGTGGCTGTATTATCTATCGCCTGTAGGCTGCTTTTTCCCACACTTGACTAAAGCATATTAGGCAATTGCATGAATGGTGTGATATAGATCTATTTTACCTGAACAATGCACTACCACAAAAACACTGCAGTTAAACTACATACTGGTGAGAAAAATTTATCAAAATAAAAAAACCACACTCCAACTGGACTCATCTAGTAAACACAAAGTCACATGATTTTTACTCACCTTATTGGAGCTCATGAAACATAAGTATTAACAAGTTAGAATAATAAACTTCACACAGGAGGTGCATTCAACACCAAAATCTTCCCACACTAGTTTTGCAGTGCCTTTTTTCACTATAATGTGTTATTGAAGGACCCTGCTGCTCCTACTAACCAGCAGACTGTGGCTTCAAACTTGCCTCCATCCTGTACTTCTATCATGTCACTACTCTTCACATGCAGCCCAGCCTTCACAATTACAGGTCACTTCCTCCCACCAGCTCTGCAGTGTCATTGTGCAGGTCTTGTGGGAGTCAAAATCTGTGCAGCTGTGAACATTCAGACAGGCCACTTCTAAAAACAGAATGGCAAGTTGGATGTATGAACTTCATTCATACAAAGGTACGTTTGGCACCACAACGTTCCTTCAACAGTTTGACAGTATACTCACATAACTACTCTGTTATGTTGAATGTTGACTTTACACGTCTCCATTACCCACCTCATGTCATGACCAATTGTAAAGCTTGCTGCGCTATATAAATGATGATGATGACACTGAGCTGGTAACATTGAGCCCTGTGTTCACGTAATCATGCAAGAGGACAGGTCACTGCCTCCCATGAGAGAAGTACACTTATTTTCTGCAACACTATGCTGTTAATATTCCAATTATTTTTCTGCACTGCTCACTTACACTGGGGACATACAGATGAGCACAGATAGACAGATAAAAGGTGTTCAAACCTCTTAAAATGTTAAAGAGTCTGTTTTCTCAAAATGCATACAATAGATCAATTTTTCACAAGTGCATGCAAATGGCCCCAAATCATTACAGCGCGTAACACGGGTGAAGCAATCCCAGTCACATGAGCACCCCTGTTCTCTGTGGGACACATTGCATGAGTTACTGCCATAAAAACTATTTGCGCTTATCTGAAAAGTATAATGGTTTACTAGAAGCCAAAATATACACTCCTGCAGTTTATTTAAAACATTTAACAAAGAAATTTATAACAGTAAACTCTATATAAACATTTGCAAAACAAATACCTGCACTGGTTTTCCATCTTGCTGTGGAGCAATGTAATTGACTTGCTGGGATGGTGGAGGTGGTGGTGGGGGTGGGGGTAATCCCTGAGGCACACTAGATGGAGCAGATACCTGAACAAGAGGTAGTGCAGGGTGGAGATGGATAGGAAGTTGCTGATGAAGGTTATATGGATTGTGTTGGATGTTCACTATAGGAGGATGCACACCCACTGGATAAGGGAAAATATTCATTGGTTGAGGAGGTGCATTCATTGGCTGCTGCACTACATTCATTTGAGTCTGCACCATATTTACAGGGACCGGAGCGCTTTCATTTTGCTGACTTGGTTGGTCTTTCAGGGCTTGATCTGTTTTGAAAGAAAAGTGTTTGAGAATCTTTAATTTTTTTTTCACTTTTAGCCAAGTTTTGGCAGGGCTAGAGTATATTATGCTCTTAAAACACTGCAGTTTTGCAGACAAATGGCAGCTACTAACTTTTGTTAATGAAAATGGAGACTTATGCTTATTGTTAATTTATTGTTCTCTAAATCCTCCATGGTAGCCATTACAATGGATAGGCTCCCTTTCTGGTTTAGACAGACATGTAAAGAAAATGACCCCAGACAGTATTTAAGGCAGCTCCTCCTCTTTCCTTACATCTTTGACTAACTTCCCAAGCTTTATCTGAAAGCAAACATATCAAACATGGTTGGGGAAGAGTTTCTATGGAGTATTTTAATGAAAAGGAAATAAAGGTAAGCATAGTTCACATTTTTCCACTTCAATCCTCCATGGCAATCATTACAATAGGTATGGCTACAAAGAACAAATCAGCCACATATGCACTGAGGAGAATTGACTCCAAATTTGGAGTCAATGGAAGACATTCAGATGAGGACGGCTAGTTAAGGTGTGGATAGATTATCTATCCAGCTACTTTGCAAAGCTCTGGAAATTGCCCTTACCAAACGCCAACGGTCCGCTGGAGCCAGAAAGAACCTAACAGAGGGACGGATCTTCTTCACTGCTTGGGAGACAATTAACCAACACATCTAAAGCTAATCTGGCATCTAAAAAAAGACACAAGAGTATTGGTAATGCAAGAACTTTACTGAAATCATCTTGAAGTAAGTCAAAGACCTGTGGAATGTTGCTGCAGCTGGGCTGAATTTAGAATCACAATGTGATACATTTCTCTCAAATTCTGTAATAAGACTTTGGAAGAGTTCACTTGCTCAGAGACTCCTTTACACCGTAGCAGTTTCCGCTTAATCACCATGCAATTAAAGTAAGCTGCTCTGGATTTGGACGAAAAACTGGGCCTTGGTGCAGAAGATCTAGCCTAAGAGGTAGTTGCCATGACTGCTCCAGGAGCATCTCCCAGGCTACTAGAAACCATGAATGGAGTAGTCAAAATTGCAGTATTGCTATTACTTATGCCTTCTCTTTTCTGGTCTTTTTTAGAATGCGAGCAATGAGTGGAAACTGAGGGAAGACATACCCCAGGTAGAATGTCGAAAAAACTGTCAAAACATCTAGTCCCTTTGTCCCCGTAGCTTTGTGACAAGAGAAAAATCTGGGTACCATAGTATTTTGGCTTGTTGCCATAATGTACACTTGAAGATACCTAAATTTTCCTATTAGTAGCTGATGCACTTCCTGCTGAATAAATATGTTCTCAACTGATGTAATCAGCTATTCTGTTTGCCTGCTACATAGGTAACATTGTTGTCTGAGAATATTCGGAGAGATTTCTCTTATTTTTAAAGATGAAAATGCTGAACTGACTTCCACTCTGTTCTCATTTCTAAGAAATTTACGTGACGTAAAGCCGCTTGTGCCATCTGTTCCTGAAGATAGGCTCTCCAGCTTGTTAGAATGGAATCTATCGTATTATCCCCGACGGCTCTCCAAAACACTCCTCTTGCCTTTAATTTTGGGCATCTCATTTGGTGGAGATTTCCTGATGGTTTTTGACAGGGCGATGACATGATCTGCTTCTGATCTCACTGGGTTAGAGATTCCACATGTGCCACCTAGCCCAGGATCTCTAGAATAGAGGAAGACATTCTGAATAAATGGAATCCCTTATTCAAAGTTGATGACTAGACAGCAGTTTATGTGCTAGAGACTGGCTCTTGATACACCTTTCCTCTGACGAAGACACTTTGTTCTGTATAGTGTTTCTCTGAACCCCAAGAAACTATTTGCTGTGATGGGATGAATGTCCTATTCACAATTCAGTCATGCTTCTGCCAAAAAAGATATCACATGAGCTCTCCTGTAGTTGACAATATGTTTTGAATTCCTCACCACAAGGATATTATCTAGATAGGGCTGTATCATGACTCCTTGCTTTCTTAATTCCACTAGGAGAGTAACTAGCACCCTAGTAAAACTTCTTGGAGATGTCACCATTCTAAAGGGTAGGCAGGTGAACTGAAAGTGCTGGCCTATGAGCCTGAATCTGAAAAAATTTCATGTGATGAACTGCGACAGGAATGCGAAAATAGGAATCCTGAAGATCTATGGACATAAGAAAATATCCACTGATGGCTGAGAGGATAGAAGTCACAGATTCCAAGCAAAAGTGTCAGGAACGAAGAAACAAGTTGAGCCTCTTCAGATGCAGAACACTGACAATCTTCTGGTGATTTTCTGACAAGGAAGTTCTGAAAGGAACAAGAAAGTTCCCCAAAGGGCACTGATGAAACCAACTTGCATTCATTTCTTACAATGTCACACACCCATTGATCTGTGATAGAGTGGGTCTATATTTCTACATACTGTGTCCAATTCAGCCTCTAATAGCGTTAATGAGGACTCATCCTGGCAATAGTCATTGTGGGGACCTCTGATTTGTCCTCCCTTAAGTTTGAATGCCCGAAAGGACTGAGTGCAGCACTAATATTGTGCTTGCTGTATTGTCTCCCTGGCCTATGACTTCTCACCTCTGAGATGCTGACGAAAGTGTAGAGTTATTTAGACCTTCTCTCGAGGCAGGCAGTTAGATCAACTCCCAGAAGAGTTCTATCTTATAGGGTCCCCAAAGAGACCCTTCAACCGGAAGATTTGCTATTGTATTTGTTTCCTTTTTTACCAAGCATCTGCTGTCCAAGTGTGTGACGAGAGTTCTCCTAGTCACCACTGTCAATACCATGCTCTTGCTGAAAAAGCAATGGTGTAGAAAGATGATTCACACAAAAACGTTCTATGTCTCTCTGCATAACCTAATTAATTTTCTAACATGTATTGCCTGCTCACTCTCTCCTGTATAAAGTATCTCTCCCCACAATCTTAGTGTCCTGGCCACCAATGGCATGGCTATTCCTGATTTCAAAGTGGCTAGAGATAAAGCAGGAAGCTTTTTAAAACAACTTTCTATATTCATGTGATCCATCAGGGGACCCCATCTTCAATAGGGATAGTAGTCCTAGTTGACATACTAATCACAGGTGCATTTACTTTTAGAAAAAAGTTAAACTTCTAAGGCGCTTCATCACTTAATGGACACGTTTCAATCTGCGTTAGATTGACACTTTTCCACCTGTGCCTATTCCTTATTCATAAGTTCTTTCACAACGTGATAGACATTTGACAGCAGATAAGAAACGCTTAGCCAAATCTAGTCTGCCCATTGTTTTATTAACCTATGGTAAACTGAAACCATGTGCAGACTAGATGAGCCAAGCAGTGATGTACAGGGAACATTCTACCCTTTTTATGGTACGCTTCAAAAACTTATTTTGCAGTTGCTTCCTCAGTCCAACATACAGACTTGTATATGTGTGAGTAACATCTTCACAGTCTAAATTAAACATCCAAGGAGTTTGTTTAAACTCTGCCAATTCATTATTAAAGGGGTCTTATAAACTTCCAGGAGAATCCCATTCTGAGACAATTTATCCAGCAAATCCATACTGGTCTAAGAGCTTGCTCTCTTTAGCCCCTACGTAGCACACAGACCCCCATTTGTCGCAAAAGACTCCTTTATCCAGCCTATAAGTTCCTTATATTAATCAAGAGGTTACATTTTCCCTTTGGCTTGAGAACTACACACTGTAAAAAAGACCTCTTTAGACTCTTAACAGTTTATCACATGCTCCACTAACTATGCTGTTGTAGTTTGCCATCCTTAATATCTACAGGCTCTACAAGAGTACTGAAAAGGCAAGGAATTACAAAGTGAAATGCAGGAAAAACAGGTAACCCTAAACTTTGGGTTTAAACCTGGTACGGATACCCTTTGGCCGATTCGATGTTTGACTCAGGCCCCATGCCATTGCATATCTCTGGCTGCTGAAATCCCAATGAATGTAACAAGAGCATTTATACTTACGATAAATCAGTTTCTCCCATTCCATATGGGGGACACTGCTTTACCATGGGGTTGAGTAGGGTAGGAGGAGTTTGGAAACTAAATAGTAAATTTCCAAGCTGCCGACAGGCCCCTCCCCCGCCAAACCCCCTCATGAACTGTTTGATTTAAAAAGCCCCAAGAAGATAGGCCAATCAACCAAGAACACACAGAAGAAAGCAGAAGGGAGGGATTGCAGTGTCCCCCAGATGGAATCAGAGAAACAGATTTATCCTAAGTATAAATCCTCTTTTCTTTTTCATCCATCTGGTGGACACTGCTTTACCATGGGGACCTACTAAAGCAGCCCCCTTGAAGGGTAGGACTGCTCTGAAAGCCCAGCACGTAGAGCACTACGACCAAATGAGGCGTCAGATGACGCAAAGACATTGAATTGGTAAAATTTTGTGAAAGTATGGATCGAGGACCAGGTGCCTGCTCTGCATAACTGATCTTCTGAAGCCCCATTCCGTGCAGCCCAAGACGCTCCCACAGAACGGGTAGAATGAGCAATACGTTCTAGCACAGGAAGGTTAGAACTGACATAAGCTTGCTTAATAGTCAGGGTAAGCCACCTAGCAATAGATTGTTTAGACGCTGGCTAACCACGTCTTGAGAAATCAAAGATAAATAAAGAATCTGTCCTACGAATCTCTGCAGGGACCTTATCTTGTCCTCTGGAAAAAAAAAACCTGCTGACATTTCACGCCCATTATTATTCCCAGGAATGACATCCTCTGACAAGGTATCAACTGTGACTTTAGGAGGTTCAGGAGCCAACTATGTCTCTCCAGAACCTGAATGGTAAATTGAAGATGTTGTTCCAACAACTGCGCTGATGCAGCCTTTATTAACAAATCATCTAGATATGGCACTATTTACACTCCTCTGACATGAAGAAAAGCCGCCATTACCGCCATAATCTTTGCAATCACCCTTGGGGCTGTTGCAAGCCCGAACGGAAGAGCCCTGAACAGATAGTGAGCCGATCCCACCATGTATCTGAGAAGAGGCTGATGCCCCTTTCCAGATTGGAACAGGGAGGTAGGCGTCCTTGATATCGACACCATGAACTGACCCGCCTCCAGACAGTTGATGACCGACCTCAGAGATTCCATCCAAAATGAAACTACCCGCAGGTGAAGATTTAACTACTTGAGGTTCAATACTGGCCTGAACGAGCCATCCGGCTTTTGGACCAAAAAGAGGTTGGAGTAAAACCCCTGCCTCCATTGATCCTCTACCATAACTCCCTGTGAAAGAAGCAAAATCAATACAGTGCAGCATTGCCTGTCTTGTGTGGATGGCGGGGCAAACTGGTTACCAAAAACCTGTGAGGTGCTGTCCCCACCAAATCCATCATGTAACCTCTTGTCATGATTCCCTGAATCCATCTGTCCCCTGGTCTCTGAACAGTAGCAGACGTCCAAACTAATCTATGACCCAGTCAAAAGATAGTATTTCTGCCAAAATATGAGAGCTACAATCTCTTACATTATTATGCCCTCACAAAATATGTGCCCAGAAAAGTCTATACTTGCCTATCTCACTATAGAGTATAAAAATGTACTCAGAGTCCGGAAGAAGCATGTCAGCAGCTGTAGTCTCGGAAATGGCTGCAGTCTCCTTCTCGATCACTTTTGGTGCCACTGGGACCATTCAAATGCTCTGCCAGCAGAGGGAGGGGGGTTTCATTATTAACTGCCCCCTTTGCTGTGTTCCACATTCTCTCTGCAGTATGCCGACCATATTATACTTCTGTATCAAGTAGAATCGCCAGTGCACTGTTTTCATGGATGCCTCCTTGCAACACTGTGCTCTGTCCGGCCAATTACCAAGTTCCCACTCCTCCTTCGCCGAGGAGGGAACTTTGTACTTTCCACACTCACAACTTGACCCCCAGGACAGGATTACCGGCTCTCTGCGCCTGTGGCACCATCGGTATCCTGTATAGCAGTGTGACCACGGTCTGTACAGACCGCTTGTCACACAGAAGCTCTTACACACTGTGCTCAAGCTTTCAGCAGGGAGCCGTTCGGCTCCCTGCTGACAGCTGCTTCTCCAGACGAGTGTGCTCTGTTACTAAAGAGCACACCCTCTAAAGTAAAAAACAGTTGTAAAATAAAATCCTAAAAAACTGAAATAATTCACTGTCCAGCAGCTCTGATCTTCAGTCCAACTCCTTGGGCACCTTACAAAAAACTGAGTTCATGAAGGGGTTGGCGGGGGAAGGGGCCTGTCGGCAGCTTGGAAATTAACTATTTAGGTGCCAAACTTCTCCTACCCTAATCAACCCCATGGTAAAGCAGTGTCCCCCAGATGGATGAAAGAGAAAATCCTCTCTTAGGATAGGAAATCCTTTGGAGCAATTCAGATTATTCCATTAGCCCGGCCCTCCAACTTGCTGTTCTGTAACCTATAGAGCTGCACGTGCGCATATGCGGACTGACATTCAGTGAAATTTTAATTTACAGAAAATTTGCTTCTGGGGATAGTCGACTGGTGTAGCAAGCCCAGTCCTCAGTTTACATCATTTGATAGTCTCTCTTAGGGAACCCAAGGAGGTAAAGCCCTTCACTACAGAAAATGTAAACACTACATGACATACCTATAGTAGACACTGGAAAAGACCTCAGGGGAGAGGAGGAGCTTCCCTTATATACTATCCTCAGCTGTTTTCTAACCTGTAACTAAATTGGAAAGGAAACCTATCCATTGTAACGGCTTCTATGGAGGATTGAAAAGGAAAAAATGTAAATATTTCTACTTTATCAACAAATTTGTGCTCTCAACTTGGAATGTTGCCAAACATGGCTTAAGCATGAAAAACAAACAGTATGTCCTTTTACACAGCACTTTTAATATAACATTTTACTTGTCTCATGGTATTTTTTTAATTGGACTTATGATAAAATAGCTGGTGATAAAGTAACAAATGCATAGCATTATGTGCAATTCACCCACTTACAGCACATAAAACAGATATAAACCACATGGTATCACAGTTCGGCGTGGAAAATGTTGCATGAACTACTAACATAAAAATCAATGGCACCCATTTGCAGGCTAAAGCAAAAAGCGTGCATGCACAAGTCAGAATTTTTTTTTATTCATAATGTAGCCAACATGCTTGAAACAGTCATATGCTGAAAACATGTCTAACACAAAGTGTTATGGTAATGTACAACTAACTGGATATGTCAAAGTAAATTAGTTTAAATTATGCCTTGTTAGAAAATATTTAGTAAAAATTCAAACCTTGGTCCTGAGACTCTTCTTGCCTAGGCCATACTGGCTGGGATCCTGTAGAGTTTCTTCCCCTTTTTGAGTAGTAATTTTGCACATCAGCAGGGAGGGTTTTTCTAACAGCCCAACTTGATGCAGAGGACCATCCAGACCGATCAGCAGGTGGTTCAAATGAATCCTCATATTTCGGTTTATAATTTTTATGTTCTGGGAACCTTGAAGACTCTTGTCCTGAAGTGTTAGAATTTCCTGAGTAGGACTGTCTATTGTTCCAAGTATTTTCATTTTGGTCTCCATAACTAAATCCACCTCTGAAACCGCCTCGGCCACGACCCCCATTGCCTCTGGGCAAGTTCCAATCCATGTTAACATTTCTACTCCATGAATCCCCTGAGCTATACTGGTTATCTTCCCAAGAACCACCTCTAGGAGAACCTCTTCCTCTATTACCTCTACCTCTGTCACCCCTCCCCCTAAAATCACCTCTATTGTCTCCCCTTCCTCTACTATCTCCTTTGTTTCTGGTGTCTCCCCACCCTCTGTCTCCCCTTCCTCTACCATCACCCCTCATCCAGGCATCCCCCCTTCCTCTACTTTCCCCAGATTTAATCTTTTCCAACACCCAATCAGGATAATCATTTTTATTCTCTGGATGTTGCTCGGCTGTATCTCTTGCATCATATTTTTCATTTCTAAAATGTTCATTTGTTTTCTCATGTTCATTTCTTCTGTACCTTTCACTTCCCCTAGGACTCTTCCAATTATCATTTGATCGCCTTTCTTTCCAAGGAGGTGAGCTACAGTCCTTTTCACTCCTATCAGTTGTGTTACTTCGATGTCTGTTTCTGGTACGTGATCCAGACCTTGAGCGAGACCGACTTCTAGATCTAGACTGCATCCTATGGCGGCGGTCTCTGCTCCTCTCTTTCCATTGTCCACCATGGTTACGATCTCCATCGCGGTCACGCGATCTTGATTTACGTTTAACGGGAGAGTCTCTAATCTTGGATCGTGAACGGGATCTCTGCCTTTCTTTAACATCACTTTTAGTAGGAGACCATGTTTTCGAAGGGGAATGAAATCTAGATTTTCTTGCTCGCGATTCTTTTTTAGGTGCATCACTACCAAGAGGCAATAATTCTTTTGGGGGGGATTGCAGTACCTCTCTGTTTGTAGAAACCAAAGGATCGGACTCCGTTCTTGTAGTCACAATATTTTCTGCAGTCTGCTCAATTTCGGATTCATTATGATCACTACATACAGAATCACAATCCATAGCTACAGATTCAATGTTATCTTCACAGAAAGTCTTTTGAGGTTCATTTTTTACATCAGGAGTTTTTCCATTATCAGTAACTGGTATTTTGCCACCTTCAACATCACTAGATGGCTCAGATAAGCTTTTAAGCATGTTTTCTAAAAAAGGATTTTGAATGTCATCACTGCAAAGTCTGTTAGTTTCATTAACATCACAAGACCCATCTGATGCAGAATTTTTAGTTAAAGCTTCTTCTGGAAGCTCTGTTCTACTTACAGAAGTATTGGGGCTATGCTTATGATCTGATTCACAAGGGATGCATGTCTTAATATCTCTCTCTTCAATACATTCTTCATTAAGATTGGTTGATTGCAAGCTTACTTCCAAGCCATTAGCTTGTTCATCAAGTCCGTGATCTGGTTTTAAAGAACAATCGGGCACAGTGGGTTCCATATTCTGCAATTCCACAATAGCTTGTGTTTCAGACTGATGTTCTTTAAAAGAATCAGGGCAAAGTTTGGAAAGTTCTAAGTCACACTGCTTGTCCGAATACACAGCAACAGAAACAATAGATTCCTCAGCTTTACGAGACTTTCCATCTTGCAATGCATCTTCTAATGCAGGTGAACATGGAAAGTGTTGTCCATTTTTGAATTGAGAGTCTTGTTCATTAGCATCTTGAATATCTTCAGATGATGCTGAAGAAACTGAGTGTTTAGACATTAATTCCTTTTTAGATGTAGGAGAACATGCAGATTCCTTGTCATGAAACTGCTGTACCCTACCAGACGACAACGGTGATAAGTCTGTATTATCAGAGTCTATGTGCTTTGCAGAAACCTGAGAAGATGAGGAATCTTCTCCTTCGGAAACATTCCCAGGCACCAGAGTAGGTTGTTCTTCTAAACAAAACTGCTCTTTAGCTATCTCCTCATTTCCTGACTCATGCTGCATTACATGTGCCGGGGATGCTGGCTGACTTTCCCCCAAAGAGGATTGTCCATTTTTAAACACTGGAGAGGTGGGTATATGCTCTCCGTCAAATTGATGCCTACTTTGCAAATCAAGAGAAGTTGATATTTCTTTATCAACACACTGCATCATTTGCATAGGCAACGAAACAGACAACTTTTGTTCATCACAGTGTTCCAGAGGAGAGGAATCAAGGGAATGATCATCTACATGCTGGTATCCTTTCTCAGTGCTCTTTGTGGGAGCTACACTTGTTTCACATTGTTCTGTTGCCGACAAATCCTCTTCCGGCATCTTCATTTTTTTCTCCTCTTGCTCCGATTCACTTTCAGAATTCTCTTTACTCTCATTAGAGTCTTCTTGAGTGTGTGTTGCTGACCGCAATCGTTTCCTAACTTGAGATGCTTTTTTAGGTGCTCTTTTTCTTTGTTTGGAAGGTTGTTTACTGGTATTTTCAGAAGCTTTTGTGGAAGAGGTATTACATCCAAGTGTATCATGATCAGAGCTACTGGATTTTGGTGAACTTTGAAGTTGGCTTGCATCAGACTTGCTATTTCGAGTGGATCTCCTTCTAGTGCTAGACTGCACAGGTTTTTTTCTTGTTCCTCTACTATTTGATGCTCCAGAAGCAGTTTGCTTTTTCTCAGTGCCTTCTTGGGTACTAGAATGAACACATGTTCTTTTTGAAAAATCTATTTAAAAAAAATAAATAAAAATAAATAAATATGATAGTCAAAAGTAGTTAATTAGAAAATACATTAAATGGTGACTTATCTAATAACAAGAATGTTTAATTTTTCACATGGTAATATATGTTATTTGATACCAAATCAGAATTATCTGTATATCTGCATTTACTAACGATGGAGTTGTCAAAATGTTCTCTTCTTGGCTGAGATTAAGAGAAATACTCAATGGAATAGCATGTCTAGTGAATAATGGAAATCTCTAGGTCAGTTAATTGTCTTTACAAAACTAAACAATTCTGTACATTAAGGGCTTGTACACAAAGGCACTTTTCATTGTACCTATGGTGCATTTACTGTGTTCAATCAGCGAACACAGCTGAACTGGCACTGAAATATAGCGTTTTTTTAAAACAATGGCAACACAAACGTGTTCAGAGGGAATGACTGGACATGGTATGTGAATGCATGCCAATAGGATATGCTACTTTCATTAAATGTCAAGTATTCACTATGAATGCCCGTATGTACCACTGGTGCGTTTTTCAGAAGGTTCAGTGTACACTATGAACAGTGTCAGTTCTTCTGTGTTCACCAAGTTTTGAATGCATCTCTCAGCAACCGAACCATGGGCACAAGGGAAAAGACCCATATGTACAAAGCCAAAATCGTACGTTTGCACACTAATTTTGAACTTGTCACAATACACCAAATCCTACTAACTCAAAACGGTTAAGGACAAAGTTGGTTACGTAGATATACTTGGGAGAGTTCTAGCTAGTAAAATCCTAGCGACCCTCCCTGGCCTATTGGTTATTACTTAATATAGTCTAGGGGTAATTTTTCTTCTTGCTGTAGGGATCCAAACATACCCAGTAAATTAACTAGCTAGAGTATGTTGGATGGGTTGGGAAGGTTTATTGTTTTTCATACCTATGTACAATTTTTGACCGTACAGCTTTTTGATCTACATTATCTGATGTCTTGGAGAATTCAACGGAACAGATTTGCTTCAATGTTAAACTTTGGGTTTTTCAGATACATTTATAATGAGGAATCCACTAGATGCGTATTCGTAAATTACATATGGGCTATTTTTGTTCTCATAATATTATGTTGTATTTTTATTTTAGCCAACAATGGAATGGTTTTTAAGGAGTACTATCCTCAAATAAGTATTTCTCAAACACGGTCTCATCCTAATATCAACAATTTCCTCCCGAATCGTTATGGCAGCAAGTACCATATATACTCAAGTATAAGTCGACCCGAATATAAGCCAGGGCACCTAATTTTACCACAAAAAACTCGGAAAACTTATTGACTCGAGTATAAGCCTAGGGTGGGAAATGCAGCAGCTACTGGTAAATTTCAAAACTTAACTGAATGCTGGCCCCTCGATAAGGTCTGAATCATGCCCTATATCCTTGTACTACCTCCCCACACTATATCACATCCCCACGCTACACTGTAACAATGTAATGTGGGCTAGTTGAAATAAGGGAGATTGCTAGACTAATGAAGGAGAGGGAGATTGCTGCTATTTCATAAATAAATAATATAAATCAACGGGATTTTGGGATTAGACTGCAGCTGAATCTTTATAATGATAGCGTTCAATTATCCTCTGGCATGAATAATTGGTTTGAATCACTATAAGTATAATATATGATTGGGGGGGAGGAAAGCTGCCTTACACTTGGTGGAAACAAAATATACAAATTTAGATCATATAGAAAAAAGTATGGTCTGATAGTTAATATACTGGTGAGAAATAGAAAAAACAAATGTAGATATAAAAATTGACTGGACATTTAATTTAACATAATATAAGAGCGCAAATACAATCAAAAGATGAAAAATGCAATTGAATTATGATAAAATTGTGATAATGCTACCACATAAATAAGGCACAAGTTTAAAATTTATATATAAAAAGAAACCAATGTCCAGTGCATGGCATAATGTATCCAATGGGTACTTCCGTGATTGAGCTGCTAATAACGTGATGAAGTCTATGTAGTAGGTCCCACAAGAACAGTCTTAAACCAACCTTATGAATTTGATAGTCCACAAAGAGGTAGGGAAGTCCAGCGATTCTCCTAAGATGTATCCTAGGTGGCAGAAAAGGGGATCCCCGTGTGAAACAGCGCTAATTCCACGCTGAAGACGGTAATCCTCGGAGGTAGTAGAGAGAGTGTCTGAGCGAGTGCTCAGCTGTTCCCGACGTGGCTCTGCGCAGTGTGACATGATGTCAGAGGTCACTGCACAGGCCGCATCTGCACCACCCACCTTGCCCGCTCTGCTGCAGCCTGCATTGCGCTCAGTACGGCACCTCACTCTGCTGCCGCCGGCCACCTCAAGCAGGGACTTTTCATTGTCCTGGAGCATCACTCGAGTATAAGCCGAGGGGGGGGGGGGGGGGGGGGAGGGGGGGGGGGGGGCTTTTTCAGCACAAAAAAATGTGCTGAAAAACTCGGCTTATACTCGAGTATATACGGTAATCCTGTTATGGGTGGGCTCCACTTACTCATCTGAAATGTCAGGGGTCTGAATGATAAGGTGAAATGCTCCCTGGTACTGTCCCATCTCCGGAAATATTCTTCAGATATTTTTTATTTGGTGGAAACCATGTATATACATGGTAGCAAAATTATGGCACTTAAGAGACCATGGGTGGGATGGGGCTATCACTCTGTACACTCTCCTAATTCAAGAGGAGTTGCTCTTCTCATTAAAAAACACTTACACTTCCCATTAGATTGCTTACAGTCAGACCCTTATGGTAGATTTGTATTTTTGCGGGGCTGTGATCGAGTTCTCCCCAATTATAATACTTGCTTTCTACATCCCACCCCCATATATTGCCGAGGTGCTTGGAAAAGCAGCGTCCTTCATGGCTCAATCTCCTGACACACCACTTGTATGTATGGGCAATTTTAATAATGTCCTCAATTCTACCCACGACAGGTGGAGGGAGGCTTATGAGCGATTACCATCAAAACCTACGTCTATCTAGGCTCCTTAACGAGATGGGACTTACCCAGATAAACAGCAATTTTCCTGTCAATCAACTACTTATAATTCTCTCTCAAATAGATTTCGTCCTTTTTTCTCTAAATTATTGTCCTCAGTGTGCTCAATAGAATACTTGTTAAGAGGCATTTCTGACCATTCTCCAATAATAGCTCAAGTTGACATTGCCACAGAAAATAAGATTTTTACTCACCGTAAAATCCTTTTCTCTGACTCCATTGGGGGACACTGCGAGACATTGGGGTATAGTAGTGGGTCCAGGAGTCTGTCACTTTATCTACTAGTAGATCTTTGCTCTCCTCCCCTACTATGCCCCTCCTCTCCTGTGAATTCCTCAGTTTTGACTAACCAAGCGTGAGAGGAAAGGAGGTGATAATACCTGGAAGGTCTTAAAGTATAGAAACATATGATCATACTTTCACACAGAACTATATACAGAGCAAGGGAGGGTGCGCAGTGTCCCCCAATGGAGTCAGAGAAAAGGATTTTACGGTGAGTAAAAATCTCATTTTCTCTTTCCTGCCATTGGGGACACTGCGAGACCAAAGCTTCCTCAGAGGGATTGCTCTGGACCAGCTGCGCGTAAAACTCTGCGGCCAAAGCTTGCATCGGCCGACGCAGAGCCTTGTAACCTGTAAAATTTGGTGAACGTGTGGACGGAGGACCATGTCGCCGCTCTACACAACTGTTGCGCCGACGCGCCGTGTCTAGCTGCCCAAGAGGCGCCTACTGTTTTGGTAGAATGAGCCTTTAATCTTAGCGGGACGGGTTGCGAGGCCGTGATGTAGGCCTCTCGAATTGTGGATGTGATCCAGCGGGCAATTGATTGCCTTGAAGCTGGCCACCCCCTCTTGCTGGCCTCATAGAGGACAAATAGATCTGTGGTTTTCCTAACAGGAGCCGTACGGTCTATATAACAGTGCAGTGCTCGGACTACATCAAGTAACTGAAAAGCCTCCTCTTGGGAGTCCTTTCTGACCCTGAACGCCGGAACCACTATTTCCTGGTTCAGGTGGAATCTGGAAACCACCTTAGGGCAGAACGAGGGCTTAGTGCGAAGTACCGCCCTGTCTGAATGGAAAATGAGAAACGGGGGGTCACAGCAAAGCGCCCCTAGTTCCGACACTCTACGCGCTGACGCTAGAGCCAAGAGGAATGCTGTTTTCCACGTCAAATGTCTCAATGTCGCCGAGTGTAAAGGTTCAAACGGGGACTTGGTGAGGGCCCCAAGGACCAAGTTGAGGTCCCAAGGCTCCACTGGATGAGAAAATGGGGGCTGTATGTGAAGAACCCCCTGCAGAAACGTTTTAATGCTTGAGAAGTCTGCTATTCTACGATGAAGGCTTCCTGGCCCTGATCATGGTTGTAATTACTTGGTGCGAGAGCCCCCTAGCCTTGAGTACTAGGGTCTCAGTAGCCACGCCGTCAAAGCTAGCCGATCTAAACCTTGGTAGAGGAAAGGACCCTGAACCAGAAGATCTGCTTGCATGGGAAGGCGGAATGGGGGGGCTGCTGCCAGCCCCAGGTGGTCTGTGAACTACGCTCTGCATGGCCAGTACGGAGCTATTAGAATTGCGGGCACCCGTTCTCTTTTTAACCTCTTTAGCACCAGAGACAGCATGGGGATGGGGGGAAATATGTAGACCATGCGAAACCTCCATGGGGTCGTCATGGCATCTGTGAGCTCTGCTCCTGGGTCTCGTGCCTTTGCACTGTACCGCTTGACCTGATGGTTTAGTCTGGAAGCCATCAGGTCGATCTCTGGGGTGCCCCAGCGATCCACCAGCAGAGAGAATACTTGCCTGTTTAGTGGAGTCTTTGCCTGCTGAGGAAGTCGGCTTCCCAATTTTGTACCCCCGGTATGAAGATGGCCGAGATCTTGGGTACATGAAGTTCTGCCCATGCCATTATCTGTTCCGCCTCTCGTATTGCCGCTGAACTGCGAGTGCCGCCCTGGTGGTTTATGTAGGCTACCGTGGTGGCATTGTCCGATTGTATCTGTAGGGGCTTTCCTGATAGGAACCCCTGGGTTCTTGTCAGAGTGCTGTATACTGCTCTGAGCTCCAGAATGTTTATCGGTAGTCTGGCCTCCTGAGGGGACCAGAGCCCCTGAAGTCTCAGGTGTCCTGTTACACCCCCCCCCCCCAGCCTGACAGACTTGCGTCCGTTGTGACGAGCGTCCAAGACCAGGTCTGTAAGGATTGGCCCTTCTTCAGATTGTTTCTGGATGTTCACCAGGCTAGGGATGGCCTTGTGCGTGTGGACAGGTGAATGATCTGTCTGTCTAAATGGCTTTGGGATCCCGACCACTTGTGTAAGATCTCTGTCTGAAGTGGGCGGGAATGAAACTGTGCGAATGGGACTGCTTCGAATACCGAAACCATTGTTCCCAGGAGTTTCATGCAACTGAGGATAGAGATTCCATTCTTTGCTAGAAGGTCTTTTACCTTCCTGCGCAGTGCTACAGCCTTGTCTGGCGGGAGATATATTCTCTGGGTCTGAGTGTCGAATATCAGGCCCAGGAAACGCATCTGCTGCGCTGGGGTTAGTGATGACTTTGGTATGTTCAACACCCAGCCGTGGCTTTGAAGGAATTCCCTTGTGGTCTCTGTGTTGTGATAGGAGAGCAGCTGATGGGGCCTTCAAGAGAAGGTAGTCGAGGTAGGGGATAATAGTAATTTCCCTTTGCCGCAAGAGACTTGCCATGGTCTTGGTAAATACCCTGGGAGCCGTAGCTAGGCCGAAGGGGAGGGCCTTGAACTGAAAGTGTGCCTCTCCTACCGCAAAGCGTAGAAGGCACTGGTGTCCCTTCCATATAGGGACATGTAGGTAGGCATCCTTGATGTCTATGTATGCTAGGTATTTCCCTTGTTCTACACTTGCTATTACTGAACGCAGGGATTCCATGCGAAACTTTTGAACCTTTAGTTGCTTGTTTAGCAACTGGAGATTTAGATGCAGCCTGGTACGAGGAAAAGGTTTGAGTAAAACCCTCGACCCCTTTCCCGGGGAGGTACCCGTACTATTACCTGTGATGCCAGAAGTCTTTGGATGGCCTCTTGGAGCGCCTTGCGCTTGATTGGACAAAGGGGGAGGGGGGTGCGAAAGAATCTTTGTATGGGGGGCTGGGCTAAGTCTATGACGTAGCCTCGGGACACTATCCCTCGAATCCAGAGATCTGTTGTGGACGCCCACCATTGATCCCTGAAATGAAGAAGTCATGCCCCTACCTTTATCTCCCCCTGAAGGGCCCCGTCAAGTGGAGTTCTTTTCCGCAGGGCGCGAGGATCCCCTTCTAGTAGCGCCCCTGCCCCCTC
This sequence comes from Mixophyes fleayi, assembly GCF_038048845.1. Lineage (NCBI taxonomy): Eukaryota > Metazoa > Chordata > Amphibia > Anura > Limnodynastidae > Mixophyes > Mixophyes fleayi. The sequence goes on from NC_134405.1 coordinate 196,976,253, forward strand.
TGCCTCTGTTAAATGCTCCTCTAGAAGCTGAGAACTGGCCTCTAGAGGGGGCTCCACCGCCTCGGGTAAGGTTCCGAAAGGACCTAAATCTGCCCTGGCGGGGTCTATTAACTACCGTCAGGAGAGCAGTACTCTTTCCCCCCGTAGTTTCGTGAATTACTCTCTCGAGTTCTGAGCAGAAGAGAGTTACGCCATCAAAGGGTAAATTCTCTAGAGCTTTCTTAGAATCAGCATCTACCGCCCACGATTGAAGCCATAGGCTACGGCGAGCCGCCACTACAAGTGCAGAGGACCTAGCATTAACAGATACGGTGTCTCTGTGGGCATTTGCTACATACTCAGCCGTCTCTAGGACGTGCTCTGCTACATCTAAGAGCTCCGTCCGAGGAGTGTTGTTCTTAAGGCATCTAATTAATTTCTCCGTCCATAGTTGAATGGCTTTGATAGCCCATGCTCCGGCCAAACAAACTGGTCTAAACAAACTGCCGATTGCAGTGTATGCTGAACGGAGCGCCAAGTCGCACTTTTTTTTATATCAGTGTGATCTTTGAGGGCTATCCGCTCCTGAACGAGAATGGCCAAGGATGACGCTAGCCGTGCTACTGGGGTATCTGCCCTAGATAAAGCTTCCCATTTTACCGCCTCTTCTGGTGGCAAGGGGTACAGGGATTTGAATCTGGACTGCATCATAAACTGCTTATTGGGCTTTTGCCAACAATAATCTCCAACATTTCTGGTGAATGTGGAAATGCTGGTAATTGTGCCTTTATTCTCTTAAAAAGGGAGACCCCTGTGGGTGCCGAGGGCTCAGGTTCAGCAAACCCCAAGGTATGCCTGATCCCTAAAATGAGACCCTCTACACTATTTGCCGAGGCTGCATCATAGTCATGGTGGTCCTCACCCTCTGGGTCTAACTCTAGCTCTCCTTCCTCAGGTGAGGAGAAATCCGATTCGTGATCCTGGTCTTGAATCGTATCAGAGATAATCCTCTTGCCCCTATGAGTAATAGACATTAATCTATCTTCCCTGAGGGCTGCCCCTGTCTGTAGGGCTGAGTTATCATCAGCCCGACTGTGTATGATAGCGAGTGGAGTGGAGCTTTCACGTACCTCTGCTACCCGCAGAATGGCGTTAGCTAGTCTTTCCACGGTTGATGAGAAGGATCGTAGCCAAAGCGGTTCTTCCACTGCTGTAGACGCCTCCTGGGTTGAACCTTTTCGCGCCTTGGCGTTGGCGGTACAGGCTGCGCAAAGGGCGTTACGGCTGTGTCCAACTGAAAAGTATTACATTTGGCACAGGTATAATACAACGCAGAAGCTACAGAGTGTCCCTTGCTTTTTGCTGTCCCCTTCTCAGCCATTGTCCTTTCTTAAGGAACTTAAGATAATACAGTATTACTGAAACTAAAGGCTGATGGCTGTTAAGCTAGGAAATCTACAGAGTCTCTATACAGGGTAGTCCTAGAATGTGAAAGCACCCCTCCTCTAATCATATAAGGTACAGTGCTGTCTGTGAAAGAACTAGAGTGCAATAAAATCACAGCTCTATAATAACAACAAAACCTTCGTTGGTAAGCTTAATAGGCACCAGCCTGTACCGATAGCCGAGCGTGTCAGCAGAGGAGAGGCAGAGTAGGAGAGTCGGGCGACGCTGCTCCGGTGGTGCTGTGTCTCCACGTGTAGGCAGAATCCTGATTGTGGCAGGAAATGACTGAGAGGAAGGAAGTCTGTCTGTCTCTCCTCCTCTTCCTGTCTCCCTGTTGCCGCCCGCTTCCTGTCTCCTGAGATAGTGCCTCCTTCAACATGGCCACTGTGTTCGCTCGGCGCACGCTATGTTAATTAGCCCAGGTGCGTGCGCCGTATCCTGCATTCTCTCTCACCTCCTGAGTGTGAGCGATGCTTACCGTCCCCCTTCTGCTCGTTGTCGAGGGGATTGAGCGGGGACTTGTCGGCATGAAGCGCGGTCCAGGTGGAGAGGCTGATGCAGCTTCACTCCCTTGTCCGCTAGCGGGGCTGGGGCTGCGGGATCGAGTAATCCCAACTACTGTGTCCAGTTTCTGGCCAGAAATAAACTATGGTGCCCCAAAATTGCCCTCTGTAATGCTCGTTCTCCAGGGGAATGCTGACAGGTGCGCCAGTAAGTGAGTCTCAGCTGCTTCTTACCTTCTGCGGGACTTGGAGTGAGCAGAGCCAAGTCTTGTTCACTCACCTGGGTCTTGAGATCGAGCCCCACGATGCACCTATAGGGAAATAAAAATAAAAACGTGTAAACTATAAATCTAACTTGGTATAGGCAGGAGCCCATACCCTAGTGACCTTAGCTCCTAGTCACTTTAAAGAAACTGAGGAATTCACAGGAGAGGAGGGGCATAGTAGGGGAGGAGAGCAAAGATCTACTAGTAGATAAAGTGACAAAGACTCCTGGACCCACTACTATACCCCAATGTCTCGCAGTGTCCCCCAATGGTAGGAAAGAGAAAAGGGTATAGGTTTCTAGAAGCTACATTCGGCTTGGTTGGAGTCAATGGCTACTGGTTCAGATCTTATATCCTTGTGGGAGGGATATTTTGGGGACAATAATATTGGCACACACATACTTATATGGGATGCCTTCAAGGCATTCATCGGGGTACACTTTTAAAAAAAACAAAAAACCCAGCAGACACTAAAAATTCTAATGGACGTAGGGAGTTAGAATTGGAACAGTGCAAGAATCTTGAATCTAAATACTTGCTTTCCCATACAATTGAGGATAGTGTTGGATGATTGAATGCAAAAAGCGAGTGGTCAGATTTTTCATTCGACGGGGCAGAGAGGCGGCTATTATTTACTAGACATTCCCAATACACTGGAGCAGACATGGGTAATAGTTATATGGCTTGCCTGGCTCGGGAGGAGGGAGTAAATAAGGCAGTCATGACTATCTTTGATCACAACCAAAGCAAAACATTTTACAGGAACTGGTATTGCAAACACCTTTCTAAATACTATAGTGCACTTTATGAATCCAAGGTATCTTATATAGAGGTGCAACTTAATACATCCACCTTCCTAGGCTGTTTAAGGAGGCTGTTGCCTTGCCCCCTCACAGCAGAAGAGGTGGAGTTGGCAATCACCTCCTTTCCCAATCACAAGGCCCCAGTAGTGGATGGCATTCCGATTGAACTGGATAAAAAAAATGTAAAAGCTTTTGTCCCTCAACTTCTAACTCTCTATAATAGATTACTGAAATCTAATGCAATTTCCTCTTCAATGTCTGAAACATTAATTGTAGTATTACCGAAACCTGGCAAGGACTTCCTATATCCCGATTCCTATCGCCCTCTCCCATTAATGGGGCCGGATGTTAAGATATTCGCTAAAATTCTGGCCATCCGGCTTAATACGGTCATAAGTCAGATCATTCATCCAGACCAGACAGGTTTCATGCAGGGCAAATCCGCTGCCTGTAACCTGCATCGCTTGTATATGCATTTGCAGGTGGACTCATGTCTCCGAAATGGGGGCTGCAGTGGAGTCTCTGGATGCCGTCAAAGCTTTCAACTCTGTAGAATGGATTTATCTCTGGGAGGTGCTGAGGAGCTTTGCTGTATCTCAATCCAATGGCGCCAGTGTGCGTTGGTAGATATACTAGTCTTTAGTCTTGAAAGGGGTACCCGTCAAGCGTGCCCACTCTCTCCTGCATTATTAGCAATAGCAAATGAACCGCTGGCCTGCTTGGTTCGAGCTCATCCTGGTATACATGGCCTTCCAATTGGTCAAGCCAGGGATACGATTTCTTTATATGCAGACGACATACTATTATCTCTGTCAGATACAAGTGAATATCTGGACAATTTATTAACAGTTGTAGATAAATTTGCCCATTATTCTGGTTTAAAAGTAAATTGGGATAAGTCCTGCATGTTTCCAGTTCATGGTGTCCTCCCATCTGTGATTCCACCTGGCTTTACCCATCAGAAGCACCTGGAGTGGGGAAAATAAAGGCCCCGCTCTTTCACCAAGAAAACCAACTAAAGTGCTATTCGCTGTGGCATATAACAGACTTGTAAATGTGATAATTAAGCTGCCATATAATAAAATTTAAGATTGGATAGCGCCAGCCCACCCCCCCTTTAGATTTACAAAGAGTATTCAATTTAATTCTGTGCCGCTTATCACTCCAGATGAATGAGGAGCGTAAAGAATTAATGAATTGAAATATACGATTTGGGCTATATATTGGTGAGTGTTATGGGTTGCATAATCATTTTAAATAGATTAATTCTTTCTGTCGCAGTCAATGGACTCGCTTCCAAGTGTGAGACCTGTGCTTTAAGTGATTCGTGATGGGATCAATATTTAATTTAATATATTCTTTTAAATTGGAGGTAATCCAGATACCGAGGTACTTGAAACGCAGCATCCATTCAAGAGAGATCCCATTAGGGTCTGACCCTCCTATTGTGGAATATGGCACATAGGTTAATGGGGAGAGAGGGCCTGGATTCAGACACTATGATTTGGCAGAATACTATGTTACCGAAACTGAATAAACTAAGTGATAATATATTTTTAAGCAAATACAGGGTGTTTGCAATAGGTCATCCTGAATGTCGGGCATTTACATTTTTTGCTCAATTCAGGCAAGACTTTGGGTGTTACTTACAGTTCAGGCATGCTATTCAATCGCAATTTACTGACTCTCTACCCACACTTCAAATTTCACCCATTAGAACTTTGTTACAAAATATGGGTTGGCATAGAATTATCTCCACTGTATATACAGAACCAAATCATTACGCATCTAATAGTCTACTACCCCTTAAAGCAAATTAATGTAGGGGTGTTGTCAGAGGAAGAATGGTTCCATATCCTAAAAAGTTTGAAAAAAGCCACATCATGTATTCGCTATCAACAAATTAATTTATACATATTACATAGGGTCCAATCATACTCCATGTTCACTGGTTGAAATTTGGAGAAAACATGCCTCTGAATGCCCAAACTGTGGGTCAACGGATTGCAACTTCTGGCACTTGCTATAGCAATGCCCAAAAGTAAATGGTTTCTGGACCAACGTATGGGCATGTGTCTGTAATACGGTGCATGGGGTTCCTCTTCTTACAAAGATATGATTATTTGGTATTTCCTTGGATGATAGTTTCTCTAAAACTCGTTGTCAATATATCTTTACACTCACAACCCTAGCCAAGGTTATTATAGCCCGCACGTGGATGACAACGGATGCCCCCGATTTACAGAAATGGAAAACTCTTGTGAATGACACCATGAATCATGAAAGGTATATGTATACGGAAAGATATGCAAGACACAAATATGAAAACATATGGTCTCCCTGGTATTCCTCAAAATACAAACTATATAGGTCTGAACTAGACCTTATTTAAATAAAATTTATCTGAATTGCCATCATCCTCCTCCTCTTTACTCTGTGCATTATGGCTGTAGCTCCTGAACACCTGCTTTATTAAAATCTAATCCAGTTCTAACTGCTCCTTCAAATGGGGAGCTGATGGCAAGTTTTATAAATGTATATACAAATATATACACACACACTTTCCCATTAGGACTTTGCTACAAAATATGGATAGGCGTAAACTTATCCTTTCACCATTCCTCTCATTAGTCTATGCAATATGGCTATAGCTGTTGAATACCCGCTCTATAAAAGTCTAAATTAGTTCTAACCGTTCCTTCATAATGAGAGCTGATGACATTTTTTTTAAAGTGACAAATATATCCATCTATATAGCTATCTATATCCATCTACCTATAAATATAATTTAATTGTATACATCCATGTATCCTTCTGCTTGAATCAAACTCACCTACCTCATATGACTATTTATGCTGCACGGCTTTCTCTTTTTTTGTTTTTTTCTTTAAATTTGTTTTATTTCATTATACTATGTATTGTCTAAACCAGTGGTTCCCAAACTTTTGCAGTTCGCGGCACCCTTAGAGTCTCCAAATTTTTTCAAGGCACCCCTCCAAAATAATTATTGGGCAGTCCTGTTTCAGAAGTAGTTGGGTCAAAAAATTGTAATAAGTATTTAGGTCAGGACAGAAATACTTATTTAGTTGTATGCAAAAATGCCCCCTCCACTGCCGCTGTGTCCTCCAACCTCTGTCCCGCTGTCACCAACCTCTGTCCCGCTGTCACCAACCTCTGTCCCCCTCCTCTGCCACGATCCCCCTCACTCTGCCACGCGCCAGCCATTAAAAAAAAACAAAACACAGAAACTTACCAATCCGTCGGGCGCCGGGACCCAGCAGCCTCCTCTCTCCTGCAGCTTGTTACTGACGTCGATATTCAGTGACAGCTGCAGGAGAGGAGGCTGCTGGGGCCCGACGGATTGGTAAGTTTCTGCGTTTTGGTTTTTTTTTATGTCTGGCCCGCGGCACCCCAGTGACAGCGCCGCGGCACCCCAGGGAGCCGCGGCGCACAGTTTGGGAACCGCCGGTCTAAACTCTACAATAAAAAGATTTTTACTTAGCGTAAAAATCTATTTCTCTTACTCCATTGGGGGACACTGCGAGACATTGGGGTACAGTAGTGGATCTAGGAATTTAGGCACTTAACTTTTTTGATCATCACTCTCCTCCCCTACTATGCCCCTCCTCTCCTGTAGATACCACAGTTTTGACTAATCAAGTGTATGAGGAAGGGGAGCCCTATGGGGCAAAGAATAAGCATAAAATTCACACAACAGAACTATTTACAAAGCAAGAGAGGGTGCGCAGTGTCCCTCAATGGAGGGAGAGATCGATTTTACGGTGAGTAAAAATCCTTATTTCTCTTTCCTATCATTGGGGGACACTGAGAGACATACTAAAGCTGCCTCTATGGGAGGAAATGCTCGGGAACGGCTGCACGCAATACCTTGCGCCCAAAGCTCGCATCAGAGGATGCAAAGCCCTGCAACCTGTAGGATTTAGAGAATGTAGGGACAGATGACCATGTAGCCGCTCTGCATAGCTGCTCCGCCGAGGCCCCATGACACCTGCAGCTCTGGTAGAGTAAGCCTTCAACGGTAATGGGACAGGCAGAGATGCTTGAGCATTAGCTAGTCTAATGGTGGAAGTGATCCAGTGGGCAATTGACTGTTTGGAAGCCAGCCAACCCTGCTTATGCACATCGTAAAGAATAAAAAGATCCTTGGTCTTATGGACGGAGGTTGTGCGGTCAACCTAATACCGAAGAGCACGAACCACATCCAGCAACAGTAAGTCAATTGAAGAGGTGGACAAAGAAGAAGAAGGCGGAGGACAAAGAAGAAGAAGGCGGAGGACAAAGAAGAAGAAGGCGGAGGACAAAGAAGAAGAAGGCGGAGGACAAAGAAGAAGAAGGCGGAGGACAAAGAAGAAGAAGGCGGAGGACGGAAAGCCGAGACCACAATCTCTTGATGAAAGTGTAACCTGGACACGACCTGCAGAACAAAGGAGGAAAAAACCTGAGGACGACAATTTCTTGGCCTTGATCAGAGTACCACTAACCTCTTGAGAAAAACCCCTGGCCTTGAGAATCAAGGTCTCAATAGCCAGGCCATCAGTTAGCCGATCTTAATCGTGGCAGCGAAGAGGACCTTGAATGAGAAGATCCGGTCGCATTGGCAGGCGGAAGAGAGGGTCTGCTACCAGTCTCAGAATGTTTGAAAACCATGCCCTGCGTGGCCAATGAGGGGCTACCAGATTTGTGGGAGAACCCACTCTCTAACTTTTTTTTAGCACCCGCGAGAGCATGGGTATCGGAGGAAACAGGTACACTAGCCAGAAATGCCATGAAACTGACATGGCATCCGTGAAATGTGCCTGAGGGTCTCGAGACTTTGAGCAGTACAGGGGAACTTGATGGTTTAGCCTGAATGCCATGAGGTCTATCTCCAGCAAGCTCCAGCATTCCACTAGGAGGGCAAAGACCCGCTTGTTGAGAGACCATTCACCCGGTTGAACCATCTGCCTGCTAAGGAAGTCGGCCTCCCAATTTTCCATGCCTGGAATGTAAAAACAGTCGATATCTGGGATATGTGGCGCTCCGTCCATACCATGATCTTGGCTGTCTCCCCCATGGCCCCTAGACTGCGAGTTCCCACTTGGTGATTCAGATATGCCACGGCCGTGGAATTGTCTGATTGAATCGGAAGATGCTTCCCTTCCAGAAACCTCTGAGCTTTCGTCAATGTCCTGTGCACCGCTCTGAGTTCTCGCATATTGTGGGGCCTCTTGGGAGGGGGGGGGGGGTAAATCAGACTCTGAAATCTCAGGGACCCCGTCACCCCTCCCCAGCCTAGCAGACTTGCGTCTGTGGTAACTAAGGTCCATGGGCCAGTCTGAAGGGTCTGTCCCTTGGCTAGATTTTGTCTGGACAATCACCACGCCAGGGAAAGAGGAGTGGGTTTCGACAGGGTAATAATTTGCCTGTCTAAATGCTCCTGAGATTCCGACCACGTTTGAAGAATCTCTTGTTGATGAGAGCGAGAGTGGAATTGGGCAAAGGGCACGGTCTCGAACACTGAAACCATGGTTACCAGGAGTTTCATGCAGCTGAGGAGAGATGCCTCTCTCCGCACAAGAAGGGTCCTGGAATAACGCAAAGTTATTCCGACTAGTCAGGTGTCCGTCAGTACATTTTCACGTCATCACAACCTGTATCACTTAATTTAAAGCGGCAATGTCGGGTTAAGTGTTTAAAGTGATACAGGTCATCTTGTTGCGATCGGAGATCTACAGCGTCAGTTTGGAGGTAAACCTGCTTATATTACAATCGTTTTTTTTACCACATTCGAAATTTAAGTGCAATACTCCTCGGTGTCGGAATAGTGGTAATCGTGAAAACGATTACCACCGTTCTAGCTCTGATCCGAACTGAGTAACCCCATCAAATGGCAAAGCCTCTAGCGCTTGCTTTGAATCAGCATCCGCTGTCCAAGAGCGTAACCATAAGGTGCGACAAGTTGCAATGAGAGCCGAAAATCTAGAATTGACGGATACAGCATCAATGGCTGTCTGCCCTACATAATCAGAAGTCTCTGGAATATGCTCGGCCAAGGAGAAAAGTTTCCCGAATGCCTCTAACTGCTCGGCCCATAGCTGAATAGCGTTGTTGGGCAAGGCCTCCGCCATAGTGGGTCTAAACATACTGCCTGATGGCACGTAAGCTGAGCAGAGTGCTGATCGCACTTTTTATCCGTGGGATACCTCAGTGAACCCGCTCCATAGTGGAAACCGCTGAAGAGGAGGACAAGCGTGTCTCCCTAGTACACAAATCGCATCCTAAGGAACGAGATCGATACCATGTCCCCCGCTGCTCGCAGTCTAGTGGGAGGGACTTGCCGTCATATCCGTCGGGCGGGCGTTGATCACTGCAGCTTCCCCACGCGACTACGTTACAGTGGCCTTGGAAAACAAACAAAAAAAAAATCAGCCTCTTTCCTATGTGGGGCACCTAAAGCCCTAATGGCAGATTGCTCCAAAAGCTCATTTCTAGGGTATGACTGCCGGGCCAAGAGGTGCAAGGCAACTGAGCTTATGCATCTTTTCGCAGGGACCCAGGGTGAATAGAGCAGACAGGCTATTCACTCCTCTGGGTCTTAGGATCAATCACCGCACAGCACCTAAAAGGGAAAATAAAATATAAAAACATGTAAAACCTAAAACTAAACTAAGTATAGACAGGAGCCTATACCAAACGTGTCCTCTCTCCTAGGCACTTTAAAAAACTGAGATATCTACAGGAGAGGAGGGGCGGGGCATAGTAGGAGGTGAGAGTGAAGATCAAAGTTGATAAGTGCCTAATCTCAGACGCACTACTATAAAACAATGTCTCGCAGTGTCCTCCAATGGTAGGAAAGAAAAATTACTTGATTTAAAAAAAAAAAAAAATCCTATTGAACAGAGGTACTCAGACCTGTTGTCCTCTTTTCCAAGTGGATCTAATCAACAGTCATCCATTAAGCCTTACCCCTTTAAGCTCAAAAGCCAATATAAAGTTCTCCATATTCCTACTCCCAATTACAGTTTTCAATAATGTTAACACTAACCAATCATGTAATAACTTTTCCATGGCTGAATTGTATGTGGTAAAATCCTTGGCCAGTTACAACACCATCATAATTAATTTAGCAGATAATCTAAAAGAACAAAAGCTTCTCTAAATAATTCCACCATGTTCCATTACTATTGAATTGTATCCCTTCTAAAAAGCGCTACGGAATTTGCTGGTGCTATATAAATGTTGATGATAACTTCTACAAAGAGTGGGACTACTAGGAAGCCTGGTATAAGAAAAGCATTATCACTTTTACAGTATTGTCCCCATAACAGTTGGATTTTATTAGGCACATTTCAATATTTATAATGACATTCAAAATGCTCACCATCTACAACTTTCTCAGGGTGCCTGAAGATTCTTTACACATCCCTAGATTGCTTACTATATTACGGAACACAGCTCTGTAGCTGATGGAATGTATTAAACTGTCCACTGACAAATCATTTCCCTTATTGGAGTTTAGTCTCAAAACAATAAGAAAAAGAAAAGCTGCTCCAAACTTATTGGAGGTTCTCATTTATCTCTTGTAAGTTACAGTGACACAAAGCCTACATTAACAACCCATTACTGGTGTGGCTATATGTCATTTGTGATCAGTTTGACATTTATAACTTTAAATAACCTATGGCAGGCCCATCGGGCCACTCTTATTCCTAAACCAACTTCTTAGATTGAAACAAAACCACTGAACTTAGTGGGTCATTAGTCAATTGTCTCTTTTGCAAAAAGACAGACTGTAACCATTTTTAAATGCTGACAGTTGTTACCCCTTCCCCCTACTTAGTCATCTCCTACTCTCAGCTGTTGAGTTAAACAGTACAACTCTGATCCAGATACATCCAAAGTCCAGTGTTGTAATGAATGGAGATACCTGAACTCTCTAGTCCTTTGCCTAGGATGACTGAATGTATTAAAGACAATGAAGAATGCCTTGCTTCAAAGGGTTCATTGGTGTGGCTGACATCTCTGGATACACCCTAGGTTACTATTTAAATGCTCTGCGAAGATAAGCATGTGCACCACCATAGCCAACAGCGTCAAACTTTTGCCCACAGTTCTGTTGCGTTACTCGATTTTCATAGTAGTAGAGTCATGTGCACAGCTACTACCAATTGCCATTAATTTTCAGTTGTTGGGCTGTTTTTCTGCCTTGTGCACACATCACAGTGGTGGGTGGGGCCCTGCAACTGTTTGCAACCACTTCTCATACTCTGGGGAGGGTTATAAACATTGTATGCTTCACTGTACAGATAACTTTATAAATGTGGGCTGAACCCGACCTAAACAATACTTTTTGTTTTATTCAGCTCCTGTAAGATCTTTCATCCATCTTGTGATTTTGTCTAATGCTCTCCTGCTGTGTGAAATAAACAGGTATATACCAATCAGAAGACTCAAACCATTTTTAATTGTGTCAAAAGAAAATGTAATTTTTTTTTTTACATTTTCACTTTATGGCTTTTTTTATATAGTTTGTGTGAGATGCAACCCCCCACCCCCCTTTAAAAAGCCCAAAAAAAAAACAAAAAACCCACACCTCAGGAACAAAAAGGTGCATTATGTAGACATTGATATCACATTGTTTATATGAAGTGTGTAACTCCAGAAAATAAATGGCTCTATGGGGTAACAGTACAGTTTTTTTAATTGTCATTTTAGATTTCTCTCACTGTGAACTTTTGTGTTACAATATACCTTGTAATCACAATTGGGTTTTATGGGCTCTGATGGTGATACATGTTGCCCAAGCTAAACATTTGATTTTAAAATTACAAGAATCCAGACTATCAATATGGATATTAGTTGTAACCACTTCATTAACTTTATTTCCCATATTGAACAAAAGAATGAAAAAAAAAAAAATGTTCTACTTTGTTCAAAATCTTTGAAATAAATAAAAGAAAAAGTATGCAAGTGCTCTTAAATCCTTTTACATTTTGGGTGTAAAGGTTTAATCTGTTCATGGGCATGATGCCTGAAGTGGTTTGGCCAAAGAGAACATTTAGCCAAATTAATGGCATTCAAATGGGTTTAAGATTCTCAATTATTGCATTGATAAATTGCAACTTTACATTGTAGGAGGGGAATTCAATTCTCAGTGGTAATTTTTTTAAAACTGCGGTAAGTGATTTTAACACGGTTTTCAATCATTCTGGAGCGTGTTAACTTTACCCATTATTCAAATCTATTACCGCACCGTGTCATTAGCAAAAATGGTCCCATCGCAGACAAGTAGATGATCCATTGAAAGTATAGGAAGGGAGGGAGAAGTGTTAAAAGCTATTCAATTCTTTTTTAAGCGCAGCACGGTAAAATGTCAAATCGCCTGTTTTATCTCGCACCTCTCATGGCTGTCCAAAAAATTAAAGACATAAGAAAACTATTGAAATCATGTAATACAAAAAAAAGTTATGTTTCTCAGTAATGTACAAAAAGCATGTACAAAAATAATATAATAAACCCTAATATATGTACTTATATGTATGTACCAATGTGTTTTGTCATGGTATGGATAACTATATAGTAAAAAAAAAAAAGTATTGTATGCAGATAATATAATATAGAAGGTTGCATAATTCAATGCAAATGTATGCCAATGCATTTTTTTTATTTTTTTATTATAAATGACCGGGTTAAACCCTCCACTAAAAATTCGCAAGCACCAATGGTTAATGCACGGGGACACCGTTACTTGTTTTTAAATTGAATAGCACATTTTTTTTACTCTGCAGTACCTAGAAAACAGCAGCGCCCGCGGGTCACAACTCACAATGATAATTTTAATTATTTTAACACTGCAAAAGAAAAAAAAAAGAAAAAAATACTACGATCAATTGAATTCCCCCCATAGTGTGCAATAATGCAAACCAACAAGAATTTTAGAACATCCATAAGAGTATATTTTTATCAATGTTGTAAGTTATAGTAATTTTCATTGTCCATTGTAATATTCTTAGCTAAAAGCACAATGTTATTACCTTTGTTCCTAATAGAAAAAGGACTTCTGGTAAAGATGTAATCATCCAAAGAAGGTGGTGGTTGGATGAGTATTTCAGCAGAGAGAGAGTTGCTATAAAAAAAAAATATTAAATATTAATTACAACTAAGATACAAATGCTCTGTAAAAGAAAGAACAGTGTTATATAAATATTTGAACAAACGGTCAACCTACCGTGACATGCTTGTATTGTTACTATAAGTATCCTAAAGAGGTTTTAGGTCACACTTACAAATGCACAAGGCATAATCAAAGATGTAAAATATATAAAATGGGTAGAGATTTAATTAGCCGCGAGGTGTCTCTGGAACGTCCACGAGACACCTTACAACGGAGATTTGACAGAAATCTCCTTATTTTTCCAAAAATGAAGCGGAGATGTCTACTGTAACTGCTGACAATGTGCGTAGTCTAAGCACAACATCGCAGTCAATTGAATTTCCCCCATGGAATAAATAAAGAGCATGCCATCTAAAAAACAAACAAAACACATTGTATAAAATAAAAATAATGATTGAAATTTCAGCTGAAGTTAATACTGAATCTAAAAGTTCTAAACTTGTAGATCCAGCCAATGAATGATGATATAACTGCTAATTAGAGATTTTCAGCAAGCAATTAGATCAGTCATTTTCCAGTGTTGAAAAGATGCACATGGTGAAAGTGACACATTGGAGACAATGTAGCATGAAGCTTACACACACATGCAAAACACATCACCATCGAGTAAAATGTGTTAAAGAATGTTGTTGGGCTGAGAGCAGACTAGGTAGTATATATTTTTTTAGATTTATAGGGGCATATTCAATAAAGTGTCATTACGGTACCGCAACATTGCGGATTTCTGTGCGCAGCCCTATGGGGTGCGCACAACCAGGCCAACCAGCATCTTGAAAGAGCTTATAGAAACACCCAGTCAGGTTTCAACAGGATGTTTATACAGTTGATAACTTAATAAACATGCTTTGGTTAAATACAAAACCACAAAAAGAAAAAGCAGCAAGAGAGCATGTTCGAGTGACCTATTCCACCATCAATATTCTACACTGCTATGATGTGTGGATGCTATTTAACGCTTGACATTTTTACCCACACATTTCAAAGAATGCCGATAATAAAGTTGAAACTAAAGGCAGAATCTAGAATTTGTATCAATGTTTCTTAGGAAGGTAAAAGTGTACACATAAGAAAATCCAAAGTCATTTGCAAAATAGATACTACCTTAAAAGTCCACAAAATAGCGTACCATTCAATCCTTTCAACAGCTGTTGGAAATCTCAGATGTTTCAGGCCCTCCCTCTTCCGCTGGATCAAACACATTTCACTCTCTTCTTCTACTCCTGCACTAAAATAAATAATTTAGATAGTTAGTCGCTACTTGTAGAGAAATGTTAACTTTGCCTGATTTCTATGTAAAGTATTTTGTGCTCTTTTAACATTAACTTAAAATAAACTAAAGATCTGAGTGTTAAAACTTTATAAATTCCATAGCTTTGCACGGATTATCCTCTTGAGTATATGTAGAAAGTGTCTCAAATTAAAACCACTGTATTAAAAAGGTACCAACTTTTTATTTTATTTTTGTAATTGGGCAATGAAAATATTTAACAATATTCCTGCTTCAAGAGCTTCAATAATAATTCTTAAAGTGTCATTATCCTGCCAAATTAGCCACTAGGACTGTAGATGCAGTCAGCTGCTCATCATACCAACAGACATTTATGTGATCTTGCCTCTCAGACAAGCCACAGTCTCCAGCAGATCCTGTCATTCTGTGTCTGAACCTAGTGGCTGGATTACATGAGGGGCTTTAGGTACATTCAGCAGATGGCTGCACTTTCAAGATCATAATCATTCAGCCAATTTGATTGGATCCTGAGATAATTAGGTACATTTGCAGATATGTGCATATGCAGTATTACTGGTACGTGATCATCACAATACAGTAATGTGGAGCATGACTGGGTCATATATGAGCCAGCAAAATAGAGAAACCTTTAAGACTGCTCCATACCTGTATAGAGAGACATTATAGCAGATATTCACAATAGCAGCAATTGCATAAATAAAAATAAACCTCAAACATGGAATTTATATCTATTTGCCAAGCATTTTACAGCTTGATCATAAGGTTTTAGAAGTGGTCTTAAACAGATTGCTATCCACCAAAATTGTGTTACATGAATCTTGACAAATGTCTCAACATGAGAATTTGTGCTAGAAAAAAAAATAAAAAAATATTATAGAGTTAGGCTGGGAACACACTACAGGTTTTTCACCCGATTATTGGACCAATCACACAATATACAACCGTTCGGCCCGATATCGCATTAGTGTGTACGCTCCACTGAACGATCATCATTCCAAAGCAAATGATATTGTTTCATTTTATAAACAGACTAAACATCTCTGTCAACGACGGAACAATGTTGTTCCAATTCTGCAGTGTGTATGCACTCAACCAGCAGTGCAGGCAGATCTCCATAGAATCATGATCTCTTTAGCCGATTGTTATGACAGATGAAGAGCACAGATCTGAAGGTAAACCTTGTAAAACGTGTATAGTGTGTACATATCAATCAGCATGCAGATCTGCACTTTTAGTCGTTTGTAAAATCGTTAACGATATCGCATCGGGAGAAATTCTCTGTAGTATGTACCTAGCCATACTTGTGTACAGGTGTAGAAATACCTTTTTCCTCTCAAAATTTAAAAGCAATGATTCATGAAGGATTTCATTATTGGTTTCACTGCAGAACAGTCATTTCTTTAAGAACATTTTGAAATCAATGAACAACTTGTGAAAGTGGCTCAATGTTCTCGATGACCATAATCATTGGTAATAACCAAAAGCTTGGGGATTCGGAGTGGTTTTGTATTTACTTCAGGAATAAACAAGTTATAGTGTAAAGTAGTTTAACTTAAATTAAAAAAGGTCTGGCATCTTGCACCAACTTATCCTTCAAATACTCCATGGCAGCCATTAAAATGGGTTAACTACTTAATCAGCTGAGCGGGAATAGGAATAAACACATTCCTCGAAGGAATACAAGGTGACACCTCCTTCCTTCTGATGTATTTTTTCTATCCCTCAGCAAAGTAAGGGTTTTTAGTGTAGTGTTTTATGTGGACTTGCATTACTTTCCCAGGGCCCCGGAGATTCCCTGTAACACAATTTCTAATATATGCCGGGACAGTGGGTGGCTCTTCTGGGGACACTTTCTGCCTATTTGAAAGGAGCCGAAGGAGGGCATAAGGGCTGAGGAGTTTGGAACAGAGGCCTCTGCTACCTTTCCATCTAAGTCGCTAGATTGAGATGTTTTATAAATTTTTACTACAGTGGTTTTTTAAAATCATTTTATTTTTTCCCAGTACTCGGACTGGGCAATCAAAGAAATCTGTAAATCCAATAACAGTATATAGAGCATACGATAATCCCTTATCAAATGATTATGAAGGAGTTTCCTGTACTCCTCAGACTAAAACTGTTCAGGTGGTTAAATAGTATAAATTTAAGGACTAGATAGGAGAACAAACAAGGGACAAAAAAAAAAAAAAAGACAGGTCACATATTAGTGGATATTAAGATGATATGAGGCATGGTCCTTTGGCCTATGGGTCATTAGGTTCCTTCATAGAGTCATCATCAAGCACCAAAGCAGGAGAAATGAGGGCTGATCTGAAAAAAAGACTTTCCAGAAGGGGGATGCCTATAAATGGAGCATAGTACCTAAAATAAATTCCGCTAAAGCCAGTCTTTCAAGAGCCACTATTTGACTGGAGGATGGAGTTCCATTAAAAGAATCCTATGGATTGGAAAATGGATAGTAGCTTCAAGAAAATGCACATTTCTTCTGAGATTTTACTTAAGTCTAGTCTGGCAATGGCTTCAAAGGCACCCAGATTGTGGCCCAACACCCTGCTAGTGAATATATTAGAAAAAATTTGAAGACAAAATCTGACAAAAATGCAGAGAATCAACAGAGTATTGATTTCCCTTAAGAGACATCACCCCCCCAAGAGTATGGCTCCAGAGGTTGTGAAGAGCTCTTTGGGCAGCAGATCTACAATAAAAAAAAAAAAAAAAAAAATATAGTCATGTTTCCCGTAGGCACTTCCTGTTTTGGTCAAAAGCTTGATTCTATGATTCGAAAGATCACCATAGGCAAGTCCAATAATTTAACAATGCGAAAGCAAGATTTTTTTCTTTTTTCTCCAGGCAACACTTCAAAGAAGATCAAATTTATTGGCAGTATCACAGACAGTTTGATAACTGCTATTCTAAGCAGCCCTTTAAGGCTATAAGAGGAAGGTCAGCACCAGGGTAACCTTAGAGCGTTGCTAAACGGCTGACGTTTGTTTTGTTGATTTTTTGTTATGTACTAAAATTCAATAAAAAAAAAGTACCTGATTTATAAAAGAGGAAGGTCAGGGCACAGGGTAGCAAACATCTCTAGGAATCTCTCCAGAACCAAAGGTGCAATGGGTTGCAAGATTTCCATACTAGCAGGTTAATTGGCTGCTATAAAATTGACCTTAGGATCTCTTGGTTGGTTGGTTGGTTGGTTGGTGTGTGTGTGTGAGGGAATTTAGACTGTAAGATCCAATTGGGCAGGGAGAGATGAGTGCAAGTTCTCCGTACAGCGCTGCGGAATTAGTGGCACTAAATAGCTGATGAACAATCCTCCCCATTGGATTTGCACACATTATAAGACAGCCTAAGAACTTCAAGAGCAAAAGCCATCTCTCAAATTCCCTTAACCCATGAAAACACAGTCTTCAATACAAATCTGTTACTTGTGGAGAAATCTTCTGAGATTTCATAACTATTCTCAATTTATGAAGACTGAATCGATTTGTCCACATGACATCTGTAAGTTCTATACTTAATGCGATAGGAAAGGGATATTTCCATAACTCAATAGAAGTACATGACGCTTATTTCCATGCTTTTCTTAATGCCAATATAGTCTCCAAAACCCTTCCTTTTTAATTTTTTCAAGCAGTAAAGATAATATGCTGAATAAAACCTTTTGACACCTTGGAATCTCGATATTATTTTGGAAGTTCTAATGTCTGATCCCATTAAGCCATTTGAAGGCATTATCTCAAAGGTTCACACTTAAAGTTGTGCTTCTTGCAACAATTACATCTGCTCATCGAGTTGAAGAAATAAAGATAAATAAGGTGTAAATAAGATTATAAATATTTATGCGGACAACGCAAGGAGGTAGTAAGAACTAATCCTATTTTTTTTTTTAACCTACAGAAGTTTCCATTTTCCATATCATCCCAGAGACTATACTGCCATCTCTCTGTCCACAACCAGCTAAGGTGGCAAAATAAATACACTATGCATCTTGTTACAGCAGTCTCTGTTTACCTTTCCAGAATGAAAGACTACTCATTTTTTTGTCGTTCCGGGAGGTTCCAGTAAGGGACAAGCTCCACCCAAAACATACTCTTGCAAGATGGATTAAAAATGTCACTGCACATGCTTACAAGGGGAACGGACGTGAAGTGTCTGTAATTTTAAAGCCACATTCTACAAGGTGTCGCAACCTCCTGGGTATGCCAAGCCCAGGTTTCAACAAACTATATCCATAAAGCCGCTGGACAGCCATCTCTTTAATCTTTCAGCAGACATTATCATCTCGATGACACATCCTCTGTTGATGTGCAGTTTGGAAATAAAATCCTTCAAGAAGTTGTTCAATACAAAATTAGTTATTATGCACTATGAGTAGTGTTGTTCTTAATCCCACCCTATTTGATTACAATGCTTGGCTACGTCCCACTGTAATCACTGCCATTAAGTAAAAAAAAAAGGAAATATGAGTATTATAATTACAGTTAATATAATTTCTTGAAATACTCCATGGCAGCCCAATATTGCCACCTGTGATCTGTTTACAGTTTTGTAGGACAGCCTGGGAAGTTTCTCAAAGACACCAGAAGGAAGGAGTTGCTGCCTTATATACCTTCCAGTGGTGTTTGTTTCCTTGACTCTACTCAGAGGTTTAAGGAGTTAAACCAATGTAATGGCCCCCTATGAGCATTTTAAGGAAATAATATTTTTTTTTTTTTTTTTATCATCTTGGAAGAAAAGTAAGGCAGGTGGAACAGATCTGTAAAACATGGCTGCTAGCTATAACATCCATCACATTGTTTGTTCGCCTTCTATGTCACCCCCCTAGGTGACATAGAAGGCGAACAAACAAAAGGCTTTTGAGGGAAGACTGAAGTCATAAAATCCACATTTATTCATGACCATTAATCATGAGATGCAAAATGATGTAGCCGGAGGAGTAACACATAGGGTAATACTATTTGTGGGATCACTAACACTGCATGAATTTTTTTCTTCTTTTAGTTAAAGTGCTCCTCTTTCGCTACTCTGGTTTCATTATGCCACACTTATCCATTCAGTGGTTTCATATCTTTATTTCTGCGGACCTCACACCCTGTGTACAATTATACAGGGGTAGGTATATCATATTTACATCCGAAACTGTAGCATATTAGGCCAGTTGTGACACTGGGTAGGAAACCAGCACTTAATCTAGGGGCTCTAATGCTGTGGGGGCTGGAGTAAGCTTGCCTGGGAGAAAGCATAGTGGACTGGGTAAAACAGGCTCTTCTGTTCATGTGACTTAGCCTTACAAATATTAAATTTATATTGGGCATATATGGATTATACTACTAGATATGTTGCAATTCTTTTCATTCTGTTATTTCAATTGTACTTTTACATCAAGTGGCATGCACGTTGGTACCTGGCTATGAGTCACACTTGTCATTTTATTTGACGACGAAGTAAATGTATGTAGTTGTCACTAATCAGTTACCCATGATCGGCTACAACAAGTGGCTGAAGTGTTGTATTATTAAAGGGGATCTCCTTCTAAAAGTTTCTACACCTTGACAGAAGAGACATCCGACATTGGATTTTCATGTATTCTGCAGCCAAGTACAAGCTTTTGTTCAGAGAGCCCTTTTCTTGCAGTACATTTTACGTTCAGATGACCATGTGCGTAGGGTGAAAATACATACAAATAGCCATCAGTACATGACAATTATATAATGACGACTGTTTAGCACAAATCAAATGGACCATGAACGCAGTTTTCCATATTCTGTATCCACATGTCGCTTCAACCTGCAAGCAGTTCATTAGTGATCCAGCTTGGCTTGTTATAAGCCATCCATAGACGTAAACTGCGTTGTCGTTTCCTGGACTGACAGACGAAGTTTGGTGTAGAGTAAAATAACCCACCCTATTCCAATCACTTCATATAATACCATAACTATTTTAAATATCAATATACTGCAATAGCTTTTACATATAGATTTGTGGATGCTGCTAATACAAAAAAAAACAAAAAACACTTGTAATTGAGCTCACAGTTTTATAACCCTTTGCCTTGTAAAGCAGATAGTGGGTTATTCATTATGCATTTGAAATCTAGCACTTGCTGTCCATGTCACTTACACAAGACACTTCGATGCTTTTCTGAATTAACATGTTTAGGTGTACAGCTAAAATGTGCATTTGTTAATATATTGGCATTTCATAAGGTTTTGATTCAAGGCTTCTGGCAAAGTATCCTGCAATAGCCCAAAACAGACACTTGGAAAAAGTTGCTTCTTACTTCAGCTATCTGAGAAGAGAAAAATATATACTACAATGAGCTGCTTGTAAATTAAAGCATGTATCTCTTCCACACTCGAGGATCTGCTCACAACCGAATAGAGCTTTAAATGCGAGGAAGTCTTCAATAATCATCAAGCTCATGTGTTGGCCTTGTTAATGCCTGCAAAACAGATTTAAAACCCGCTGTAGTAACAGAGACTTGAAATTTGAATTAGTTCTTTGTTACTATTACTAAAAATATTTAAGTGACCAACATTTTGGAAATTTTTGCTCTGAAAGCATAAAACTAAACACATCCATGCCTAACTTTAAAATACTTGTCTACCAAAAGGTAATTAATCCATTGTCATTATCTTAGACTAGATCTCCGGGAAAAGAACAAAACCTTATATAATGAATACTCAGAAGAGCCGAAGTAATCCTAAAAGGGTGCTATGTAGAAAATACTTCCCACATATTTTGTTAGCTGACCTAAAAAAATAAATAGAAAAAAATAAAAACTAAGCGATACTTTGCGTATCAAAATTTATTCTATAGGTCAATTTAGACACCAATAACAAATGGTAGACTTGAAACTGTTTCCAGTAGTCTGGAATCTTCGTTTTTCTAATTTCAGTCCCCAATAGACTTTAAATAACCCCTCATGTCTCCAAGTTGTACTGTGAGCATCACTCTGCTAGCACATTTACGTCAGGCAGATATTCTACACCCTCCCTCCCACCCCATCTCTGGGTTCATTCTACGGACCTCACAGAATAGCAAGCTTTAAAATCTACTGGGTTTGGAATTGGCTTTCATGCCAGCAATTAATGGATAACCTACACTAATACACAGCTTGTCAGACTATTACATTGAGTGTCCTTTAAGTGACACTCATTTTATAAATTATCCAGATGTCAAAGAATTCCATGGGTGAGCACTTTGAAAGACCACTGCAGTTCTACTACATAGATATTTAAATGTGTAAACTTTAGCTCTCATTTTAACATTTTATTATCGCCACAGATCTTGACAGAAGCCTTCATCCACAAACTGAATTACTGTACCAATTTAAGTCATGCCAAAATAGTAACAGTATATTTAAATTAACACTCCATAGTAAAGCATTCTAAGGGGTAGATTGAAAGAGCAGAGTTGTTCTTTAGAACAACGTGGCCTGCACACTATTACCATTACTACTACGGTAATGGCTGCGCATTACCGTTACTACTGTTATTTCTCCACTGATTTTTGCTTGCTAAAATCGGTAGACATCACCGTAACAACGATAATAATGCGTAGCCAGGATTGTTCTAAAGAAGACGGCTAATTGAATCTACCCCAAAGAATTACTAAAAAAAAAAAAAAGACCCTGACCAGATAAAAGCTCTATTACAAGAAAGAGCAGCTAATAACATTCAGAAATATATATGCAGGTTTCAGGAACTAAACATATTTTAGATAAGCCCAAGAATGATTGAATGAATATTGATAAGCATATTGTCTGCAATTAGTTTAAAAATGTAAAGCAGCACAACTGCACTGAAGATTAGCATCCCTTTTAAATATGGTTCCGTTTGCAAACTCATTAGTTAAGTCACTTTAAATCGAGAGCTACTAGTTAAATCCACAAATATATATGCAAAATTTGGGTATTGTAAGAAATTTAGATGTTGGAGATAAGGCTTTTATTTTAGCGAGGCATTTTCAATATGCACACTAGACTTCCTGTCTGTACATCTACTAAACAATGCAGGGAACCCCCAAGCCTAGAATGGCCAGCAACAGGAAACAATATCTTACATAGTGATGTACATAAGTTATACACAATACTTCCTAACTTATTCGTGGGAATAATAATTTGGGAACTATAGAAATACATATACATACATATACACATACACACTATAACTAAAATCCATCACTTTCAGTTCTTCCAAAATTAGCCACGCCCCTAAAATTAGGTAGTATCATGGCTCAAGGTTATCAAAATGCTTTCTGTTTTATAGTGAGAGGATTGCCACTTTAGATTTAAAGGAGAGGTTTTGGAAAGAATATGGAGGGAGTAAATGCAAGGTAATCTAGGCAAACTTTGTTTAATGGACCACACGTTAATATCTATGGCCAACTGTCTGGCAGTCAAGCTGCACAGTTGGAGACAATTGTTCAAATGTCAATCGCTCTTTGCTATTTTTCGGCAGTAGGTGAATCTTTACATGTAGCAATATTGCTAAAAAGCTACCACAATTGTTCAATTGTAATCTATGGCCAATATAGCCAAACAAACAAAATAGCAACTTACACACACAATTTCTGGGCCTTATAGGGTGAAGGGGGGGGGGGGTACTCTTTTCCATGACTCTTTCCAGTGCAACCTCTGACATTTACCTCCATTACTTAACCAGCTCAATATAAGGATAAGCCTAATATACAGATATCAGATACTACTACTACAGTTAAAGGGGACAGAAAAATAAATATAAATTTTACTTAGAACCCTTTCCACTCCAAATCCCACTTTGAAGGCATGTTAAGATTTCACACAGTTGCAAAGCATCTTCATACAAATTCTTAGGGGGAGAAAGGGGGCACAGGCCCATAACTGGATGATCAATTTAAAGATATCAAATATCCACATTACAATACACAGCGGTCATTTTGAACATTATGTATATAGCAAATGGGTGCCCAGGAACCAAATCAAACAGCTTTGGGGGGTTTGCTTGAGCGGTGACTCAGTACAGCTAATATGGCACTAATTCCAAGTGGCAGTTTATGGACATTGGGTGGCCAAGAACTGCTTACGTCTGTACATAACCTTGTTATCTACCTCACTGTAAACTACTACAGTCCTTAGTTCTGCACTCAGTTATGAGGATCAGCTCTCAATTTGGACACTCACATAGATGACCAAATTAGAGAAATCAGGCGCGGGTGCAAGTGGCATCAACCACAAATACTAGCAAATCACCTAACAACTGGGATAATAACTTTATTGCAGCCAAGATATTTACATTAAAAAAAAAAAAAAAAGACTGAGTGCACTTGTAAATGCATATTAAATGTATAATTAAAAATGTTTACATGTATTAAAAAAAGTTTCATAGGCATTCATGAAGCCTTAATGACAAGGTCAAGATGCATTTTCACACTATACCAACTTCTAATTTATATTTAACTGCACTTGAACTGTTCATAACAGGACAGTCCCAACATACTGTTGACAGCTATAAGGTCAAAAAGCAATATAAAAACTAATTGTACACCTTGATATTTACACAATGTCAAGAATATTCAAGCAAGTCAGTATATTTTTCTTACAATTATAAGAAAATTGAAACACTGATACTTGCTAAACAAAGTTTAGAAGAGAGTCAAATATCAAAGGCTTTCACAAAGCCAAACTTAACTACTTTAAAAACTACATGTGCCTATTCTAACGAGGGGGGAAAATTCAATGAAAACTTGCATGTTGCAGCAACATTTAAGGTTTAATAACAGCAAAGTGGCATTTAAACAGTTCTCATAAATAGGTCATCTTTTTATTCCTGTTGATGCTGCATATTTCATTCTACTTGTGCAGGGCAAGCGATACGGCATGTTCTTCTGAGGAGCTATACATGACAGCTTATGCAGCACATCTTACTGTCCACTTTTCTACACCATTTTTAGATAACTAAAGTAAAATAGTAATTTAAAGTGCTTAATTGGCAACTATATTATATTTTTTGCAAACAGCACATTTTCCTTTTCGTATAATATATAAGTTAATTAGCTGTTCTATTTTGTTACCTCAACAAATTTAAATCAATGAAGTTACAGAAAATATTTCATACTAAATTCTGTTCACAACTGTATACTTACTCCTATCAAAACACAGACACTATCAAAATAAATGTAAATATGTTTATATATTCATGAATCGCTTTACTTCTACAACATTTTTAAACTCTATACAAAAAATACCTTATAAAGTTTACTTACCTATTAACACATTGTGTTATCTCAGAGAGGTCAAAAGGACTCGTAGCCATGACATCAGTATAAGCAAGGTTCTGCCTGCTTAGGATCTTGAGCTGAAATAGCAGAAAGGAAAGAGTGTGTTAAAAGTGAAGTTGTACCAAGAGAAGTTTGTATTACACCAATAGGAAAATTTAAACAGCATTTTTATTGCTGGAAGGAGTTACCTATGCTAATCTTCAGGCCTCAGTACATGTACAAAAATCAACATAAAAACGAATACAAAAAAAATAAATAAAAAAAAAAATGACCATTCCCCCACCCCCCCCCGCAACATTATTTATTGGAAAATGAAGTTCAACAATCGAAACCATCTTTTCACGACATCCCCAGAAAGATTTATTTAAATCAGGGGGCACATTATATCACGTTTTGGAAAAGACGACAAACATTAAACAAAACAAGAGAAGATTTCCCATTTTTTTTGTTGTTTTATAGCATACCTTGAAGTAAGCCTGTGCTAAAGGGAGCTACAGAATGTAAGAGTGAGGAGTGGTATAAGCAGACAAGTCTCTATGCAAGGAATATAGTAAAATCAGAATTTTCAAACAAAAACAGTCCCATCCCAATTCAAAATAGCTACAGTTAGCACCGTTAATTATGGAAAACATTTTTTAAAATTTATCTATCAAGCCCAAAATGAAAGTGAGTTCATGTTTCATAATTATGAAGGGAAAAAAGAATGTGGAAATATGCAACTTTGAAATACATTGTTAGTAGCATATACAGGCAGTGCAAGAAAAAAAAGAAAAAAAAAAACACAAAACAAATGACACTAATATAAAGTCATTCAATAAGGCCACCTACTTGGGCCAGTAAGCTTGCATGCAGCATGTCTACCAATGCCAGGAATTGTGCAGGAGGGATGCAGTACCAATCTTGAATAGGGCACTTAAATGACACCTAGTGGTCAAAAATTTCATCTCTGGCATGGTTCCATTAGTTCCTATAAATGGTCAACTAAATTCAAATCTGGTGAATATGAAGGCCATGACACATGGATCATATCAGTAACATTATCATCACAACAAAGGGTGATTAAACAAGCTCTGTGCATAGGAACAATGCCATCCTTAAAAATCCCCATCTGTGTTTTAAACAATGCTGCAACATAAGGTGAGGTGATCATTCAGTACTTGTAGTGATTAGAATTGACCTTGCCTTCCAAGCTTAACTGCATACAAACCATGCCAAAAAAGTTTGCCCCACAACATTACTCATTCTACCAACCTCTCTCTACAACCCTATGTGCACTTGTCCGTTTGAGCATGAGTTATGTGGTCAGATGAGCCACTTTCTTGAGTTAGTCTGTTGCCTGTGCGCTTTGCACCATTAAATTTGAAAACAGGCATTGCCAGGCGTGATTTATGCACTGCAACCAGTCTAAGATATACGGCTCTGTAGAGTGCTTACCAGACGGTTTCAGATTAAAGCGTTTGTTCACGCCACAAGTTGAAACTTGTGAATGTATCTTTTTATTTTGAAACTTGTGATCTATTGACTGGCTATTGCTCACCAGTTTTGCCTTGACACTGTGAGGTTACTTCAACTCCTGCTAAACACCCCCCCCCCTCCTCCCATATAAAATAACAGAGGCCCGCCTTGCAACAAGAACAATTCAGCATTTTTACATGACCATGCAGGGATGTTATTTGCATAATCAACATGAGTCACTTGTTACCAAGGTGTTTCCACTATCTAAAAAAGTCACCATCTTTAAACATACCCATTCACCTGTGTTCCAAGCTGGCTGGACAAAGATGGAGCATTACACATGACTGTATATGGACCAGGGATACCAATCTCTGTATGGAAATACTTGCCAATTCTGCAGAATTACCGGGAGACTCCCGAATTCAGGGTAGGTCTCCTGGACTCCCAAGAGGGAAGGCAATTCTCCTTTATCCTGCCCACTTCCTAGTGAAGTGGGCGAGATGGGGGTCTACATGACAATTTGTCACGACCTGTGTCAATTTAAGCAATCTGTAAAACATCCTCAGCATACAGGTCTTTAAAAGGAAATTATTTTTTTTTCTTACACAATTTATTGCAGTTACATCTCAGAAGTCGCTGTGAATCACAAACCTCATTTAAAGGCCAGTATGCTGGGGATTTTGTTAACACTGTCTGCATCTAACCCACATCTTAATTAGCACTTGGTAGCTCTTTTAGTGGGGAATTTTCAGCATAATTTGCTTTAATTTACATTGATTTAGGCATATCAACATGAAAACTCATGATCAGAATGTAACAGCTATAATATGATAATTTTTTAGGGCAAGTATATTTGTTTCTGTATACCTTTAATTACTACTGTAATTGGCAGAGAGATAACTCATCTGACCATCTCACAGGACACATTACTTACCCCTTTACAAGATATTTTACATATGAAACATAAGTCACAATTATTGGAGGCCACAAGAGACATGGCCTGGCGAGAAATCTGTGGGCTAATGACGCCTGATTTTCCAATCAGGAATACAAGATAAGGCCCCCAAGCTCGGAGACCCTCCTGGCTGAGGCAATAGCCAGCAGTACAACTGCCTTCCAAGTCAAGAACCGCAATTCCGCCGAGTGTTGCGGTTCGAATGGAGGCTCCTGCAACATGTTAAGGACCAAATTAAGATCCCAAGGATCCGTAGGATGCACATAGGGCGGCTGGATGCGAAGCACTCCCTGCAAGAAAGTTCTAACATCCGGAATCTCCGCCAGCCGTCTGTGGAAATACACTGACAATGCTGACACCTGAACCTTTAAGGTTCCCAACCGGAGACCCGCATCCAAGCCACCCTGCAAAAAAGCCAGAAATCTAGCCAGACAAAAGGTTTTTAATTGTAAGATTTCTTCTTACACCACCTTATATAAACATGCCATATGCGGTGATAAATCCTAGCTGAAACTGGCTTCCTGGCTTTTAGGAGAGTGCCTAATACACTCACAGAGAACCCTCTCGCTCTCCAGACTGTATTCAAAAGCCATGCCATTAAATTCAGCCGGTCTAGACCCTGATGTAAGAACGGTCCCTGGGTCAGCAGATCTCTTCGAAGCGGCAACCGGACCCCTTGACCTACTGCCACAAGAAGAATCTCCGGGAACCATACTCTTCGCGGCCAGGCTGCAGCCACCAGAATGACTGGTCGATCTCCCTGCCTGACCCTTCGAAGAACCCTGGGAATCATTGATATGGGGGGAAACAGGTATCCTAACCATTGTTAGGACTGCCACTGGGTCTCTTGTTCTTGCGCAGAACTCTGGGACTTTCCTGTTGACTCTTGACGCCATCAGGTCTCGATCCGGAAGTCCCCACTTGTCCACCAGCAACTGGAACACTTCCGGATGCAGAGCCCACTCCCCTGATAGAACGTCGTGCCGACTTAGATAGTCTGCTTGTACGTTCTGTTTCCCTGGGATGAACACCGCTGACAGCGCAGGCATGTTCCTTTCTGCCCAGGCAGAAATCTCAAACGTGACCTTCATCGCTCCTGCACTCCTGGTGCCCCCTTGTTTGTTTATGTACGGCACTGCTGTGGCATTGTCGGAATGGATGCGGACCGGCCTTCCTTGTAAAACACTCTGAGCCCTCTGCAGTGCTTTCAAGATGGCCATCAGTTCCAGCACATTTATGGAACGAACCGACTGTTTCTCTGACCACAGACCCTGCATCCTTAGGTGATGGACCACTGCCCCCCAACCACTCAGACTGTCGTCTGTGGATACTAAGATCCAGGCCCACGGGGCAAAGGATCTGCCTTTTGTTAGGTTGT
This sequence comes from Mixophyes fleayi, assembly GCF_038048845.1. NCBI lineage: Eukaryota > Metazoa > Chordata > Amphibia > Anura > Limnodynastidae > Mixophyes > Mixophyes fleayi. Next base: position 197,004,724 of record NC_134405.1, read on the forward strand.
CCTTCAACAACCACCAGCTGAGGGACCTCCTCGTCTCTAGAGATAACCTCATCCACTGGCGATCCAACCAGAGGAAGGACCCCGACCACTTCCTCAGAATGTCCCATTGAAGACATCTGGAGTGAATCCTTCCGTATGGAAGCGTCTCGAAAGATGCCACCATCTTTCCTAGCAGCTTCATACACATGAGTACTGACAGCCTCTTGTGCGACAGAACCTTGTCTGTCCACTCCAGTAAGGACCTTACCTTGTCCTCCGGAAGAAAAACTCTGCTGTCTGCAATGTACATTATCAGTCCCAAAAATGTCATTCTTTGACAAGGGATCACTTGTGACTTTGTTCCATTCAGGAACAATATCTCTCAGCTCTGCTGAGGGAGGGAACCTGACCACCTGTTTAGAAGCCTTCTTAAAGAGAGAACGGTCCAAGGACCTCGTCTCTTCCACTTCAATAAACCCCAAGGTCTGATGTACTGCTTTTACCAGATCGTCCATACCCTGGTGCCTGGAGCTTTTTTCAATAACACCCCTTCCGCTGGCTCTCTGCCTTTCCTGTGCAGACTATCAGCGATTTCCACCTTCCATAAGTGGAATGGTCTGATATCTGCTCCTCTGTTCCCCTCTTTGAAAAGCGCTGAATAACGTGGTCATTACCTTAAGTTCCCCCTCCTCTTTCATTGAGGAGGGGACTTGGTACATTCCATGGCCCCGTGGACGGCAGGAGCACCGGCGCTTTCTGCCTGTGGCAGCGCCTAACTCTGCTAGCAGTGTGAGAGTGGTCTTTCAGACCGCATCTCACACTGTGAGAAGTTTCACTGCTCCAATGTAAAAAACTGCCAGCGGGAGCCGCGGCTCCCCTGCTGACAGCTACTTCTCTGTTCACGAGTCTGCTCTGTTTACAGAGACACTTGTGCACTATGTCAACAGAAAAACAAAAGCCTAAATACAGTGAACCTAGTTCACTGTGCAGCTCTCCAAACTTCAGCCCATACTCCTAGGGCACCAACTTCAAACTGAGTTCTGTGGGGAATTGGCGGGGGGGATATGTCTGTCAGCAGCAAAAGATTAACTGTTTAGGTGCCAGACTCCTCCCTACCCTACTTAACCTCATGGTTCGCAGTGTCCTCCAGATGGATGAAAGAAAAACAGCTTACAGCCCCTCCGACATTCATTCATTCATCCTGGTCAGTACTAGAGGAACTGTCTGTGGCTACTCTGACTAGTGATGTGAGCGGGGAGTTTAGTGGTTAACTATTTTACACTTCTGTGCACATTGCATTTGGCATAAAGCTGTCTGAAAGGTATAACAGCATTAATTTGATTTGATTTCTTATTTATTTTTGTCAACTCAGTACTGACATAAGAGCAAAACCACATTTTCTTTTATACTTTTCATTAGCACCATTTGCTATATAGGTGTAAAAATATCCAGTCAATTAACTGACATGAGTTTATTTCTTACACATTGGCACAAAAACACTTTTCAGAACATTATCAACGTTAATCTTGGTGTACAAATACACTGGCGATACAGTGCGATAAAAAAAAACCCAGCTTTTTGTTTTATTTTCTTCTTTACAAATGCTACAGAAATTGTAACATTTGACAGTAAGGAGTCATTGTGATTCACCACTTCGATAAACTAAAACTAAACAAATATTAAAGCTTTAAAAAACGTATTCCGCTTTCCATAATATATTATATATTTAGACTAGCCCCATAGACAACAGCAAACAGGGGGCTAACTAACTAACTCTATAAGCTGCTTGACGGCTTCTCAGGTTATTATAGGAACTATACAAAATGGAAATGCTAGCAGAAATAATCCAATCATATACCATTATGGAACATAAAAATGTTGCCGCCTAAGTTTTTGGTGTACCTCATTGTAGTCTCCTTAAAATAAGATTGTTTAGTAATGGAAGTTTAGAGTTGGTGAAGAAAGTCTCAAAGTATCTGTTCTATGTACCTGCTTGGGATATAGCATGCTATACTAGAATATGTATACATTTTCAACTCAAGGACAGCAAGATGAAAAAGTAATCAACAAAAAGAAAAAATGCTTTACCTCCAATTCAGATTTTTCTTCATTGTTTATGCATCCTATATTAAAAAGATACATTCAAGTCAATTTAAGAAGCGGGAAATAAAAAGGAATAGAGATGTGCATGAAAAGATTGACATGGATAACAAAGATGCCCAACTTAACTTGAATATGGCCAATGCTAGTGTTTACAAGTGACAAGTTACAAAACTACAAGTTGTGATTGTATATAGGTTGTACAGCACAGCGATAAACACTGTATGGTATGGGCATGTGAAGCTCTACAGCATTAAATGCAGTATTATGCACGCTCAATTTATACTACAAACAACATTCATATATCAACACAGCACAGAACATTAGAACAAAATAAAAATAGCAAAAACTTGATACAAAATTACTCTGGAATTTAAAACTTACTATTTTTCTTGCGTAGGTCTATGCTTTCACTCATAGATTCAGGATTTACATACATTCTGTTAAAAAAAAAAAATGAATGTTCACATGTCTTTATATAGACCATGGGCAGAGAATCAATAAATGATATAAAAAAAAAAAATACTTCCTTCCTTTCTAGAATAGTGTTACAGCACTAGGGAATAAGACCACTAAGAATGTAATAAATAAAGCTAAGTAGATTGGGGGGGAAATTGTAAAAGCAAAGACTAGTATACTTTCAAACAGAAACCTGGAGGAGGTTGCAGCAGCAGAAAAACAACATGCGGTACCAAGGAACAGTATGAATATGGTTGTAGGAAGTAGCTGAAAAATACACACCAAACTTCCTTTACATATGGATACACCAAAGTAGCCACAATTATTTTCTGTTACCAAAAATGTTGTACAAATGTTTGGATGACATTTTAAGTTAAAATTGATATATCACTATATAATTCAATTCTACGTACTGAACAGATTTTTTTTCTGGTCACATTTATGCACAAACCTGAAATTTATCTTGCATTTTGTGCAGCATGATAAACGTTGATTGCAACTGCAATAACAGTTGTCCCTTGGTCTTCTTTCCATTACCTGGATCTTTTGAATAAGAAAAACAAAAGACTAAACGTTAATAAGTAAAGCAAAAACAATGTCAGTGAAATTCAAAATACAAATTGCACATCTAAAGAATTTTTATTTGCATCAAATACCAAAATGGGGCCCAAGTCCCTCAGCAGCATGCAAAATGTGTTACCAATGTTGAGAATAATCTAATGATCTAAATTAGGAAACAGACGGTAGGTAATCTTTGATGTACTGCAAACTGAACAGCATTCTTACATAGGAGGCAAGTAATATAAACTATTTATCTAGTAAGTAGAAAAAATAAAGTATATTTGAATGGACTAGGCTTGCTGCATAGATTGTGAATTTTGCATTTTGGTTTTAGTTTATACATTAACAAATAAGAGCATTACCTTTGTGCATCCTCCAACCTGGTCTATTTTATACACGGCTTGAAATGGTTTGCGGTCAACGGGACAAGAATTAGATGTCTGAAAATAGAACAAAAGTATCAATGAATTGCTGCATATTTTCTGGTATCAGTTCTCCTAAATGTGTCATGTTTTAGGAGGGGAAGTGGGTATCTACGGTAAGAAATAAATTGATAATTGCAACTGGTTTGAAACTTGTAAACAAATGTAATTATTAGCTACATAACATGTATTAATAAAATTGAAACGGCATGCAAATAAGCATCAATGGGTAGTGACATTAAAGAAACAGAAAAATAGTACAATATTTGTGCCACAGGTGCACTGAAACTTGGAAGCCGTAAACTTTAGAGGACTTTGGGCAAAAATGGCAAATTATGCTATGCACTTTTAAAGCATAAATATTAAATTAAAATCAAAAGGTCACATATTTATATCTTTCAATACACCACTTGTGCTAGCAGAGTTTCATACTAGGTTAAGCACAGAAAATGATAAATTAATCTTATGTTAGTATTTTTATTTTAACCACGCCGATTTTTGAGGTTGTGGCTTGTTATAAATATACAAGGTATGTCTATTAAATAACGAGACTGATTAAATAACAAATTATTACAGTATTACAAATGTAATGTTAGTCCCCTTCAATATACTCCCCATTTGCACCAATACATGGCTGTAGTCTTGTTTTCCACTGGTGAAGGCATAGAGCAAATCAATTTCTGTCACTTGTTTCTACATATCTGCCGTTTTCTTCTTTACAGCAACAACTGACTCAACATGTGTCCCTTTAAGCACCGATTTAACTTTGGGAAAAGATAACAATCACAAGGTGCTAAATCGGGCGAATATGGAGGATGTTCAAGTGTAGTAATGTGTTTGTCGGTCAAAAACTGCTTCACAGAAAGTGCTGTCTGAGCAGGCGCATTGTCCTGGTGAAGAAAGATACAATTTTTCCACAATTGCGGCCGTTTCTTTCCGACTCTCTCTCAGCTTTTGCAAAACTTCCTTATAATCATGCTGATTAACTGTTGTGCCTTCTGGAACCCATTCTTCCAAAATTACACCCTTGATATCGAAAAATACAATGAGCATTGCTTTGAATCTTGACTTGCTTTGATGAGCTTTTCTCATTCTTGGTGATGATGGTGTTTTCCAGTGCATTGACTGTCTTTTGGTTTCAGGATCGTACTGGAAGATCCAGGTCTCATCACAAGTGATTACCTTATGAAACGGGTTTGGATCTGTGTCAAGTTGCTGCAGAATGTCAACACAACATTCCTTGCGACGTTCTTTTTGCTCTGGTGTGAGAACCCTTGGGACCATCTTTGCACAAACTTTCGTCATGTTAAGATCCTCACACAAAAATTTCCATATGGTGTCTTTGTCAATGTTCAAGGATTCAGCTATCATTTGAACACTGAGTCGGTGGTCTTTTCGAACAATCTGACTGATTTTTTTTCTAGATTTCCTTCGGTTCTTGAAGTGCAAGGTCGACCAGGGCGTTCATCTTCGACATTCTCACATCCTTCGATAAATCTTTTGTGCTAAAACACACACGCACGAGACAGGCCGTCATTCCCATAGGCCGTAGTAAGCATTTGAAAACATTCAGTTGGTGTTCAGTGCAATTTTACTAAAAATTTCAAAATGACACGTTGTTCAACTTTTAAACTTGGCATTTTTTCGTCTCTACAGAAAACACAACCAAACTAAATGGCGACTCACAATCAACTGAACGTCAGAGTGTTGCAGCTTGTCATGCAGGTTCAGACTGGTTCAAGGTTACTACGTATGCAGTTATAACTTGTTCTGACTGCTTTGTTTACTAGGTGGAATCACAGTCATTATTTAATAGACATACCTCGTATGTGCACAGTCACAAGAAACACAAAAGACAAAAGTACATGACCATGCGCCATTGGAACAGCGCGCCAGTAACCAACATAAGAACCTCACTGGCACAATCCTCGTCTGTGTTGATGAGAGCAAGCACCACTTGAGAGAAAATTAGAAAGTGCTCAAGATTTGTCAGAGTACACTTTAAAACTTTCAATTATGTATGGCTTTTACCTCATCAGGGTCTAACTCATGGGAGAGAGCTATAATGTCACACCATGTTTCAAGATTTGTAGGTTTCTTCTTCAAAGCACGTGATGTTAGAGTCCCTCAGCTTCCTTACATCACATAGTCACACTACAGCAACTTCCAAGGAAGTTTCAGTGGTAATCTTTTTACATTGAAAGCAAAATAAATGGCATCTAACTCTGCATATTATTAGAATTTGACCACTTGGTAATCAAATGTAAAATATATTAGTAATCCATCATCACAGTAACATTACTGAAGTATGGGTGCTATCCCTCACAGAAGTCCAGACACTAACTGTCAGCCAGGATCTTATTGGACACTTGAGTTCAAGCCGTAGGAAATCCCCATATTATAAATAGGACCAGTGCCACCAAGAGCTCACTGTGCATAGGAGGCTGTTTAGAGCTAGTTTAGCGCTGTGAAACAGGGTTTCTTGTTTTGCTAAGCAAGGATCATTTGGATGTATGACAGATGAAGTCCCATGGATGTAGATGACCAATAAATATGGTGAATAAGGGATGTCTTTGTGGTGTTTTTATTTCAATTAAAAGGTTGGAGTTTTTTTTACCATTTAAATCTGTTTTGTTCTTTTACTGTATTGCCGGTTTTAATTTAATGCTTGTGACTGTCGACTTTACATACTGGCGACATTCACATTGTCAACAGTCAGAACGTCGACATTACGACTACATCCCCTTTAAGAATTACTTATTTTTGAAAATTAGCCTTTAAGAATTAAAAAAGTATCCGCTTAAATGGTAAAAGTCCTAAGCTCCATGAACTTTACCAATGGGTCCAGCTAAATGTAGAAATAATTGGTGCCCATGCGCTGAGTAAGAAAGACTGTGAAGCTTTGACAATGAGTCCGGCAAGGATGAGCAGTGGTCATCTTTACAATATTTTATTACAAATAATAAACAAACAAAAACAAAGATACACACAAGGTACAGGGTATGCATCTATAGGACACCATATATGGTGTCATAAAGAACATGATATACATATAATGTAAATAAAAAGTTAACAGTATGTGTAATGTATAAGAAGTATTGATAAAAGTAGAATACGGTAAAACTTGTAGTCTGCAGAAATATGGAATCTTGAGAATATATATATCTCAAAGGTTCCTTTAGAAGAAAACTGAATTTCCAAATCTACTTTATTTACAGAGAGGGGGCAAGTTACCCAAAAAAGTTCATTAGGCACATGGAGCTAAATTATTTCCATAGTGAATGGATCGTATAGCGGTGCCAAAATGCAATATGAATACATACAGAATGTGTTAGTAAATAGAAAAAAATATATTGGAAAAAAAAACTAAACTGCAAATATACTGCACAGAGTTAGAAGGTACTCGGTAAGTAGATTAGACTTATACAGTGTTTTCCCCAGAAAATTTTGCCAGCCAGGTGGGGGAAGTTGTAATACTTTGCAATAATAGTTAAAAATGTTTGAGGTTATTACCCACACCTGCCAGGACTTGTCAGACTTGGAGGCTTCTGGGGTACCTCTTTGGTAAGTTGGCTCTCAATTTAAAAACACATATGTATGGCCCAAATATATGGGACTCTCATTGTTTAGAGTAGGACCATCCTATTAGCAAAAGCGCCTTGGCGTGGCGGATGGCTTAAACATACATTTGCAAATGTGTGCAACAAAGACTTTTGCATTTTTATCTACAGTAGAAATGGCAGATCTGTTGCTGGCTATAGCAGTGTGCTGGGGGAAAAAATGTTGTGTGTATGTTTCTGGTCAGACTGGTGGTCAGTGGTCTAACACACACTGCTGGTTGCTCACATAATAGAATAAACCATTGTATCTCCTGTTAAAACAGGCACTATAACAGGACTCTCTTGGGCTCCTAGAGCCGTGTGGCGGTCCTGGGAAATAGGTGCTGGGGAGAACACTGTATACATAACACGAGAGTATATGGAACTCTACAAGAAGCTGGCTAACTGCAAGTATATATACAGTTCTGGAGAGGTGGTTTTATTTGGAATGTATGGAAAGCACCTTATTAGTTTATTCCGAGTAAATTCCTTAATTTTCTATATAAAATTCACTTAAGGCAGAGATATATTGGCAAGTGTGCTTTTCATTACTAAAATATAAATGTAAGCTGACAAGAAAGAGAAAGTGAAGTTGAACACATGCATGATTATTTTGGCTTGGAGTGGAATCAAGAATGAGAGTCTCCTATTTCTATCATTTATAAGAATATATAGATCCATCTTGCTGGTGCTACAGCCACATTGTAAAACCGATTTGGAAACTATGTCCCCATATCACAGACCATGAAACAGGACAGTGCTGAACACTAGACCAGCCTTCATGTCTGAATCAGGAGAACTGCATAGTTTTTGGTGCTTTTCTTTCTTATTTTTAACTTAAGAATTTTAATTAATAGAAACACGAAATAGTAATAACCGGAAAACAATAAGTAGCATTTAAGGTGGGAAATGGGGGAGCAAAGGGACTTTATAGATAGGGAAGAATAGGAATAGGATAGGCTTGTACAAAGAGGGCAATATTTTTACAAAGTGCCAACATAATAAAACGAATAACATCAATACAATCAGTACTAGGAGCTCATCAATGAAAACATTGTATAGTTATCTCAGGAAAAAAATCCCAATTGTGCTATTCTATGTTATGGTTTTAGTCCCAGAAAGGAAAGCAGTGCAAGGGGAAGTACAAAGTTTTCTCTAATGTATGATGAGACCCATTATATCATTAGGATGGGTTGATCTGCAGAGCTAAACACTTCTTGCTGCGGTTTTGGCTCCAGGTACAGTTTTTATACACTCCCGTAAGGGTTTCAAAGAGACTATACATACATTTAAAACACAAATAAATACATTGGTGATCCCCACATCCCAATAAGGTAACTGCACAGCTGCAGATACAGTAAAGTTAAACGGGATGTCCACATATTATTTTCAAGTTGGATTCCTCGAAGAGGAATGTTCCCATGATACCTGTTTCACCATGCAATAACCCAGCCTGCGTAGCAGGATCATAAGTTCACTATTGAAGTCCAGCATCAAAAGATAAATAGTGGACATTATTATTTCAGTACATTGTCATGTAGAATATCACTCCACGCATACTCTAGATTGAACAAAGAATATTGCTTGACTTGTGTAACACCTACTTCAGACCACTTAAGAATGCAGGAAACACAAAAAGCATGACAACAATCTTCCGGAAAGCCAACTTCCAGGGTAAGTATGTTAAGACATATGGGACACCGCTCTGATGCATTAAGTCCTACAGCACTGGCACAACTGCTATTTTCATTTTCTTCACCTGTGAAATATGATGTGACAATAGTTAGACACAAATTTAATTCACTGGATTATATTCATATACAAAATCCACCACAAATTTACACCTAACCTCCTCCAAGGGGTTTGTATCCACACTCTTGGGGGGGAATTCAATATCCCCCGAAGTACCGCTGCGTTATAAATATTACCGTTATTACGGTAATATTAACCCGGCTTTCTGCTCGCACTATTACCGTAATAACAGTAATAGTCTTAGCACTGCAGTACTTCGGGGCGGGGGGGGGGGCTTGGGGGATTGAATTCCCCCCTTGGAATGTGATAAATGATGTGCTATGCAGGCCGAATGAACTCTGAAAGTAATTCACTGTCAACTAAATATTTGATAAAGTATTCAGGATGCAGCCAACAAGGACTGAATAAAATTAGAGGCCCTTTACGAAAAAAAATAAAAAAAAATTAATATGGTCCCCTGCATCAAACAATAAGCTTTGTTGAGTTATAATCAGAGGTTTTCAATTAATGCACTCAAAAATGGCGCACAAAATTAACTTTAATTGTATGTCGACAGGACAGTAAAATATTTTTGCAGTGAAATTTCAAATATGATTTGTACGGGCAGACATTTATTGTCTCCGGTCATTCACTTTAGGGACCTTTACAGGGATGACTATGACGACTCTACTACATCTCCTGTAGTGTATTTTGAGTGTATAGCTAGGAGGATACACAAACTGCACTCACATTGTTACATGTAGACTATTGCATTCTATCCTATGGAGCCGCACCCATTTCACTCACTGCCCGATATGCACACTGAATATATAGTAAAGAACAAATGCAGATCAGGTCCAGCCACTGGTCTATTACTTATGAGCACCATGTGTGGTCATTAATATGTGCAGGTGGCTTGTTATAAGTTACCATGGTCATTGCAGACACCAACTAGGTGGTTAATAGTAACTTACAGCAAAGCATCATTGTCTATCTATTCCACTACATTCAGTGTGCCTTGCACAATTAAGTGGTGGAACTGAATCTAGCAAGTGGATATGCTCCATTAGGTGGATTCCAGTAGAGTGGCATGCAGATAAGACTGGGGCTATAATGCAGGTTTTGGCAACCAGTGTCTACTGTTCTTGAGGAACAGTCCCAGTATACCATGTCAGCTTTGACAAAGTGTGGGCTTCCACTTGTGATCAGATTATTATCATTCTTGCCAAGTAAATCAAAACCAACATCCACATCAACTGATAACTGCAATTGTAGGGTTATCAGCAGAGCACACTTAATGGGCACAAACAGCCTGTAAGGATCAGCAATCCATATACTGGGTCAAACTCAAAGCAGATGTTAATCAAGCTGAACAACTTTATCTGAACAAGTGTAAGGCAACAGGTCGAGTCCAATAAAAATGGAGAACAGCTCAAAATGTTTTCATCAAAAGATTAATTTAATAAGGAGAACAAGGAGAGGAATAGCTGTGTAAAATAAAGTGAAATTTTGCTATAAAAATAGGCTTTGAATACACCCGTTTTGCTACGAGATGTACACTGCAGATTTTTAATGCCTATCCATATAGCCTGATGTTATTTCTGCTTTAAAAAAATCAGTGTATAAGGCTAGCAGCTTTCCAAACATGAGAAGTTAATGATAAGACAGAATGAATTTTTTAAATCAATTATATTTTTCAAACCCCACATAACCCTTCATTACTATTAGATAACAAATCAATAGAAAGCAATGTTTAGCATAAACATTGCCCTTTATTAAATAAAATTAAGTTCAAAATTGGCGAGTTTAGGGTACAAACAAAAAGAAAGACATTGGTTAAAGCAATCCTTCAAGATTGTGTAAGTGTCAAGATCAAATAAATTTAATTCAGGCCCAACTAAAAAAAAAAAACATTCTACACTTTCACTGAAATTGCAGTACTAAAAGGAGTTGTTGCCCCCTCCCCCAAGCACTTTAATATAGATTTCACCCCATCTGCCAAATAAGACAACGTTACACATACTAAAAATGTTCTCAAAACCACATCTTTCTCTCTCAGATCTGTTCTGACAAGTTGATGTTCAAAAGTGATAACCCCTTTAATAGAGAGAAAGTGGCTACGTGACTGAACAATGAGGAGGCGGGCATATTAATCATGTTCAAAGAATCTAGTGTGTTTTATTGATAGTATTTGTGGATGTGATTTGTGGAGTCTCACATGGGGTTTTTTGCAGGAAACACATAATGTGTTTACGTTTGGGCAAAGTCAGTAACATATACTATACCAGTGATGTAGCCATGAAAGGAACTTTCATCTGGTACATTTAAAAAGCCAAGTTAATCTGCACTCCTGATTAAGTTGTAGCATGTGCTCTCTGTCAATGCAACATTGCAACAGAGCTTCTTTTAACAATTTTAATTATAGTGAATACTCGAATATATAAAATACCCAGAGGACATACGGTTTGTGGAGAAGGGAAGCCACATGGGTCTAACATCACAGTGTGATAACACAAGCAAGATAGAAATGAACAGGTGTGGTTTTAGTATAATATGTTGCTTCAATCCACCACTGGATCTCAAGGCTGAATTTAAAGGGCCATTTCATGATCACCTTCATTCTTTGTATAATCAGCATGGACACAGCCTGGTACATACAGAAATCTTATTAAAGCTACAGCGAAAACAAAAAAAGTAAAAAAAAAAACAAAGACCCACAAAACAACAACACCCAACCTATGCAACATTTACATGGCTCAAATGTTTCCCCTTCCAAAATTTCTGGCTTCTAACCTCCGCACACTGCCCTAGCTTTCAGGCCAGTGTGTCCAGCCCCGAGATAAATTAATGATTTCTTTAACCGTTCATAACTGAGCAACTTAGAAGTTTGTGTTTTAATTTTGACGGATTAGCAAGCATATTTACCTCAGCCAAACAATAAGATATTTCTTAAACTATTTCATCATGCAGAAGAAAGTTGTGTCAATGATTAAGTTTGATGGAGATCGGAAACCACAACAGTTTAAAGGATCTTACTAGTTTAAATACTTAAAGTAGGAGGAAGAAAAACAGCAAGTTAAATTGATATAGCTTAATAATGGTATATGTAACACTTACCATCTTTTTCTTCATGTTGCTCACCTCCAGCACCAAACGAACATAAACATTTGTTCCTCATCTTTCTCTACAACTAAAACAAAAACACAATATAAATATAGACATAGTCCAACTTTGAAACATAACTTAAAAAGATTAAGAAAAAGTAATATGGCTTAGGATAAATATACTAAAATACAACCTGAGTTTTTGCTACATCTCATTTGTTTGTATGTTTACCAACCGCATAAAATAAAACAATCACATGGTTTCATTTGAGCATAGATTTTAATTTGAACACAATATTATTTGATTAAGGGATATGCAGAATTAGGTAGCGCTACCCTTGTGAATCTCACACCCTAATTAGCCCATGGTGTGTGAGGCAGCTGACACTACAAACAGCAGAAAGTTTGCAGCTTATTGATCCACGCATCATCTAGGTTGTGCATACAGCATGCAAACCCCAGAAGCTGTTGATCAGGACACAAATTCCCTATTGACGGCCCTGACCCTATGCTACTCCATAAAGGCTGTGAGCAGGCTAAATGATATCCTCACACAGATGGCACTGGCAGTCACAGAAGCAGCACCAGTATATAAGCAGATAGTCTCAACATTTTTCTTTTTATATACATACATCATTGCTAGAAAGTTCTCTCTTACTTTTTGCAGAAACGTGCTCAGATTTTTGTGAAAATAGATAAAAAGAACTCAATAAATCAAAGACAAAAGTATATCCTTTTTCGTTCATTTGATTCAACATTTCTACCCTATGCTTTCAGTAACTAGTGCGACTCCCTTGAGCAGCAATGACCTCAAATGTTTACGGTAACTGGCCCATTTCTCCTTGCAGAGCCGCTTCAACTCATGGATGTTGGTGGGCTATCTAGCATGAACAACCCGGTTCAGGTCCTGTCACAACATCGAGATTGGACTAAGGTCTGTGATTTGACTCTGCCATTCTAAAATGCTAAATTTATTCTGCTTCAACCATTTTTTTTGTAGACCGACTTGAATGTTTAGGGTCTTTGTCCAGCTGCAAAAATCACCTTCTGTTGAGCTACAGTTAACGGATGGATACCCTAACATACCCTGATAGAATTTGCTGGTACAATTCAGAATTCATAGTTCCATCAATGATGGCAAGCAGTCCTGGTACTTTGGCAGCAAAATTGCCCAAAACTATGATACCTCCACCACAGTGTTTCATGGTTTGGACAAGGCTGTTAAGTTGAAATGCAGCGTTCGGTTTTCTTCAAACATAGTTTCTCATTTAAGCCAAAGAGTTCGAATTTAGACTCATCCATCAACAGAACACTCTTCCAGTGGTCTACTGGCTCACCCAGGTAGTCTTTAAAATTTGCTAAACAGAAGTAATGTTCTTCTTGTAGAGTAGTGCCTTCCTCCTTGCTATCCCCTTATGGACACCATTCTTGTTCAGTGTTTGCCTGGTGGTGAACTCAAAGCAATACACTAGCAAGTGCAGGAGAGGCCTGCAGATCATTTCACGTTACCCTGGGGTTCTTTGGAATTTCGCAAAATATTATATGTCTTGTCCTTGGAGGGATTTTTGACAAGCAACAAATCATGGGGTGAGTAACAATGTTTTCAACATTTGTACACTGCCTGGTTTGTAACAGTTTCCAGCCTGATGAGCATCAACAACTCTTTATCTGAAGTCCTCAGAAATCTTCTTTGATCGAGACATAGCATGGGTTCACAAACCAGTGTAGTAAAGACCAGTCTTTGGTAGCAAAGACACAGGTTTATAATCCACTTAACTATTCTGATAATCCTAGAAGTTCACATACTTTTTCTGACAAAAATGTAATGTTGGATCATTTTGATTTTTTTTGTGTTGCTTGATTTATTGGGCTCTCTATCCATTTGAAGAGGAATGAGGGTCACCTAAGAATATAATTACTTTTGATGGCAGTTTTACAATTTCTACAAGGACTGACTCATGTTTCATATCTCCACCTCACAAGTCTTCCGCTTATTCCAACTGGATCACCACCATGAATAAATGCAGAGAAATTCCAGTCGCCTATGGTTACTTGGCGAAAATACTGCTGCCTTAGATACAATGGCCCTGGCAACCTCCAGCTAAAGGTCTTCAACCATTTTAAGTGTACTGCCTGGGATTCCCTGCACTGGTTTCTGATACTTCTACCTGTCTGATAACCTGCAATCAAAGTTAAGGAAACATTCTTTATTCATTATCCTTGAGTATCTGTTATTATTCCTTCTGTGTCAGCATTCCACACAATTAAAAATTGGGCACAAAAAGAATAATCCAAAATAAATACTGTTCTCTGATCTTAGAACACAAGCAGGAGAGTTGTTAAAAGTATGTCCATCAAAATTCTGTTGCAGAATACAAGTGTTGTCTACTCTATGAAAGGAAAGTGTCATAAAGGACTACAATAAATTGTCTAAGACTCCAACTTTACGCTGAAGATATATTTTAATAGACAATTCAAGTATAACCAACAGCTCTGTTTTCAATCGGCGTGTATAAAGATGTGCCGACAATTCAGTTTGGAACTGAACTCACTTGGTGGTGGGTAGCAGGTGCCTGAAATCACTCATTAAACAAACTTGAATAGAGAAAGACTCGTTCTCCTGTTCTGTGTCTTTATGCTTACTGCAATAAGCATGGAGAAGATAAAGTCAAAGATGCTCAGACAGAACATTGTGGTCAAGCGTTGACAAACTCAAGGCTACAAATCAATCTCCAGAGACCTTTATGTTCCTGTTTCTACTGTGAGTAATGTGTAATATTAGGATGTTTAAGGCCCATTGCAAGCTAGTAAACCTCCCTGGACATTGAGGCAAGAGAAAAGTTGATCGAAGATTGCAGTGCAGAATTGTTTGAATGGTGTAGAAATCACTTTGAGCAATTGCCAGCCAGATTCAAGCTAACCTTCAGACACAAGGTATGACAGTTTCAACTTGCACTATCCGTCGCCAACTCAATGAAAAGGGGGTTATATCCTAAGAAGATCAGAAGGGTCACACTGCTGGGAGAGAGAGAGAGAGACATAGGAAAGCCTGACTGGAGTTGCCAAAACACACCTTAACAAACCAAATTCCTTCTTGGAAAATGCTCTGTGGACAAATGAGACCAAATTAGAGCTTTTTGATGAAGCACATTATCCATATGTTCACAGAAGGCAAAATGAAGCTTTTAAAGAAAAGAATACCTTCCCGACAGGGAAACATGGAGGAGGTTCTCACATGTTTTCAGGTTGCTGTGGTGCATTGGGAACTGGGTGTCTTGAACATGTGCATGGCATCATGATATCTGTGAACTAAGCCTATTTTGGAGCTCAATGCTGAACTTCGTGTCAAAGAGCTGGGATTTCATCCAAGCTCATGGGTCTTCCAGCAGGACAATCGCCCCAAACACACTTCTAAATTAACCCAGGATGGCTCAAGACAAGATTCTGTAGAGAGATCTGGAAACAGCAGTTGGAAAAAGGCACTTTTAAATCTTTTAAGAGCAGTTTGCACAAGAAAAGTAGCCCAATCTGCCGCCAGTAGAGAGGTGCGGGAAGCTGATCCAAGACTACATGAAGCAGTTGATTGCAGTTATATTCACCAAAGGCTGTGCTGCCAAATATTAACTCTAGGGTGTCATTAATTTTGTCAAGGCCATTTCTTTTCATTTTCTGATTTAAAAGTATATACAGTAGTAAAATCAGATTTATTTAAAAATAAAAAAAATTTTTTTAGGTAATATTAACAGAAAAATAATGCTGTAGTCCAAACACTGCTGCCAATTCAACTTATGTTTAAAGGAAACTGAGCTAATAGAAAAAAATTGCAAGGGTGCCAATACTTTTGGCCACGACAATCTATATGTTTTGTCACTTGCATATACTGGCTAGCTGCATTTCTTAATAGGATGGCTGTGCAACTAGTACCCGAGTAGCTGATCAAAGGTCACCAGTAATGATCCTAGAAACAATCCTAGAAAGGGGTCAAGAAAAATGTATTTATTTGCAATAAAATGTGGGAAGGTGCCATGTGGACAAAGATCTTCTGGCTATGACAGTCAGCATAAAAGCGAGAAGATGTAAATTTGCAGGAAGTCAGTAGCAGATAAATACAGACAATCAGGAGACCTGCTCACAGGGGAATGATGTCATAAATATACACTTCATACAGCCAATAAGATAGTAAAGACAAGTGGGGTGCAGTTCCTATTTGTCCTCTCAAACTGACTTGCATCTTATTAGGCCAGGAAGCAAATGTCCACCAAGAGAGCAACAAGGTCTAGGAAACCAGTTACTTCTCTCCCACAAAGACCTATTGTAATCTCAACTCTCAATGTGCTACTTTTATTATTCTGTGTATTCTGTGAAGCTTCAGGACTTTAAATTTCCTATGAAGTAGGATCTTTAAAACGGGCACATCTGACCATTTGTTTTAGTACTAACTGCCCTCCAATTTACTTTTTTTTTCTGCTCCATATGAAGCAGTCTGACACACAATCAAAGACAACTACTTGTGGAGTAGTGAAATACAGGTTGCTGTGGACCAATCATGACAGAACGAGCTCAGGAATTTTCGCTTATATATGGAGCTTTAAAAGAAAACATAGCTTCCTATTTAGATGAAACATTGCAATAAGAGTGCCTCTATATGCTTGCAGGTATTTTTATGAATGGAATAAGGATATAAAACATTGGGTACCGCAGTCTAAGATTTTTTTAGGTTGGTCACCCCTTTCCGAGATATAGAAAAAGACAGTATCAGAGTCCCATGGAGCCCTTATCTCCTACCAAATATTAATGCTAATGGATTTGCGTGACGAAGCAACATGTGGCAGAGGTTGCGTTAATTTGGAATGTAGTGCGAAAATATAGATGTAAATTCTCCATTATAACTGAACTCTCTCCAACTGTGGGGGAACAGTTCCGAAAGTATTTTGTAAACGTCATTGTAATAGTGAATCTCAGAGCACCATACTTATAAATCAGGCGGTACAGGGAATTTTCATTTATTGTTCCCTATGCAAGTCTGCTGAAAAAAGTTGGGTAAAAGCGGATAGAGCTCATTGGTAGTACAATGGTGCAAGATTTACCAAAGTTGACTATCACTTGTGACAATACTGGAGCACATCCTATACCAAGTCAGATCTGGCACAGAATAAATGAAGGGGCTATTTGGAGTACATTTATAAGGATGATCAGAGCAGTGTTTATAAATACAGTGCATTATGACAATTTTGCTCAGGATTTGTAATGTGTATTTTGGCTTCAACTTACAACCTAGTTACAGTTTGAGAATACCTCAAAATTTACTTTGCTTTAAAGTATGAACAAACTAACATTTTCCATACCCATTAAGCTGTTCATACTGTGTGAAATTGGTCACCAACCGAGAAGTTTAGGACTACTGGAGAACAGTAAAACAAATTTTATTTAAAAATGGCTTCTAGTAAGAATTGTTAAATGACACCAAGTTCAAAATATGTTTTTACACTTAATTTAACTTTTTAAACGATTTTAAATGGCAATACTCTCTTTCTGCAAATTAAATGATCTGCGCCACTTAATTTTGACCATTTTAGTAAAACGGAGATGTAAAAAAAAAAATATTTTATTTTTTTTTTGGGGGGGGGGGGGGGGGCACGACAAAAAAGATTCTAAAATACAGCGAACTTAAATGGAACACGTCATTTTCAGGCACTGCATACTGAAAACAGTGTTGTGGTGTTGGAGGAAAAAAAAAAGGAAAAAACAGATGGCAAGTTGTAGAGTGTAGACCATGCATATAGACAACAACACACTGTGCAGCAGTATCTAGCACATATACATACCTCTCTTAAAAAGACTAGAGGGACAATACCTCACCAGAGCCCCATGAGCTGCTCCAAGCAACTGTTTTTCCCAGGGGTCTGTGGTTCTCCTCACAGTCACAGCAAAAGACCAGGCTGTGACACACTGCCAAAGGGGGTGTGGGTGAGAAGACCAATTAAAAGCCACAACCAGGGTGATTGAACGTAAATGTTTTGCCACTTAGGTAGCAACGCAGTTTAAAAATAAATAAAAAAAATTGCATTATCATATGCAAAAACAATCACCTCTGCAAACTTCACAATTCAAATCATAAAAAAAATAGTTACAAACATATACACACATACACTGATAAATATTCATGGTGGATACTACTATAGGTTCAGACAATAGAAATGTAAGACATAAAGAATAGTTCCAACAATTCAGAACAAACCATAAAAGGGACACTTCCTAAAGAAAAGGATAAGACATTAATCTTACAAAGGACGGTTAGTATGTAATCACATAGAAGCAGCTCATGTGCAATATGCACATCTAACTGTCCCTTTAGACATCTCTGTTGCTTATTTCCCCCACGTTTTGTCCCTGGCAACGCCGTGTTTTGTTTTTTTTTTTTAACAGTGAACTACTGACATCTATTATTTCCTTACTGTTGGACCTAGGTAGACTTTCACTATATGTTCTTTTTAAAATGTTATTATGATGACATACACGTGTCCTATCCTATATTTAGATCTATTGTGAGAGAACCTATTACGGCCATGTCCAGGGTTCAGCTCATATAGGAGATGTAGTGCCATGTGTTTGTACAGAGGTTAATGATCCTGGATTATAGTCACATCCAGTAATAAGGAAACAATCAGCGGGATGTACAGCAAGGTAACTGGTAATGGGGAGGAAACGCCGGGCCTGGCAGAGCAGCAGCACAGGGGTACACACAGGCCGCACGGGGGGATAGGACAGCCACGCACCGCCTCATCAGGCCACACAACACTCACCAGCTATGTCAGTCTGTCCCCGGCCGCGGGCTACGTAGGATCAGGGCCGCTGCCTCCCGTGTATTAGTGCGCGGTAGACACAGGCCACATTTATCTCGCGGGGAAAGCTCAGGTTCAGGCTGGACCGAATCTCACATAGGCCACATGCCCGACCTAAGGCAGTGGAGGAAGCGGAGTACAACAAAACCGCACGGCGGCGCTCGACGGCCTAGCTCACAGCACAAAAACAGCCCCCGCCATCTTGGTTGCCAATTAGGGGACAGTTTACTTTGAAGAACCAATCAGCTGCCCTCGTCCAAAGGACGTGCGATGATTGACAGCGAGGACCTGCACGTCACTCCCGGGGGAAGAGGCGGGGGAGAAAGAAAAAAAAAATCTTTGACGTAATCACCCGGAAATTTGGAGTACGGGTTGGTTGCAGGGTCATGCCAATTTCCTGTGGCTTCGCTTTGATTTCACGTAAATAAACTTGTCTGTGTTGGGTTGAACTTGGACGTGGCGCCACCTGCTGGTCACACTAAGGATAGCCATGGTTCAGTTATTCAGAGCTATTTTTGGGGAACATATTGGAAGTTCACCTAGTCTGCTCGTTGTTACTTTCACGTAATTACAGCATCATATTTTTACATTTACAACTTTAATAAGTGACTTATTTCTATGATGTTGTTGTCTGAGCAGGGCTTATTATATACCAAATTAAAGGTCTTGGTCTATAGATTTGTAGAAAAATATTGACGCTGTAATCAGTTCATCACAATCACCATTTATTTATATAGCGCTACTAATTCCACAGCACTGTACAGATATCTCACGTACTGCCCCATTGAGGCTTACAGTCTAAATTCCCTAACACACACTAGGGTCAGGTACTAGGGCGTGGAGCAGGTACGCAGAACGTGGAGGAGATAATAGACCTGATGTGCCGAGAACAATTTCACCGCTGCTGTGCACTGGAGGTGAAAGAATGTGTGCTGGACAGCCCAATGGAGTGTGGTGTGTCTGAAGGTGACTTGGAGGGAAGAGTCACCTGTGTGTCCAAAAGACCTCTCAAAAACATGTGGAGGAACTTGCAGCTGGTCCAAGTGGGACCCCTGCAGGGAGAAGGACTGACAGACCCAGGGGCATCCATAACTGTAGTGTGCCACCATCTTGTTGATCCTGCTGCAGTATTGTAGAGCAGCACTGCCAAAGTTACTGTGGCAGATGGACTGGAGAAGGAAGTGCCTGTCGCAAGAGTATATCTGGACTGGGGAGATGGCCGAGAGCTGCCAGATGTTGCCGTTATGGATGACCTCCCAACCAATGTGATTTTGGGCAATGATGTTGGGAGTGGAATTGTGACCACATTTCTCAACTCTATTACCTGGAGCCAAGCTGCTAGACTACAGTTTTCAGGATCTACACCTGAACAACCCAGAGGAAAAGACCACAGCTCCTAGACAACAGCCATCGCCAGCAACCACAAGTTCAGCCAGCCCAGAGGAAAAGACACCATCTGCTATTTCTTCAGGAATCAGCCAGCCCTTTGCCTCTGGAAAGACTACGTCCCCTAACAACGCTGAGGATTTTGTCTCTTGCCAACCTGATCTTGTGGTGGTGCCCGGTGATGCTCCTGTCCCTAACAGTATGCCAGCTCCAGCACTCAGTATAGCGGACCACAGTGACCTCCCTTTGACTGACCCTAGTCACCCCAACATAGACACACCAGCAGTGTATCCTTACTAAGAAGATAGTGAGGGCCGCAGGGAAGAATTCATTGCAACTCCGCTCTCTGATCCCTCGCTGGAAGGCATGAGGTGCCAGGCTGGCAGCGGCCTTCCAGGGATGGAAGTGGGGAGTATGACCTGGCGTAAAGGGTTGTTGTATCGTGTAGTAGGAAGGTAGATGGAAATAGACCAGTCCAGGAACAAGTTCAACTGGTGGGAGAACGGCACTTTCGCAACTGATGTCAGTTGCCCACAAAATACCTATGGCGGGACACCAGGAAAGAGACCGAACACTGAAAAGCCCGACACAGAACATTTTCTGGCCAGGAATGTCAGATGATGTCTGGGCCTTCTGCAAGTCTTGTGATGTGTGTCAGCGGCTTTGGTGCCCCAGTGCTCATGCTCCCCTCAGGTCCTTGCCAATAGTTAGGGAACCTTTCCAGCGAGTGGCAGAGGACATAGCATATGCCCAGTAGATTGGGGGAAAAGTACATCCTCACCGTATTGGTCTACGCTACCCGGTATTCAAAGGCTGTATCTGTGTCCTCCATAACTGTGGAAAAGGTAGTGGATGTAGTAGAGTAGGGTTCTTTAGTGAGATCCTAAACGATTAAGGGACACAGTTCATGAGTGAACGGGTCCAATGTCTCTGGGAAAAGTGCGGAGTGCGGCAACTCTGTAGTGCCCCCTACCATCCCCAGACTAACGTACTGTGCGAACGGTTCAATGGCACTCTGAAGCACATGCTACTGGCATTTGTAACTTCGGAGGGGGGGACTGGGAAAGCTACCTGCCGCACCTCCTGTTTGCTTATTAGGAGGTGCCACAGGAGTCTACCGGTTTCTCCCTCTTTCAACTACTTTATGGCTGCAAAGTCATGGACCTCTTCACCTGTTCCGGGAGTCTTGGGAAAGGGAGCTACCTACCCAGGATGTCTCTGTGGTCGAGTATGTGTTGAAGCTCAGAGATCGGTTAAAAAAATCTCATGGGGCTCGTGCAGGCTATCCTAGCAGAAGCGCAGGCGAAACAGAAGACTTGGTATGATCAGGGCGCACATGCCAGAGTATTTAAGGTAGGGCGGAAGGTCCCTGTTCTGATGCCCACACGCCAGAACAAGCTCCAGGCTGCCTGGGCTGGGCCGTACATGGTCTCAAATGCCTGAGAGACATCACTTACGTGGTGCCATTTGATAAAAACGGTAGGCAGCAGCGGACCTAATACGTGAATATGTTGAAGGCATACCACGAGCATGTGGAGTTGGTAGCAGCGATTTTCTGCTTACCGACTGAGGAACCAGGAAATGATCCACTACCTGACCTCCTAGCAGATGCCAGAGGTACAGGTGGTGAAGAGGAAGTAGGCTAGGATGAGCAATTGAGTGCCATCAAGAGGTAATAGCTTGAGGCAGTGCTGTGGCCCTTTGCGACTCAATTCAGTAGGAAGCCCGGTCGGACTTGGTGATACAAGGAGGTACAGGAAATGCTTGAGCTAGGAGTGATCCAGCCTCAGTCTGGTTTCAGCAGTTGTGGTGTGAGGGGGTCTCACTTGTGATGGTCCCAGAACGATCCCAGGGACCAAGGCCAGGAAGCCATGCAGGATCCTGTGGGAGAGGAGGAGCAGAGTCCCCAGGCTCAAGGGCCTAACCTGGGCCCAAGATCCAGGAAACAAGCCTGTGGGGGAGATTTTGAGGAGAGTCCCCAGGCTTCAGGGCCTTGCCCAGGCTCGGACCATTTACGGCCTGATTACAGCTTGACTGGTAGTTTGGATGACTCCATTACTGAGAACAGTGTCCAGTTTTTGGGATCAAGTGTGGTTCCTGCAGCAATGAAACCCCTTTAAGCAATATTATGGAAGGGGAGCCAGCTAGTCCTTAGTGCCAGCCGCAGGGGGTCCCGAGGCCCTTCCAATGCTGAGCATGGATATCACTAAGGAAGCTTTGTGCATGGATAAACTGTTTAATCTGACTCCAGCCGATGGACTGACTGAACTAGAGCTAACACCAGTGAAGATACAACTGGGTGCTAAGGAGAGTGATGTGCATTCTTATCGATGCAAGTAGGAGTCGGTGTTGCAGCAAAAGCCGTGGGTCTCAGCTCATGGGAATCGGTTGCAGCCGCAGCTATGATATATTCCGATACAGGTCTGGTTATTGGTGGACTAACTCTGGCTGATGTAAGTCTCCCTGATTCCGAGGCAAGTGATGTAGACGAATCAACCATCAAAGTGAGGATGTGGCAGCTGGAATCTGTAATCTCAACATAAAAAAAACAAATCCTGGCCAAAAGAACAGAAGGAATAAAGCTTATAGCAGTGAAAGAGCTGCTTTCACCTTAGAAATTGAGGATATGGGGTCCAGCCTCAAAGAAAAAGAGTCAATCCTGCATTGTTTATTATGTAAAATGTGAGCATTGGAACTGTCAATGAAAGTGGACTGTTCAGAGTGCTTACCCATTAATCTGCCGGCTCCTGTGGCCAATAATATGAATACCGATCCTCTGTATGATAATATCAGGGCCCTAGAAGGGGATCCGTCTATGATGGATATGACGGGGGCTGTAGGTGGTGCAGTTGGGGTTGCAGGTTCGGTCATGGTAACTGTGACCAGGTCGGTGTCCTCGTCTTTTTTTGCCACTTCCAGTGGAAAGCAGATGTCTCAATGTCAGTGTCCGAATTGCGGCTGCTGCTAGGATCACAAGACTGAGTTCCAACCCTGTGTGCCGAGAGAAGTTGGTGGTGCAGCGAGTCAGCAGTGGCGGAGGTGAGCAGTATAGAGCTACAGACTCTTTGTCTAGTATGGCGGTTACCTCTAATAATGTGGGATATGCTGGGGTGCCAGTATGTAAGAGGTTGCCAGCTTCTACAGCTAATAATGGTCATGATTCTCAGCTTGATAAAAGTGTGGAAAACAGTGCCCCAAGCCCTTTGCCAAGTACAGAGATTACCTCTGGAAGTGCAGGGAGTATCAAGGCGCCTGCATCTGAAAGTGTGTTATCAGATAATGTGATCAAGTCTAAGCATGGTAATGAAACTGCTAATGTCGTGCAGAGAGTGATAGTTGATACTGTTTTTGGTCCTTTATATTTATCTGAAAATTCTAAGAGTTTGGTGAAACTAATAGAGGAAACAGCTGTAAGAATACTTAACATGTTGTCACAAAGGGATAAGCCTGGTAAACAATTGGCTGATAGTGTTCATGTGTTATCAGGAGAGGGTCCTAGTAAGCAAATAGCTAGCTCAGCTAACAATCCTGCAGTGTCATATGCAAATGTAACTGCAAATAAGCCAGCCCCTACTCCTCCTCCCATACCAGGGGTAGTATTCTACGCAGGGATAGTATATGTATCCAATGTGCAGAAACCCCAGTGGCACCTCTTGGGGGGCAACCGCAGAAGAGGCGTAATGTTGTACAATTAAGTATGTCTGGAGGGACCCCCCAAGTAGAGTGGAGTTTTTAAAACTGTTTTTCTCCTCTTTTGGGTTTGTGCCATCGGATCTGTTCGCCTGCACCCACCCATTTGGAACTCCGGAATATGGTGTGAGCTTCTTATATTATCAAGGTTTACAGGCGTTTTGGAGTAGGTTGGCTGGGTGCAGTGGGACAGATCTGTTGATGAGCTTTAGGGCTATAGTGATCACTAAGCAAGAGCAAGTTAAAATCACTGTTCGCGTAAGAAATTAATCAATACCAGTATCTAACCTCACCTTTTGGGTTAAGCAGTATGCAAGCCTGGTATCTTCCTTAATCAAAGTACCGGATTCTAATCATGGCGTCTGGGGTGGCGGATGGTCTGCCACGGTAGACCTGCGGTGCACGGAGGCTGGCTTGGTGCATATGGTCTCAGCTGCTTTCATTGCCGAGATAAGATCCAGTGTTTCTAACCAGGTCAGCCGAGGATGTGTCACCACTGTGGTGACTTCCGCCACCTCAGTGCTAATTGCCCTTTGCAGAAATGAGGACATTGTGG
Source organism: Mixophyes fleayi (assembly GCF_038048845.1). NCBI lineage: Eukaryota > Metazoa > Chordata > Amphibia > Anura > Limnodynastidae > Mixophyes > Mixophyes fleayi. The sequence goes on from NC_134405.1 coordinate 197,029,153, forward strand.
TGGTAGCGGCATGAAACCAAGACTTGTGACCAGATCCGTTGTAATCTATGTAGGAAGATTGGGCATCCTTTTAGTAGATGCCCTCATGCGGCCCATAATATGTGTAATACGGATATCTTAGATCTAGACTTAGTTAAGGCAGCAGAAGATATGGAGAAGGGGAGGAATACGGTTGTGCCAGAGAACTCTGTCTATTAGAAACAGTGCCTAGCTCTTCACAATCTGCTCCAATAGTGATTCACCCCATTGCTCCAGTAGTTGCAAATACCAGAACAATGGGAGAGCAGCCGTTCATAACACCGGGTAAGAAGGTGGTAAAAGGCATGGCAGGAGGGGAAAAAGGTGATGGTTTGATAGTGACTAAACGGTTTCTGGCATTATCTAGCGATGAAGAGATGGAGCGAGAAGTTTTTAGGACAGGTAGCAGAGACGTGGTGTTCAAATCTAAGGTAGCAAGAAAAAGGAAGATTACTTGGGATTCAGTCCCTTGTGAGACAACACCTGTATATAAGACACCTAGGGACAAATCTAGGAGCGATAAGTCACCAGTGCAGACTAAGGAGGATTTCCTAAAAACATCTGTAAGTCCTTTTTCTAAGCCTGCCTCAATAGAGGATTTAGCTCCTGCCCCCATCTCCTCGGGAACTTTAGCGCTTGCAATCATGACAAACAACGATAATCTTCTGTCTTGATTGTTAGCCCGGTTCTCTAACTCCCAGTAATCCTCTGGACCCACGGGATAGTGCATTAGGGTCCCAGAGCAAGGAGGCCCTGACTTCTAGAGATGATGTATATAGGGTGGTAGGTGGTGGGTTGGCTTTAACTGTGTTGGGTGGGGTAGACCCTGATGGGGAAGAGTTAGTCCTCCTGGATGGGGAAACTTTGCTGGTGGATGTTAGTTTTAAACGGTGGGAGTCCTCTGACAAAGAGCCAGAGAAGCAAGTAAAGATGAAGTAAACTGGGTCATACTTGTATAACTTTGAAGGATGGCTTCCCAGCCTATAAGGTTTGTACCATTAATGTTGCATCCATTCTGTAACGAGCTCGTTACATGGCCTTTGATTTTTTCAGCATGGTTGAGGCTGATTTTTTATTTTTGCAAGAGACCAGAATAGGTCGTTTAGCTGACCTGCATAAGGCTAAAAGAGAGTGGAGGCGTGTTCCATCATATTGGTCTCTTGCTGCCAAGCCATACGGTGGGCTGGCGGTCCTTTTCTCTGGAATGATAACTGTCCAACGAGTTATAGAGCTCCAAGTAGGTAGATGTATGGTTTTGGATGTCCAGCTGAGAGGACACGAACTGAGATTAATTAACATCTTCGGTCCCCAAACTAAGTGGAAAAGGAAGTGTCTTTTCAGAGAGATAAAGTCATATGTTTTTTCGGCCCAGCAGATAGTCTTTGGTGGTGTCTTTAACACTATTATTAGGATCAAAGACAGGGAAGGTTCAAGGGCATCTCTGGGCTATGATTCCATTTTTCTAGTTAGTATGGCTAGGCAGGCGGGTCTGGTGGACATGCATGTTTGCCATTTTCCAGACCACACGGGTTTCACTTATTATAGAGGTAGCTGGAGGTCTAGGATAAACAGGTTTTTTGTTAATGAGTACTTATTAATAAATCAAACACGGAACTAAAGTATTTAATAAAGAGGATTAAGTGCATCAACTATTGTCAGTTGAGACATATATTCCAACATGTCTGCTCTTTTAAAGTCAAGATAACAATTTGAACAATTTACTAGTTATAGCCTAGATGGCAATTACAATAATTAGATTGAGTTATCTTGAAAGGACAGACTAACCTCTGAATAATATACAGCCATGAAAGGAAGAGTATTTATGGATCTTTAAAAATAAATCAAACACAGAATTAAAGTGTTTCATAAAGGGGATCAAGAATATGAACTACTGCCTATTGAAACATATATTACAACGTGTGTGCTCTCTTAAAGTCAAACTAACAGCTTGTATAACTTACCTGTCCCTGTTAATTAACCCTTTAGGGTTCAGTTCAATCATGAACCCCTTAGCAGTATCTGAATGTGAGATACAAACTGCACAATTGAAAGTGAGTTATCAATTTGGAGCACTATGGGGAACTGAAGGAGTATTAATATCCTATAAATAAATCAATATACAAACCATAATGCTATAACTTCAGAAGAAGAAGGAAAAAAGTGATTACACACGTGAAACGGTTGTTTATTAAGACGTTTGGATTCCAATGGTTAAATGCACATGGGATTAGTATAACAATGACAGTACACTTAATTGAGTAATATATTTTTCGCAGTAACATCAAGTCCCCTTACAATAACTTGAACTAAGTGGATATCAAGGCTATCTAACCCATCTATATTTTTATTTAGTGGAATTAATGGACATAAAACCATAAAGAAATACACTAAGACACTATTGTAAGTTATTTTTTTTATTGTCCTATATTAGTAGTCATAGTTACCTTTATTTGACTATGTTATCAGGCAATAATATTGGAAGAAAAGTATAGTATGTATACAAGTGAGCAGTGAAGTGGCAAAGTAGTTATTACTGCTATTTTAACAGTTGATATTTCAACCATTAGCAAATCTTACACTTATCTATTGCACCCCCCTTGACATGGTTAAGCATTTGCAACCCTGGTGCACATTTAAACAAACTTGACTCTGAATAAACAAATAACACCAGCATATGATAAAGTTTTATTCAGATACCCATAGTTTATCACTAAAGCACTGTAATATCTCAGGGACATAATGTCTCTATTGGGTTGTGCTTTGAAGGATGTCATATTAGTGAATACTGTAAAGGCTGTAATATGAATAATGATATTGTTATAGAAATGGACGTTACAATTCAATTAGTCTATTGTAATTAATCAGACGTAGCTGTTATAAAAAAAAAAGCTATGACGTATATATGTAATATCTGTCTCTGTTCAAAATAGTGTTTTAACAATTTAATCCTATAAAGAATACTGAGTACCAAATCAGAGTTTTTTTTAAATATGCTGAATTTGAGTAAAACAACAATCCGCTATACACTACATGGTCAAAAACTTGTGGGCACCCGAACATCACATGCATATGTGCTTGTGGAACACCTCATTCCAAAACCATTGCATCAATATAAGTTGGTTCCCTCCTCCTGTTGAAAAACTTTCCACTAGATTTTGTAACATGTGTGCGGAGAGTCACATACATTCAGTCACAAGAGGATAAATGAAGTTGGGCACTGATGTTGGGCAGTAAGGCCTGACCTGTAGTCGTTCGTCCACTTCATCCCAAAGGTGTTTGATGGGGTTGAAGTAGAGTTTTTTTCACACCAAACTCAGGGTATTGTCATGCTGAAACAACAAAAGGCCTTCCCCAAACTGTTGACACAAAGTTTGAATCACACAAATCTTTAGAATGTCATTATATGCTGTAGGATCAAGTTTTCCCTTCACTGGAACTAAGGGGACCAGGTCAGACCATGAAAAAGATCCCCAGACCATTATTCCTCTAAAGCCAAACTTTACACTTGGCAGGATTAAGGTAGTAAATGTTCTCCTGTTATACACCAAATGCAGATTTGTCCATCAGACTGCCAGATGGTGTAACGTGATTCGTGACTCTGGAAGGCACATTTCCACTGCTACACATCCAGTGTTGGTGTGCTTTACACCACTGCAGACCATGTTTGGCATTGCGCATGGTGTTTTGAAGCTTGTGTGCAGCTGCCATAGAAAGCTATAGCATTGTTGTAAGCATATATTAAATGGACAACTCCAATCACAAGGCCATTGATACCAGGTTTGCCTCAATGTCAGACAACAAAAGATGTTCCTAATATGCCATAAATAAGTTGGCATAACTAGGAGCAAACATGTTACCCATGGCTGTGCCTGTTCTCTGCATATAATAACAACCTTCAAAATAAAAGTGAATATTTGTGAGGATAAAATACCTTCTTTAATGAATTCTTGAAGATTGTATTTATAACCTGAGTCATTTAGAAAATAATCTATCGCTAGTAGACCTTTTTTGATGTTCGATAATGGAATACTAGCGATGTGACATCTGCTGTTACCAAAAAATCATTTTCCTGCCACACCATCTTATCTAACATTCTTAATACATCTCCTGTATCTTTGCAATATGAAGAATTCTTAATAATCAGTGGTTGCAAATAAGTTATTCTTATTTAAGGTGCCATTTTCATCATATTTATTAATAAGATCTACAAATTTTGCTCTAATCTGGAAAGTGGGATCATTATTTAGTTTAAGGTAAGTGGAATTATCATTTGTCTTAAAATCTCAGCTACATATCTGTCATGGTCCCCCCCCCCCCCTCCTTACAAGCTGTTCTGATTACTATAGTTTTGTCATTTTGTAAATGTTTTAAAGCTAATCTTTCTTTAAATGTTAATTATGTGATAATTCCTTATTGTTATTTTTAATGACCTTCTTGGTCTCCTCTGTTATTAATTTATTGAAGGTCTCAATATACAGGCTTTTTATATGCGTAAGAAAAAAATTAGACTTTTTTATAATTACGTAAATCTACCTCCATGCTTTTATCTCTACATATGTCTTTCTGTATATCATTATCATCTTCTATTGTATTGTGAAAGAACATTTTAATAGTTAATTTCCTAATATATTTTTGTATATCCAAAAATATTTTAAAGGGAATCTGGAAATGTAGTTTTGGGAAATTTCAAACCTTTAGTGATCAATGATAATTTAGATTTAGTTAATTCCCTTAAACTCATATGAAAAATTTTGGTTATGCTCTATTCCAGGGTATTTTTATCAGTAATTTTGTTTGTAAGTAGAATTTTTTCTTTTTTTTTTCAATAGTTTTTCTTACTATTAATCTCAATAAACCCACTTTTACCCATTTTTTATATACATTGCTGGTTATTTTGTCTTTTTTAACCTCTATGGATATCTGTTTTTCCAATTTGGTTGGTATATTTTTCTCTTTGCTTCTTTTAGACCTCTCCTGGTCCAAAAAGAGCTGTCCAAGTTCTCCAGTATCCTATATTTATTCTGAAGTCTTGGAGAATATGAATAGTCACTATACCTCCTAGTATTATAATTAGTTCTATGATCTTTTCTATATTGTTTTGTTAGTATTGATTGACCAAATAAAAGGTCTATTATCATTTCTCCATTTATATGATAAAATATTTCTCTTTCTCCAGGCTTCACCTTTCTCATTTTCTCTGTTTGCTTTTTAATTTTCTCCTTCTCTACTACAGAGTTGTTTATGCTCTCTTACAGTAAAATTTCTATCAATTTTGGCAAGATTTTTATCCCTAAGAAACTTTTTTTTGTTTTTCATTGTTACTTCTTTTGTGTTCCTTCTATTTTTTTTGTATTGTAAATCCCTAATATTCTCATATACATTTGTTAGATCTTCAATTGGCTGATTAAAGTTTGCAGATCCAGAATGTCAGTTTCTAACTTCTAGCTTGTTATTCCGCTACCTTATGTATCAAGTGTTAAACACAATTTATATTGGAAGCTCATTTGGGCTAGACCATCTATTCCTTCTGTTTCATATCACTTTATTATGCATTTATTTGTGTCATGATACCCTTAATGTACAGTGCTGCATAATAAATTAGTACTTTATAAATAAAAATAAGAATAATAATAGTTCCATTTCCCCTAATAATGTTAAGATAATCTTTATTCTAGACATGCTAGCTTGATATATTGATATAAATATTGTAAGGTATATGAATGATGGGAAACCTTCCTTTACAGTGCACAGGTATGTGGGCACAAACCCAGAAATTGGACTGAGCATAAACAGTGAAATATACATACATGTATACATGTATTAGAAAAAAAGTACTGATCCAAATCCGGCACCTCATATACAACTGCAGCCAAAAAAAATCCCTTTATCAACTTTACATAGGTTGATCTCGTCAAAAGAAGTGTAAAAAATAGTAAAGGACACTTTAGGCACTATTGGTATTTCTCCCCACAGAGATAGGGCTAGATTTACTAAGCTGCGGGTTTGAAAAAGTGGGGATGTTGCCTATAGCAACCAATCAGATTCTAGCTTTCATTTATTTAGTGCTTTCTACACAATGACAGCTAGAATCTGATTCGTTGCTATAGGCAACATCCCCACTTTTTCAAACCCGCAGCTTAGTAAATCTAGCCCATAATCTCCTTGACACTGAGATTTTACAAAGTTAGATAAACCGGACAATGAATCCAAAATTTATATAGTCCACAGTACCGTGACAAACTTAGAATCAGAGAAAGTGTAGACTTTTCAACTTCAAGACGTTCAGTTTTCATATGAGAAATAAACTTACAATATGCACCCGTTCAAGATCCTGTAGCAGGTACTTGTATAAAATTCAGTTTCTCCCTCTCGTAAATGAAACCCGCCAGCATCGAACAAAAGATTGGTCTAGATTGTTCAATGTATACACAGCTGATGTTGCTCCAAACAATTTCAGACCACGGGTACGATAATGATATACAAGAAAAATATAGAAATCTGGCTAGCAATAGGAGTCTGATCAGTTTAAAGATTAACATGTGCAGCCTGAGAAAAGTGTTATCTTAGCTGCAAAATCAGCTACAGCATTACCTGTTGTAACATTCTCTGAGGTGTATAGTGCATTTAGTAAGAAGCGACAGCAGAGGGTAGTGGTAACGTATCTAACAATTGAGCTATATAGGTTTCTTTTTTGTGCTTCTATGGAAGCTTGAAAAGTTTTTTGTTTCCATAATTATGTACTGCTCCAAAGCATTAATATGATTTAGATTGTTCTTTAGTAAGGATACACACCCCAGTTTATATTTGATATTGAACTTACTTGCAAAGAATATACCAATTTCAAGTTTTGTACCTCTGGGGTTGATGGGAAAGGAAGGGCAAATAATACATTTGTGTGAAGAGTCATTTTTGCAATTCTAGGATACCTGAAAACTGATCAAAACATAATTGTAATCTATCAAATTCATTCTGTTATTTTATTTATAGTTATACAGTATTTATTAGTTATACAGTATTTATAGTTAGCCAGTTTTTATTAGGTAAACAACAGTAATATTTTTTAATAACCTTTTCTTTGCCTGTACATTCAGCGACTGTAGCTGGTACTTGTGCTGGCCAGGCTAAATCAATATACAGACACTGTCAGTTAATTTGGCAAGGCAGCTTTTAAGAATTGATCCAGATCAGGCAAATTTCGAATAAGGTAATTATTGTTTTCATGTCTTCCTGATATGCTCTTGGTTTTTCTCTCATGTTAGGTAAAATTTTCACCATATTAATTAAATCTTTAGGTCTCCATGGTACATTAGCAATGTATCTTGTGTATCCTGCCATTGCATTGGAAACATTGGTTGGGGTGACTGAACAACTTATATACTAGTGTACTATTTGTTGCACTCTTCCTACTGCATGTCCAACTGATTGCTGTATGGAGGTGACATGTTTGGTCTCTTGTGATAATAGGGTAAAGTGATGTTGACTGAGGAGGTACAATAGAAGAGTGTTGTTGTGAGTGTAAGTGTTAAACTCCCTTTGCCTTCTCTATTTCTGCCTTGAGTATCTTTTAAGCTTCCAACAGACCAATGATGACTTATGTAATGCTTTACTTAAATTAAAGTAACTATTACATTGAGCCTGGAGACTGTTGTACCTAAATATATAAGGAGTATGTGGATATTTTCTACTTTATCTATAACAAATGTTCCTTCAGAAGGAAACTGTTATTTACAATACTGATGAATACTAGAATTCCACTCTTCTAAATACTGTTCCCGAACTTTTTTGTTCTCAATTCACACTGGACAAATACATAGGAGCAGCTTGTTGAGGTTGTTCTGCAGACTATTGGGTAACCTAGCGAATATAGGACATTATATCAATGCTCAGGCACATTACTCTGTTTCAGAGAAGAAAAAGAACAGTTGTGGAATTCTTTCAATTGTGATCATATTAACATATAGTACAAAATTATGAGGGTAACTACACAATCTAGTAATATCCTAAATACAGGATTACCACTATTCAAACAGTATTTTATTTTCACAGGTTTTTTTTTTAACAAGGGAGTTATGGAGGTGGAAACTCGTACACCCTTGCTTTCCAAAATGTTGTAAGTGGCTGCCTTGGTACAGCTGAGTTATGATCTATTCCAAGTCAGATTGCCATTATAGCTCACACTGGATCCCAAGATAAATGCAAATGAAATCCCTAATATTGTTATCTATTCTCTTCCATTGCAAAAATAACAAGCATATAAATAAGTACTAGAAGAATTCCTATAGCAAATAAAATTTAAAATGATTACCAAGAATTTAGTCTTACCAAGGATGGCTGATGGGTTAGGATAACACATTGAATGTAGGAAGACCTGGCAGTGTAAGGGAAGTGGAGTCAGTCCCTAACTGACAGCCTCAAATAGAGATTCCATACGGTCTTTTACTTTCGGGTTGTGCATTGGGGTTTTTGGCTTAGTACTGATGGCAATTTTAGTTCTCTTCTTCACCACTATGTACATTCCACCAGTAAATTGTCATGGAAATGACCATTGGAGGCTACATTCAGTGAAAATGGTCAGAAACATTTTTAGTAGTATGTCAGACGATCAAAAGGAGAGAACCTTTTCTGCTGTGATTTCCCTTTGCTGTACAAAGTATTTTCAGTAGGATTAAAAATCAGATTTCAAAAGCATATTATAAAGATAGGTTCTCTGTGGTTATACAGGTTCTTGGAAAAAGTTGCACATATTAATAATGATAACTTTTTTACTAAAAAGGAACAGGTAACAAATATAACCACAAGTTTATGTTATACAAATATTTAACTAGGGACATAAAATTGTAAGAACGCCGTTGTTTATATGTATCAGTCACATAATGCATTGCTTTTACTGCACTGTTCCTGGAACACTATACAGGCCTAAAATATACATTATTTATCAATAGATTATGAAGGATTTAATTTGCTTAGAAAAAGGTAAATGGGTTATGCTAAATTACTGTGCTAGATTCTGTCAATACCTTAATAATGTTGTATCCCACTGTTAGTCTTATTGTGACATCTATTGCTGAGTCTGCTCTTACGTATTGTTACACATTCAACTTTCTCTGCCTTGCTGAATACTTGAAGCAGTTTTTCATCTTTGTTTAACCATACTGACCAACACAAGCATTTATAGTATATTATTGCACTGACATGAAGAGGGGATGGAATATCCTACCAAAAACATTAATAAAAAAACACAATGAAACCACTACACATCTAGTTCATCAACTTTATTAAAAACATCAGTTTCTGTCAGTTTATGGAAGCATCACACTTAATGTTTACATTAGATAACAAAAACATATTCTGCTCTATCAAAGGTCAACAATGAAACAATCCCTATTGAAGGGGTGATTTTTAGAATACCAAAAGGTCACATGCAATTTTATAAATAACATTCAAGTCATCTTTTATGCCTCAAAAATGCGTTTCTGAAAGCAATGAATGAGATTCAAAAACAGTAACAGAACCAAGTATTGACCTAACATACAACATCATTATAACAAATGAATTGGGAGCCATTTAAGCAATCCAAAGTCCTGGGTCCTGAATTGTTAAACATTTAACATTTTTTATTTATCTGATATCCAAACCAAATATTTAAGACATACCCCTAAGTAAACTTATATGGCTAATTCACATCCAGTTTCTATTGACTGTCTTTAATATTTAAATAACTCCCATTTTTCACTGTACAGCATAACACGTGTGCTTACATTTATAACACATAATTCAAGTGAATATTTGTTTAAAATAGGAAATTAGAACTCTTTGTAAACAAAGTCTAAATCATTTGTAATTCTTTAACTTAAATACTAACTGTTATCACGGTTTACTTCACACACAAACAAACAGAAATTCTGAGTAATTTGTGTACATTTCACATATTATGGCAATTTTGTAAATCAGTTCTTACAGAATTACAGTTGTTCCATAACTATCTATGGCTGCAAAATTAAAAATACATTGGAATCACTAAGACCAGTTACACATTGGCGTTAAGTAAATGCCAGTGACTCGCACAACTTGTCAAACACAAAGGCGTTTGATATGTGTTGGAGGTAGTGTTAGTGGTTCCACATGTATCCTTTTACAGGCATTATAAAATGCTAGTAACATTCCTTTTAATGCCAGTGGGTAGTCTCATTTTGTTTTTTTAGTTTAACCAATGTAATATTTATTGCATTAAATGTGTTTTTTTTTGTATGTAGATTGAAATTTTATTTTAAAAGGGTTTTGATCAGCTTGGCTTTTAAGTGGGCTTTATTGAACCTACAGATACTAGAGAACATTATTAATCTCAAATGTTTTTTCACTGTAAGAGGATTTTACTTTATTGACTTGTGTATGCTCTGTTGCAACGTTTACTAAATACATTGAATACTAATAACTAAAGGTGGAAATCCCTTTAAACTCTCTTTAAAAAACACAGCTGGTATATGGCAGCCTTCCATGCATAGTTTTGTTTGGTCAAACTGTCATAGTTGAATTATTCCTCCAAATGTATGTTATACCTGGCTCTCTCAAAGCAATACTGTGGTTAAATGCAGACTACTATATTCTATTACTGGTGTCAGGGGCGCACGCAGGGGGGGTTTTTGGTTCTCTAGAATCCCCTCCGCTCCGTGAAGAACGGGGGCTAAACAGTGCCCCTACCTAGCGACACTTTACTGTACAGCAGCCACGGCGCTGTCAAAGTAGCGTCCGCGGCGGTGCTGTATTATACAATACAGTGCCGCCAAAATTGAGCTGCGCCCCTGGGTGTGGTACAGAGGTTGATGTGTCTATATGCATTGTTATTTCTCTGGACAATTTCATCAGTTAAGTTCTGTTTGGAATGCAGCTCACAATATTGTGCATTGGGATGAGCCTTAATTGATTGCAAGGTAAGGGAAGATCACAACACGATACATTAAATGAGGCTGAAGATCTCTAAAGCTATCTTCCAGCTCTAAGTTTTAATAGGTTTGTACTACAAACTCTAAAACATAAAGTACATCTATGAAAATACTCAAAATATGTTTTTTTTTTATTCTAAATTGACAACTAAAAATAAACCATTGCAAAAATATATAGCATATTATCTATTTACAGCATATATACATATAAACACCGTAATAACTCTGAACAAAGCATGACTTATACATATTTATAAATTTCAGGTTTTGAGAAAAATGAAGCATGATAAACAAAACAAGCGTGGTACTGGATTGTTGATTTTTACGTACAATCTCCAGTCTATGATGATTGTGTTTATGACAATAAACCCGTGCATCAGACTCTCAGATAGTAGATTTCTGTTGTTAAATATAGAGGACTAAAGTGTCCCACCACGGGATTTATTAGTATTTTACATGAACATTGTTAAATTATCAAATTCCTTTCACGTAAAATTTCCATTTCCCACTTCTAAATGTCTATAACCCCACTTCTAAGGGGGAATTCAATTCCCTGCGTTGTTCTTTAGAACAACACAGGGCTCACATAATTACCGCTAGTATGGTAATTTTAACACAGATTTTTGCTTGCAAAAATCACTGTTGAAATGACTGTGCTAATGGTAATAATGCGTAGCAATGGTAATCGGGAGTGGCCCACGTTGTTCTAAAGAACAACGCAGGGAATTGAATTCTCCCCTAAATGTCCATAACCCCACTTTTAAATGTCCACTTCATCCACTGAATGTGTTTATAATGGTTTTAATATATTTTTTAACTAAAGTAATGAAATAATTCTGGAAACATAAAAAGAGTAGGTATTTTGTACTTTATTTATAAAAATGAATCAATACCTTTATAGCATTTGTGCTATGTGGCTTTACCTGCACCACGTTCACAGATAGTTATGTGTGTGGGCGAGGCAGTCTGCAGCACATTTCTGCTGTTGAGAATAGTGCAGAAGTGCACCGTTAGTCTGATAATATTGTGCTCTTTCTATTAATATGGCAGTTGCCTAAGATGTATTAAGGCAAATAAGAGGAAAGAGCAGAGCATTTCCACTCTTTCATTGATATTTGCCTCATGTCGGCTGCTTTACGTGCCCCGAGAAAGAGTTGGGTTGAAGCGAGGCATTCACGGCAATGAGATTAACATTACCATGTGGCAGGTGTGCCAAGCTACCCATCTCAATAGGGAGCTGCATTATATGTAATATAAGAAAAACTTACACATGGTGTCGCTCTGCTCCAACACTGGAGCACTAAGGCATCTACGTACTTTAGTACATAAAACCCTTACTACCTAAAATGGATGTTGGTTCTCCAGTATAGTATAGTATAGTAACTTGCAGGCAGTATGTCTAACTTACAGCTCTGTCTCTTTGACTAGCTTTGTGTTATATTGTAACTACTCACTGTACATGCTCAATCTTCCCATTTAGTGGGAACACACTGCTCTGAGATTCAGTTGTGGGGCCCAGCAGCTGTTCTGCAAGGATGTGGGTAACAGTTTACTCAGTACATACAGAGGCGCCTGTTGGTGGCTTTATGTTCATGTGCGAAATATGATTGTGGAAAAATATGATTGACATTTACCAAAACTAGATACAACGAGAAAACTATTTTTTTTGCATCTAAAGATGAATGTAATAACTCAAGAACCCATAATAGATACCCTTTAAAGTTGTCAAATTTGTCATAAAGATAACCAAATTACAGACGTCAAGCCTATTATTTTTTTCCACTATACTAACACAATGATTTTCACAGATAAGTGGCACAATTTAGAAGAAAACCAAGATATTCATCCCTTCATACAAATACAGTACTGCATTGCAACTCATTGCACTGTTATATAAAAGTTGCACAGATAGTACTACCCCTTACTGACTACACAGTACACTGACTGACAATACACCTGGCCCCCTATTAATGGGAATACAGCTGTCCTGGTGTTATAAACCCATCTACATTGCCTGAAACTCATTAGCATGTTAACCAATAAAAAAAAGTTATTTACCCAAAAGCATCCAAGCTCTGCTACATGTGCTAAACTTCCAACCAAAAGTTAATTGTACTGAAATGTAGAACCAAGTCATTATTTTCGAATCATAATCCAAATTTAAATAATTTTGATGTTATGAAATTTCTTAAATATTCCCTAGGAAGAAAATAGCTTGTACTGAGGTCCTCACTCTCATTGCAATAGCAGGGATGGATGTTGATCATTAACACTAGAATTAAAACTACATCTATTTCTGCATTCTATACCTGTCAGCTATGATTTGGTAGACTGGTGGGTGCTGCTTTCCAAAACTTCTACAACCGGCAATTTAAACATATATACGGTTCCAAATTGCCCCATGAGCAGATCTATGCATGCCAGCTATAATACTTAGCAGTTACATTGCTATTAACATAAAGACTAATACACGTTTTTAAAAACTTGTGCTCTTGTTCCGTTCTCAATAAATACATTAAACAACATATTATCCAAGAGAGGTATTCCGATAAAAATATCACTACAAACTACTGTGCCCTGTGAGGGAGGCCAGGTAAGGAAATATGATGAGGCCTGTTTGACAATCAAATACTACATAAACATAGCAGCACTGTAAATATAGCAGAATATCAGGATCTAAAACACAAATGCAGCATATACTCTTAAATCTTGGTAAGCAAACAAATATTGGTCATTATATTTATATAATAAATAACTGATACTATCCAATGATGTCTGAATGAGTGTAAAAATCAAAGCTGTTGGAAGCAATTTTTACTTTAAGAGTAAAATCAAAGAAGCAGGTAAGAATTGTTTATTGATAACCCCATAATAAGCTTAGGTGTCATGAATTTGAGGTAGAGAGAAAAGAACACCTTTCACGAATGATCCAATAAAGAAAAAAACATTCTTTTGCCAAGTCTAATTTACTAACCTGCTTCAAAGACACAAAACCAACTGAAATGATAATTTTAATATGCCAATGACAAAAAAGCATAGTTAAAACGGCTAATAAGTTTGATGGTATCCTTTCCTCTCAAAATCACTGCACAGGGAGAGGGAAATGGGGAGGGGGGGGGGGGGTGTAAGCATATGTAGCATAATTCCCTGTGATGCAAAAGACAAAAGTTAATTGTAGATGTTCTACAGAAACAAATATACCTTCCTCATGTTTTATCATTATCAGTTTTACTTATGTATTTCTGTAGTGCAAACAATTTATGCTAAGCTGAATGGGTTAATGAATGTAAAAATATAAAACGTTTACCCATTCATTTAAAAATAATGGCATTTCTACAGGTTAAAGTAAATAATGAGATTTCTGAACAAAGCATTAGATACAAAAAAAAAAAATCTAACAATATTTTACCCTCTGATATCACAAGAGGGATCTGATCCCACGCTAGACAAAGCAGGCACAAAGCGGCCAAAGAATTGTGGGGCATCTGGGTGAGAACAGGTTAACAAATGGCAACACGCATGTTTGCATTCCACGGGGCATATTCAATTAGGTGCCGGAACGCGGTAACGTGCGGAGTGCGCATAAACAAAGGTAATAGGGTAGCGCAATAACGAAGATTATCCTTCGCAACCCTATAGGGTACGAACGGAAATCCACGGTGTTGTGGTACTGTGGATTACCTTTGCGGGCAGTTCTGGCGCGTAGGCGCGATACTGGCACCTAATTGAATGGTGTAAAACCAATCACCAAGTGTAAAACTATCACCACCTGATGGTTTATAATATTAAGTCCTATGGTTAGGCCCATTTCAAGACATGATGGACACCAGCAATGGCGATACCATTACTCAGGGGCATAACTAAGAGCCATGGCACCTGGAGCAGCCCTCCCATTCTTCCCCCAATTTTTTACTCCCCTTCGGTTCTCTCTTCCTCATGGTTTACCCCAACCCCTTAGACAAGGGAATAAAAATTACATCCACAGACATGAAGGGTAGCTTTGCAGGAAGGCACATGGCTCGTTCTTACCACAAAAGGATTTAATATTTCCACCCCCTCTAGTCTTATCTTTTAATGGGACACATCTTGAACTTTCTAGTTGCATTTGTGCAGAAAAGTGCATTTATAGGCTCACTTTTACTAGTGGAATAAAATCCTTCAAGCACCCAAAAGTGCTACAGGTAATAAATGCCTGATATCATCTCATACTCATGATAATTTTAAGACATGAATATAGCTAACTGTCACGGGCACTAGGAGTCTTTACCCAGGGATCACCAGGTGATAGGCTTACCAGAGCAGTATAGGTGGTAATATGGTACTCTGGTAGCAGGGTGATCACGGAACAGGAAATAGCAGATGATGAGATGCTCAGGAAAGTCTATGACTAGCAGCACTGGCAATATGGAGGTAGTAATACACGAGGAACTGTATGGACAAAGGACACGTGAAGGTAGTCAGTGGTCTGCGGTAGCAAGTTGTACCACTGCTATAGTGAGGAGGAATGTCCAACAGAAACGAGGAGGTGATGAGAGTCAGCGGTCTGCGGATAGCAAGTTGTACCGCTGTCTGAGTGAAGGAATGGAATCCAAGTGGAGGTATCCGGGGAGTCAGTGGTCTGCGTTAGCAAGTTGTACCACTGCTATGTGAGAGGTTACTGGAACAGGTGAAACTGTAAACAGGAGTCAGTGGTCTGCCACTAGCAAGTTGTACCACTGAATATATATGTGAGGAGGTGCACGGGGAGAGACTGCAACACAATATATACACGGGCACCTTGACTTTGATCCACAGTAATATGCACAATATAAATGTATAAATGACTGAACAACACTGCCAATATAGAAAGTCTCTTGAAGTAATCCAGCATGAGATAACACAGTCAATGATGGCAGTAGAGTCAGCAGATAGTACACTCCAGAGGAGAACCAACACAGTCCAGCAAGGTATGCAATACACAGCACAGTCAATGGGAAGTATGCATACCGTGGTTCAGGAGAAGGCAGTCAGACAGGAGTGCAGAGATACCTGAAGGGCAGGAGGCCAGCAGGATACAAGTCCCTGGATGGGTGAAGCGGATCAGCAGTAGATGGATGAGTAGCGCTGAGAAGTCACAGCAGCGGGTCTCTGCGGGAACACGGAGGTAACCAATAGCAACCAGCAGGTGCAGTAACGATGGGACCCCGGAGCAGAGTTGAACTGGAACAGATGATCACGGAGAGTAGCGGGTAGCAATAGTGGCAGCAGACTCAAGGAAACACGGTAGAGTTGACGAGGACTGAAGACTGAAGCGCACAGAGGCAGCGGATAGGAATCAGCTAGCAGTCACGATGATGAAACACAGACGAGTTGCAGGTTGAAGACTGTAGTGCACGGAGGCAGCGGATAGGAATCAGCCAAACAGTCACGATGATGAAACACAGACGAGTTGCAGGTTGAAGCCTGTAGTGCACGGAGGCAGCGGATAGGAATCAGCTGGCAGTCACAATCATGAACAGGTGAGTGGATGTGGTTGAAGCCTGTAGTGCACGGAGGCAGCGGATAGGCATCAGCTAACAGTCCCAATGATAAATGGTAGAGTTGAAGTGATTAGAAGACTGTAGTGCACGGAGGCAGCGGATAGGAATCAGCTCACAGTCACGATGATACAGTAGATGGTAGAAGTGGTATGGGAACCACAGTAGTAGAAGTGGTTTGGAAACCACAGAGGTAGAAGTGGTTTGGAAACCACAGGAATCAGCAGGGCTGAATAAACAAGGAAACACAGGAACACCTTCAGAGGCTCATGGGGAATGAGACTCCAAGATCAGGCAACGTGGTGTTGACCACAGGTGCTTAATATAGGGAGGTTGCCTGATCTGCCAATTAAGTTAAAGGAACATACACTGAAGGTTTGGAAAGGGCTGCGCATGCGCAGTCCCTCAGGATAGAGGACGTCCACGGTTCCTAATAGTCCGGGAAGAAGCACTCACAGTCCGGTGAGTGACAGTACCCCCCCTTTTAAAGGTGGGCACAGAACGCCTGGAACCGGGCTTGTCCGGATTTTTGGAATAAAACTTCTTCAGAAGGGCAGGAGCATTAAGATCTTCAGCTTTGATCCATGAACGCTCTTCAGGACCAAAGCCCTTCCAATGAACGAGGAAACGGAGGACTCCTCGCGAAATTTTTGCATCCAATACCTCAGTAATCTCGAAATCCTCCTCCTGATGAACTTGAACTGGCTGCGGTGCTGAGGAAGGAGTCGAGAAACGGTTGATGATGAGAGGTTTGAGCAAGGACACATGGAAGGCATTGGAAATCCGAAGATTCTTAGGAAGAAGAAGTTTAACACATACTGGATTGATAACTTGAATGATCCTATATGGACCAATAAAACGAGGGGCGAATTTCATAGATGGAACCTTCAAACGAATATTTTTGGTAGATAACCAGACACGATCTCCAATTTTTAGTGGTGGAATAGCCCGCCTCTTCTTATCTGCGAAAGACTTATATTTGTTAGATGTCTTCTTTAAACAGGTTTTGACCTGAGACCAGATATTTTTGAAGGTCTGACAAGCAGTCTCCACAGCAGGAACTTGGGTGGGCGGGAGGGCAGGAAATTCCGGAAAAGACGGATGGTGACCGTAGACCACAAAGAATGGAGTTTTGGATGATGACTCATGATACATGTTGTTATGGGCGAATTCAGCCCAAGGGAGCAATTCTACCCAGTTGTCTTGGTTGGCTGAAGAGAACATCCTAATAAAAGTCTCAAGATCTTGATTGACTCGTTCCGTTTGTCCGTTAGATTGCGGATGGTAAGACGATGAGAGTGCTAATCGTATGCCCAAGGTTTTACAAAGGGCCCGCCAGAATCTGGAAACGAATTGTACTCCTCTATCTGACACAATCTCAGACGGACATCCATGGATGCGGAAGATTTCTTTAATGAAATGTTCAGCCAGAGTAGACGAGGAAGGTAAACCGGACAGAGGGACGAAATGAGCCATCTTCGAAAATCTGTCTACCACTACCCAAATAGTATTGTGATTCTTACTTGGTGGCAAATCAGTAACGAAATCCATACTAATATGGGTCCAAGGCTTGGACGGAATGGGTAGTGGTCGCAGCAACCCTGCTGGAGTTCTGCGGGAGGATTTGAACTGAGAACATAAATCACAGGAAGCAATAAACTCTTTGACGTCTCTCCTCATTGAAGGCCACCAGTAACTACGAGAGAGAATCTCAAAGGTCTTATGTTCACCGGCGTGTCCAGAAAAACGAGAGGCATGGAACCACGAAAGGATTTTCCGCCTCAGAGTAGGAGGCACGAGGGTCTTCCCAAATGGTAGCATTTTGGTGGATGAAGCAGCCAGAGAAATACATTTGGGGTCTAGAATAGCATGGTTGGGAACCTCTTCTACATCAGAGGACGTCACAAAAGCTCGAGATAGAGCGTCAGCTTTCTTGTTCTTAGCAGCTGGTTTGAAGGTTATAATTAATTCAAAACGGGAAAAGAAAAGAGACCATCTTGCTTGACGAGGGTTCAAGCATTGAGCAGATTGCAAATATGACAAGTTCTTATGATCCGTGAAGATCGTCACCGGATGGCGAGCTCCTTCCAACAAGTATCTCCATTCCTCTAATGCAGCTTTGATGGCCAGCAACTCCTTGTCCCCGATAGTATAGTTTTTCTCTGCGGGCAGAAGACCCCGAGAGTAGAAGGCACAAGGATGTAATTTTTGTTGCTCCGAGCGTTGGGAGAGAATAGCTCCTAAGCCCACATTAGAGGCATCTACTTCTAGGAAGAAGGGGAGTGTCACATCAGGTTGTCGCAGAATGGGAGCAGACGAGAAGGACTCTTTGAGGATTTGAAAGGCTTGGAGAGCCTCAGATGACCATTGCTTAGTATTAGCCCCTTTCCGAGTTAAGGCCACAATGGGAGATGCAATGGATGAGAAGTCTTGAATGAAGCGTCTATAGTAATTGGCAAAACCTAAAAAACGCTGGATGGCACGAAGAGTAGTTGGCTGAGGCCAATGTAGTACAGCATTTACTTTGTCTGGATCCATCTTCAGGCCAACTCCGGAAACTATATACCCCAAGAATGGAATCTGGGGTAACTCGAATGAACATTTTTCCAATTTACAGAACAACGAGCTTTTCCGTAGTCTGGAGAGGACCTCTGCCACATGTTGGTGATGAGAAGGCAGGTCCTGTGAGAAGATCAATATGTCGTCCAGGTAGACAACGACACATACATATAATAAGTCCCGAAAGATCTCATTGATGAAACCCTGGAAAACCGCGGGGGCATTACACAGCCCGAAGGGCATTACTAAATATTCGTAATGCCCATCTCTGGTGTTAAACGCGGTCTTCCATTCGTCACCGGAACGGATTCTTATTAAATTGTAGGCACCACGAAGATCCAACTTAGTAAATATCCGAGCTCCCTTGATGCGATCAAATAGCTCAGTGATCAGCGGAATGGGATACCGATTCTTGATAGTAATGGCGTTGAGTCCACGAAAATCTATACAAGGGCGTAATGATCCATCCTTCTTTTTGACGAAGAAGAACCCAGCTCCAGCGGGAGAGGTGGAAGGTCGAATGAACCCACGCTGGAGATTCTCCTGTATGTACTCAAATGTGGCTTGAGTTTCAGGTAACGAGAGAGGATAGACCCGACCCCTGGGAGGAGTCTTGCCAGGTAGAAGGTCGATCGGACAATCCCAAGAACGATGAGGAGGAAGACGTTCAGACTGAGCTTTATCAAACACATCGGCAAATGAAGCATACTGAGGAGGGAGTCCCGGGGAGGAAGATGAGATGGAAGATCGCTGTACTTTAAGAGGAATAACTTGAGAGAGACAACGATGGTGACATTCAGACCCCCAAGACGTAACTTGAGGGGTGCGCCAGTCAATCTGGGGAGAGTGACATTGAAGCCATGGAAGGCCTAAGACAATCGGACTTGTCGTAACTGGAAGAATTAAAAACGAAATTTCTTCATGGTGTAGTACACCAATCTGAAGGGTTACTGGAGACGTACTCTGGGTGATGAGACCATTGATGAGACGTGATCCATCTATAGCCGTCACAGTAATGGGTGTTTTTAAAGTGATCACTGGTAGGGACCATTGATTCACTAGTGATTTAGAAATGAAATTTCCTGCTGCTCCGGAATCAATCAATGCCTGTGACTCAAAGGATTTGGTAGCAAAGGAAATCGTAACATCGAAAGCGCAGACTTTAGATTTCATAGACAATGGAGAGGACTCCAGGGACCCTAACTTTACCTCTCCAGAACTAGTTAGGGCCTGGCATTTCCCGATTTCTTAGGGCAAGAACTGAGCATATGTGTGGAATCAGCACAATAGATACAGAGTCTATTCTTTACTCTTCGTTTCCTCTCTTCTAAAGATAATTTGGAACGTCCTATCTCCATGGGAATCACAGAAGGTGAAACTGGACGAAATTGAGGGTTTAAACGAAGAGGTGCTTTAGCAGAAGTTGTTTTCTCAGATTCTCTTTCACGAAATCTCATGTCTACACGATGGCAAAGAGAGATCAAATCTTCTAGTGACGAAGGAAGCTCTTGGGTAGTCAGTGCATCTTTAATTTTATCGGAGAGCCCCTGCCAGAAGGCGGCAACTAATGCTTCAGTATTCCACTGAAGTTCAGAGGCTAAGATCCTAAATTGAATGACATACTGTCCTACTGTATGGGAGCCTTGTCGCAAACGAAGAATGCTGGAAGCAGCGGAGGTCACACGACCTGGTTCATCGAACACACTTCGGAACGTGGAAATGAATTTGGCACTATCTTGTAGAATTGGATCGTTTCTTTCCCACAGAGGGGAGGCCCAAGCCAGGGCTTGTCCAGAAAACAATGAGATAAGATAGGCCACTCTGGAACGATGGGTAGAAAAATTTTGAGGTTGGAGTTCAAAATGGACTGAACATTGGTTAAGGAAACCTCTACAAGTTTTGGGGTCCCCGTCATATTTTGACGGAGTAGGCAGGTGAAGCATAGGAGCTGTAGACACCTGGGATGGCACTGGGGAGACGGAGGAAAGCACAGGAGCTTCAATATTAGCTGTAACAGTCTGTCATGGCCTGATCTTACTGTCACGGGCACTAGGAGTCTTTACCCAGGGATCACCAGGTGATAGGCTTACCAGAGCAGTATAGGTGGTAATATGGTACTCTGGTAGCAGGGTGATCACGGAACAGGAAATAGCAGATGATGAGATGCTCAGGAAAGTCTATGACTAGCAGCACTGGCAATATGGAGGTAGTAATACACGAGGAACTGTATGGACAAAGGACACGTGAAGGTAGTCAGTGGTCTGCGGTAGCAAGTTGTACCACTGCTATAGTGAGGAGGAATGTCCAACAGAAACGAGGAGGTGATGAGAGTCAGCGGTCTGCGGATAGCAAGTTGTACCGCTGTCTGAGTGAAGGAATGGAATCCAAGTGGAGGTATCCGGGGAGTCAGTGGTCTGCGTTAGCAAGTTGTACCACTGCTATGTGAGAGGATACTGGAACAGGTGAAACTGTAAACAGGAGTCAGTGGTCTGCCACTAGCAAGTTGTACCACTGAATATATATGTGAGGAGGTGCACGGGGAGAGACTGCAACACAATATATACACGGGCACCTTGACTTTGATCCACAGTAATATGCACAATATAAATGTATAAATGACTGAACAACACTGCCAATATAGAAAGTCTCTTGAAGTAATCCAGCATGAGATAACACAGTCAATGATGGCAGTAGAGTCAGCAGATAGTACACTCCAGAGGAGAACCAACACAGTCCAGCAAGGTATGCAATACACAGCACAGTCAATGGGAAGTATGCATACCGTGGTTCAGGAGAAGGCAGTCAGACAGGAGTGCAGAGATACCTGAAGGGCAGGAGGCCAGCAGGATACAAGTCCCTGGATGGGTGAAGCGGATCAGCAGTAGATGGATGAGTAGCGCTGAGAAGTCACAGCAGCGGGTCTCTGCGGGAACACGGAGGTAACCAATAGCAACCAGCAGGTGCAGTAACGATGGGACCCCGGAGCAGAGTTGAACTGGAACAGATGATCACGGAGAGTAGCGGGTAGCAATAGTGGCAGCAGACTCAAGGAAACACGGTAGAGTTGACGAGGACTGAAGACTGAAGCGCACAGAGGCAGCGGATAGGAATCAGCTAGCAGTCACGATGATGAAACACAGACGAGTTGCAGGTTGAAGACTGTAGTGCACGGAGGCAGCGGATAGGAATCAGCCAAACAGTCACGATGATGAAACACAGACGAGTTGCAGGTTGAAGCCTGTAGTGCACGGAGGCAGCGGATAGGAATCAGCTGGCAGTCACAATCATGAACAGGTGAGTGGATGTGGTTGAAGCCTGTAGTGCACGGAGGCAGCGGATAGGCATCAGCTAACAGTCCCAATGATAAATGGTAGAGTTGAAGTGATTAGAAGACTGTAGTGCACGGAGGCAGCGGATAGGAATCAGCTCACAGTCACGATGATACAGTAGATGGTAGAAGTGGTATGGGAACCACAGTAGTAGAAGTGGTTTGGAAACCACAGAGGTAGAAGTGGTTTGGAAACCACAGGAATCAGCAGGGCTGAATAAACAAGGAAACACAGGAACACCTTCAGAGGCTCATGGGGAATGAGACTCCAAGATCAGGCAACGTGGTGTTGACCACAGGTGCTTAATATAGGGAGGTTGCCTGATCTGCCAATTAAGTTAAAGGAACATACACTGAAGGTTTGGAAAGGGCTGCGCATGCGCAGTCCCTCAGGATAGAGGACGTCCACGGTTCCTAATAGTCCGGGAAGAAGCACTCACAGTCCGGTGAGTGACACTAACTGAGAAAAGGTAAAAGTATAAATGAATAAAGAGGGTCGTGCTAAAGTTTTTAGTAAACTGGACTTTAAAGTGATACGTCACTCTTTCCACTGTGACAATTTTCAGGTGTATCCACAAACCCACAAATCTAGGCAAACTTTTTTGGGCGCAATCCAAAGACTAGAAAGTGACCATGTATCCTGAAATGGACAAGTAGGTGTAGCTTCGTAAACAAAGAAGCAGTGCCAGCCCCCAGTTTTATAATCTCATCCCCTTTACAATTAAGTCTGTTTGTTATATTGTGGCTTTCCACCAACAGTTCTCAATAACACTAATGAAGACCTAATTTTACTCTATATCTTGTTGGGTGTCATTATTGGAAAAAGAGATGACAGGGCTCAGTGCAAGTGTGATTACTCATGAAAAGTGGTGCCAATAGGGAGAATGAATCAGAATGGAATTCACTTAACTCTCTATAATAAGAATAATTCCAATTTTGGGTCTATTCATACTTTTAAATGATGAGATCTACACCATATCTTCTTGTGTATATCAAATGTAGTTGGAACAATAATTCATTCATTTAAATATATCATAATTTCTAATTTCCTTGTTTTGCATGTTGGTCCCATTGTACTCTTTATATTTACTATATTATCAATATAACAAGGCAAATGTCTGAAATGAAACACTCAATTAAAAACTAGATAATTAAATGTGAAGCCTTGTCAATATATATGAATACATATATATGAGATGTTAATATGTTACATAAAAATCAGGGCCAGATTTACATTTTACGCATCCCCAGACAATGCTGATATATTACCCCTGTATATGGCCCCAGTAGGGTGGTAAGTTACCATTAAAAACTACTGTAGAAACAAAGCAGCAGACAAAGTGGTGGAGCTGCTATCCCGGTATGCATGATTATAAAGAAAATGGGTTAAAGTTTTAATGATATGTCAACAGATTTAACATAAATGGGCAGAGCCAGTGACAAAATGGGTAGAGCCAGGAAATTTACAAGGATCTTCTGAAAACAGAAATCTGATTTGTGAACAGAATAATTGAAAGCAGAATACATACAAAAGAATACTTGTCAGCAGTCAGTAGCGTAAATGTAACTGTGATATGAAATAGGTGGAGCAGGGATAGCAAGTGAGGGTTGGAAGACTTCTCCTCCAAAACTATTGGCTGTTTGTGCCCTTAAAACAATGTGGTAGTGGTGGTCATGTTGGTAGATAGACACAATGAAGCCAAGCTTAGCTTCCTTCTTTCTGGCTTCCTGGATTAGCCCAGTCATAGATCACAAGAGGAATGCTTACTAAGGAGAACAGCAGCCCCAGGGCAAAGAAAGCAAATGCCTGCAGGACAAAGATAAATAGATATAAGTCAGGTTAGGTTAGGGCATTTATTGGTTGTCATTGCAAAATAATTTTGAAACAATAAAATCGATAACCTCCTTATTTTATGATACCTCGTTGAGTGTCAAACTAGCAAAAAATTAGATGAAATATACAAACTAATCAGGGAGGTGCAATTAGTGTTGGGACATGATTTGTTGTAACGCACATGCCACAAAGTGCACAAAATGATCGGATAAAATGAGAATAGGTATTGCTTACTGTGACATGACCATGGAATCACAAATCTGATATTTAAAATACATGTGTCAGGGCTAGGACAAATTAATAATTAGGGCCTGATGACAGCATTTGTCAACCTTGGAAGAGCAATAAGTCTGATGATCATAAAAATGAGCATTGAGGGGGTGGACAAGAGATATTTATAAATTCTGACCAATATTATTCTAATCAAATTGACTGGGACAATGGACCAGAAGGACTTACCCACAATCTTTCTTTGGCCAACCCATCGTTACCTTTAGTTATTTTTAAGTATAAAGACGAAGGGAGAATGAAGATAAGCATATTGGCAGATGTTGCACCTGTAAAAAATATGCAGTTATACATGTGTACATTTTGAGCTGAGGACTTTGTGTTATTATATAGCTGCACATCAACAGAAGTAAACATTACAAGAGATGGATACAATCAATGGTCAGCACACTAAGTCAGAAAGGATAGAAAAGTACAAAATTTCTGCTTAATCTATTTTATTCCCCACAGTAAAAAAAATAAGATGAAATAGTACTTTACCTATTGCACCAAAGATATCCTTCATTGTTGGTATGAATATAACGAGTAAGTCAATTACTGTTAAAAGAACTATAGTTACTATTAAATGCTGCCAAAAGTTATACTTTGTCTTCCGCACAAGTTCAAACAATGAAGAACGTACCTTTGAAGGAAAAAAGGAAAAAAGTTGGAAACAAATTTGCCATATTCTATATGTCACTTGTTCATATTAAAAATGGGGGTCAGAAAAATACATTCCAGAGAAGAAGCTTCTATCAAACTAATAGGTGTTCAATGTCATTGGCCTGAATATAAAACCAAGTAAGTGTCAGGATCTTGTAAGAGCAGAGAGCAGGCATGGAACCTAGTTAAAGTGGCCCACTGTGTACCTGGATGTAATATTGTACTCTCAATACATAATACCATATAGTATTATATATATATATATATATATATATATATATATATATATATATATATATATGTATATATATTGTTTTACACTTTCTTATTTGGAAGTGCAACTAGTTGCAAGTTATTTCTAAGGGCAGTTTGTGTTCTTTCAGTTTTTAATCTCACTCCTGTCAGACTTCAGGACCTTTGTTATTTTTTACCAACCACATACATTTGACTATACAAATCGCACCATTATTTTTGCCATTTCTGAATTGTTTAACAAAGTCTCACAATTCCAACGTGTCATTGTTATAATACAATCCTACAGTCTAAATGGTTCTGCAATAAATATGACCTCACACATGTGCAACGATTACTTTTACTTACAGTGAAAAATAACACCGGTACAGTCAGTATAACTGCTATTATAACAGCCAGACGTACAGTCAGAAGGAGAACATCTGTTTTATTGACGTATGTACCGAGAAGCTCAGAGTGCACTGTATCTATAAGAAATCACATGAACATAAAAAGGCACACGGTTATATGAGCAATGTTGAAAGTATTGTAATTGTATATATACTGTATAAAAGAGAAGAAACCAGATGTAAAGCAATAGATGCTATTGCTATAAACACACTTTTTAATTTTTAATTTAATATATGAAATGTGGCAAGACAATGGATAAATCGCACAAGATCTAGCCAATTAAAGTTCACAAAGTTATAGCCTAATTAAATAAAATAAAACCACTCAAGAGTCTCAGATGCACGGAGTCATTGAAGCTAAAAATGAAAGGCATCAAGTTATATATTAATGAGTGAGTCAAATTATGTATTAATGAATGCTATTGTTGTCAGACATCTTTAGGCACTGAAAAGTTTTGAGATGTCATTTCCCGCACAATGGTTTTCTGCAGAGGTTGTAAGCTCAAGTTAAATGAGAAGGCAAGCTACAGCAGGGCTATAGGAAGACAGTATTATGTGCCATTCCTACACTGTGCCAGTAATAAAATTCAGCAGTTATCCTTATATCACTGACTACAAAAGTCAGTAAAATTCCAGAAAACACTTGAATGATTGAATAATGTTACCTGATCATCTACTACATGTTTTTCTAGTACTTGGATTTTAATAGTTAAGTACATTTTAAATGCATTGTAGGATGAATACTGTTTAAGGTAAAGCAGTGTAATTTGGGGTGGTTTTTAGAACGGTGAGAACAGAGAACTGCTGTACTGTAGCAGCGCCAAGGAAAATAAAGGATGTGATACAATCTATGCTGCAAACTTTTTCATAAGATAAATATTACAAGTTTGCAAACAATACATACAGTAAACTTCTATTTTTGCTAACATAACATGAGCTACAATTTATACTATGAATATAGACCTTTGCATACAAGAACTAACAGCATTCTATCACTACCCACTTTGATAAAGAATCAAACTGAAACTAAGATCCATCCTAACCCAATGTAGTACAAACAGGGACAACAATCAGCATCTATGTATAAAAGTTTATTGTCAGAAATGCAAAGTAGGTCTTTTGCAAGCCAGAACATTATCGTTACGTCAAGTTCTGGTTTAAAAAAGTTCTACTGACTGAAATGTTGAGTCATTTTCTTATTTTATTCCTGGATGCTGCTTGGTCTCCTTATTTGTACAAATTGTATATCTAGGTATATGTTTTCCCGCAAATAAAAAAAAACAACCTTCTGTTAACTTGGTGTTGTCAAAAAGGCACTTTCAAAGTTGTGTTTTTCCAGTGAAGAAAACGCTGCTATGTAATTTTAGTAGCCTTTTACAGGAGTACTTACTGAGTGCTTGCGGACTCACTGATTTGAAATACTCAGCATGATGTTTAAGACTGAAATGTTTCATCTAAAAGAACATTGTTTCTTATAGGGAACTAATGTGCATTTGTCCAAAACATTGTGTATACTCGAATAGCTCATGTGAATCCGCTTTATGACAATATGAGCTATTATGTGATTTATTGAAGACTTTACAATTGTCTATATCTTTTGGACTATTTCAAAGATCCAATAAACAAAGTTAAAGTATTATTATTTGAATACTTCTTTTCTAAAATGTTCCCCCTTGTCTTTACTCCTGTGGGTGTGCAAGGTTTCTGTCAGAAGCCCTGCTGGAGAAACAGTTTCTCTTCTCACTGTCTGCTCCATGTTTAGCTCAGTCAGTCGTGCAAGCTCGCTCTTACACATCTGACAGCCTCCAAATACTGCCCCTCCACCAGGCTTCAGACCAGAGGGGGGTTGGAGGAAACAGTGCATCTTTGCTGTAGGACTCCTCTCATGTAGCTTACAAAAGTAATATAAAGGGTGATTATTTTAAGAGTGGGGACTTTCAAAAGATAAAATAAATAATTTTATATTTACCAGACCTATTGCACTCTTATCAAATGCAATTCTGAGTACATTTATCCATTGGAATATAATACAATACTTCTTGTTTAGATTTCACAAAAAGCAGTTTAAATGTTCCATGGGATACTGAATAACAAAAACAGTTGATCGTTTTAATAATCTTTGAAGAGTTTGACTTGGCAAACTCTGTAATGACTACATGTATAATGAATGCCTCAATGTGAAACATTATGACAAAGTATTTCATTAATACGTACCATAAAAAGTCAGATAGCCAAAAACAGCAGTCAGAAGATACATAAGGAACATTGCAAAGAATGAAATATGTGAGACCAGCTGCATTTTCTTTGGTGAGCGACTAGAACATAAAAATACAACATAACTTAATAACTATCTTTGCCTGCTAATCTTTAGGTTAGGTGTATGTTTCTTTATGTACAAACAAACAAACAGAAGCAGTGAAAGTTTTCTTTTAAATATGTACATGATGAATAATATTTGTATTTCCAACTTAAGAGAAATTGATGTTTTTTTAAGGACTGCCAGGGCTAACATTTTGTAACCAATATGTTTTATTTATCTTAAGCAAGAAAAACAGGCACAAAGAAAAAAAAAAAAAGAAAATCTACAAAAGTACATGATTCTACTCAGAATTTATCAATGTTTTCAGGAGCAAGGGAAAAGTATGATTTATTAAAACTTTCTGTTTACAATTTTGTTTCCTTTCATTTTGTATTATTTATATTTTGGTTAATTTTCTTAATTAGGCAAAACTCTGATAAGTAAGTGGAGAGCTTAAATAAGTGGATGTCAGATACAAATATATGAAGATTACACTTCAGGTACCAACTACATTTGTGAGGCTTCTCTGGAGTTCTCTACGCAAACTTAAGCCTACCAAGTTTTGTTTATGAAAAGCAAAATTTACAATGCTTTCTATACATGCGCATTTGCCCTTAATTTTTCATAAATACATACATGCCCAATTGCACAAATAAAATGTAAACCCTAAAGTGAGTGAATTTAAAAATGTGCAAGTATTTTCTGTTGACATTATGTGTCAGTGTGAAGTATAGTATAGTATAGTATACTACTTGTGTAAGTACTATACAAATCAGTGGTTTGTAGAAAGAATAGCACTGTGGTCATAATGACTCATGGAACACCATTCTGAAGGTTTCTTTTCTTATGCCGGTAGTTCCCTGCTTTGAGATGCATTGCAATATTCAGTAGGCATAGCTTGAATGGACTTCCTAAAAGGGATCATTGATCCCTGGGGAGCACACATCCACAATACACACAAGTATGTTTTTCACACTTTTTTTGGTAATAAGTAACTTATTGCACATTGTTAACATTGCCAAAATCATCATTGTGAAGCTGTTTAAACTGTTAAATCTGCTATTATAATATAACAAGCTCATTATAAGTAAAGATAATGTATATGTTTCAAGTATGGATGATTAAATTACCACTAAAACCAAACTTGAATTAAATTTACAAGGTCAGAAACATGGCCTTCCTCACAAACTGATAACATAATCAAGGTTTTAATTCTCACTTAAGGAACTGTGGGCAGACATGCAAATCTCTCAATTCATGTTCCAGACACAGTTATATATAATGAAGTAATATTATAGATACATGCAGAACAAGTCCAAAGTTCATGCTTCTAACTCCATGTGCAAGTGCAGAGCCATGCACTCATCGTGAAGCCAGCTTGTCAATCTTACCAGTTCTCATCAAAGTATATCTCACAACATTCCTGTTTGAAAAATTGGGACAAATTAGGCCATGCCTTAACTTGTCCATGTCAATACATGCTCATCTATACCATGGCCATTTGTTGTGAGGTCATACCCTTTGAAGGCACTCCCCTTCTAAACTCCAGAAGTTAGGACTGTCCCATGAAAATTGGGAGAGTTGAAAGGTATGATCATTGCACGATAAGGAACAATGGCTTCCATGGTGTAGGGCTTGTAGCATACCCATATAGAGTAACCACTAAGGTCAGTGTATGATGGGCTTGATGGAGGCAAAAAGCCATCCCCTGTAAAATATGCAGTAAAAATTTCTAAGAACTGAAGGTATTCACAAGCTCCAGTCTATAAACATCTAATTGCCTTACATGCCCAAAACATTTGGGACCATCACTCAAAATACTTCTTCTCTATCCCAATGGCAGTTTGGGATCTTGAGGAATGTATAAGGAACAATATGCATGTCTCCAGACAAATTTTTATTAAGTGAGGATTAAATCCCTCATGTTATGGTTTTGTGAGGCAATTGTATTTTATTGCAATTATAACTACATATTAAAATTGCCATTCTGTTATTACTACTGTGGACACAAATTTAAACACAACAGTAACACGTCAAAGCAATCTCTTCGTACAACCGAGCACAGTTACATTATTTCCAGGCTAGTATTATGTAAATTAAATTATGCATTGATATTATACATGTAGTAAACCCTATAGGCAAAATGTTAATAAATAAATATGAGATTTATTCTTACTCTCTTAGTTCGCTGTATATGGGAAGGACTGATGGGTGACACACAAACGCAAATGCTAGTGTTGGCAGTGCATAAGCAGTCTGTAGATGAAAAGAAACAGACACACATTTAAATCAAATGATAGTCATTGTGTTCAATTAATCATTGCAAATGACATACACATTTGCAATAAAACACATGTCTTTAACCTCACAGTGGAAATCGGTATAACACATTAGCATGTATACTCTGCTGAATATATCATAATGGAGACAGAATGAGGGGAAGCAATGAACAATCAGATTGAATGGATTACTAGCGATTTGGAGATACCATCTGCAATTTATGAGGCATTCATTTTGGGATTTTAAATGACAGAGGCCGGGTACTAAAAAAATATTTCATAAGTATTTATGATATTTTTGCGGAAAAGGTCATACTAGAATGAACTGTCATGGTATCTGTGTAAATGTTACTGCCAGTAACATTTATATAAGGCAAAAATAAAATGGCATTGTATACTCCTAGTACTGTGTCTCCTACCCCCAATGCTCAATTCCCCTTAATAATCCAGGTTTGAAGGATATTTGTGCTTGAGTATAGGTGACTTGATCAGTACCTCAGTCATTTTGATCTTCCCTGTGCTTAAGTATAGATATCTTTAAAATGTGGCAAGTAGGGGGTAGACCTGATGAAGGTCTACCAAATATAGAAAAATATTTAAATCTGTAATTTCAAATTAAATATGTCACAGCTTAAAACCTTATTAGTACATTGTGCTGAGATTACTTCTCACGGACATTAAAAATTCTATTTTTCTTTTTAGAATACAGCATAATAGACAAATGACAATAATTATATGGCTACATACTCAGTGGGGATTTTTTTTGCATTTAAATATACTAGGAAAAACAGTAGTGAAAACTCAGGTCAAACGCTGACATGTTTTACAAGTGTTCTTTAATTAGCATTTGCACTAGCTTTTGGAGGTCAGTCTAGACTTTCCCAATGTGTTTAACCATTAAAAAACAGAAAAAATAGATGCATTCCAAAAAAATCTCAATGAAAGCACAATGGAGCTCAAGGAAAAATCAGTATGGACTCAGAACAATGGTTTTTAGTGTCATACCAGCTGCTATGAGGCCTTAAATGCCAAAACATACTGATAGGTGAATTGGTTGCTGACAAAATTAACCCTAGCATGTCTGTCTTTGTGGGCATGTTTTAGGGAATTTAGAATGTAAGCTCCTAAGATGTGAAAGGAAAATATTCTCTGTAGAGCACTGTATAATTGGTGGCACTATCATCACCACCATTTATTTATATAGTGCCACTAATTCCGCAGCGCTGTACAGAGAACTCACTCACATCAGTCCCTGCCCCATTGGAGCTTACAGTCTAAATTCCCTAACACACACAGACAGACACACAGACAAGGGTCAATTTGATACCAGCCAATTAACCTACCAGTATGTTTCTTGGAATGTGGGAGGGAACCGCAGCACCCGGAGGAAACCCACGCAAACATGGGGAGAACATACAAACTCCTTACTATATAAATAAATACATTATTCAAATAGCCCTTGAGGGTGGAGAGAAATTTATAATAAAGTATTGTCAGTTAAGTCAATTAGTAGAGCAGACTTTAGTAGGCTTGAGTATATTCTTATATCACTAGAAAAAGACAACTAAAATGTAATTAATAAACAATCATCACAGAATGAGAAAACACAGTATCACCTTGGAATTGAATGTAAAATACTTTGGTGTACACGTTCCCTCCATTGTTGCATTGTGTAAGCTGTTCACAGTTCCATTGATACTATCATATGGGCACGGAATTTTAAATTTATTGTAGATAACCTGTATTGTAACCAAAACAGAAAAAAAAGGGAAAAAGCAAACAATGAATTATGCACATTGATCACTGGTTGACATGACAAAGATATGCTACTGATCAATGACTGACATTTTTAGAACTTACCACAACAAGGAAAAAAAACATACAAGTCAGGGAGAACCCACTGGTGTAGCCCAGGTACCCTGTATGGATCAAAGACATTGCTCATGTTATTGTTTATAAATGTAATCTAACATTTCACATTAAAATATACCATATGTAATATCACTATAATACCTGCCTCACATATCACAAGTCATTAAGTACACAATACTGTATATTGGAAGGCAAAGTTGTACTTCCCACTTATACTTTTTCACTATTCAGAAGATTTTAACCTTAAACCTATCAAAATAATTACAGCCCACGGGTGTTAATAGGTTTTATATATGTTTCAATCACAATACTGTATATTCCAATATAACTAATCAGTGGTATATTTCATAACATTTCTGTAAGCCATGACAACTTATTAGATATTTTAGCACTGGACACTCTAGTATAAGTGAACCAGAAATTGCTCTGACTGTCAAGAAAATAGATTTGCAAGCAATTTGGCCACGCATGTAGAGTTGTTCAGACACAAGGCTGAATGATCCTGTGACACATGAACATGCTCCAAGTGACCAAACAATGACCTCAAACATGCACCATTTGGCATCTGTTAAGATGGATTTTGTTTCTACATGATCACATCTAGTTTGGATTTTCATGGCACAAAGTGCAATGATATGCTAAATATGTAGGTGTTTGGCTAACAAATATCTAAGCAGTTGGTACATGGCACACGCTATTGGCAGTGTGTTATTAAGCACACCAGATGAAGATTGCCAAGACACAGAGATAATGGATCACTCAACAATACAAACTGGCTTATAACATAAAGTCACTAATAACATTCTAAATATGTAAGTCAATGTTAATCACAATAAGCTTATCACAATCTAACATTTGGAACATGGGGATACATTTTTCTTTACTTCATGTCACTAATCCCATTGACGGACACGGAAAATCAGCCTCTTTTAGTTGTTTTCTGCAGAAAATGGCGAATAACAGACCATCATAGCTCAACTGTAAGCAAATGTAAATACAATTTCAAACATCTCCAGTTCTGTGATACTATGGGGACTTTTACATACAGGTACTCCTCACTTAACGACCGAGTTCCGTTCCTACGACTAGGTCGTTAAGCGAATTGGTCGCTAAGTGAGAACAGTACTGTTATATGCACCTACATGTATTGTAATCATTTTTATTGATTCTGAATGAAGAAATAGACTAAAGAAAACTGTATTTTGTTAGTTTGCTTTACATTACATAACACTGCATAACAGAAAATAAACATGTGTACAGTAAAGCTCTACAAACAGCAGCAATTATAACAATGAGGACCCAGGGAGAACCTGGTCGTAACTCCGAGTGGTCATTAAATGGGTAGGTTGTTAAGTGAGGAATACCTGTATATATTTGTTAAACTAATTAGTAGCTCTTTCATGAAAGGCAATGTTTATGTTTTATGTTTAGTTGTCTTTCAAGAGTCATGTCATTTCTTCTAGCAGCATATGCCATATCAGGTATGTTTTTCAAGTTTTAATACTGAACATGTCACATAGATTTTTAACATTCATAGCCTTTCCTGGTCACACCTTAAGATATAAATGTACTGCAATAGCATTTTGTATTTCTCAAACATACACAATATTAAGAGCTTAAATAAAAATTAGAGATTAAAAATAGTGCATTAATCATGGAGAAAAAAATACCATTATTCTCCTTCACCATATTGTATATTACACTTCTACATGGCTATGATTGCTCAGACCTGCACCAGTAATCATCATTTTCCCATTGCACATGCAACTGAAATCAACCCCTCACCTGCTTACCAGACAGAGGAAACACCTATAAAATGCCTATTACACACAGTCCCTTGCTTGTACATGTGTTGCAATAGCACATAAGTAGATATAAAGGAAGAGGCAGTGACATTTTGCACAAATCATATTTTGCAGAGGAACAGGCCATTTCACAATAGTAAAATACACGTTTTACTCTTGCTTTGCCATTGGAATGCCATTCTACACTGTATTTGTAAAATTGCATATCACAGATTTATTGTATAAATAGAGTTGGGATTACAATGGGCAATTCATTCTACTGTGTGGTGTAGTGGACATAGGGCTGTGAACACCCGAGGCCACATTCCCCCTGTGAAATGTGCAAATTTTGCAAATTAAGAATAAGGTGAATATTCTGTGCAACAGTTTTGAAAATATTGCTCATCTCAAAGAAGAGTACATTCAAACATTATTTCCAGTTTCCAATCATTTATGCACCATAGTATTTGAGCTGTAATTTCATACCTCTCAACTTTGGAGCATCTGGAATTGGTACAAGTGGTGTGGCCACACTGAAATAAGGATGTGTCCACACCTTGTGGGACTGTCTAGTGCTTCTGAAGCGTAAGGCTGTCCCTTACAACCTCCAAACACCCATTAATTTCCACATTTAAAGTGGCAATGTCGGGACCCCGCAGGTTAAGTGTTTAAACACTTAATTTGACATTGCCGCTTTAAATTACCATTGATAGAGGTCGCGATGACGTCAAAGTGTAGTGCCGGAGAGCTGTCCATTCGCAATAACTAGCTGTCAGCATGCTGCTGCCATCGGAGATCTGCAACATCAGGTTTCAAGTAAGTTTCTTTATATTGCAATCGGTTTTTGGTAAATTCAGATTTTATTTGTAGGCCTCCACGTTGTCGGATTTCTGCTAATCATTAAAACGATTACCACCATTGTTAAGCAGGAAGTAGTGAATTGGAGATACTACCATTTTTCTGACCCTGAGACAGTGGGACAGAGCCCACAGATCAGGACTGTACCACCTAAATTTTGACAGTTGGAAGGTATGCACCTGTCCAGATTATCAGTGAGTATCCAGGTCAAACAGGGCCATGCTGTATATATTCTAATGGGATTTCTCCTTCAGAGACAACTCTGCCAATTTTTATTTCAATTTATATCTCTCGGTTGAAATTAATAGGACAATTCTACAGCAGTCTATGATGGAAGTATAACACATATCACAGCAGTTTAAAGCTGTTTAAGGAAGTTTAATTTTCACTGAGCTTCCTCTTCTCTTTAGCGGTCTTAGCAATTGCACATTTTTTTTTTTTTTGCCAGGCTACTCTGTTTCTGTAGTTCAGCATCTACGAAAAGGGGTTAACAGCCATTTTCAATTGCCATTTTAGAATGGCAAACAAATAACTTTTTTTCATTGCTATACTACGGAAACAGAGGAGCCCCGGCATTCGGTTCTCAGAGCTCCACTAAGGGGAAGGAGCAGCTCAGTGAAAATGTAACAATGAACCTAGAATGCTGCTTTAAAACTGGTATACACATTTATTTGTGTTCAGGAGATACAGGCTGAACCCATGCTCTGACAGCCCAATGACTCATTCTTCTAGAACAGACTTGCAGATAGCCAGCACCATTGGTCACTATTGACACAAATGTGATACATAAAACACAGTTTACATTGTAGTCCTGCAGAGGAGCTGAACAAATTAAATGTTTTTTAATGATTTGGAAATCATATTATCATCAACTTTGGGTAGTACCAATCTAAAACAAAATTACGTGGATGATCACCTTTTAAGTTACACTTTTGACACTTGCCATGCCTATTTTCCACAGCTATATTTAGTTTAAATTCATGTATAATGTGGTAATAACTGCTGGTATTAATATTGCATTCCCATGATCCTTCCTTCCAGTTTACCTGCCACCTGAGCAAGAATACAAAAATATATTTCTTGATAATTATATGCAATACCTAAATTCTTGAGAAGACACAATGGAAGTATGATTCCAATAGTTACGTAAACCAGGAGAAAACAACCATCCAGATACCATGGCCTGTAAGGCAAATTGAAAATATTGGTGACTTAAAGAGGCTCAATATGTTCACAACACTTAAGACATTTAGGCTAGCATTTACTATACTGAGGTACTGTGCGGTTTTCAAACTGCCATACATCACTGTTGCCTACTCCTAAATTTCGGGAAGTTCGGTCCTCTCTCCTGGATCCAGCCCATTTCATAGAAAAGTGTGTGGGAACGGGGCATCACTGATGCGATTGTTTGTTCTCTTTACTGTCTGCAGTGGGTTTTAATTTAAGTTCTGTCTGTAGTCTTTGTGTGTGATAGATTAGTTAGTTATCTGTTGCATAGGAGAAGACACTTGGATTAGAATGATCCTGTAGCCATGAGATGCAAAGCACATAATTCTGTGAAGCTTAGCTGAGGCAGGTATGAATTGTGTAGAGTAATGACATATATTCTCCTCTAAATTACAGCTTCTAATTGGCAAGAGGGATTGAGCCCTCTACACATCTAGATTAACTTTTAAGATGATCTTCTTTAATTTTATTCTATGTATTGAAGGAAAACCATATTCTATCAATTTACTTCTAATATGTGGATCACATGCGGCAGAAGACTTTATAGGTCTCCAGTGCTGAAAGCCTGTCTATAGATATTGGGGAAAACAGCCAAATCATTGCTAATTGTTGAGCTGGATGTTTCATGCACTAGGACAATGAGTTATGTAAGTTAAGGTCACAAGAGGTCCATTTAACACATTTATTGTATTTGATCTGCCATGTGCCCAGATCCTGCAACTGAACAGGACACACTGGCTTAGCTCTGGGACTGTATTCTGTAAAAAGCAACTGGAGGTATCTAGAGCAGTATAATACTGTTCAAACACACACTACAAAGAGCAGATACATAAGTATGATATCCTTCATACTAGTTTGTGATCATGTCATGTGAATACTATACATGAGGTTACAGTAAATAAATTATCCCACCAAAAACAATCACTTAACAAATGTAAACATTGTAATATACTACAAAGTAATGCATAAATCTCAGTTAACTTACATTTTGTTTCCTGTCAGGAACTCTATGACAGTAGGTAATTCATTTTTTACTATGAACAGATAACTCAACATTGCTGTAAAGAGAGAAACACAAAACAAAAAGTTATTAAACCATAATATAGTAAATTAACATTTTGGGGCAGATTCAATTGCCCATGATGTCCCTAAGAACATCGCGGATACATTTTTTTTACCAATATTACGGTAAAAAGTAATGCAAGTTTTTGCTTGCACCACTATGGGGTGTGAGCAAAATTCAGCGTTACTTCTGTAAAAAAAAAAAATCTGTGCGAGGTGTCTCACCGCCATTCCAAAGGCATCTCGCTGGGATTTTTTTTAATAATTGAATATGCCCCTTTCAATTTCAGCCTTGCAGACAGGTTCCTTCACTATTATATCTGATACATCTCTGTTCCCATATTGGTTTCAAATGTTGTTTTGACCAGCTAGTGCTTTCAGAAATATTTCTGATAAGAAATACTTTGTGCATATCTGGTATGATGCAACCGTGCAATTTCAAGTAATATGTACTATACAGATGTGAGAAAAAATTAGGACATCTGGGTACTCTTTGTATGGTAAATTGGTTTATAATACATTTGGATTCACATGAGCAGTATTTGACTGATCTGATGTATATTAATTAAAACCATGCTAATCTTTAACACTAACGTACTTTATGAAATCCTCTCCTAATTGCTCTTCTTTACTGAACATTCACATACTAACTAGGGATGAGCGCACTCGGATTTCTGAAATCCGAGCCCACTCGAACGTTGCGGATCCGAGTCGGATCCGAGACAGATCCGGGTATTGGCGCCAAATTCAAAAGTGAAACTGAGGCTCTGACTCATAATCCCGTTGTCGGATCTCGCGATACTCGGATCCTATAAATTCCCCGCTAGTCGCCGCCATCTTCACTCGGGCATTGATCAGGGTAGAGGGAGGGTGTGTTAGGTGGTCCTCTGTGCTGTTTAGTTCTGTGCTGTTTAGTTCTGTGCTGTTTAGTTCTGTGCTGTTTAGTGCTGTGCTGTGCTGTTTAGTGCTGTGCTGTGCTGTGCTGTGCTGTGCTGTGCTGTGTTCTGCAGTATCAGTCCAGTGGTGCTGTGTGCTGTGCTCTGTCCTTCTGAGGTCAGTGGTGCTGCTGGGTCCTGTGCTGTGTCCTGTTCAGTCCAGTGGTGCTGTGTCCTGTGCTCTGTGCTTCTAAGGGCATAGTTATTTCCCCAATATTCCCCTGTGTTTAAAAAAATAAAAAAAAGTTTTTTTAAAAAATACCAAAAACTACTTTAATATTTTTTAATTACCACAAAATTTTCACAACCAATCCTGCAGTATAAGCCCATTGGTACTGCAATATTACCAAGTTCACACATTCAGCAGTAAAAGTCCAGTGGTACTGCAATATTACAAAGTTTACACATTCTGCAGTATCAGTCCAGTGGTGCTGTGTCCTGTGCTCTGTCCTGCTGAGTTCCGTAGTGCTGCTGGGTCCTGTGCCGTGTCCTGTTCAGTCCAGTGGTGCTGTGTCCTGTGCTCTGTGCTTCTAAGGGCATAGTTATTTCCCCATTATTCCCAAGTTTTTAAAAAATAAAAAAAAAGTAAAAAATAATAAAAAATTTAAAAAAAAATAAAAATATAATAATTATAACCAAATTTGCAAAACCAATCCAGCATTATAAGTCCATTGGTACTGCAATATTACCAAGTTCACACATTCTGCAGTATCAGTCCAGTGGTGCTGTGTCCTGTGCTCTGTCCTGCTGAGTTCCGTAGTGCTGCTGGGTCCTGTGCCGTGTCCTGTTCAGTCCAGTGGTGCTGTGTCCTGTGCTCTGTGCTTCTAAGGGCATAGTTATTTCCCCACTATTCCCAAGTTTTTAAAAAATAAAAAAAAAGTAAAAAATAATAAAAAATTTAAAAAAAAAAATATATATAATAATTATAACCAAATTTGCAAAACCAATCCAGCATTATAAGTCCATTGGTACTGCAATATTACCAAGTTCACACATTCTGCAGTATCAGTCCAGTGGTGCTGTGTCCTGTGCTCTGTCCTGCTGAGTTCCGTAGTGCTGCTGGGTCCTGTGCCGTGTCCTGTTCAGTCCAGTGGTGCTGTGTCCTGTGCTCTGTGCTTCTAAGGGCATAGTTATTTCCCCACTATTCCCAAGTTTTTAAAAAAAAAAAAAAGTAAAAAAAAATAAAAAATTAAAAAAAAAAAATAAATATAATAATTATAACCAAATTTGCAAAACCAATCCAGCATTATAAGTCCATTGGTACTGCAATATTACCAAGTTCACACATTCTGCAGTATCAGTCCAGTGGTGCTGTGTCCTGTGCTCTGTCCTGCTGAGTTCCGTAGTGCTGCTGGGTCCTGTGCCGTGTCCTGTTCAGTCCAGTGGTGCTGTGTCCTGTGCTCTGTGCTTCTAAGGGCATAGTTATTTCCCCACTATTCCCAAGTTTTTTAAAAATAAAAAAAAAGTAAAAAAAAATAAAAAATTAAAAAAAATAAATAAATATAATAATTATAACCAAATTTGCAAAACCAATCCAGCATTATAAGTCCATTGGTACTGCAATATTACCAAGTTCACACATTCTGCAGTATCAGTCCAGTGGTGCTGTGTCCTGTGCTCTGTCCTGCTGAGTTCCGTAGTGCTGCTGGGTCCTGTGCCGTGTCCTGTTCAGTCCAGTGGTGCTGTGTCCTGTGCTCTGTGCTTCTAAGGGCATAGTTATTTCCCCACTATTCCCAAGTTTTTTAAAAATAAAAAAAAAGTAAAAAAAAAAAAAAAATTAAAAAAAAAAAAAATATATAATAATTATAACCAAATTTGCAAAACCAATCCTGCAGTATAAGTCCATTGGTACTGCAATATTACCAAGTTCACACATTCTGCAGTATCTTGTGCTACATATAATGGAGACCAAAAATTTGGAGGATAAAGTAGGGAAAGATCAAGACCCACTTCCTCCTAATGCTGAAGCTGCTGCCACTAGTCATGACATAGACGATGAAATGCCATCAACGTCGTCTGGCAAGCACGATGCCCAATCTCCTAGTACAGGGCATGTAAAATCCAAAAAGCCCAAGTTCTCAAAAAACAGCAAAAAAAGAAACTTAAAATCATCTGAGGAGAAACGTAAAGTTGGCAATATGCCAATTACGACAAGTAGTGGCAAGGAACGGCTTAGGCCCTGTCCCGTGTTCATGACTAGTGGTCCAGCTTCACCCAAGGATCTAAGCCCTCCTCCCCCCCCCTACAAAAAATTTAAGAGAGTTATGCTGTCAGCAACAACAACAAAACAGCAAAGAACTCTGCCTTCTAAACAGATGACATCACAAATCCCCAAGGCGAGTCCAAGGGTGTTGGTGGTTGTGAACCCTGACCTTCCCATCACTGTACGGGAAGAGGTGACTCCATCCAGCATTTGCAGCACGCCCTCTGCATATGCTGGAAGGATCACCCACAGTCCAGTTACAGATTTGGCTAATGAAGGTGTGAATGTTGTACACTGGGAGGAGGATATTGATGTAGCTGGCGCTGAGGAGGATGTTGATGATTATGATGCAGACAGATACCAAATTGCATTTCTCAATTTCTATTTATATTCTAGATTATATAACGGCTGAAAAGTTTTCTGTTTTACTCCTAGTGGAGAGGGGATCTGATGCAGACAGATACCAAACTGCCTTTGTCCATTTCTTTGTATATTTGAATTGCTAGTTCTACAGTCTATGCAGGCTGCTTTATTTATATTCAACTACAAGTGTAGGGCGGGGGGGGGGGGGGCATAGATAGCCACCAAAGTAACGTGGTCCATTTAATTTCACTTTCTAGCTCCACAGTCTGTGCAGCCTGCTTTTTTTTATCTTCAAAGTATTTATATTTACAAGCCTTGCAATCTAAATTAACTAGAGGTAGTGACGTGGTAGAACTCCAAAAGGCAGTTTGGAAGCCCCTGTACAAACTGGCTCTATTTTACCTGAGTTGTCCCCCCTCCAGTGTGTACTCGGAAAGAGTTTTTAGTGCAGCGGGGAACCTGGTCAGTGAGCGGCGAAGGAGGTTGCTTCCTCACAACGTTGAAAAAATGATGTTTATAAAAATGAATAATCAATTCCTCAATGAAGTACAGCACTGCCCTCCAGATACTACAGAGGGACCTGTGGTTGTGGAGTCCAGCGGGGACGAATTGATAATGTGTGATGAGGAGGAAGTACACACTGTAGGGGGAGAGGAATCAGAGGTTGAGGATGAGGACGACATCTTGCCTCAGTAGAGCCTGTTTAGTCTGTACAGGGAGAGATGAATAGCTTTTTTGGTGTGGGGGCCAAAACAAACCAATCATTTCAGTCAAAGTTGTTTGGTAGGCCCTGTCGCTGAAATGATTGGTTTGTTAAAGTGTGCATGTCCTATTTCAACAACAGACCTCTCAACTGCAGCTCATCCCTCCTCTGCGGGGATAATGTCTCCTGTGCTCTGACACGTCACTCTGTGTACTCTCAGCCTCAGGATCTGACACTACAGCTACCATGCCTCTTGTAGCAGCCCTCACTCCAGGGCCTCTTCCATGTGCAGTGTCCCCCTCTCTCTTGGGTTCACTATAGTGGCATGGAGTTCTCCCCCTCATCCAGGGCACACATTCCTTGCCCTGGCTCAGTCACCACGCTCAGACTTCCAGGCAATGCTGGGGGAGCCTGGGAGCTTCCACCCCAGGTCCCCAGCTACAACTCTCCTCTCCTGTGTCTTCTCTCTCTTTCTGACACTTTAAAGATCGTGCCTTTAAATGAAAAAGTCAGTCTTCATTGCACGACTATGTGCAAGTGCAACAGGGACATTTTTTTGGGTTTACAAAGTCAAACAATAACACTACGACCCTGTCTGTCTGGGGTCTGTCAATGACGAATTGTCTGGAGCATGTTTGGAGGAGGTATTGTGGCCCCGGTATCAAATTGGGTACCGGGGCCACCCCACTATGCAGTCCAGATACTTGTTTGGTGGAATTCCGACACGTGGAGGGTTTTTAAATTATATTGTGGCCTCGGTACCAAATTGTGTACCGGGGCCACCACACTACGCAGTCAAGATAGATAGATGCGTATTGCGTATCATAGATAAAGTACATTCAGTGGTGTGGGGCAAATTGAAAAATATTCCAAATGCACTGACATTATCAAAAACAAGAGGTTGTCACACGCTAAAACTCCAACATGTATATGATGGAGAGGATGGAGGAGCAGCCGTATGTGTAGTGTAATGCAGATCTGTTGAAGGTTTTTTATATATTTTATTGTGGTGCCCAGTGCCCACTCCTCTACGCAGTCCAGATACATTTATTGGTGCGAATCATAAAAGTTCAGGGTTTTTAATATATATTGTGGTGACCCACTCCTCTACGCAGTCCAGGTACATTTATTGGTGCGAATCATAAAAGTTCAGGGTTTTTAATATATATTGTGGTGACCCACTCCTCTACGCAGTCCAGGTACAATTATTGGTGCGAATCATAAAAGTTCAGGGTTTTTAAGATATTGTGGTGACCCACTCCTCTACGCAGTCCAGGTACAATTATTGGTGCGAATCATAAAAGTTCAGGGTTTTTAATATATTGTGGTGACCCACTCCTCTACGCAGTCCAGGTACAATTATTGGTGCGAATCATAAAAGTTCAGGGTTTTTAAGATATTGTGGTGACCCACTCCTCTACGCAGTCCAGGTACAATTATTGGTGCGAATCATAAAAGTTCAGGGTTTTTAAGATATTGTGGTGACCCACTCCTCTACGCAGTCCAGGTACAATTATTGGTGCGAATCATAAAAGTTCAGGGTTTTTAATATATATTGTGGTGACCCACTCCTCTACGCAGTCCAGAAAGATACCTTGTTGCAACGTTTTGGACTAATAACTATATTGTGAGGTGTTCACAATACACTGTAAATTAGTGGAAATGCTTGTTATTGAATGTTATTGAGGTTAATAATAGCCTAGGAGTGAAAATAAGCCCAAAAACTTGATTTTTAAACTTTTTATGTTTTTTTCAAAAAAAATCCGAATCCAATACCTTAAATCCGAACCGAGACCTTTCGTCAAGTGTTTTGCGAGACAAATCCGAACCTCAAAAATAACGAAAATCCGGATCCAAAACACAAAACACGAGACCTCAAAAGTCGCCGGTGCACATCCCTAATACTAACTCACATATAAATGAGTTAACAGATATATATAGGAGATAGAGTGGAATATTTAAAGTCAGGTACCTTAATTATTGAACTGTTTGTTTGAGGTGTATTGATTTACACTCGTGTTTTAAAGTTTTTTTAGTTGTAAACTTATTGCTTATACAAGTTTATATTTGGATGGTGCAATATTAATGTTCTTCATTACTGTAAAACTCTGAGCTAAGAAGTGGAGTGTTCTTTTTAAACACGAATTTGGAGAATACAAGATATTTGCAATAGAGGTATCAGATCAATCTGTATCTGATGGTCTATGTTTTTTGTTTTAATGTATTATTTTATTAAAATATTTTGAGGTGATTATTATTGTGCTTTTATCAATGACAGTGTGTTATTTGACTAAATCTGTTTCAACTGAGGGCAGGGGCGCACGCAGGATTGGTTTCCTTCCCCCCCACCGAAGAAAAAAAAGAAAAAAGAGAGAGCTGCTGCGCATGCTCCGTTTCGGCAGGCAGCACTGTACTATACAGCAGCCACAGCACTGTCAAAGAAGCGTCCGCGGACGCTTCTTTGACAGCGCCGCGGCTGCTGTATAGTACAGTGCCGCTACGTGGGGCATATCGTTAGCGGAGGGGAGGGGTTTCTGGAGACCCAGAAACCCCCCTGCATGCGCCACTGGAGGGGTCATTAGAATTTGCGCTTTCTATTGTTCTTTTTTATTTATTATGATAGGGATTCTCGTATTGAAAGCTGCAACGTGGTGTCTCCTTTTTGGGATTAATTTCTTTTTTTTATTGTTATTTTGTGTTGGTGAGAAATACACCTTTTAAGGCTAATGCTTTTCTGCTCCATTTAAGTTTTTTCTACTTGATAAGCAGTATTTGACTGATCTGATGTATATTAATTAGAAGCTTGCTAATCTTTATCATTAATCTTTTTTTTACAAAATCCTCTCCTAATTGCTCTTCTTTAGTGAACATACCAACTCACATATAAATGAGTCAGATATATAGGAGATACTTATAAATAAAACATAAGGGATTTTATAGTTGTTTAAGTTATTCTGGCTGGTGGCATTTAAGGAATGACTGGCAACGGCATGTCTCTGACCACAATTGCTTTCAAAAGGATTAAATCCTTAATTTTTTGGTTTTGTGAGGCAATGCTATTTTGTAGTGAGTCAGTCACTTAGCCCAAACTTATTACTACTACCATACTGACATATAGTCTTTATTAGCCCTTAACCCGGCATCTCTGT
The DNA here is from genome assembly GCF_038048845.1 of Mixophyes fleayi. Classification (NCBI taxonomy): domain Eukaryota; kingdom Metazoa; phylum Chordata; class Amphibia; order Anura; family Limnodynastidae; genus Mixophyes; species Mixophyes fleayi. The sequence continues at coordinate 197,073,653 of NC_134405.1, forward strand.
CCTCCTTAGCCCTTAACCCGACATCTCTGTCCTCCTCTCTCGATACCCTCCTTTCTCCCCTTTCCTCCCTGGCCTGCCCCAAACAGGCGGTCTCCCTCTACAATCATACCCTCACCTCTGCTCTGGACGCAGTCGCCCCTGCCCACTCCGTCCTCCCTCGCTGCTCCAAACCCCAACCCTGGCACTCCAAATTTACCCGCTTCCTCCAAAAATGCTCCCGTACCGCTGAACGCCACTGGAGAAAATCCCGCTCCCTGGCTGACTTTCTCCACTTTAAATTCATCCTTGCATCCTACAGCTCTGTCCTCTCACTCGCTAAACAATCTTTCTTTAAGTCCCTCATCTCTTCCCAATCCTCTAACCCCCGCCATCTCTTCGCCACCTTCAGCACTCTCCTAGCCCCACCCCCTCCTCCCACCCCCTCCTCCCTGACCGCCTCTGACTTCGCCTCCTTTTTCTCCTCTAAAATTGAGGCCCTCCGACTTGAAATCTCCTCCTCCACTCTCTCATCCACCCCCCCCACTTTTCCATCCTCCCCCCCTAGCCACCTTCCCCTCCACTCTTTCCGCCCCACCACGGGCGAGGAAGTCCACTCTCTCATTTCATCCTCCCCCCCTCTACCTGTCCCCTGGATCCCATCCCCTCCCACCTTCTTCGCTCCCTTTCCCCCACCACCTGCTCCCACCTCGCTCACCTCTTTAATCTTTCCCTCTCCACCGGCATCTTCCCCTCCTCCTTCAAACATGCTCTCGTATCCCCCATTCTAAAGAAACCTAATCTTGACCCCACTTCTCCCTCTAACTATCGCCCCATATCTCTTCTCCCCTTTGCCTCCAAAATTCTCGAGAGGCTCGTCTGCAGCCGTCTCTCCTCCTACCTTTCTGAACACTCCCTCCTTGATCCTCTCCAGTCTGGTTTCCGCCCCCTTCACTCCACTGAAACTGCCCTGGTTAAAGTCACCAATGATCTCCTCTCTGCTAAAGCCAGGGGCCACTTCTCCCTTCTTATCCTCCTTGATCTCTCAGCAGCCTTCGATACCGTTGACCACCCCCTCCTCCTCCACACCCTCCAGTCCTTTGGCCTCTCCGGCCCTGTCCTGTCCTGGTTCACCTCTTACCTTTCTGACGGTTCCTTCTCCGTCACCACCTCTGGGTCTCTCTCCCCCCCGCCCACCCTTCCAGTCGGGGAACCTCAGGGCTCTGTTTTAGGACCCTTACTCTTCTCTCTATACACCTCTTCCCTGGGTGAACTCATCAGCTCCTACGGCCTCAATTACCACCTCTACGCTGACGACACTCAACTTTACCTCTCCTCTCCTGATCTCTCTCCCTCCCTCCTCTCTAGGGTGTCCGCCTGCCTCTCTGCCATCTCCTCCTGGATGTCCTCTCGATTCCTCAAACTTAACCTTGCCAAAACTGAACTCATAGTCTTTCCTCCCCCTCACACCTCGCCCCCTTCTGACCTCTTTATCCCTGTCGACAACACCTCTATATCCCCTGTCCCCCAACTTCGCTGCCTCTGTGTCATCCTCGACTCCTCTCTCTCCTTTGGCCCCCACATTCTCTCTCTTGCTAAATCCTGCCGCTTCCAGCTGCTCAACATCGCTCGCATCCGGCCCTTCCTCTCCCAAGATGCCACCAAATGTCTTATTCACTCTCTGATCATCTCCCGCTTGGACTACTGCAACCTCCTCCTTACTGGCCTCCCCCACTCTCATCTCGCTCCCCTTCGATCTGTACTTAACGCAGCCGCTAAGCTCATCTTCCTTTCTCGCCCCTCCTCTTCTGTCTCCCCCCTCTACCAATCCCTTCACTGGCTCCCCTTCCCCTACAGAATCCTGTTCAAGCTCCTCACTCTTACATACAAGGCCCTCGCCAACTCGACTGCACCCTACATCTCCACCCTCCTCTCTATTCATGCTCCATCCCGCCCTCTCTGTTCTGCCAATGACCGCCTCTCTTCCCCCCTGATCACCTCCTCCCACGCGCGTATCCAAGACTTCGCCCGTGCTGCCCCCCTCCACTGGAACAAGCTCCCTCCCTCCATCAGAACTTCCCCTAATCTGTCCAGTTTCAAACGGGCTTTAAAAACCCATCTTTTTCTTAAAGCCTTCTAGTCTCCCACTTAACTTCCTACCTTTTCTTCTGACTCTTCCTCCCCCCTTATCCTTATCCTCCGTTCCTCCATCTCTCCCCCGTGTCTCTCTGTCTGTCTACCCCACCCCTTAGATTGTACGCTCCTTTGAGCAGGGTATTCTCTCCTCCTGTCTTCACCACTGTTAACTCTGCTCTCCAGCTACTTAGCCCTCCTCCTTGAGGACCCTCTTTCCCGCGTCCCCTCTCGCTCCCTCCTCTCCCCTTGGGGGTCTCCCTGTCATCCGTGCCTTCCCTCTTGGACTCCGTCGTTGGCGGACTACTCTCCCCTCCTCCGCCCCTCTAGCGGTGCTTTGAGCTCACTGAGTTACTGTGATTATTGTTTACTGTACTGTGCTGTCTCACCTCGTATTGTAATTTCGTTTGTCCCTGTATGGCGCTACGGACACCTAGTGGCGCCCTATAAATAAAAATTTATAATAATAATAATAATAATAGCCCGTCTACCTGAATAATAAATCCCAATTTTAAAATCAAAGCAATAAAGATGAGACATAATACTACAGAGAGTCTGGAGTTGTATATGTGCCCTGTTAGTGTGAATCCTACTCATACCAGGGCACATGTCACTCATTAAGTCTATGAGCACTCAGTGTCAAATTATCACTAGTCAGTAAAATATAGTTATTTTCAGAAAACATGACATATCCTACATGTATGATGCAGTACATTGACTTGAATAGGGTTGTCATTCAATAATCCCTAATTTCCGATAAGTGTTTTCTTTACTACTCTAGACTACTTGTATATTTCCATTACACACAAAATATGTGTCATTACAAATGGTTTGTGCCATTTTATTTTTCACAAAGTTGTCAATTAAAAGTAAACTTAAAGGGGAGAATTCAATTTGGCATGAGGTGCTGTGATATGTCTACGGAACAGTCTGCAGAGACACATTGGGGTGGTTTTCACTCAAATCTCCACCGAATAGAGATGCAAGGAGAAAATGAGCAGAGTTTCTGTACCATTTTGGACGGCAATGTGCACAGCCGGAAATCGAGGTGATGTCCGGCAGCACATCAATAGGAATTGATTGCCCTCTGAAGGATATGAAAACCTGATCATTATTGTTTTTGCAACTCTTGTATTGTATTCTCTGCACAAATTGTCACCTTACCGCTGGTGTCAATAAGTTAAGATTTCCTCAATCAGTGATACTAAAATCTGCTTGTGGTATATAGCCAAGCTGTTGCATGTTTTTTTCATTTTACCCCTTTTGTTTGGAAATTGGTAGATTTCAAAACTTCTAACTTTGCCAGAAGAGAATCTCTAAAAATGCTCAAATAATCACTCAATGATTAAATAATTTGAAATAAATAAAATCAGCTCAATTAATCATTTTCCAATTTATATCTATAGAAAAGAGACTGATAAAATGATTTTGTGCATATTGTAGGCTGCAGTTAGAGGTTTTATGTATTATTATTCTTAATGGAGGAAACCCATGCAAACACGGGGAGAACATACAAACTCAAAGCAGCTACACCTGGTGGGAATCCCAACGCTGGCCCCAATGCTAACCACTGTGTTGCCCTTTTAGTAAGGATGGGGAATGTATTTGGAGTGCTACTCTTGTCTAGAAAAAAACATTCACCCTTATGTGTGATGGTTGGTAGATGATTCCTGTTGATAACATATGTTATTCTTAAGTTGAATGCATCATTCTACATTCGCCTTGGAAACCTATATGGATATTCTTAGAATTTAGCATAACCTATATGGATGTTCCTAGAAAATAGCATATGTCCCAGACAATAACAGGAAATGCAGAATATGAGTTAGCCATGTAGTCATCAAAGTACTTACCCCCAGTGTTCTGAAGTGATATTGATCCAAAAACCAACAACCTTCCTGGAGTACCAAACACTTGCTCTCCCAACTTTTCGTATACCATGCAGCCTGGTTAAAGGAATGGTTGCTCTGAGTTATTTTTGTTCCATTAAAAAACAAACCAAACTACAAAATACACAGTATGTGTTCTCTGTAAAAGTAGACACTTTCAAAACATAGCTTAAATTTTTCTGTAAGTATATCAATTTAGGATTCTGTTAATTTATTCAATCTGGTTGTGCCAGGAAGGAGACATTTTAAATATACATGTCCTATTTTTTAGCGAACATGCAACACTTTGTTACGACCAGCTAAATTATTTCTTTTTTATAAACAGTTCCTGACAGTGGATAATGAATGCATGTGAACTAAGAGGCTCTTGCAAAATTGGAGGTATTTGTGTGTAAGATACAGGTTTACGTACTACGCATAAGTCCATATCAACATAGTTGTGGTGTTGTGCATCTTACATTTAGGACTCCTTGAGACTGGATAGGCAGAATGGGGGAACGAAGGGACTTGCAAGCATAGGCCAAGTACTACAAGGGCGTGTCAACGTAAGTGTGAGTCAGACGTGGATGACCACACAGAACCGGAGTATCTCTTTCGCGTGTTGGAGGACTGGTACAAATATATGCAGTGAATATGATGAAATTACTTAACTGACATTTCCATTTGGACTACTGAAGGAATGAAGATTCCCATTTGATTTTTAATGTATGTTTGTTTTTAATTTAAAAGGGGTATTTGTCGTAAATAATTTGATCTTCTTTACCAAGTTATTTGTGTAAGCTGCTAACTAGTAGATATCTGGTCTTTATATTATTATGTTATGTCTAATAATGTATTATGTAATATGTTTTGAATCGTTGCTGTCATTGTATTGTATACTACTGTAAATTTCATGTACGGTGCTGCAAAACTTTTGTGCACCTTATAAATAAAAGAAGATTATAATAATAATAATAATAATAATAATAATAATACCACCAACTGAACATATGTTTTTAAAATACTGTTAAGCACATCAATTAAATTAAGCAGAAGTTAATATTTGAATTCATTGCTGTTATACAAATGAGATTGATATGAAATATATAAGCAGGTCCTAGTTTGCAGGATACTGCTATTGCTAAACTGTTTTGTTTTTTTTATTACAGTAATAAGAAAATATGGCTCAATACATGGATGCTACTTAATACAATTAATCTTATGATTTTTATTTGCTTTCCAGAATCTTAACTTGAAAAATTTTATTTTTTGCTTGTTAAAATAGATACTTCTATGACCCGTAGAAGAGACGAGTGAAGGTTTCTAAACTATTCCTTAGAATATTTGACTCATTCCACATTTCGCCAGAAAATATGGAATTTGTCTCAGTTAGAATTTACCCTAGACTGTCGGAGTCCTACTCCAACCCCACCACACAGCAGCATGAATTGTCCATTGTTGACCCAGCTCTATTCGCAACACATGTCGTAGAGATTTCGCTCATCTACCTAAATACACTTTTGGTAGTGAAATACATAAACATCCAGCTCAATAAATTATTTAATCTACCAATAAAGAAGAAGCATCGCTTTTCTGTGCCGGTGCCGTAATTTCCATTAGTGAGGAGCAGGGCTATAGTTGTATATATACACACATATATATATATATATATATATATATATATATATATATATATATATATATATATATATATACAGAGATATATATATATATATATATATATATATATATATATATACACACACATGTAGAGATAGATAGATAACACAGCTAGTCATGTGGAGAGACCAGTCTATGGTGGTGAGCAGAGAACAAGCAGCAACCTCCAAACTGTACTAAAGTCAAATTCTGAAAAAACTTGTGTTCCTATGTATAAAAGGCATATTTACAATGCTGTAACAATTGCATTTCACATCTTCTTGATGGAACTCGCAGAACTTATTGAGCACTCATAGCTGGATAACAAAAAACAACTTTGATACAAAAAAAAATTAATTAAAAAGTTAACAAGTACCTGTTTCCTGAGAACATTTCAGTAGAAGGTTTATAGAGTAGATAGACAATAGAGTCACTGAAATTAAAAGCAACCTAGAAATAAAAAAAAAAGAATACATTATATAATTTAAAGTCAGACAATCTTTAGGTTAAGTGCAGACAGGTGTTTTATGGTCCCATCTTCCTATCGTAGGTAGATGAGAGATTAGGGGGTGATGCTGGAAATCTTGTGATAATGTAAGTAACAGCATCCAAGAAAAATGGGTCACTGCATGGTTGGATTAAAATATTTCCTGTACCCCAAGCCTTAAAGTTCTACTACCACGTACTGTAAAATATTACTGAAGTGTTCCTACAACTTCCAGGGCCCTGGTGGCTGTACCTTGCAGCCATGTTTTTCAGCCACTTTTTTAGCCACTTTAAAATGGCAGTAGAAGGGATGTATGAATGTGTCACAAGCTGGTGGAGATGGAGGCTGTCGGTATTAGCGCAACTGTACAGGGAGGCACCGAGTCTAACACACCTCTGGATTTTCACTAGGGACGCCTGCAAGCAGGTGTAGACATAGCTGTAAGGGATGCGCAGATCACAGTTCTCCAAGATAGTCACCGTCAAGATAGGGGTGAACAGTGGATAGTTAGACAGGCCGAGGCCAAAACCAGAGAGGTAACGTGCTATCAAATCAAGAGACAAGGGAGTGATTGGGAAAGCTAAGGTAATGCAAAAGGAGATGTATAACGCCAAATCAGAATGGAAAGGAAAGTCAAACTATGTCGAGTCAAGCCAGAAACAAAGAGATGCATAAAGCAGGAAAACAAGAATGCTAAAGTAGAGGTGTGAGCCTAATACTCTGGCACCCTAATGGTGCTGCCAGAGACTGGTTGAAATAGAACCTTGAACCTGTTGAATGGTTGCCCCAGGCAATCAGTGATGTCACTGACTGCCGAAACTAGCAAGAAGAGTGTCCCCGCTGCTATGCAACTGGGACGCAGCTGGTGCTCATGCGCACAGACTGGGGAAGCCGGTCGGAGACTATCACGTCCCGTTGCTGCAGTGACCGGAAGGAATTGGGTGGCCATCCCTAAGAGCAGCGGAACTGCGGGGACAGCACCTAACAGAACGGGAGTACCAATCATAAGAGATTGTGGTGTACACCCGCCATATTCCCTGTATTTTTGGCCAGGGCTGTAAGAAGACTGGAGGAACCCACTAGAAAATGGCTTCATGTAGCAGCTCCAGTGGGTCCAACTAGGGCAAGGAGGATGTTAGAAAAATGTTACAATAGTAGTAGTCATAGTAGTAGTTGTAGTAGTAGTGCAGCTATAAACATTTTTCAGTTTAAAGATTATTTCTCACAAATTTTCACTACCCTGTAATACTTTTCTGGAACCCCCATCAATGGTTCACAGCATTCACAAATAGCTGGGACTTCAGATGATCAAGTTCAGTGCTGCTTGGTTTTCTATAGAGCAAGAGTGATCAACATATCAGCTGTGCATAAAAGTCAATTGCCAATTGGAGGAGTTCCTGCTATAAGTGAGTTCTGGGACCCGGCATATAAAACAAATGGTGGAGGTTCCTAGGAAGGGAAAATAATTTCTGAAGTGGAAAAATACTTTAATTATATATCAGTATTTTTGCTGTTAACAAATTCTAACATATTTCAAGTAGTTGCAATTTATTAAATAATCACATGAAGGCTATATTTAAATTTATACAAAAACAAACGCAAAATATAGAGTAAAATGTACAAAAAAATACATGCAGCATTTTTCAATTAAATATTCACTTTTTAAATTAGAGATAAAAAAAAACACAAAAGAAAAAAAGTCAAAAACATCAAAATGATTTTCAGAAGTACTCAAGTTTAATCGAGTTTAATTTTTTTTTTTACAACAGGTTAATTCCATGTTTAGTTCTACTTTCATGGTGCACACTGCAATAAGCATTTCCCATCTTGATAATCAACAATGTCCACAGAACATTGTACCCATTCACAATTATGTGAGGTTTAATTGTGTTAAAATAAGAAAGAAAAAAAGACTTCTCTTTTCCACAGTAGTTTGGCCCTGATTGTTAGGAAAACAAACAGTATTAACAATATACTCAAAACTCTTCCAAGTGTCTGTGAAAAGCAGACGAACAGGTCCATATTTTATATATCTAATATATAAATGCTTAGTGGCGTCTGTGTGTGTGTGAAAAAAAAAAACCAAGTTGCAGTGCCACCTGCTGGGCAGAGTTATACACTGACCTACTAAATTCTTAGTGTGTGTGGGAAAAAAATTTCAAAAAGGGCTTAAATTTGGTAGGGCTCAAACTCATTTTCATGAGGTAATTTTACCTCATGAACACACATGTGTAGAGGCGTGCGTTAGTGTGTGTGTGTGGAAAAAACTATTTTCTCAGAAAGGGCTCATCCAATTGACCTGAAATTTGGTATACTGAAATTATTTGACAAAAAAATTAGAATAGTCAAGTCAGTTAACTTCCATCATCCCCCCTTCCCCCCGTGGGAGGGGTAGTAAAGGCTAAATTTACAAGCTGAGGGGTCAAACTCATTTTCGTGAGGTAATTTTACCTCATGAACACACATTAAAAAGGCCGCTTGCGTCGGGAAGTAACGATCTTCCCCTGAGGAGGCCTGGGCTAGGCCCAAATGCATGACAAGAACCTTTTTAAGACCTTAAGTATCTTGATTTGACTAGAATGCATGAGTATCATGCACGGGTTAACTTATATATATATATATATATATATATATATATATATATATATATATATATATATAATAAACATACACACACACACACACACAGTGTGTATATACATTTTAGAAAGCATATGCTGAGAAGCTTAAAGAAGCCACTAAAAGGTGTAGGAGCTTAGTAAACAGTTATAAGCAGCAAATAAAACACACTACTACAATCACTAGTTCTTCCACAATATTTATAATCTAAATCTTCCTTAACTCCTTTGCATCCAGTTCTAAAAGATTTTACACAGTCAATCACTTAGCCCACTTAATGAGGACCTCCTAGAATGTCTTCCACCATACTCTATTCCCTATAATATAGAGGATAGAGCTTTAGGAAGAAAAAACCTCATCATCTGATGTTGTACAATTTGTCACACAATATATACAATTGCAGACTTCACCCCATGTTCATCTACCTCATCTACCACACAACAACTACAATTACTTGATACACAAACAAACTCACCAGAATCCTTCTTCACTTCTTTTGTACATGAACCCAACCTTGATTTCCTTCCCACCCAGTGGAATAGGGGGTATACAGACTATCATCCCCACAATATACCAATTTTTCATTGGTATGGTGAAAATTTAACAAATCTGTTAAAGTTCATACACTCCCTTTAAGGGAATGTCTCCAACCAAGAGGCAATAAGCCTCAAATAGTCCAAGTCCCATGATGAGCTACTGATCTAACGCATATAGTAGATCAGGGAGTAACCAGAAAGGTTTGTACAAAAAAATTAAGTTATATTTCTGCCTCAAAAACCCAGTTGGCATGATGTTAACTAATTGCTGAGAATGGCATATTCTGCTGAGGCTAGAGAAAAATGAATTAAAAGAGCAGATTGACCACAACAGATCCAGGATGCCTGCAGAAGTAATCTTTTAAAGGCAGAAACTAAATATCCCCTCTCAGACCCAAAAACAGGTGGACTCTTTTCAGAACTTATTTCCACCCCTTCCACAAAAACAGCACTGACTGAAATCTAAGAAACCAAATAACCTAATGCTTCAATTGTTCCCATAGATCAATCATGTCCTGTGATGACTTGTACATTGTCAGGCAAATTTACTTAGCATCACATCCACACTGGCACTTCTAAATATGTCCTGAAAGCTATAGGATTTTCCTCTTTTCGAACAAGTTAAACTGTTACAATGGTTGGTGTTTTAAATGAATCCATAGTTCATCCTGTCATGCAGACTGTATCTGTTAATTAGAGATGGTCACTGACCCCCGTGTTTTGGTTTTGGATTCGGTTTTGGATCTGGATTACCGTCGTGTTTTGGTTTTGGTTTTGCAAAACCGCCATTGCGTGTTTTGGTTTTGGTTTTGTTTGGTTTTGTTTTGCTATTTTGTTGGAAAATCCATGTTTTTGTGCCTAAAATAACCCAATTTAGTGCTCCAACTGTTTTAGAGATAAGTAATCTAATTGTTGAGGTAATAAATCATCCAAAAAAACAGTTTAATTCTTCGTTGGTAGGCCTTCATTTATTCTACACACAAAACAGATTGTCTTCCTCTCCATCTATGCATATTGGCAATGCAGCTATCGTCTTTGGATGTATATTACACCCTACACTTATAGTTAAATATGTAAAGAAATGGAAAAAGACAGTTTGCTTTCTGTCTCTATAGGCCCCCCTCCACTTTTTTAAAAAAACAAAAAATTCAGCCATTATAGACTGTACAATATTAATTGACATGGAGAAAGCCAGTTTGGTTTCTGTCTCTCTAGGCCCCCCTCCACTTGTATAAAATACCAAAAAATCCAGCCGTTATAGACTGTACAATATTAATTGACATGGAGAAAGCCAGTTTGGTTTCTGTCTCTCTAGGCCCCCCTCCACTTGTATAAAATACTAATAAATTCAGCCGTTATATACTGTACAATAAAAATTGAAATGGACAAAGGCAGTTTGGTATCTGTCTGCATCAGATCCTCTCTCCACTAGAAGTAAAATAGAAAACTATTCAGCCGTTATATAATCTAGAATATAAATAGAAATTGAGAAAGGCAATTTGGTATCTGTCTGCATCATAATCATCAACATCATCATTAGCGCCCTCGTCGCCTACACAAATCTTCCCCTCATCCTCTTCTAATTCCAAAGTGGCATCCTCAATTTGGGTATCACCGGCTACACTCGGGCTATTAAGGCACACATTAGCAGAATGCTCACGATTAGACATCCCACTGTTGGATGGACTCTCCACAGGGATTGTTGTCATTTGTAAATCAGAGCAAATATTCTCCTCTAATGCCTTACTGTTATCTTGCAGCTCGGCTTTGACGCGTAACAGTAGTTGTGCACCAATTGTAGGCTGGGTAACTTTTTGGGATCTGCCACTAATAGCCAAAGGTGAAGGCCTCATTCTCTCTTTGCCACTGCGTGTGTAGAATGGCATGCTTGCAATTTTTTTTTTATCGTCACTTAACTTTTGCTCAGTTACACTTCTTTTTCGCTTCAATACAGTAAATTTTTTGGGGGTTTTTGTTTTTTGCACTAATTTGAAAACACTCTGTTGTTTGACATCGCCTTGGCCAGATGACGTACTGGGAACACTAACATCAGGACTGGTGACAGAACCTGGTTGCTCATTCAGATCATATGTGGACTGCTTTGAATCCATTCTGAGCGCAAACCACTGGGGAGTGCTAAAAATTATTTGGTAGATACTGCTGACAGATATGACTTTTGACAGCCAGAAATATTAATGCACAATTAGGGAGGACACCCCAAAAGCACTGAGGAGTGCTAAAAATTATTTAGTAGATACTGCTGACAGATATGACTTTTGACAGCCAGAAATATTAATGCACAATTAGGGAGGACACCCCAAAAGCACTGAGGAGTGCTAAAAATTATTTAGTAGATACTGCTGACAGATATGACTTTTGACAGCCAGAAATATTAATGCACAATTAGGGAGGACACCCCAAAAGCACTGAGGAGTGCTAAAAATTATTTAGTAGATACTGCTAACAGATATGACTTTTGACAGCCAGAAATATTAATGCACAATTAGGGAGGACACCCCAAGAGCACTGAGGAGTGCTAAAAATTATTTAGTAGATACTGCTGACAGATATGACTTTTGACAGCCAGAAATATTAATGCACAACTAGGGAGGACACCCCAAAAGCACTGAGGAGTGCTAAAAATTATTTGGTAGATACTGCTGACAGATATGACTTTTGACAGCCAGAAATATTTATGCACAATTAGCGCTGGGGAGTGCCAAATATTAAGAAAAAATAATAAACCTCTATCCTCCTCTCTGCACTAGCGATTTTGGTTAGAGCAATTGCAAGAACAATATTGTATTCTCTGTCCCTGCTCTAATCAGCCTATGACTACACCCTGCTCTCTCCCTCTGTCAAATGGCGATGGATTGCTGTGGAGGCGTGTATTTATAAAATTGAAGTATCGCGAGAACCGAGCCCCGAGATCCGACGACGTCACAATGACGTTCGGCCTCGATTTGGATTCGGAACGGGCGGGAGAGTACCGAGCTGCTCAGCTCGGTACTCGGATACCCAAAGTTCGGGTGGGTTCGGTTCTCGGAGAACCGGACCCGCCCATCTCTACTGTTAATACAAGTCTTATATCTGATTAACATGTTTCTCATATTACTCCCCCAACCTCTAAGGGAGTGTTTTATTGTGCAAAGTAGGTTGCATTGCTTATTGCTCTTTTAATAAAGTACATCTAGATGCACCCTCTTAAAATTAGTTTAAGGTTTTAGAAGCTTTGCAGGAAACTGATGTACAACAGTCAGGAGTTGAAAGGATTTTGATTCAGATGGCTCATCATTTAATGTCATAACATAATACTGAGATAGGACAAATTCTCACAGCTATTCCCGTAAAGATAACCATTATAAAATAGATGATATACTTACTGAGAGTAATGCATTACCCTTTGTGTCCTGAAGAGGAAGGTATCATACCAGTGATACATTCCTTATAAACTCAGTTAAGAGTCTATCCTTATCCAGTATGTGGATGATTTACTTCATACTTTTATCTCACTTAACCTATGTAAAATTGACTCTGTGGCCTATCTAGAATTCATTAACAGGCCCATGACATTACATATGAGAATAGACATCTTTCCCAAGACAGGATTCATGTGATCCTCAAAATTCCAAGGTCAACCAAAGTCTCAGATGTGTTCTCTTCTGGGCTTGGCAGACCATTGTTACCAGTGGGTATTGGGTAATGCCTCTTGTCTCTATAGGTAAATCCTTGCAAAATTTGAATCACCTGAATGTGCCTTCTTGCTGTGTATAAGTATACTGAAAAACTATTTTGTTCCCTTAATCAGGAACCATACAGTAACCATACAGTATTCAAGCTCTAGAACTATTAAGTCTCTTACACTTAGCTGTCATAAAAGTAACAATTTCACATTAGGAGTCTTGACATAGTGGAGATATACAATGTTCTATAGCTTCGTACAGCACAATGAGTGAATCTGTAGCACAAGCATTTTCTCCTGTATGAAAGCTGTAACTGCTGCTATTTTAGCAGAAGCCTAAGCTAAACTTGTGTTAGGATCTACACTCACAATCCCATAGCTGAGCTTATTCCCAATACTAAAATATAACACCTTTTAGTATTGATTTTACTTCTCCTTACCTAATGTTTCTGTCTCCAAAAATTATGTACTTAATCCTGCCATATTGCTACCTTCACAGGATCAGCAGGTAGAACATGACTGTATTCAAGTCCTTTCTCATCTCATGATTAGATCTTAAAGACATTAAGAGATTTACATTATTTGCAGAATAGTATTGTCAACTTGTCCTATTTTTCAAGCATATAATGTTGGAAAGTCTGAATATACAACAAGCTACACATCCCTGCCCTGGGACACATTTGTACATCTGCAAATTGATTTTCTTCAAACTAGATCATTTTTTACCTTTGAAAATTGTTTGCATAAGCTTGGGATATGTTGAGGCCAATCTGTGTGTCAAAGCAGACAGTACCAGATTCAGCAAAAAGTTTAGGATATCGTTAGGGACAAATTCAGATACAAGTATTCAATTTAAAGGATGGTAACATGTGAAGTATGTAAAGTTCTAGGAAAGAAGCCAAAATGTAATTGTCCATATTACCCTCAAGTTTCAGGAAAGTAGAAAAATTGTGTTTTAAAAGACAAACTTGCCACATCTGCAGAAACAAGGTAAAAATGGCCCGATGTAGTCTCTATAGCCCTAATGAGCACGCAAACCCCTACTAAAAGAAAAGACTGAAATAAACCCTTATGAAATATTGATATATCTGTGTCTGCTCTTGACTTGCAACTGACGTCATAGAGCCTGGATACTGGTTTTACATCAAAGGAAATCTTTCGTTGAGAAAATTTGGACTGGACTGTATCAAGTGCTTCTGACTACACACAGCAGTCTGGTACCAGGGCCGGTTACTCACATCTCATTGCAAAAAAACAAAGCTTTTCACCCAGAGAAGGTTCCTGCAAAAAAGATTGTGAAGTAATATCATACTACATGTCAATTTCAGTACTGGGTGTTTGACTTCTGCTCATGGACCCATAGATTGTAAGCTTAGGAACAAGTCCCTCTTACCTCACTGTATGTATGTATTACCCAGTATTGTTTTATTACTGTTTGTTCCCAATTGTAAAACGCTACAGAATCTGCTGGTGCTATATAAATAAATGATGATGACGACGGATCTACAACTGTTAAGAAGTATAGTGTGTTTTGTGCAGGGAGCTACACATTCACATGAGGACAAAAAAAGCTAAACCTAAAATATAAAAAAGTCACCACTTTATTCCTAGGCATCAAAACCATGAAAAGGACTCGCTTGCTTTCTGCTGGTAATCTCACCAGGTATTACTTATGTGACAAATGGCTTTAAGAACATTATGTTTCAATATGCGCAAAAGTTTAGCCAGATTAATTGTTTGGGTTTGAGCTCATGCAACCAATCACTGAAAACACAGACAATGTTGCAATACTTGAACTGAATAAAACAGTCCCCATAGCTTCGTTCACTATTTTATTAAATATAAAATAGCACAATATAAATTGATATAAATACAAATATGTCATTAATGTATTCTCCTCTTTGTATCACTGTAATTTCAATGTAAATAGTTATTGGCTGTTAATAGCAATGTTCCTGCTGCATGCAATATTATTAAATTGCAACTCCACCCAAAGCTTAATATATATATATATATATATATATATATATATATATATATATATATATATATATATATATATATAATATATATATATATATATTATATATATATATATATATATATATATATACACAGCATTGGCTTAATATATACATAGATTTAATTGCTCTATAAAATCTTTACTATCCTGGTACATTTCATCCAAAGCATCTGTAATCCTTACAGTGATTAATTAAATGTGTCCGATTTGTAAAACAATATAAAATGTTGGCTTGAAAAATTATAAACAATTCCCTTAACAAGTCCCACTTATTGTCCTGTAGCTAATTCCATTCATTAAACACTCATTTATTTATCACTGTTCCCATTCAAAACTATAAATTCCAGTTTTTGCATTCACTGAACGTGTGGCATGGGTATTGTCTTTGACCCATATTTCTGTTTATACCGTATAAATCAGATTTTAACATAAATATTGTAAATGTAAAGCTCACAAAATAATTAACTCCACTGTATTGAGGTGGTAGGTGACCATTAAGGTTTTGCTAAAAAAACAATTACAATAGAAGAAATTAATAAGAATAAAAATCTTCCTTTAAGAGGAGCTAAAAAAATAAGCAAACAAAAAAAACATAACGCTATGCAGAAATAAAATAATAAAATACACCCTTAACTGCATGTTGGAAATGAGAGCTGCATTATACAGCAATGATGACATTATAGTCAGGGCAGTATTTAGAATGAACACAATCATAGGCATTGTAAGTGAATGCAAAGTGAATACAATCAATATAACTTCATTGAGAGATGTCAACAGGGATGTGACTGCCAATTTTAGCAGCAGTTTTTTTTACACAGCAGATCTTTACAGATATGAGGTCACGCTGTACATTTACCTTTTATAAATTTATTTAGTGCAGTAAATGAAATACATTTAGAAGAGGGAGAGGTTACCAGTATAGCACCCGAAGGACCTATACTTGGACCAATCCTCTTTAATATCTTTACTGTTGTCATCAGGGACGGAAACCTACATCACTGTGCCAAATAGCCAAATTTTGACGCACAGTTATAGACACACTGGTTGATGGTTACCCAAAATGATTGATTTGAGGTAGATTAATGTTCAAGTTTGTGGTAACTACAGTTAAGTTCCAAAAAAATGCAAAATCATGCACTTGGGTCTCAAAAACCTGAAGACTGAATATAAATTACTGACACAAAAATGGCAGCAACTGGGAAAGAAAGAGACCTAGGAGTAACTATTTGGCTACTAAAAATGACAGAAACAAGGTAGCAGAGCAATGGGAAATGCAAAAAGCTAGTTGGATGCTAAATTGAAAGAGGAATCAGTAGCAGATAGAGAATGGTGGTAATGCTTATACCACACCTAGATATTGTGTTTGGTTATATCTCCAGAAGGATATAAGTACATTAGAGACTGTGCAAAGAATAATAAAATGGTGCCAGCTCAATATTAGAAAACTGAAAATCTAAGGGACCTCAATATGTTCAGTTAGAAGCAGAGAAGGTTTAGGGGGATAATATGTACAGTTTTAACTATATAATGGAGGAAAACGTTCAACAGAAGAAGTTAAGTGTTCGAACAAGAAGACATGCATTACAACTGGCTAGCGGGCTTAGAGGAAGAATTACTTTACTTAAATATTAGTAGGTAGATTGAATAAACTCTCAACAGAGGGATTTAAACATGTTTGGGATCGGCATAATCATAATGATGATGATGATGATGAAGGCCCTACTTCTTCTTGTAGCCTCCCTCCCCCACCTATTCCCCACTTGCTTCCTACCCCTCCCTTGTCACCTTCAAAGACCCTTGCAAGCCTTGTAATTATACAGGAATTGTCCTTTGTAATAGGACTTGATTTTTGTTACACATCTTGTATTACTACTTGCATTTGTTTCTCACGCTTTTCAGTTCTATTTCTGCTATGTATATTTGTGTGAACTTTTGTTTGATTATGTGTCCTGTCATACTTGATTGTGCTGCAGCCATGTTTGGTGCTGCGGAACTCTGTGGTCCCCTACAAATAAACACTGATAATTATAGGGTCTGAGATTTTTAGGAATAAAAGTGGACAAACCAGATGAGCTTTTTTTCTGTTAAATTCTATGTTTTATAGAAAATATATTTTGCATGGGCTGGGATGGTCCAGCAGACCAGGTTGTCCCTTCAAAGATGAGAGGACACAAGATAATAGTACAATAGTCTTCCTATAATTCAGAGTTCTCATAAGGCTAATGAATAATGTCATTGTTGAAGTAATAAGAGGCAGGACTTGGAAGAAACATAGCAAGTGGAAGAGTTTTTGTTTTAAACCACAATAATCCAGTCCAATCCATGGAAAATAAAATTATAAAAACAGATCTCTATACACTCATCTCTGATTTAGGAAAAATATTAGATTGAGTTTAATCCACTGAGATTATTCTGACATCACGGTTACCACTTATTCCATGTTATTGTGGTTGAGTTTCCTGAGCCTTACTCTAGTCTCTCAGCTATTGATGATCAGTGAAAGAACATGTTTCTTATCATGAGATCCACACTACACTACCCTTCCATTAGATGTGCCTGATTTACCAGACGTTGGTGAGTTTTCTCTCACTGGGTTTGAAGAATATTGCCTGTGTAACAGACTTTTGAGTACTGACATTTATTTTTATTTGATTTATAATTGCCATGATTGGGACACTCGTAAATCTAGTGTACCAGATTGGTTCTGCTTAGAGATGCTGATATTCCGTGCTCTATTTTCTCTAATTTATAATAAGGATGCAGTCAACAGTGACTAATATATATCAACCCTAGAAAATATACAGCATCCTGTCCACCCTTGTGATCACACACAGACGCAAGCAATTAAGTGAAAGTTGAAGAAAGAAGCATTCGTTTAGCTGGTTCCTATGTGCAGCAACCATCCGTTGAATAAGAGTACAGGTTAATGTATTACCTTGCAGAAAGGAATAGAAATGGTGATTGTGCAGCATCTAAAATGACCCTGTGATGCCCCGGGACCATCATGCACCATTTGGATTTCGGCCCTGCTCTCAACATGACATATTACACTGTGAACAAACACTGCTCTGCTCCAATTCTAATTCCCACTTATTTAACTAGTCCACTTAGATTGATACCTGTATGTAAGAAATGAATGAGGTTTAGAGCACTTTACAGTGATTTTGCAAACATAAATCAATCACCATATAAAAGGACACTTGGAAGGTAGAACTAAATACAGAAGATTCCATTTTCAACTTTGCTATAGTGTGCTGCAAAGTGGAAGCAAATTTAAAATGTGAGGAGAGATACACAGTTGGGAAGGGGGGTGTCAACAGCTCAACTCTAAATCAGTGTAAAATGAAAGCTGCCCAGTATTTGTGTGCTACATGCAAGCAGACAGTATTCATTGCAGGTAAAAACACTGCATTTGCACCCCTTCTTTTGCAATATGGTTTTGAACCCTTTAGCTGGATTTGCTCCTAACTCTAAATGAGACCTTTAAATTGTTGTTTTATTGATTTTATTTCATTTAGATGTTCAAAATAAAATAGATGAAAGTAACATATAAATTGAATGATTACTGCAAATGATTCTCTTAAAATTGCCTTGAAATGAAAATACATTTTCTCAGATTATGTTGTGAGTATGATAACAGTTGTGCAATATGTATACAGATAAAGCTAAATGATCAGTGACATCTGTGAATGTTTAACTACTTAGTTATATTGTTTCATTTTTATATGTTATATGATTTAAAATGAATTTATCAAGTAATTGGAAATTTAAACAATTCATGGAGATAGAGATGGAAGAGGGAATAAAAGCAGGGGCGGTGAGGACACAATGAAATGACAGGAAAAATACAGAAAGGCGAGGTAGGTATAGGAGATGACGGGTGATTATGGTGGGGGTGGATGGGGCTCCAACCCTATCAGCCCATCCATGCCCCAAGCTGAGCTAGATTATTGGCAGGAGAAAGTAACTGTGCCAACCAATAGATTTCTATTGGTTAGTGTGGTTACACCACTCCCGGACTGCACGTGCTGCACCAGCTTTTCCAATGCAGTCTCAGGATGGGGAGTCTGTACAACCACAAGATGTGTTACACCGGGCCCTTGGCCCCTTCCTCTCCGGGGCACTGGGTGGGTGTGAAGCAGTATGTTCCATAAAGGCCATATAACACCAACAACACAGAGTGAGCATGGGAGAGTAGAATGGGTATATAACAACATGTATAATATCCACCACACAGAAACCATTGCATGATAATGTAACAAAGACAAAAGATATAGGATCAATGCTTTCCACATTTTCAGCTTTGACTGGTTTAACTGGAAAACAACCTCCACCTACTGTGGGTCATGTCTTGGTGCATTGAACCGCATAGATAAATTGTTAACAATTTTGATTAAAGTTTCAATGATAGAACATTTCCTATTCTAGAAATCCTATTTTTTGTATGCAGATATAAAGCATACATTGCTAGCACTGTATATTTAAACACTGTACACATTCATTTATTAAACTAAACAACTGTGTATATTTATAATGCCATAGAATCTGGCATGCTTATTTACAATTTAGCTATTCATACACCCAAGTTATTGTTATTTCCTCAAGATACTTTCCTCTGCTGACTACTATAGGGACTTGATTGTTGAATTGAGACGTAAAGTCTACCACAATGAATAAGCGCTTCTTACTAATGCAGAACACTTGACTGTTATCCACTATTTGAAAATAACATACATATGTTAAGTACTTACACAAATAAAATTATTCCTGTGTTTGCCAAAGCGTAAGCCAAGCCCAGAATCCCGCTTCCCATTATGGCATTACTCAAGTTAAACACAGACATTCCAATAGACGTTGTGCCCGGACTCTGTAGACGGTAAATGCTTACAGTAAATGAAAAGACATATTTATCTATCAACATTGTTATTGTAAATTACATTTATAATGTACATTTCAACACTTACTAATAATGCCACCTCTCACCAACCTTACAACACTTGCCAGTCATGCTCCCAGCTCTGATAAAGATATCAGCTTCTACATATCTTACATTATCACATCCCTCAGAAACAGTGGGCCTGATTCACTAATGAAAGTAAGTAAAAAATTTAGTAAGTTTTCTCTTGGACAAAACGATGTTACCATGCAAAGCATGCAGATTAGTTTAGTATTTTGCACATAAGATAAAAACTGGCTGTTTTGTCATGCAGCACAGAAATACTTGATAGCTTTATTTGTACACTGAAATTTAAAGTTGATCTAGGTCTAGTTCCCCAACTATAAATCTGCCATCTCATTTTAAATTTAGCTACCTCTCCAATGCAAGATGGTTTTACCCATGTGAAAAGTTACTCATTTATTTTGCTTTACTTTCCTTAATGAATCAGGCCCTCTGTTCTTGCTGCACTGAAACCCAACCGTTTGAGATTCTCACCTGGTCGCTCACAATTCATCCTTACATGAAAACTTGCCTCTTAACCATACATATTACGCAATTTACCTATGTTCATACTTTTTTAACCTCAGTCTTGCCAAGTACAATTGAACTATGTTTAACACTTTATCCCATAGAGCATTATTAACTAATGAAAAGATGACAAAAAGGTAAAATATGTTGAAAGCTACCAGCATAACCTTCATGTATTGCTGTATGGAATGTGGCAAAGGACATGGATGGGTTAATAAAGAAAGTATTCTAGCATATTTTACTATCCTATTCACCCATTTGCTGAATAATACAAACAGGTTATTTATATAGCTTCTCCCTTATTTCCTGTGAACAAAATATACAGAAAAGTCTCACTGACCTAATCTGTGTTCATGTAGAATTGTGAATAATTTGTAACCTGTTATATAGAACTATTTAAGTATATTTGCACATTGTTAACACTACCAATATTGAAATTGTTCACCATGAACATGTAATGGAAGGATAATTATACTTACATAATCATCGCAGGATTTCTTTTTTTCAAGGTGACTGTTAGTAAGACTTCTTCTACTTTCACGATCAGCAATAAATTTACTGTAGAGAAAGTAAAATATTTTTTTTGTGATTACATACTGTATATGAAAGAAAACATTATAATCTGTAAACTGATTTCTAAAGTAAGAAGAGGAGTCAAAACTTGTCGGGCCACATGCTTTAGTACTATTGATATATGTAATTTTATGGGGCTTGGTAAGACCTTTGTGACTCACTTTGTGGTCTTCCTGCAATTCAACACTGCATGACTCAGATCGCCAACAGTTAGTAAGCCATTGAGATGCTTTGTCCAAATGTCACAACTGTCACAAGATCAATCACATTGAAAGACTCTCTGATGTGTTCTCTCACTATGCCACAATGAATTGTAGAAAATAGTTTTATGGAGCTTCATTGTTTAGGAGAAGTGGCCCCATAACACTACATATTCCACAATGCACTAAGACAGAAATAAGGCTGGTAAAACATAGAAGGCTTTCTGTCGTCTTGCTATGAACTTCCACCACCCTGAAATGGACAAGTCAATGAATGTGTATGTAGAATTCTCATACAGTCACCAAGCCATCAGGTGTTCTTTCTGTAGTAAAATTACAGCTAACCATAGCACCCTTAAATGAGTGCAAAATGGTAGATTCTATATATGGCAATGTGATAACAAGTTTGGAGCTTTTTTTTATCACTAAAGTGAATAATTTATACCCTTAAAGAGAAACCTAAGCCCCTAATTCACCTTAATATATAAAACAGGATATGTATTACTGAGCTGAATAATATACATGAAATTACTGATGTGTTTATACTTAATAAATATGTCCACAATACTGTCTTTCACTCCTCTATGCCAATTTACCATGTTAGGAGAGAGGTGTTAGGAGGGCATCTGGTGCAGGCACTCTCTGCAACCAGACCCAGGATTGGAATAGAGTCAGTCAGGGAATGGGCCGGGGGGGCACATTCCCCCCCGGGCCGGACAAAAGAAGATTATTTTGGGCTGCCTGGTCCCTATAGTCTATACTTGGTGGCTGGCCAGCCACGTCTCCATTTAGCCGCGGATCCTAACGATCCGTCTCCCCTTCCTCCCTTCCACTATGTGTGCGCATGTCTCTATTTGTGTCACATGGGACAAGCACCACATGACAGGTGCCGTCCCATGTGTGAAGAGGTGAAGAAACTGACAGCGCATGCTGATTGAACCAGGTAAGTGCCGTAGTATATTAATATAATGTGTGTGTGTCAGTATGCTAAATTAATGTATGTGTGTGTGTGTGTGTGTGTGTGTGTGTCAGTATGCTAAATTAATGTGTGTGTGTGTCAGTATGCTAAATTAATGTGTGTGTGTCAGTATGCTAAATTAACGTCTGTGTGAGAGGGGGCCAGTATATGAATGCATTGTGTGTGTGTGTGTGTGGGGTGGGGGGGCCTTTATATGAATGAATTGTGTGTGGAGTTCAGTATATGAATGTATTGTGTGTGTGTCTGTGTGGGGGGGCAGTACATGAATGTATGGGGGGCAGTATATGAATGTATTGGGGGGCAGTATATGAATGTAGTGTGCGTGTGAGGGGCCAGTATATGAATGCATTGTGTGTGTGTGTGTGTGGGGTGAAGGGGCCTTTATATGAATGAATTGTGTGTGGAGTTCAGTATATGAATGTATTGTGTGTGTGTCTGTGTGGGGGGGCAGTACATGAATGTATGGGGGGCAGTATATGAATGTATTGGGGGGCAGTATATGAATGTAGTGTGCGTGTGAGGGGCCAGTATATGAATGTATTGTGTGTGTGTGTGGGGGGGAGGAAGTATAGGAGTGTAGTGTGTGTGTGAGACAGGGGCCAGTATAAGAGTGTAGTGTGTGTGTGAGACAGGGGCCAGTATAGGAGTGTAGTTTGTGTGTTTGTAGGGGCCATTATATGAATGTATTGCGTGTGTGTGTGTGTGTGTGTGTGTGTGGAGGGGGAGCCTTTATATGAATGAATTGTGTGTGGAGTTCAGTATATGAATGTATTGTGTGTGTCTGTGTGGGGGGGCAGTATATGAATGTATGGGGGGGCAGTATATGAATGTATTGGGGCGGCAGTATATGAATGTATTGTGCGTGTGAGGGGCCAGTATATGAATGTATTGTGTGTGTGTGTGTGTGTGTGGGGGCCAGTATATAAATGTATTGTGTGTGTCTGTGTGAGGGGGCAGTATATGAATGTATTGGGGGGCAGTATTTGAATGTAGTGTGCGTGTGAGGGGCCAGTATATGAATGTATTGTGTGTGTGTGTGTGTGTGTGTGGGGGGGCCAGTATATGAATGTATTGTGTGTGTGTGTGTGTGGGGGAGGAAGTATAGGAGTGTAGTGTGTGTGTGAGACAGGGGCCAGTATAGGAGTGTAGTGTGTGTGTGTGTGAGGGGCCAGTATATGAATGTATTGTGTGTGTGTGTGTGTGTGTGTGTGTGTGTGTGTGTGTGTGTGTAGGGGGCCATTATATGAATGTATTGTGTGTGTGTGTGTGTGTGTGTGGAGGGGGGGACCTTTATATGAATGAATTGTGTGTGGAGTTACGTATATGAATGTATTGTGTGTGTCTGTGTGAGGGGGCAGTATATGAATGTATGGGGGGGCAGTATATGAATGTATTGGGGGGCCAGTATATAAATGTATTGTGCGTGTGAGGGGCCAGTATATGAATGTATTGTGTGTGTGTGTGTGGGGGGGGCAGTATATGTATGTATTGTGTGTGTCTGTGGGGGAGGAAGTATAGGAGTGTAGTGTGTGTGTGGGAGAGGGGCCAGTATAGGAGTGTAGTGTGTGTGTGAGACAGGGGCCAGTATAGGATTGTAGTGTGTGTGTGTGTGTGTGTGTGCATGTGTGTGAGTGGCCAGTATATGAATGTATTGTGTGTGTGTGAGACAGGGGCCATAGAAGTGTAGAAGTGCCATAGAAGTGTATTGTGTGTGTGTGTGTGTGGGGGGGGGGGGCAGTACAGAAGTGTATTGTGTGTGTGAGGGGGCCAGTATAGAAGTGTAGCGTGTGTGTGAGGGGGCCAGTATAGGAGTGTAGTGTGTGTGTGAGGGGGCCAGTATAGAAGTGTAGTGTGAGTGTGAGGGGGGCAGTATAGAAGTGTAGTGTGTGTGAGGGAGGGCAGTATAGAAGTGTAGTGTGTGTGAGGGAGGGCAGTCTTAATATAATGTGGGAGGTAGGCTATTAATTTAATCGAGGAGTGCAGGTGGGGGCTAATTATTGGGTGCTATTTTATTTGTGGGGTGATGGTGGGGCAATTTCATTTAATAGTGGGTTCTATGAATTTAACATGGAGTAATTGGACCTTTAATTTAATACTGGGGTGGTGAGCTATTAATTGATTGTGGGGCTGTTTGGGGAGAATGAGGTCTATTTATTAAATGTGATTATGAATTATTTAATACCTGGGATTGTTGTGGAAAATGGTTATATTTATTAAACGTAAATGCTTTTTAAATTATTGCTGGGGCTGTCTGGAGGTAGGGAAATAGGTCTATATATTAAATGTGTATACTATTAATTTAATGTTGGGGCCAGCTGGAGGGAAACAGATCTATTTATCAAATGTGAATACTATTATTTTAATGTTGGGGCTGGAGGGAGGCCTAATTATAAAACGTGGGTGCTATTTTGAATTAACATTGGGACTAGTTGGAGTTTTCTAAATTTCATGTACCCATTTTTTTTTCCAAATAGGGCCCCAAACATTCCAGGATCCAGACAAGCAGGAACTGATCTAAGGACACCAACAACCACAGGTGGTGAAAGTGACAAGAACAGGTAGGAGAGAGCAGGACTAGAGCCGTAACTTAGAATTCTAGCGTCTGGGGCAAGAAAGACAAATGTTGCCCCCCATGCCCTCAATTTTAACCAAATTAACCTAAAATATTCCTAAATTGCGCCCCCTTCAGCGTTCCACCCTGTGCGGTCGCCCCTGTCGCACAGCCCTAGTTACGGCCCTGAGCAGGACAGTCTACCAACTGTCCTCAATCTGGTGGGGCAGTCCCGAAATTGAGTGACTCTCACTTAGTCAGTATTTGGTCTAAATGGAAGGACAGTTGGGAGGTATGTCTTGCTTCACACTTACCTGTAAAGGCAGAGCTGCGTGCACCTAACAGTAGTGCACACAGTATTGCCTGTGTGTTTGTCTAAAATGATAACCATGTTACATCATAGGGCCCCCCTGTCTAAAGTAACCCGGGCCCCCCAGAGCCTTAATCAAAGCTCTGGGCCAGGGTGTCAGATTGACACCTAGTGCTCTGTTACTCCTCCCTCATATTTGTTTTAGGTTAACCCTAAACCAAATAATAACCCTATTAGTATATAGTGTGAAGCAAAAAACAAGCCCCTTTGCTTGCAAAAACATCAGTGGGTATATTTACTAAACTGTGGTTTTGAAAAAGTGGAGATGTTGCCTATTGCAACCAATCAGATTCTAGTTATCATTTATTTAGCACATTCTACAAAATGACAACTAGAATCTGATTGGTTGCTAAAGGCAACATCTCCAAACCTGCAGTTTAGTAAATATACCCCCAGGTTATTAAAGCAAAAGGGCTTTTTGCATTTTAATAAATCAGCCCCTATGATCAGTACTGTAATAGAACATTATTATATAACCTATTGGTATATGAATTATACTCATTATAATCAGTCAGGTATGTGTAAAAATAAATAAATAAAGTGCTGTAGGGAGAAGGAACATATACAATAAAATGCAATATAAAATGAAGTTTGTTTTTTGTTGCATTATTTGCTTTCATTAGTTAAGATTTATCATTAATAATAAAGTATCGCTGGGTTAAGCAACACTAAAATAGCCTCTTTTTATATTGTACCTTTGTCTCCAAAATATAAAAGGTCCGATTCATATTTGGATGTAACTTGCACTTAAGTTGCATTTTAAAAAAAAAACACAGAACGTAGTTCCGACCGAAAATAAACAAACAACTGTTAACAGTACAATCATGAATAAAAATCTGGATTTTTTAAAAAAAAAATAAAAATATGTTTTTATATATATTGTTTTAACATTAAATACATAAAAACTTAAATACATAACTAAACATGCTTTTAATGCATACAGTGCATACAATAACTTTTTATAATCTATCTTACTTGCGTACACATGTTCTGTGCTAGCTAGTGGCGCCCATACGTGTATTTTTTAAATCAGACTACGTCATGTCTGTCATCAAGATCAGTCGGCACTTACACCCAGGGCTGCTATGAGAAACTGTTGGGCCCAGTACTAATTAATCTGGCAGGCCCCCCCCCCCCTCTCCATACATATGCCCTCCTCCCTTTTTGCCATACATGCGCTCCCTATCCCTCATCAAAGTACATGCCTCCCCACGCTCCCTCATCACAGTAAATGTCCCCCTCTCCTCTCCCCCCAAAGTGAATGTGCCCCTCTGCCCCCCAATCACAATTAATGTGTCCCTCTCCCCCCCAATCACAGTTAATGTGCCCCCCCAATCACAGTTAATGTGCCCCTCTCCCCCCCACAAATCACAGTTAATGTGCCCCCATCA
Organism: Mixophyes fleayi; assembly: GCF_038048845.1. Taxonomy (NCBI): domain Eukaryota; kingdom Metazoa; phylum Chordata; class Amphibia; order Anura; family Limnodynastidae; genus Mixophyes; species Mixophyes fleayi. The sequence continues at coordinate 197,100,167 of NC_134405.1, forward strand.
CAGTTAATGTACCCCTCCCCCCAATCACAATAAATGTCCCCCTCTTCTATCTGCCCCTCCCCTATCAAATGAATACCCAATTAACTTACCTTCTCCTCCGCGATGCTGCAGCTCCCGGTCACTGACAGACTGGAGTGCGGCGCGCAGTGATGACGTCACCGCACCGCGCTCCCAGCCTATCAGAGCCTGTGAGCTGCAGCACCGCGGAGAAGAAGAGGCAACACGGTCGGTCAGACTGAGGGCCACCTAGTCTGTCCAGGCCCCTCACAGCTGTACTGGCCGTACCCCCCTGATGGCGGCCCTGCTTACACCTACCCTGTAGCTGGTGCAAATGATATGGCTAAAGCCAAGTGTACTGAGGAGAAACCTAGGACTTGAGTCGGCCACACAAGCACAATTACTTTTATTTTTTGCTGTTCCATTAAAAGTCTACATTGTAATGCTTTGCTGCTGCAATAAACTGGGCTTTTACTTAGGAAAATTCTCCAGTGTGCCTTGTTAAATAGGCTTCTCCTATAGATGTTAACCCCTTGATGTATAGGGACAAACTTGCAAAGATAACATTAGTATAAGCAACAAATAAATAATGGGGGGCAATCATCAAAAACCCAAGCAATTTTGACTATCATTGTATAGATGGCTTTCTTTAGCAAGCAATTGTTATTCACTGGCAACTCAACAACTACAATTTATATTATTATAGTGAATGTTACCCACCTGCTGATACGATTGTGGTCTGCCTCAATCAGCTCATTGGAATCGTTGCTAATGTTGTCATCCTCTGGCGTGTTCATATTCTGTAATTCGGTCAATTCCAAGCCGTTTTTGAAAGGCATTTTAAAAGGTTGTTTTCCAGTTGCTTGCTTTTATTTAATGTGTAATTTTCTTGATAAATGGTCAGTGGTGAACCTTCAGGGAAATAAAGGTAGCCTGCTGTGAAAACATGGATTCATTGACATAAAAAAACGTACTTAGCATTGCATAATGGGGACTTGTGTGCAGTGTGGCTGGCTCCACTGAGTGTAGGCGACTTGTGTAGTTTATACAACAACCTGTTGTTTACATCTTCAACAGACAAACTGAACATTCACAAAGAAGACTAAATATTTTTTTCCCCACTCACTTATTACTTCATAACTTGACTAACAAATTGACCCTAGTCTGTCTGTCTATCTATCTATGTGTGTGTGTGTGTGTGTGTGTGTGTTAGACTGTAAGCTCCAATGAGTGAGTTCTCTGTACAGCGCTGCGGAATTAGTGGCGCTATATAAATAAATGGTGATGATGATGATATTGTCACTCTTTGCTAATAAGTTTTCCTATACATAGGCTCCAACTACTACAGTCTACCATAAATGTTACAACTCATTCACTTCACCAATCATCCTATCATTTTCAAGATTTGTAGAGTGCCTTCCACTATGCCACACAACACCTCCTCCACTGTCAAATATCACATGATGTCAATATATAGTATTTATAAACTCACCTTTTGTAAACAGTAATTCAGTTATGACCCACAAAATAGCCGCTTTGCAGCACAAATACAGATTTTGAACTACTGTGCTCCTCGAATGCGTCTAGACTTCCACCAGATGCATTGTGAAACATTGCAGCCAAATTTGAGGAGGAACAGTATTTTGCATGGGCAGATGGAAAAGTTGAGTGGAAAGGGAAGGTGAACAGAGTGGGAACACCACTGCATAGCAGTGTAGAAGTGAGATGTCATTTTGCAGAGCTAGATAATTGTAGTAAGAAAAAGGGTTGAAGAAGGTGTATTTTCAGGTGAGTTCCTTGCCAGGCATTACTCCTTCTCTTCAAAAGGACCTCAATTCTGTACTAGCTTAGAGCTGGCAGAGATCTGGTCTCATCCTAAACTTTCACTGATACAAAACAGTTCCTATGCACAGTCCACTGTCTAGAAAAAAATAAAACTATAAATGGGCTGTGGTACCCGCCCTCAGTGCTCCCTGAAAATTGTGTATGTTTTTTACTCTACTCGTAGCATTATGGAACGCTTATACTGGAACCACTATTTCAGGGCTCCCAATATTGTTAATTACCCTAGCCCACCAGAGTCTAGGGGTGTCAGGAAAAGCCACAGCACTTTTAAGCTTGGGTCTGGAAGCTTCTGGAAGGGTGTGTGTTTTTTGCTCCCTTAGATTCACCAGCCCTGCACTGACCAGCCTGGGTCTGGCTTTATCTGTAGCCAGAATACAACATGCTCATAATCTCACTGTTATAGTGGAATTCAGCAAAAAGCTCTCTATTGCTTAGGTGGTTAAGGATTTGGGGAGGTGGCACACATCCTGTTTTTATTAACTAGTTGTTTTTTTTTATTTTTAGCAGTGCACTTTATGGGGGTAGATTTACTAAGCTGTGGATTTTGGTGTTGCTTGCAAATCGCCACATATTGAATGCGATTTTCCAAAACTGCAGGACTTACTATCCTGCGGTTTGGGGGGAGAAAACCGTATTTGATGTGTGGTAATTGGCAAACCCTAACTTATTTTTACTAGTTATAACAAGCAAGTTGGCACAAACATCATGCTGTATGATCTATCTCACCTGTCTGAACACATCCATTTTTCTTTACAAAAGAGCGGAGTATGCCATGCGGATTGGCAAAGTGCCACCTAATACATGGGATAGTTTGTATACCTCCCATTTATAAAAAGCAGGATGGAAGTTTGAAGTGCAGTTTGTCCTTTAGTAAATCACTGAGGGAGCAATTCCCAAAGCAAAGCACCAGAAAATCTACAGGTTAGTAGATCTACCCCCCCCCCCCCCCCCGCCCATATTTTATTGCATGAGGCAAGTTCTCTTGCAAAGGTACGTCTCCACTCGATTAAAATTATAGGACTTCAGTGGAAATGGGTACTTGTAGGTACAATCCAAACAATGTAATAAAAAGCCTCACACACAGAAAAATCACACATGTAATAAAATCAGTCCTGAAGTTACCTCGCTTTCATGATTTATTTAACCCATGAATAAGGCTAAACAGAGCAGTATTTTAAGTTTATTCAATTGAAAGTGGTGCTACTAAAGCATACTTGACCTTTTTTTGAACCTCCCCTCTGAGAGATAAAGGAGAGAAGGTCCAAGGGCAAGTTTGCATCCTCACAGGCCAACCCAAATGCGAAATGGAGGACAAATAATTATGGCTGCCACAGGTTTACAACTATGGGCATGGCATGTGATGGCAGAGGGGGAGAAGGCAGTGGGATATCACATTGCAGACAGAGCTCAAAAAGACCGTTCAAAAGCCTCTCTACTCACTACATAATGTGCCATGTGACTGTTGTTGCTATGGTAGTCAGTGAAGTCCTAAATTCATATGCTTTTTTTGAATTCAAAAATTACACAAGACAGCAAAGAAATATTTCAGGCTGTACTGAAAATACTGCAAAATGAAATAAATAAACACACTTTTGCACTTTGCCTAAAGTACAAATAAATGTCATAACAAATGTGCCACATATAATAAAGACAGACATGATATCCTCGCACTCTCATGATTAAATTAAGTCTTAAATGTGGCTAAGCTGAGCAGCACTTTAGGAGAAAAACTGAAATCTTTAGTTTAATGAAAGCAGTAGTACTAAAGGGCTAGAAAGTTGGAATGTGAGGTGATTTCCACTTTTGCACAGTGCACCTTTTTAGATTTTTTCAGACTCCCTGCCAACTCAGGTAGACTTCTAGTTTCCTGAAGCGTCTCCTGAAAGGACAGACTAGGCATGTATCTTGAAGTGTACTGGGCAGAACATCTAGACCAGCAATGGGCAACCGGATATACAGCAAAGGCTGCATATGCAACTCTCCAACCTTCAAACGGGTCGTATATTACCCTTAATTTCAAGAATGAAAGAACAGCCTGAAACTAACTTCAGCACACCTATATCACTTATCTGAAACTGTCCCCATATGCCCTTTATTTGCGCCAAAAGTCCACCACATGCCACTCTGACCTGCTATATGTTCAAAAAATGCCCCACATGCACTTAGGGTCCCATTTGCCACAAAATGTACCCACAAGCCCTAAGATCTCACATGTTCTCCAAAACTCCAGCACATGCCACTCAGACCTTCCCACATGCCCCGCCAACCTAATCACATGCTTTTTAAAACTCATCACATGCCCCCCAGACCTCCCCATATGCCCCTCTGTCCTCCATACACAATCATGACCATTAGACTTCCCCACATGCCTGTTACATGCCATTCAGACCTCCCCCATAGAAACATCCTACCTACTCCACATGCCTCTCAAGGTATCCCCAACCCCTGCTGTCAGATCTCTGTCAAATGTAGCCATATACAGTATGTACATATAGGAATGAAGTCAAACTTGCTTAAAGGGAAGTTGTACTATCTAGTTGTAAAATCTAGTTTTATTTACACTAAAAAAGAGGATGTATTTTGTGGTTGATGAAATTTCTTTAGAAGTGCAGTATTTACTCAATAATATGTGGCTTGGTAGTAAATTTAGTACATGCATTATGTAAGTTATATGATTTCAAATGTTACAACCATTCATTGTAGTGTTGTATCTATGTGTTAAACACCATTCACATCAATTAACGCAGCCCAGTTAAACTCAATAGCAATACATACATAAATACATGCACACACAAACTAAAGCTCTGTAAGGTTTTGTTAAAAATTATTTCCTATGCAGACAATAATGGTTGCTTTTGTTTAATGACTAGTGTGTTAATGTTACTGAGGCACCAGAAAAGATGCATGTGTGTCATTCGGCTTGTTGTGCCTTCACTCACAGATGTGTCTCAGATTATAGTGTATGAGCTGAAAGGATTATGGTGGATGGAAACTGGGCTTTCACGACGTCACTTCCCAGCTGCCAATCAGAAACTGGAATTTCCCACGTTATAGCAATGTGGTCTTAGTAAGAAGATAGAACCCCAGCACAGAACACACTGATGCTGCTGTTTACATGAGCTTCAGTGATATTTACTAATACAATGTCACAGCTGCTGTACAATACATTGTAACACTGTGTAATCCGTTCCCTGGAAGAGATTCATCTGACAAATGCCCAGGGACTATATTCATGAAATGCTGTGACGTCAATGTCACCTCTCTCCATAATGAATATACTGTAACATGTGACAGAAGTGCAGTCAGCTAGTTCATCACTATTCGCCAGTTTTATTTTCATCTCATCAGTGACTTCAATAAATAAACCATTCTCCACCAACAAACACAAAGGTGGAGGCAGTTTTATCATTAGTATTACACACTAGCAATGACAGCAGATGCTGGGGGCACTTCCCTCCATGATGAGCGTCATGTGCAGCCTCTTCTAGCAAAAGACGCCACTGCCTACTCAAGAATGCATCTGTAGGTCACGCTTTAAAGCCAAATGAAATAATTATTAAATGTGTAAATAATTGTAACTAAATTTGAGGGCAAGAAAAAATGCAGGAAAAAATGGAGGGAATTTATTACACATAGTTCCGCTTTAGTGCATAAAATGTACTATTTGAAGGAGCGGTTCTTTGACTCACAACACTATTTCCTCTACACTGCAATGAATCATTCATTCCCGGCCAGAAGAACAACTGCCTCCAGGGCCTGATATACTATCTCTCCATTGAATGAGAACATGAGCTAGGTACTGCTTTCCTTACATTGACACGAAGGTTATACATCCACAGGGTCACTGTTCGCATTACTGCCAGGGTGAAGCATCAGACTGGGGTTATATACCTAGCATAGCACATCGATAGCAGAACCCCAGCAAGGGGCATCCGCTCTTTCCTCTGCTGAATGGGTTAATACGAGGCGTCTAATCACAAAATGTCAGAATGTTTTACCTCCCTATACTAAATAATACAGGAGGCAGAATCATATTCCGCATGATGTCGGGCTCTGTACAAGGAAGCTGAACATGTTGCCAATAAAACGTTACCTGTGTGCTGAAGATGTTGAAGTAGTCCAATAATATAGGTTAGGCAGTACATCCAAAGGTGGTCCTGGTGATCTGGACGGGGAGACACTGATCCGGATGGGGAGACAAGCCGGGGCGGCTGTACCACTGGACGTGCCTACTCTACTGAGCAGACAAAGGATTTCATCAGACTTAAAGCATGTGTGGCGAGCACCTCCTACAAGTGTAGCTTTTGCTTTAAAAGAACCAGACACTAGTTAGCTCCTTTTCATATATTATTGCATAGCTGTCTGACAGTACTTTTTAAATTAATATTATCAGTTCATGCATGGGTGTTGTCAACACGATAACGTATTTAACGATGCTTCATATAGATTGCAAATGGAACTGTGGTGACTTATGTTTTTCTAGTTTGGATTTGGGTTAACATTTTTTTTATTTAGCAGAAACATTATGCAGCTGGAGAATTTATCTGGGAACAGGCTCTGATTAACCAATAGGCTGATTAGGCTTCAGCCTAGGGCTCAAGGCTTTTGAGGGGGAACAAATTGTGACACAAGAGATGTAACTGAAATTCATTTTAAATTATAAGTGAATAGTTGTTCTCCTAAATAAAAAAGGAAACATGAAAGAAAAATGTAATAAGGTTTTAATCTTGAAGTATTCCCATGAGAGAGGCTGACAGCAATGAGACATCCTCGGGTGGGTGCTTGGAGATATGCCGGTAGAGGAGACAAGGATGGCGACAGGCGCAGGTGTGACCCTTCACATTTTCACCATCAGTACCACTCATTTATGTCTGTGTTTGGCAATACAGTTCTGATTTTAACGAAAAAGAAATGAGTGACAAAGATTGCTGTGGCCCTTTTAAAAAGCCATGTGGAGCTGAGTTTCGAAAAATGGGACATTGGTGTGAGAGGCACGAAGGAAACCGGATTTTAAATTAGTGATGAGTTTGTTGTAACCTACTGCGTATTAGCGTTCCGTGAAGGCAAGGGGGCGCTACGAGTGTATTAGCCTAGGCCGACTGAGCCCTTACTCAGACCCTGGCTGGGGACATTTTTAGTCAGGATACTCTAGGCCAGGCGTAGGCCACCTGCGGCTCTCCAGGTGTTGTGATACTACAAGTTCCAGCATGCTTTGCCAGTAGATAACCAGCAGATAGGTGGCAAGGCATGCTGGGATTTGTAGTTTAACAACACCTGGAGAGCCGCAGGTTGTCTACCCCTGCTCTTGGCAAAGCAAGAAATGACAGTATTATCTTTACCTATTCTGTTTGCTCATTCACTTCACCTATCCTTTTATTCAAGGTCACATCATTGTATATCATAACTGTGAACATTTATTTTGTAAAACCTCAGAATATTGCACATGATTGTTGCCAAGACTGCTAGAAGTTATACCCAATTATTTTATCATAAATGCATTTTATATTTTGAGTACTATTTGAATTAAAATTCAAACCTTAGGGCTATATTATTAAATTATTGCAGGAGTACCAGCCATTTATTTCATAAATCTATGTTTACAGGAAATTACTCTAAAAATGCAATTTTAACTATAAAATTCTCCTTTATATATTGGCAAAACAACATCAAAACTGATACATGACAGAGCAACCACTACGAAGCTTTGCAAACCCCACACACATCAAGGTGCTCACAAAAACCACAAACGCCCATGTTTGTAACTTATGTGACATCCTGGAGGTTATGTCAGATCAGGGCCTGATTAAGGGTTCTGGCCGCCCTAGGCTAATACGGCCGCAGCGCCCCCCCCCCCCCCCCCCTCCTCCGAATATATAGGTGTATAGGAACACTCCTGAATTTGAATGTTCAGGTGTATTCTCCAGCATTCAAATTTAGACAGATTGTGCCATTGTCTCTTACCTGTCCTTGCCCTTCTCTCTTGCAACTTTGTTATCCTCTCGCTGGCTTCTGGAAAGTTGGCGTCCTTTTTTGAAAATGCAAAAATGTATTATAATGCAAACCCTGAATGATTAAGCCCTTTAGTTAAAACAAAACACTCCATTATGGCCAGCTAAAAGTACCCCATTGGACAGGCATATATAAGCAATATCTGAATATTTGTTGTCAATCAAATACAAACCTCTACCAGCCCCATCTCACTAATATTTAGTATTCTAGTGATTGCTGAGACCACCCATGTGACCACCACACAATCATGAGATTCTGCCCCCCAAAGCTGCTCTATTTTTTAAATACCCCCTGCAGCCATTTTCCTTAACCACAACCCCCCCCGCACAGCCATTTTCCTTAACCCCTGCTGCAGCCATTTTCTTTACCTCCCACCCTGCATCCATCCCCCTTGCAGCTATTTTCCTTACCTCCACTTTTCTAGCTAGCTATCCCCCCCCGTCACATCAAAACTCCCCCAGTCACATATATCAGCCCCCCTCCTCTGCCCTCCTTCATACATATCAACCTCTCTACCTCCCTATAGATTTTCATGGCAGCCCCCCCCTCCCACCCTATAGATTTGTATGACAGTCCCACTCTCCCTCCCTATACATATGCATGACAGTCTCCCCTCTCCCTCCCTATAGATATGCAGGGTAGTCCCCCCCCCTCCCTATAGATATGCAGGGTTGTTCCCCCCCTCCCTATAGATATGCAGGGTAGTTCCCCCCCTTCCTATAGATATGCAGGGCAGTTCCCCCTCCCTATAGATATGCAGGGCAGTTCTCCCCCTCCCTATAGATATGTATGAAGGGCAGTGCCCCCCCTCCCTAAAGATATGCAGGGCAGTCCCCCCCCCTATAGATATGCAGGGCAGTTCCCCCCCTCCCTATAGATATGCAGGGCAGTTTCCCCCCCCTCCCTATAGATATGCAGGGCAGTTCCCCCCCCCCTCCCTATAGATATGCAGGGCAGTTCCCCCCCTCCCTAAAGATATGCAGGGCAGTTCCCCCCCCCTGCCCTATAGATATGCAGGGCAGTTCCCCCCCCGCCCTATAGATATGCAGGGCAGCTCCCCCCCCTCCCTATAGATATGCAGGGCAGTTCCCCCCCTCCCTATAGATATGCAGGGCAGTTCCCCCCTTCACTTACCTGTAGTTGTGCCAGCGTCGCTCCTCTCCTCAGATCAGCAGATAGGAAGTGAAGACGTCCTGCTTCCTGTCTGCTGCACAGCAACAGGCAGCCTGGCGATTGGCTGTGTGTTGCTAACCACTGACCACCAATGCTTTTGATCGTCGAGCCCTCCACCCCCCCGCGGCGATCCCCAGCAGCGACCCCCCCCTCCCCCACCCCGAAAAAAAAATGAATGAAGAAAAAAAAAAAATGTAAAAAAAAAAAATATATATTTTTTTTTTTAAAAAAAAATACCCACAGTGCAGCGCCCCCTGGGACCCAGCGCCCCAGGCTGCAGCCTGGTCAGCCTAGTGGTTGATCAGGCCCTGTGTCAGATGAATGATTTCTAAGGTTCTGGTTTTCCACTAAGACAAATGCATCATTCTGCAGCCCAAATAGTGTCAATATGTCAAACAATGGAAACCAAAGTATTATTATCCTTTATTTATTTAGCGGTCAACCACAACCCAAGAAACCTATAACTATGTATTTGAACTGAATAAATAAATACCTTGAAGAAATACACATGAATAATAATAATAGAAGTAATAATAATAATAATAATTATAATAATAATAATAATAATATTTATATAGCGATTTTCTTTTCATCAGCTATTTTGTTTATATATAGTGCCACTAATTCTGCAGCGATGTACAGAGAACTCATATCAGTCCCTGTCCCATTGTATCTTGCAGTCTAAATTCCTGCATACCAAAGCATATGTCACACAAGCTAAACATTCCACAATAAAATTGTACCTAACAAATGCAGTGTTTAAATTCTATGGGCCCGAGTCATTAAGGAAAGTAAGGCAAAAAAGGAGTAAATGTTCTCCGGGACAAACCATGTTATAATGCGAGGGGTGAAAATTATTTTATAGTCTAGCATATAAGTTAAATACTGGCTGTTTTTTCATGTTGCACACAAATACTTGATAGTTTTATTTTTACACTGAAATTTAAAGTTGATTTAGGACATGCCCTATCCCAACTATAAATCTTTCACCACATTTTAAATTTACCTCCCCCTACAATGCAACATGGTTTTGCCCAACTGCAAAGTTACTCCGTTTGTATGCTTTGCTCTTTTTAATGACTTAGGCCCTATATCGCTGTCCATTATACCCCATTTATAGTGCTGGTTAATGTCACAGCATACATTTCTTCAGCTACAAAATGTTGATGTTTTATAGCTCATTTAAAACTAGTGAAATCACGGCTGCTACTAGTAAGTCTTAGACAGATGTTTAGTTTGTTTTATTTGATGAAGGGGTGTTCATAGGTGCTCAACAATGACATGCTGCATCCTCATACTACACAACATAGCCAAAGAAACAGCTTTTTGTTTGAAAGGCCATTGTATCAATATAGTCTTATAGTAAATTTGTTCTCTTATAATTATGATCATTCCTTAATATAAAGGGTCATTTGCGAACATTAAAATTAGCAGATCTACACTATTTATGTGTGAAGATGCTCCTATTTGTCCCACTTACACATTTCAAGGTGCATGCCCCCTTCAGGGTCTTTGTAAAAGTACCCATAAATCTCACTTTATTCTTCAGTGCAAAACTAGACACACTCCTGTATCTAATCCGTACTTGGCAAAATACGCCCCCAATCCATACAACTATTCTCCCAATGGCAGATACAAGCATTTGCACTGCTGCAGAAGTCCTAATTTTACCCACGAAATTCATGCACGTCTTTGTAACATTGGGTTTAATTGAGCAAAAATCGGCACCTAAAGTTACAGTAGAGCATTTTCTCTGTAGTTTTAAACTTGTGTGGTTGGTATATGTCTCTTATAGTCTATCTTATTGTAATAAATCTATAATAAATACTATACTATATTGAAATAACATATATCCTGACTTAGAAGAAACTTTTATAACCCATTGACTCAGAATTTATTGGACTTATGCCACAAAAAAGTTCACTCAAACGATTTGCAACAATTGAATGTCTGTAGGTTGTATAAAACAGCAATAATGATCACTTTCGCAAAAGATCGAAGCATAATGCAGTCAGGACATTTAAAGGATGGCTGTAAAATAGTTTGGAGTAAAAATGTGCTGAGTTGATGGAGTCAGAAGAGATTATAATGCTTTAGCAAACTCTAATAAGAACAACAAACACTAAGGGCCTGATTCATTAAGGAAAGTAAAGCAAAAAAAATTAAAATGATTAACTTTGAACCTTGGCAAAATCATGTTGCATTGGAGGGAGAGGCAAATTTAAAATGTGATGGCAGATTGGGGTAAGCATGTTCTAGATCAACTTTAAATTTCAATGTAAAAAGAAACCTATCAAGTATTTGTATGCTACATGAAAAACAGCCAGCATTTATCTAATGTGCAAAATAATAAGCTCATTTGCACCCCTTGCATTGTAACATGGTTTTGTCCAGTAGAAAACTTATTCAATTTTTGGCCTTACTTTCATTAATGAATCAGTCCCTAAATTGTTACATTGGAGTGTCTTCCTTTTCAGATGAAAGGCTTTCTTTAAGACATCAAACATGTCTTGTTCAAGTAAATTGTATGCTAATAGCCCCACCTACCTTTGTAACTTATCTATACTAAAGAGCTAATCTGTCTTTTCTCTGAACAGAACACCACATGGATTTAACAGGTAGCAAAAAATAGGAAGTTGACAGATACAAAGATAAATATCAAGAAAGTCTTTCAAAATTATGGCTAATATGAAGCCATTTCTTGTTTACAATTATGCAAGCTGATGATGACAGGTTCACTTCATTATCTTCAGAGTGGCACAATTTTTATTTGTATTACTGCAATCTTATGCTACTTCTTGACAAAATCATTGAAACCAAGGGGAAAAAGGAAAAGTGGAGTTATTGCCCATAGCAACCAATCATATTGTAGCTATAAATTATCTAGTACATTGTAGAAAATGATGGTTGCTAGGGGCAACACCTCCTCTTTTTCTTTTTAAAAGGTTTGATAAACCTACCCTTTAGCACCCATTTAACTTGGCAAGCAGCTTAACTTTAACTTTTCTAAATTTAATGTTTATTGTTATTTTAACATTTATAAAACAGCCACACAAATGATCAGGGGTATACATTAACAATATCATCATCATAAATTTATTTATATAGCACCACTAATTCCGCAGCTCTGTACAGAGAACTCACTCACATCAGTCCCTGCCCCATTGAAGCTTACATTGTAAATTCCCTAACACACACACACATACACAGACAGACACACAGACTAGATTCAATTTTAATAGCAGCCAATTAACCTACTGGTATGTTTTTGAAGTGTGGGAGGAAACCGGAGCTCCCAAAAGAAACCCACGCAAACACGGGGAGAACATACAAACTCCACATAGATAAGGCCATGGTCAGGAATCAAACTCATGACCCAAGTGCTGAAAGGCAAAAGTGCTAACCACTCAGCCACTGTGCTAAGTCATTGTAGCTGTAAGTGTTAATATTAAATATAACAACAGGCTTGGTCTTCTAAATCTGCAGTCAAATTGTACTGTGTTATATAGGTAAAACACAAAGAGGAGAGCTCCATTGCTAATTGTCATTGCTGAAATAGAAATAATAGGTTTGGCAGGCTTGGTCTTCTAAATCTGCAGTCATAATGTACTGTGTTGTATAGGTAACACACAAATAGAAGAGCTCCATTTCTCAATTGTGGATTGTCATTGCTGAAATACAAATAATAGGGGTGGCAGTGTTATTCTTAATCTGCAGTACCATTGTATTGTGCTATCAAAATGGATTCACAGCAGTACATAACACCAGGAGCACCAAGCAGCTGCTGGCACCAGTCATGATGATAGTTTTCCCTCTACGTCATCTGCTAAAGCCTATCTTTAAGTGCATAGTGTTTTTAAGTCAGGAAAACAAAGTTATCTGCAGATAACTAGGAGTGCTAGTTCTGCAACTCTTACTGAGGAATCTTCTTGTAAGGTCAGTCATGACCAAGCAATACCTTGTCTTTCGGACTCCAAAAGTGGTATCCAAATACTTTTACATGTAAAAGCCGAGCTGGAAGAAAACAGTAAGGCATTAGAGAAAAATGTATGTTCACATTCAGAAATGACACAAATCCCTGAAGAGATTCTATCCAAAAGTGTTATGTGTAATCCTGACCTTTCTGATAGTGTGCCCATAAATAAGGCCCCTTTCAGCATTTCTGCAGATGTGTGCATGAACAGCCCAAGTGTAGCCAGTGATACACAAATTGAGGATGCCACTTTAATTGCAACAGGATGAGGGGGATATTTGTGTAGTTGACGAGGGCACTAGTGAGTATGTTGAAGAGGATGATGTTGTTTGTGTATTATTATTATTATTATTATTATTAATTTTTATTTATAGGGCGCCACAAAGTATCCGTAGCGCCGTACAAGGACAAACAATGGCACAGTACAAGGTGAAACAGCACAGTACAAGTAACAGTAAGCACTATAACTCTGGGGGCTCAGGCACAGCATGAAAGAGAGGGAGGGAGGGGAAAAGTGAGTACAGGCAGGTAACTATGGCCCAAGAGGGTGGGCATGGATGACAGGTTGAGAGTCACTAAGGGGAGCGGAGAGAAGCGAGAGGAGACAGAGGGCAGAGGGACTGAGAGGAGGTGAGCGGAGTAGCTGGAGAGCGCAGTTAAAAGTGATGGAAACAGAAGGTAGGAGAGCCCTGCTCAAAGAAACGAACAATCTAAAGGGAGGGGAAGACAGACAGACACATGGATGAGACGGAGAGACGGGAGGAAGGGGGAGAAGGGAAGAAGGGATGAGAAAGAGAGGTAGCCGACCGGTGGGAGTTTAGGCATGAGACTGGAAGGCTTTAAGGAAAAGGTGGGTTTTTAATGTTCGTTTGAAAGAGGACAGATTAGGGGAAGTTCTGATGGAGCGGGGGAGCTTGTTCCAATGGAGGGGAGCGGCGCGGGAGAAGTCTTGGATACGTGCGTGAGAGGAGGTAATCAGAGGGGAAGAGAGGCGACGATCGTTGGACGATCGCAGTGAGCGGGAGGGAGTGTGAATAGAGATAAGGTTAGAGATGTAGGGAGCAGTGGAGTTGGCGAGGGCCTTGTAAGTCAGAGTGAGGAGCTTGAAAAGGATTCTGTAGGGGAAGGGGAGCCAGTGAAGGGCTTGGTAGAGTGGGGATACAGAGGTGGAACGGCGAGAGAGGAAAATAAGCCTAGCAGCGGCGTTAAGTACAGATCTAAGGGGAGCGAGATGAGAGAGGGGGAGGCTGATAAGGAGAAGGTTGCGGTAGTCCAAGCGGGAGATAATCAGAGAGTGGACGAGAGATTTGGTGGCATCCTGGGAGAGGAAGAGCCGAATGCGGGCAATGTTGCGAAGCTGGAAGCGGCAGGATTTGGCAAGAGAGTGAATGTGAGGGGCAAAGGAGAGAGAGGAGTCGAGGATGACACCTAGGCAGCGGAGTTGGGGAACAGGGGAGATAGATGAGTTGTCAACAGTGATGGAGAGGTCAGAGGGGAAGGAGGTACGAGAGGGAGGAAAGACAATGAGTTCAGTTTTAGCAAGATTGAGTTTAAGAAATCTAGAGGACATCCAGGAGGAGATGGCAGAGAGGCATGCGGATACCCTGGAAAGAAGGGAGGGAGAGAGATCAGGAGAGGAAAGGTAGAGTTGAGTGTCATCAGCATAAAGGTGGTACTTGAGGCCGAAGGAGCTGATGAGTGCACCCAGAGAAGAGGTGTATAGTGAGAATAGTAAGGGTCCAAGGACAGAGCCCTGAGGGACCCCGACTGGAAGGGAGGAAGAAGGGGAGAGAGAATCAGAGGTGGAAACAGAGAAGGAACGGTCGGCAAGGTAAGAGGTGAACCAGGAGAGGACGGTACCGGAGAGGCCAATGGACTGAAGGGTGTGAAGCAGGAGGGGGTGGTCAACGGTGTCAAAGGCCGCTGAGTGGTCGAGGAGAATCAGGAGGGAGTAGTGGCCCATGGCTTTAGCCGAGAGGAGATCGTTCGTAACTTGAGCCAGGGCAGTTTCAGTGGAATGGAGGGGGCGGAAGCCTGATTGGAGAGGGTCAAGGAGGGAGTGTTCAGAGAGGTAGGTGGAGAGACGGTTGCAGACAAGTCTCTCGAGTATTTTGGAGGCAAATGGGAGAAGGGAAATGGGGCGGTAATTAGAGAGTGAGGTGGGGTCAAGATTGGGTTTCTTGAGAATGGGTGAGACGAGAGCATGTTTAAAGGCGGAGGGGAAGATGCCGGTGGAGAGGGACAGATTAAAGAGGTGAGCGAGGTGGGAGCAGGTGGAGGTGGAAAGGGAGCGAAGAAGGTGAGAAGGGATGGGGTGCTGGGGGCAGGTAGAAGGGGGGGAAGAAGAAATGAGAGAGTGGACTTCCTCACCCGAGGTGGGGCGGAAGGAGAGAAGGAGTTGGTGGCTGGGGGGAGAGTGGAGGGGGGAGGAAGGGCGAGAGGGGGGGTGGCGAATGAGTGGGTGGAGGAGGAGATTTCAAGTCTGATGGCCGCGATTTTAGAGGAGAAAAAGGAGGTGAAGTCAGTGGCAGATAAGGAGGAAGGGAGGGGGGGAGGTGGGGGAGACAGGAGAGTGTTAAAGGTAGCGAAGAGGCGGCGGGGGTTGGAGGACTGGGAGGAGATGAGGGATTTAAAGAAGGATTGCTTAGCGAGCGAGAGGGCAGAGCTGTAGGAGGAGAGGATAAACTTGAAGTGGAGGAAATCAGCCAGGGAGCGAGATTTTCTCCAGTGGCGTTCGGCAGTACGAGAGCATTTTTGGAGGAAACGGGTAAGTTTGGAGTGCCAGGGTTGGGGATTGGAGCAGCGAAGGTGGATGGGCTGGGCAGGGGCAACCGCATCAAGGGCGGAGGAGAGGGTTTGGTTATAGAGGGAGGCCGCCTGATTAGGGCAGGACAGGGTGGAAAGGGGAGAGAGGAGAGTTTCGAGAGAAGAGGATAGAATAGCAGGATCAAGGGTGTCGAGATCGCACCTGGACCGGGTAGATTTGGGTGGGGGGAGGGGTGCAGGAGTAGAGGAGAGAGAGAATGAGAGGAGATGGTGGTCCGAGAGTGGAAAGGGGGAGATAGAGAAGTCGGACAGACTGCAACGGTGGGAGAAAACAAGGTCAAGGGAGTGACCAAGGCAGTGGGTAGAAGAGGAGGTCCATTGGGAGAGGCCAAGGGAGGAAAAAAGGGCAAGGAGTTTGACGGAAGCAGGGTCGGTGGGGTTGTCAATAGGGATATTGAAGTCGCCAAGGATAATGGAGGGGATGTCAGAGGAGAGGTGGTGTGGGAGCCAGGCAGCAAAGTTGTCAAGGAAAAGGGAGGAGGGCCCAGGGGGGCGGTATATGACAGAGACGCGGAGATGGATGGGGTAGAAGAGACGGATAGAGTGGACTTCAAAAGAGGAGAAGGAGAGGGAGGGTTCAGGAGGAATGAGTCTGAAAGTACAGGTGGAGGATAGGAGAATGCCCACTCCTCCGCCTGGGCGGTCTCCAGGTCTGGCGGAGTGGGTGAAGGAGAGGTCGCCATAGGAGAGAGCAGCAGGGGAGGCAGTATCGGAATCGGTGAGCCAGGTTTCGGTAATGGCAAGAAGGTTAGATAAGAAGAGGTCATGGATAGAGGGGAGTTTGTTGCGGACGGTTCTAGCATTCCAGAGGGCACAGGAAAAAGGGAGGGAGGAGAGAGGGGAGATGGGGATAAGGTTGGCAAGGTTAGCGGTGCGCGGGAGAGTGCGGGGACAGGAGCGTGAAGTTGGGCGAGGTGAGCGTATGGGTATGGCAAGTGAACAGGGAGGCATGGTGAGGTGAGGGAGGGGTGGGGGAGGAGTGGAAGAAGTAGGGGGGACCGAAGAATCGTCTGAAGCAGAGGGGCAGGAGAGGAGGACAGGGGGAGTCAGAAGGTAGACAAGAGGAATTGAGATAAGTGAGTTAAATAAAGTAATAGCCAACAATGACAATGGACAGGGGGAGTCAGAAGGTAGACAAGAGGAAATGAGATAAGTGAGTTAAATAAAGTAATAGCCAACAATGACAATGACGGTGGAGAGAGGTGTGGCAAAGAGGCTAGGCAAGGCAAGTCGTGTTAAATGAGACAGAGAGGCGTGAACGGGGAACAAAGAGACAGAAAAGGCCAATAGACGGAGAGCAGAGGAGTACCAAGGGAGAAATAAAATGCTGTTGGAATAGATTAAGAAATGCAAATAGAAATAATTAAATTATAATTAAATACAGTAAATAAGAGAAGCAAATAGAAATAATTAAATACAGTAAATAAGTAAATAAGAAATGCAAATAGAAATAAATACAGTAAATGCAATAAAAACAGAGAGCGAAAAATAAAAATAAGTACAGTAAATGCAATAAAAATAGAGAGCGAAAAATAAAAATAAAGAATGGAGAAAATAAATATAAAAATATAATAAATAAAGAAATAAATAAAGAAATACAAGTGGAAAAAAATAAAAATAAGGCCTACAAAGGAAGCCGAGAACAATAAATACAGTACAATATGGACTAGGGTGAAAACAGGAGAATGAGAATGAGAACAAACCCGGGAGATGAGACAAAGTCACTGGGAGAAAGTCTGTGAAGTCTGAGATGAGACAAAGTCGCTGGAAGAAAGTCTGTGACGTCTGTGATTGCCAGGAGACTTAGAAGCAGGAGCTTCAGGCAGCGGGTGTCCAGAGGAGTGCAGGGCCGAATACCACAGGAGGTAGTAGTCCTCAGGAGGGCCAGAGATCAGGAACGGCAGCGGGCAGCAGGCAGCGTGGCAGGCAGGCCAAGGCTGTGGGTGTCCAGGGGAACTTGTCAGGAAGGCCAGGCGGCGGTGACCAGGAGACACAGGCAGCTCAGGCGGCAGGAGACAGCGGACGGATAAGGGTGAGCAGGAAGCGGTACCAGAGACGGCGGCGGCGGTCAGAGAGGAGCCACGTGTAGCGGATGGATGGGGAAGACGGCAGGAGACAGCAGGCGAGTCCAGGCAGTGGGAGACAAGAGGCGACCCAGGCGGGTCCGAGTCAGCAGATGGCAGGCGGGCTGATAACCACAAAGTCTACTCCATTTAGCGTGTGTAGCCAAGGATCTGCTCTCCTCTCACTACACTGTCCAGTATAGTTGATGTAAGTACTTTGGAAGAGAGACAGGGATTCTCTGTCCCTGCTCTAATCAGCCTGTGACTACACCCTGCTCTCTCCCTCTGTCAAATGATGGTGGGTGATTTAAAGGCTGAACACTAAACCTTTCATGTGAGCCTTTACGTAAGTGTAAGTCCTGCACTAGTGGAAGAAGTTCTTGCATGTGTTATGGCCATTGTCATACCTGAGCATAAGACCAAAAAATCCACCTCTTATGTGTGGAATTTTTTTTACCCAAATCCTGACAACAGTTGTCTAGCCATTTGTAGCGCTTGTAAAGCCACAGTCAGTAGAGGTAGGGACCTTAACCATCTAGAAACCTCATCCATGTTACGCCATTTCAAGTAAGTTCATGGCAAGCTGGATGACTAAGGCTAGATGACTCCTCCACTATCCTGGATTTCTCAGAAGAATTCTTGAGCGTTAGTCCCACTGCTGCTGGGGGTGAATCTTCATCCCAGAAGCAGACCAAGAAGAAGACTACTAGTAGTTTACAACAAATGACTGTTAAACAATCCTTTGCAAGAGGAAGCATGTATGAAAGCTGTCACCCAGTCGTAAAGCGAATCACTGACGCCATGGGGACTATGCTAGTATTAGATCTGCATCCAATATCCATTATTAATGCAACTGGTTTTAGACAGTTATTTGAGGTCTTGTGTCCCAAATTCCATCAAGACACCATTTTACTAGAAAAGCTATTGCTCACCTCTACCAGAAGGTTCGTAAAAATGTAATTATTGGGTTACAAAATGCCATTCTACCCACTGTACACTAAAGATTATATGACTGTGACAGCCCACTCGATTGGTGATTCCCTTCAACTGCAGGAACAGCAGCAGCATGTACCCAAGTATGTCACATTTTTCAGAGGCAGGCTTCACACCGGCTTCACTACGAGGCATACAGCTGACAATCTGTTACAAACACTAAGGGATGTCATTACAACATGGCTTATCCTGCTTGGACTCTCCTCAGGATATGTAATTTCTGATAACGCCACCAATATTGTGAGAGCATTACAGCTGGGTGAATTCCATCACAATCCCTGTTTTGCTCACACAATAAACTTGGTACAGAGCTTTTTTAAAAATGACAGGGACGTGCAGGAGATGCTGTCTGTGGCCCGTAAAATATCTGGACATTTCCGGCATTCGGCAACAGCATGTAGGAGATTGCAGCAGCTACAAGAGCAATTTAATTTGCCCTGTCGCCAACTGAAGCAAAAGGTGGTGACAAGGTGGAATTCCACTCTATATATGCTTATGCGGATGGAGGAACAGCGAATAGCCATCCATGCTTACTCCACAAGCCATGACATTGGGAAAGGAGGGGGGATGTATTTTACTCAAGTGCAGTGGAGAACACTTTCTGTGTTGTGCAAGGTGCTGAAACCATTCAAAGTAGTCACATGTGAAGTGAGTTCAGACGCTGCTAGCTTGAGTCAAGTGATTCCCTTAATTAGACTTTTGGAAAAGCAGCTTGAGAAACTGAAGGAGGAGATTAAACAAAGCAATTACGCTTAGTATGTCAGACTTGTAGATCAAGTACTTTATTCACTTCGCCAGGATCCAAGAGCTATCAAAATCTTGAAATTGGATCACTACATTTTGGCGACTGTGCTTGTCCTAGATTTAAGAGCTATGTCTTCTCTTTGTTTCCAACTGACCCAGATCTGAAGAGATGCAAGGAGCTCCTGGTGAGCAAGATGACAGCTCAAGTGTTATGTGACAGATCGACGTCTCCTTTTTCAGTTTCTCAGTCAACTGCTGCTAGGAAAAAACTTAGCATTCCCTAGAGACCCAGGGATGATACAGATGACTCAGCACAACATTTTGACATCTAATCTGGTGTAAAACAATTGACCAAAAAACGTGACACCTATGCCGTAACTCCATCTGATCCTACTATCAACATCCAAAGGATGGTGGAGGATTATTTTAACGCGACACCTTAGAAATAGACACTTCAGCCAGTCCCTTTACATACTGGGAGAAAAAAAAGGAATTTGAAAACCCATGTACCAGCTCGATTTGCACTGCCTAAGCTGCCAACCCTCTAGTGTACTTTGTACTTGGATAGAGTTTTCAGCACAGCCGAGAACCTTTTCAGTGATCGGCGTAGGAGGCTACTTGGAAAAGATGATGTTTATAAAAATGAACTTCAATTTCCATGAGGAAACATTAAAATACTGAGACTTCTGTAATGGTGGATTCCATGGGTGATGAATTAATAATGTGTGAGGATGATGTACAAAATGATGAGGGTGAGGATGAGGCTGAGGATGATGACAACAACAACTTGCCACAGTAGAGTTCATTAACAGCACTGTTACCTTAGGTGCCTTAAGGCCATTGTTAGCTTGTTTTGTGGGGGCCCAAACAAACCAAGCACATCAGCCTCAAAAGTGGCACTCTTTGTCGCTGAAGTGCTTGGTTTATTAAAGTGTGCATGTCCTTTTTAAGATCCAACATAAGAGTGGGTGGGAGGGCCCAAGGACAATTCCATCTTGCCCCACATTTTCTTTCAGCTACCGTTGTGTGCCAATGTTACATACATGTGCTATTTTCTTTCAGCTATTGTTGTGTGCTTAGCAAAAATCTTAGACACCCATTGATGATGCAGATGACTCAGCACAACATTTTGACATCTGGTCTTGTCTACTGTAAAATAATTGACCAAAATTAGTGACACCTCTGCTGTAACGCTACCTGATCCTACTATCAATTATCAACATACAAAGAATGTTGGAGGATTATTTTTTATTTTTTTGAACGGTATAAAGACAACAGTTTTATTAACAAAGAACAACGTTGCTTGCAGAAGTAATATAAGCATGAATGTCTAAATTAGAGATGGTCACTGACCCCCGTGTTTTGGTTTTGGATTCGGTTTTGGATCTGGATTACCGTCGTGTTTTGGTTTTGGTTTTGGTTTTGCAAAACCGCCATTGCGTGTTTTGGTTTTGGTTTTGGTTTTGGTTTTGTTTGGTTTTGTTTTGCTATTTTTTTGGAAAATCCATGTTTTTGGGCCTAAAATAACCCAATTTAGTGCTCCAACTGTTTTAGAGACAAGTAATCTAACTGTTGAGGTAATAAATCATCCAAAAAAACAGTTTAATTCTTTGTTGGTAGGCCTATTCTACACACAAAACAGATTGTCTTCCTCTCCATCTATGCATATTGGCAATGCAGCCATCGTCTTTGAATGTATATTACACCCTACACTTATAGTTAAATATGTAAAGAAATGGAAAAAGCCAGTTTGGTTTCTGTCTCTCAAGGCCCCCCTCCACTTGTATAAAATACCAAAAAATTCAGCCATTATAGACTGTACAATATTAATTGACATGGAGAAAGCCAGTTTGGTTTCTGTCTCTCTAGGCCCCCCTCCACTTGTATAAAATACTAAAAAATTCAGCCATTATAGACTGTACAATATTAATTGACATGGAGAAAGACAGTTTGGGGTCACTCTGTCTCTCTAGGCCCCCCTCCACTTGTATAAAATACCAAAAAATTCAGCCATTATAGACTGTACAATATTAATTGACATGGAGAAAGACAGTTTGGTTTCTGTCTCTCTAGGCCCCCCTCCACTTGTATAAAATACTAAAAAATTCAGCCATTATAGACTGTACAATATTAATTGACATGGAGAAAGACAGTTTGGGGTCACTCTGTCTCTCTAGGCCCCCTCCACTTGTATAAAATACCAAACAATTCAGCCATTATAGACTGTACAATATTAATTGACATGGAAAAAGCCAGTTTGGTTTCTGTCTCTCTAGGCCCCCCTCCACTTGTATAAAATACCCAAAAATTCAGCCATTATAGACTGTACAATATTATGAAAAATGGACAAAGCCAGTTTAGGGTCACTCTGTCTATGACACCCTACCCTTAAGGATAAATTGCCCTAACAGCAGCCTTTCAAGATGGTATGTGATATGGAAATGCCACAAGTCCCTTTCCTCTTTGGGGGTAGATTGCACCCTACACTTACATAGAAAGTTTTAAAAAGATGTTACCGGCATCATCTTCAGCTTAATCCTCACCCTCATCAGTGTGTACGTCATCATCACAGACTATCAATTCATCGCCGCTTGAATCCGCCATTAGAGAACAGTCAGTGCTTCGATGTCTTGGATGGTGAAGGCCTTCCTCGTGGAAGATGTAGTTCATTTTTATAAACATCATTTTCTCCACATTTTTGGGAAGTAACCTTCTACGGCGATCACTGACTAAGTTCCCTGCTGTGCTGAACACTCGTTCAGAGTACACACTGGAGGGTGGGCAGCTTAGGTATTGCAAAGCAAGTTTGTACATGGGTTTCCAAATGGCCTGCTTTTCTTCCCAGTAAGGAAAGGGACTGTCTGACATTTCCATATCAACTACCTCTTGAAAGTAATCCTCCACCATCCTTTGCATGTTTATACTCATATTGGATGGAGTTATGGGCAAAGTGACACATTTTTTTGAAAAATCCTTCAAACCAGCCCAGATGTTAAATTGTTCTGGTCTGCCCCCTGTGTCTTCCCTGCTTCTTTTTTGGAAATTTAATTTTTTACGAGCAACAGCTTGAGAAAGTGAAGGAGGACACGTCGTCAAGCCGAGGCCCAGTTCAGCGACCAACTTGCTGAGCAATAGCTCCTTGCAAAAGTTCACATCTCGCTCATTTACAAGTAAAGACTCAATGTAGGTTTTAAACCTTGGATCAAGCACAGTGGCCAAAACGTACTGATCCGAGTTCAAGATCTTAATAACTCGAGGATCATTGTGAAGCGAATTAAGTACTTGATCGACAAGGCCAACATACTTTGCTGAATTGCTTGCTTTCAGCTCCTCCTTCATTTTCTCAAGCTGCTTTTCCAATAGTCTAATTAAAGGAATGACTTGGCTCAAACTAGCACTGACCTCACATGTCACAACTTCAAATGGTTTCAGCACCTTGCACAGCACTGAAAGGATTCCCCACTGTGCAAGAGTGAAATACATCCCCCCTCCTTTCCCAATGTCATGACTTGTGCAATATGCTTGGATGGCTTTGCGCTGTTACTCCATCCTCTGAAGCATGTACAGGGTGGAATTCCACCGAGTTACCACCTCTTGCTTAAGTTGGTGGCAGGGCAAGTTAAACTGCTCTTGGAGCTGCTGTAATCTCCTACATGCTGTGGCTGAATGCCTGAAATGGCCTGAAATTTTACGGGCCACCGAAAGCATCTCCTGCACCTCACGGTTATTTCGTAGGAAGCTCTGCACCACCAAGTTGATGGTGTGAGCAAAACAGGGAATATGTTGGAAATCACCCAGCTGTAATGCTCGCACTATATTGTTGGCGTTATCTGAAATGACATACCCTGGGGAGAGTCCGAGTGGTATAAGCCATGCATCAATCACATCTCTCAGTTTGCATAACAAATTGTCAGCCGTATGCCTGTTAGTGAAGCCGGTGATACAAAGAGTGGCCTGCCTGTGACAAATGTTACGTAGTGGTGTACATGCTGCTGCTGTTCCTGCTGGTGAAGGTGAATGACCAACCCAGTGGGCTGTCACAGTCATATAGTCTTTGGTTTGGCCACTTCCACTTGTCCACATATCTGTGGTTAAGTGAACAGTGGGCAGAATGGCATTTTTCAGCGCAATCTCTACATTTTTACACACTTTTTGGTATAGTTGTGGAATAGCTTTACGGGAGAAATGGTGTCGCGATGGAATTCTGTAACGCGGACACAAAACCTCAATTAACTGTGAAAAACCAGCTGCGTTTATTGTGGAGATTGAACGCAGATCTAACACTAACATTGCAGCCATGGCGTCTGTGATTCGCTTGGCGACTGGGTGACTGCTGTCATATTTGCTTCCCCTCGCAAATGATTGTTTCACAGTTAATTGCTGAAATGTAGGACTGCTCATTTTATTAACCTGCCTCATGGGGATGACGATTCACCCCCAGCAGCAGCAACAGCAGCAGCAGGACTAACGCTTTATTCAGATGAATCAATAATAGTGCTGGAGTCATCCAGCCTTAAGTGGGATGCCGGGCTAACTCCGAGCGCTACTGAGGATATTGATGAGGATGGTGTGGTGGGTGTATTTTGTAGCCGTCGGTATGTCGGTGAGCGGAGGGTCTTAGCTGATGAGGGAGTGCTTGTATTCTTTTGGGAAGAACTTTCAGCTTTTCCCAACACTTTGCCATGAACTCTCGTTAAATGGCGTAACATAGACGAGGTTCCAAGATGGTTAAGGTCCCTCCCTCGACTGACTGTGGCTTCACATACACTACAAATGGCTATACAATTGTTGTCTGGATTTGGGTAGAAATAATTCCACACATAAGAAGTGGATTTTTTTGTTTTATGCCCAGGCATGACAATGGCCTTTTTCTTGTCACGTGCCAGAACTGCTGCCACTGGTGCAGGACTTACAGAAACAACCTCATCCTCATCAACATCCTCATTAGCGCCCTCGTCGCCTACACAAATCTCCCCCTCATCCTCTTCTAATTCCAAAGTGGCATCCTCAATTTGGGTATCACCGGCTACACTCGGGCTATTAAGGCACACATCAGCAGAATGCTCACGATTAGACATCCCACTGTTGGATGGACTCTCCACAGGGATTGTTGTCATTTGTGAATCAGAGCAAATATTCTCCTGTAATGCCTCACTGTTATCTTGCAGCTCGGCTTTGACGCGTAACAGTAGTTGTGCACCAATTGTAGGCTGGGTAACTTTTTGGGATCTGCCACTAATAGCCAAAGGTGAAGGCCTCATTCTCTCTTTGCCACTGCGTGTGTAGAATGGCATGCTTGCAATTTTTTTTTTATCGTCACTTAACTTTTGCTCAGTTACACTTCTTTTTCGCTTCAATACAGTAAATTTTTTTTTGGTTTTTGTTTTTTGCACTAATTTGAAAACACTCTGTTGTTTGACATCGCCTTGGCCAGATGACGTACTGGGAACACTAACATCAGGACTGGTGACAGAACCTGGTTGCTCATTCAGATCATATGTGGACTGCTTTGAATCCATTCTGAGCGCAAACCACTGGGGAGTGCTAAAAATTATTTAGTAGATACTGTTGACAGATATGACTTTTGACAGCCAGAAATATTAATGCACAATTAGGGAGGACACCCCAAAAGCACTGAGGAGTGCTAAAAATTATTTAGTAGATACTGCTGACAGATATGACTTTTGACAGCCAGACATATTAATGCACAATTAGGGAGGACACCCCAAAAGCACTGAGGTGTGCTAAAAATTATTTAGTAGATACTGCTGACAGAAATGACTTTTGACAGCCAGAAATATTAATGCACAATTAGGGAGGACACCCCAAAAGCACTGAGGAGTGCTAAAAATTATTTGGTAGATACTGCTGACAGGTATGACTTTTGACAGCCAGAAATATTAATGCACAATTAGGGAGGACACCCCAAAAGCACTGAGGAGTGCTAAAAATTATTTAGTAGATACTGCTGACAGATATGACTTTTGACAGCCAGAAATATTAATGCACAATTAGGGAGGACACCCCAAAAGCACTGAGGAGTGCTAAAAATTATTTAGTAGATACTGCTGACAGATATGACTTTTGACAGCCAGAAATATTAATGCACAATTAGGGAGGACACCCCAAAAGCACTGAGGAGTGCTAAAAATTATTTAGTAGATACTGCTGACAGATATGACTTTTGACAGCCAGAAATATTAATGCACAATTAGGGAGGACACCCCAAAAGCACTAAGGAGTGCTAAAAATTATTTAGTAGATACTGCTGACAGATATGACTTTTGACAGCCAGAAATATTAATGCACAATTAGGGAGGACACCCCTAAAGCACTGAGGAGTGCTAAAAGTTATTTAGTAGATACTGCTGA
Source organism: Mixophyes fleayi (assembly GCF_038048845.1). Taxonomy (NCBI): domain Eukaryota; kingdom Metazoa; phylum Chordata; class Amphibia; order Anura; family Limnodynastidae; genus Mixophyes; species Mixophyes fleayi. The sequence goes on from NC_134405.1 coordinate 197,126,162, forward strand.
CAGATATGACTTTTGACAGCCAGAAATATTAATGCACAATTAGGGAGGACACCACAAAAGCACTGAGGAGTGCTAAAAATTATTTAGTAGATACTGCTGACAGATATGACCTTTGACAGCCAGAAATATTAATGCACAATTAGGGAGGACACCCCAAAAGCACTGAGGTGTGCTAAAAATTATTTAGTAGATACTGCTGACAGAAATGACTTTTGACAGCCAGAAATATTAATGCACAATTAGGGAGGACACCCCAAAAGCACTAAGGAGTGCTAAAAATTATTTAGTAGATACTGCTGACAGATATGACTTTTGACAGCCAGAAATATTAATGCACAATTAGGGAGGACACCCCAAAAGCACTGAGGAGTGCTAAAAATTATTTAGTAGATACTGCTGACAGATATGACTTTTGACAGCCAGAAATATTTATGCACAATTATGGGGGACACCCCAAAAGCGCTGGGGAGTGCCAAATATGAAGAAAAAAATAATAAACCTCTATCCTCCTCTCTGCACTAGCGATTTTGGTTAGAGCAATTGCAAGAACAATATTGTATTCTCTGTCCCTGCTCTAATTAGCCTATGACTACACCCTGCTCTCTCCCTCTGTCAAATGGCGATGGATTGCTGTGGAGGCGTGTATTTATAAAGTTGAAGTATCGCGAGAACCGAGCCCCGAGATCCGACGACGTCACAATGACGTTCGGCCTCGATTTGGATTCGGAATGGGCGGGAGAGTACCGAGCTGCTCAGCTCGGTACTCGGATACCCAAAGTTCGGGTGGGTTCGGTTCTCGGAGAACCGGACCCGCCCATCTCTAGTCTAAATAGACGTGCATATGTATTACCTTCCTCTTTGCTGCTGTTTCATCAGTATTGCACAAAGTGTTTGTAATCTGCCCTTTTTATCAAAGGTACCTAACTATATTATAATTTTTTGGGGAATTAGGGCTGATTCAAAGCTCAGTGATGAACTTGGTTTTGCTGTGAATTTCAATGGCTCTTTTGAATGCATTGTCTGGCACCCTGTATTGGTATGGGTCTGATAAAAGCACGCATCCAGAGGGGGGGAGGGGGTTAGCGCTCGTTGCCATGTATATGTAGCTGTAGAATTACCATAGTTATCCAAGGAATGGGTGGAGCGATCAAATGAATCATAACTGATTTCATAATCCAAAGACAATACCATCTTGCACCACTTTTCTTTTCTACCACTGCTGTGTGGCAATATTTCCTAGTTGTGCTATGAACTGCTGTGTGTTTGTTTCATTGCTCTGTCGCTTAGCATCCAGCCAGGTCACTGCAGTCTTTGAAAGTGTATGAAAATAATATTGTGACCTGTGAGGTGGTCAAAATTGACTGCAAATGACTTGAAATTAGTGTTATTGAGGTTAATAATAATGTAGGGGGGAAAAAAAAAGCAAAAATATGTGATTTTATAAAAAAAATTGTAATCCAAAACCAAAACCAAAACACGCAAGGGCGGTTTTGCCAAAACCAAAACCAAAACACAAAGTTAATCCAGATCCAAAATTAAAACCAGAACATGGGTGTCAGTGAACATCTTTAATCAAAAGCGGGCAGCACGGTTGCTTAGTGGTTAGCACTTTTGCCTTACAGCACTGGGGTCATGAATTCTATTCCAGACCATGGCTTTATCTGTGTGGAGTTTGTATGTTCTCCCCGTGTTTGCATGGTTTACCTCTGGGTGCTCCGGTTTCCTCCCACACTCCAAAACCATACTGGTAGGTTAATTGGCTGCTATCAAATTTACCCTAGTCTGTCTGTATGTGTGTGTCTGTGCTAGGGAGTTTAGATTGTAAGCTCCAATGGGGCAGGGACTGATGTGAGTGAGTTCTCTATACAGCGCGGCGGAATTAGTGGCGCTATATAAATAAATGATGATGATGATGATGATAATGAAAAGTGTAATACATTACACAATTCCTCTATTACGTACTAGTCAGTAACAGTCACTGCTAAGTTTTCCAAGACAATGTTAGGATAAAACGAAGCCATAAATTATTTAGATATTCTTTGATTATAGCAAAAATTGAATACTATAAAACTATGTCTATTTTTTTAATATCAAACCTGCACAATGATAAACTTGATTGTCACTCCCATGTCCATGAATTTGCAGTTGTAGGCAAACTTAGGCTGGGTACGCACTGGAGAATTTTCGTCCAATAATTGGGCAAATCAGCATCCACACAACCGTTCGGTCGGAAGTTGGGTTAGTGTGTATAGTGACACGATGGTTGAAAGTCGTTCCATAGTGTCGATTGTCAGCTCATGTGGTTGGTTATACTGTTTAATATTTACCGACCAATCCACCTAACGATCATGTAGTGTGTATAAGTTTCTGATAGATCCACGAGCAGCTGCCGATAGTTCCTCAAGCTGTGACTCCTTAGGGGTGGCGTGTATGTTAATTTCTGATGCCTGTACCTCTCATACGTGGCACAGTGTCTGTATGACACTCATTTGGTAATTAGGTGCTTCTAGCAGTAAAGCAATATCAGGTGTCTATTGCATTAATGTGTACAGCATATGTCTGTTTGTGTTTCCTATAGATGTGTACAGATGTATTCTTTATATATGTCTGTCTGGTTGCATATTAGTACATCTGTCAAAATGGTAATGCATCTTGTACCTGTGTTCTGTAACCCTTTACATGTACATTCAAAATGTTTTATAATCAAAGCTTTATTAATTTGTTAATGCATATATTCTGTATAATGGGGGTGACTAATTGGAGCAGTTCCTGGAATGTGGGTTCATTAATTTTCAGGAAATTCCTGAAGTCATTGGGGTTGTTGTCAGCTATCTCCGGTAGCAGGGGCATATGTGAGAATGAGTCTCTCCTCTTGAACTACTCTTTGGTCCAACAAGATCTGTTCTTTCTGCTTCTTTCCCTTCGGGTCTGTACTTGCATTTTTCTTGCAACAGCGAGCAGAAAAAGAGCAGTGGCTTGTTGTTCTTCAACGTATCCATATTAGTGAAAAAATTTTTGTTTATGTGCGGTTGCGAACGAACGTACACTGTACACGTGCTAACGAATGTATGAAGAAAACGTGTTACCTACTCTTTTTTATGAGGTTTGGGGTGGATACTATTGAACGTGCTCTGCCCTTTATTTAATTTTTGGGGATATCGTTACATTGACCTCATAAGTTGTTTCAGTGTGTACAAGATTCTAATGTTTGCTCACAACAATTTGGCTGTGAAAAGTCGCTGCCCGGACGGTTGTTCTTTTGTTAATTGCCTAAACATGACTAGTGTATATGCATTAATCTTCCGAGCGATCGGACCTTCGGTCGAAGGTAAAGTCATTGTAGATAACACGGTGTCACGGGCACTAGGAGTCTTTACCCAGGGATCACCAGGTGATAGGCTTACCAGAGCAGTATAGGTGGTAATATGGTACTCTGGTAGCAGGGTGATCACGGAACAGGAAATAGCAGATGATGAGATGCTCAGGAAAGTCTATGACTAGCAGCACTGGCAATATGGAGGCAGTAATACACGAGGAACTGTATGGACAAAGGACACGTGAAGGTAGTCAGTGGTCTGCGGTAGCAAGTTGTACCACTGCTATAGTGAGGAGGAATGTCCAACAGAAACGAGGAGGTGATGAGAGTCAGCGGTCTGCGGATAGCAAGTTGTACCGCTGTCTGAGTGAAGGAATGGAATCCAAGTGGAGGTATCCGGGGAGTCAGTGGTCTGCGTTAGCAAGTTGTACCACTGCTATGTGAGAGGATACTGGAACAGGTGAAACTGTAAACAGGGGTCAGTGGTCTGCCACTAGCAAGTTGTACCACTGAATATATATGTGAGGAGGTGCACGGGGAGAGACTGCAACACAATATATACACGGGCACCTTGACTTTGAACCACAGTGATATGCACAATATAAATGTATAGATGACTGAACAATACTGCCAATATAGAAAGTCTCTTGAAGTAGTCCAGCATAAGATAACACAGTCAATGATGGCAATAGACTCAGCGGATAGCACACTCCAGAGGAGAACCAACACAGTCCAGCAAGGTATGCAATACACAGCACAGTCAATGAGAAGTATGCATACCGTGGTTCAGGAGGCAGTCAGACAGGAGTGCAGAGATACCTGAACGGCAGGAGGTCGGCAGGATGCGAAGTCCCTGGATGGGTGAAGCGGTGGTCTAGTAGGTGCAGCGCACGGGTAGGTAGACCAGCAGGGAACACAGGAAAGCGTGGAGAGCGGATCAGCAGTAGATGGATGAGTAGTGCTGAGGAGTAGCAGCAGCGGGTCTCTGCGGGAACACGGAGGTAGCCAATAGCAACCAGCAGGTGCAGTAACGATGGGACACGGGAGAGCAGAGTTGAACAGGCACTGTTGATCACGGAGAATAGCGGGTAGCAATAGTGGAGGCAGACTCAAGGAAACACGGGAGCGTTGACAAGGACTGAAGACCGAAGCGCACAGAGGCAGCGGATAGGAATCAGCCAAACAGTCACGATGAAACACAGACGGGTTGCAGGTTGAAGACTGTAGTGCACGGAGGCAGCGGATAGGAATCAGCTAGCAGTCATGATGATGAAACACAGACGAGTTGCAGGTTGAAGACTGTAGTGCACGGAGGCAGCGGATAGGCATCAGCTAACAGTCCCAATGATACATGGTAGAGTTGAAGTGGTTAGAAGACTGTAGTGCACGGAGGCAGCGGATAGGCATCAGCTAACAGTCCCAATGATACATGGTAGAGTTGAAGTGGTTAGAAGACTGTAGTGCACGGAGGCAGCGGATAGGAATCAGCTCACAGTCACGATGATACAGTAGATGGTAGAAGTGGTATGGGAACCACAGTAGCAGAAGTGGTTTGGAAACCACAGAGGTAGAAGTGGTTTGGAAACCACAGGAATCAGCAGGGCTGAATAAACAAGGAAACACAGGAACACCTTCAGAGACTCATGGGGAATGAGACTCCAAGATCAGGCAATGTGGTGATGACCACAGGTGCTTAATATAGGGAGGTTGCCTGATCTGCCAATTAAGTTAAAGGAACATACACTGGAGGTATAGAAAGGGCTGCGCATGCGCAGTCCCTCAGGATGGAGGACGGCCACGGTTCCTAAATGTCCGGGAAGAAGCACTCACAGTCCGGTGAGTGACAGTACCCCCCCTTTTAAAGGTGGGCACAGAACGCCTGGAACCGGGCTTGTCCGGATTTTTGGAATAAAACTTCTTCAGAAGGGCAGGAGCATTAAGATCTTCAGCTTTGATCCATGAACGCTCCTCAGGACCAAAGCCCTTCCAATGAACGAGGAAACGGAGGACTCCTCGCGAAATTTTTGCATCCAATACCTCAGTAATCTCGAAATCCTCCTCCTGATGAACTTGAACTGGCTGCGGTGCTGAGGAAGGAGTCGAGAAACGGTTGATGATGAGAGGTTTGAGCAAGGACACATGGAAGGCATTGGAGATCCGAAGATTCTTAGGAAGAAGAAGTTTAACACATACTGGATTGATAACTTGAATGATCCTATATGGACCAATAAAACGAGGGGCGAATTTCATAGATGGAACCTTCAAACGAATATTTTTGGTAGATAACCAAACCCGATCTCCAATTTTTAGTGGTGGAATAGCCCGCCTCTTCTTATCTGCGAAAGACTTATATTTGTTAGATGTCTTCTTTAAACAGGTTTTGACCTGAGACCAGATATTTTTGAAGGTCTGACAAGCAGTCTCCACAGCAGGAACTTGGGTGGGCGGGAGGGCAGGAAATTCCGGAAAAGACGGATGGTGACCGTAGACCACAAAGAATGGAGTTTTGGATGATGACTCATGGTACATGTTGTTATGGGCGAATTCAGCCCAAGGGAGCAATTCTACCCAGTTGTCTTGGTTGGCTGAAGAGAACATCCTAATAAAAGTCTCAAGATCTTGATTGACTCGTTCCGTTTGTCCGTTGGATTGCGGATGGTAAGACGATGAGAGTGCTAATCGTATGCCCAAGGTTTTACAAAGGGCCCGCCAGAATCTGGAAACGAATTGTACTCCTCTATCTGACACAATCTCAGACGGACATCCATGGATGCGGAAGATTTCTTTAATGAAATGTTCAGCCAGAGTAGACGAGGAAGGTAAACCGGACAGAGGGACGAAATGAGCCATCTTCGAAAATCTGTCTACCACTACCCAAATAGTATTGTGATTCTTACTTGGTGGCAAATCCGTAACGAAATCCATACTAATATGGGTCCAAGGCTTGGACGGAATGGGTAGTGGTCGCAGCAACCCTGCTGGAGTTCTGCGGGAGGATTTGAACTGAGAACATAAATCACAGGAAGCAATAAACTCTTTGACGTCTCTCCTCATTGAAGGCCACCAGTAACTACGAGAGAGAATCTCAAAGGTCTTATGTTCACCGGCGTGTCCAGAAAAACGAGAGGCATGGAACCACGAAAGGATTTTCCTCCTCAGAGTAGGAGGCACGAGGGTCTTCCCAAATGGTAGCATTTTGGTGGATGAAGCAGCCAGAGAAATACATTTGGGGTCTAGAATAGCATGGTTGGGAACCTCTTCTACATCAGAGGACGTCACAAAAGCTCGAGATAGAGCGTCAGCTTTCTTGTTCTTAGCAGCTGGTTTGAAGGTTATAATTAATTCAAAACGGGAAAAGAAAAGAGACCATCTTGCTTGACGAGGGTTCAAGCATTGAGCAGATTGCAAATATGACAAGTTCTTATGATCCGTGAAGATCGTCACCGGATGGCGAGCTCCTTCCAACAAGTATCTCCATTCCTCTAATGCAGCTTTGATGGCCAGCAACTCCTTGTCCCCGATAGTATAGTTTTTCTCTGCGGGCAGAAGACCCCGAGAGTAGAAGGCACAAGGATGTAATTTTTGTTGCTCCGAGCGTTGGGAGAGAATAGCTCCTAAGCCCACATTAGAGGCATCTACTTCTAGGAAGAAGGGGAGTGTCACATCAGGTTGTCGCAGAATGGGAGCAGACGAGAAGGACTCTTTGAGGATTTGAAAGGCTTGGAGAGCCTCAGATGACCATTGCTTAGTATTAGCCCCTTTCCGAGTTAAGGCCACAATGGGAGATGCAATGGATGAGAAGTCTTGAATGAAGCGTCTATAGTAATTGGCAAAACCTAAAAAACGCTGGATGGCACGAAGAGTAGTTGGCTGAGGCCAATGTAGTACAGCATTTACTTTGTCTGGATCCATCTTCAGGCCAACTCCGGAAACTATATACCCCAAGAATGGAATCTGGGGTAACTCGAATGAACATTTTTCCAATTTACAGAACAATGAGTTTTTCCGTAGTCTGGAGAGGACCTCTGCCACATGTTGGTGATGAGAAGGCAGGTCCTGTGAGAAGATCAATATGTCGTCCAGGTAGACAACGACACATACATATAATAAGTCCCGAAAGATCTCATTGATGAAACCCTGGAAAACCGCGGGGGCATTACACAGCCCGAAGGGCATTACTAAATATTCGTAATGCCCATCTCTGGTGTTAAACGCGGTCTTCCATTCGTCACCGGAACGGATTCTAATTAAATTGTAGGCACCACGAAGATCCAACTTAGTAAATATCCGAGCTCCCTTGATGCGATCAAATAGCTCAGTGATCAGCGGAATGGGATACCGATTCTTGATAGTAATGGCGTTGAGTCCACGAAAATCTATACAAGGGCGTAATGATCCATCCTTCTTTTTGACGAAGAAGAACCCAGCTCCAGCGGGAGAGGTGGAAGGTCGAATGAACCCACGCTGGAGATTCTCCCGTATGTACTCAGATGTGGCTTGAGTTTCAGGTAACGAGAGAGGATAGACCCGACCCCTGGGAGGAGTCTTGCCAGGTAGAAGGTCGATCGGACAATCCCAAGAACGATGAGGAGGAAGACGTTCAGACTGAGCTTTATCAAACACATCGGCAAATGAAGCATACTGAGGAGGGAGTCCCGGGGAGGAAGATGAGATGGAAGATTGCTGTACTTTAAGAGGAATAACTTGAGAGAGACAACGATGGTGACATTCAGGCCCCCAAGACGTAACTTGAGGGGTGCGCCAGTCAATCTGGGGAGAGTGACATTGAAGCCATGGAAGGCCTAAGACAATCGGACTTGTCGTAACAGGAAGAATTAAAAACGAAATTTCTTCATGGTGTAGTACACCAATCTGAAGGGTTACTGGAGACGTACTCTGGGTGATGAGACCATTGATGAGACGTGATCCATCTATAGCCGTCACAGTAATGGGTGTTTTTAAAGTGATCACTGGTAGGGACCATTGATTCACTAGTGATTTAGAAATGAAATTTCCTGCTGCTCCGGAATCAATCAATGCCTGTGACTCAAAGGATTTAGTAGCAAAGGAAATCGTAACATCGAAAGCGCAGACTTTAGATTTCCTAGACAATGGAGAGGACTCCAGGGACCCTAACTTCACCTCTCCAGAACTAGTTAGGGCCTGGCATTTCCCGATTTCTTAGGGCAAGAACTGAGCATATGTGTGGAATCAGCACAATAGATACAGAGTCTATTCTTTACTCTTCGTTTCCTCTCTTCTAAAGATAATTTGGAACGTCCTATCTCCATGGGAATCACAGAAGGTGAAACTGGACGAAATTGAGGGTTTAAACGAAGAGGTGCTTTAGCAGACGTTGTTTTCTCAGATTCTCTTTCACGAAATCTCATGTCTACACGATGGCAAAGAGAGATCAAATCTTCTAGTGACGAAGGAAGCTCTTGGGTAGTCAGTGCATCTTTAATTTTATCGGAGAGCCCCTGCCAGAAGGCGGCAACTAATGCTTCAGTGTTCCACTGAAGTTCAGAGGCTAAGATCCTAAATTGAATGACATACTGTCCTACTGTATGGGAGCCTTGTCGCAAACGAAGAATGCTGGAAGCAGCGGAGGTCACACGACCTGGTTCATCGAACACACTTCGGAACGTGGAAATGAATTTGGCACTATCTTGTAGAATTGGATCGTTTCTTTCCCACAGAGGGGAGGCCCAAGCCAGGGCTTGTCCAGAAAACAATGAGATAAGATAGGCCACTCTGGAACGATGGGTAGAAAAATTTTGAGGTTGGAGTTCAAAATGGACTGAACATTGGTTAAGGAAACCTCTACAAGTTTTGGGGTCCCCGTCATATTTTGACGGAGTAGGCAGGTGAAGCGTAGGAGCTGTAGACACCTGGGATGGCACTGGGGAAACGGAGGAAAGCACAGGAGCTTTAATACTAGCTGTAACAGTCTGTCCAGATGTTCCTTGGGAGGTTAACGATTGGTAACATTGAAGTAACAGCTGTTGGCGAGCATCCTGTTGCTCCACACGACTGACCAGATGCTGCAGCATCTCTTTAGCAGTAGGTTCCGTATCTGGGTCTGTCATGGCCTGATCTTACTGTCACGGGCACTAGGAGTCTTTACCCAGGGATCACCAGGTGATAGGCTTACCAGAGCAGTATAGGTGGTAATATGGTACTCTGGTAGCAGGGTGATCACGGAACAGGAAATAGCAGATGATGAGATGCTCAGGAAAGTCTATGACTAGCAGCACTGGCAATATGGAGGCAGTAATACACGAGGAACTGTATGGACAAAGGACACGTGAAGGTAGTCAGTGGTCTGCGGTAGCAAGTTGTACCACTGCTATAGTGAGGAGGAATGTCCAACAGAAACGAGGAGGTGATGAGAGTCAGCGGTCTGCGGATAGCAAGTTGTACCGCTGTCTGAGTGAAGGAATGGAATCCAAGTGGAGGTATCCGGGGAGTCAGTGGTCTGCGTTAGCAAGTTGTACCACTGCTATGTGAGAGGATACTGGAACAGGTGAAACTGTAAACAGGGGTCAGTGGTCTGCCACTAGCAAGTTGTACCACTGAATATATATGTGAGGAGGTGCACGGGGAGAGACTGCAACACAATATATACACGGGCACCTTGACTTTGAACCACAGTGATATGCACAATATAAATGTATAGATGACTGAACAATACTGCCAATATAGAAAGTCTCTTGAAGTAGTCCAGCATAAGATAACACAGTCAATGATGGCAATAGACTCAGCGGATAGCACACTCCAGAGGAGAACCAACACAGTCCAGCAAGGTATGCAATACACAGCACAGTCAATGAGAAGTATGCATACCGTGGTTCAGGAGGCAGTCAGACAGGAGTGCAGAGATACCTGAACGGCAGGAGGCCGGCAGGATGCGAAGTCCCTGGATGGGTGAAGCGGTGGTCTAGTAGGTGCAGCGCACGGGTAGGTAGACCAGCAGGGAACACAGGAAAGCGTGGAGAGCGGATCAGCAGTAGATGGATGAGTAGTGCTGAGGAGTAGCAGCAGCGGGTCTCTGCGGGAACACGGAGGTAGCCAATAGCAACCAGCAGGTGCAGTAACGATGGGACACGGGAGAGCAGAGTTGAACAGGCACTGTTGATCACGGAGAATAGCGGGTAGCAATAGTGGAGGCAGACTCAAGGAAACACGGGAGCGTTGACAAGGACTGAAGACCGAAGCGCACAGAGGCAGCGGATAGGAATCAGCCAAACAGTCACGATGAAACACAGACGGGTTGCAGGTTGAAGACTGTAGTGCACGGAGGCAGCGGATAGGAATCAGCTAGCAGTCATGATGATGAAACACAGACGAGTTGCAGGTTGAAGACTGTAGTGCACGGAGGCAGCGGATAGGCATCAGCTAACAGTCCCAATGATACATGGTAGAGTTGAAGTGGTTAGAAGACTGTAGTGCACGGAGGCAGCGGATAGGCATCAGCTAACAGTCCCAATGATACATGGTAGAGTTGAAGTGGTTAGAAGACTGTAGTGCACGGAGGCAGCGGATAGGAATCAGCTCACAGTCACGATGATACAGTAGATGGTAGAAGTGGTATGGGAACCACAGTAGCAGAAGTGGTTTGGAAACCACAGAGGTAGAAGTGGTTTGGAAACCACAGGAATCAGCAGGGCTGAATAAACAAGGAAACACAGGAACACCTTCAGAGACTCATGGGGAATGAGACTCCAAGATCAGGCAATGTGGTGATGACCACAGGTGCTTAATATAGGGAGGTTGCCTGATCTGCCAATTAAGTTAAAGGAACATACACTGGAGGTATAGAAAGGGCTGCGCATGCGCAGTCCCTCAGGATGGAGGACGGCCACGGTTCCTAAATGTCCGGGAAGAAGCACTCACAGTCCGGTGAGTGACACACGGTTGGAAAATTCTTTAGTGTGTACCTAGCCTTACTTAGCCATGGAACACTTGGTGGAATTGGTGTGTGTTGTGTACTTTGGTCGGACGCCATGAACACACCGAGTGCAGAGGAGTCTAGTGTAGTTTGTTCTTTACCTCTGTCCTGGATCTGGTGTGGTCTCCACAGCAATGTGGTGGAAACTCATCCCCTGGCTCCGGGCAAGTTGGAGGAATAGATGGTGATAAAAGATTAATGATCATTGCCAGTGAAACATGCAGTAAGATTGCTTGGTAATAAACCATACCTGACTTAGGAGAAATGTTAATCTAATAAAATGGAATATGATAGATGGTTTATATAGTATGAGAAGTATATAGAGTGTAACATTGAGAAAGAAGCTCTGCAGTTAAGGGGTTACAAGAAATCCCACTGAACGCTGCCCACTGTTATCAGTATGTTTTGCTGTGATTCTGCACTGGTAGACCCAGTGTAATGTCACAATGTCACATGCACAGGCCCTGTAGACAACAAGCACTGGAGGTTATCAGCAGGCAATAAATAACATTAAAATATATATGAGAGGGGTGAAGAGGCTCTGACAGAGTTCAGATCTCACCCCAAGGATCAAACAAAAGAGATGCATCTTCATTTTAAAGAAGGGAGTCTCCTTTTCATATTAGGTGCTGCTCTTTTACGGCTCCATGGAACTGTGTGATTTTACACTTTGATTACAGATTATTGACTTGCAATCATCTAATATAATTTACTGTTTGCCTACAAACTGTGCCACCTGCCTTGCTTATATACTTAGATTTGGTCTGTGTCTATTGTGTATAAATATTAGAGATGAGCGGGCTCGGATATCTGAAATCCGAGCCCACCCGAACGTTGCCGATCCGAGCCGGATCCGAGACAGATCCGGGTATTCCCGCCAATTGCAAAACTGAAACCGAGGCTCTGAGTCATAATCCCGCTGTCGGATCTCGCGATACTCGGATCCTATAAATTCCCCGCTAGCCGCCGCCATCTTCACTCGGGCATTGATCAGGGTAGAGGGAGGTTGTGTTAGGTGGTCCTCTGTCCTGCTATATCTCGTTCTGTGCTGTGCTGGGGAAATAACAATGCCCTTAGAAGGACACAGCCCAGCCCAGCCCAGCACAGCCCAGCACAGCACGAAAATTTTTAAAAAAAGTTATAAAAAAAAAAAAATTATAAAAAAAAGAAATTAAAAAAAAATATCCAAAAACAATCCTGCAGTATAAGTCCATTGGTACTGATATATTACAAAGTTCACTGATTCTGCAGAATAGACTGGGAATTAGTGGAAATGATTGTTATTGAATGTTATTGAGGTTAATAATAGCATAGGAGTGAAAATAAACCAAAAAACTTGATTTTAACACTTTTTATGTTTTTTTCAAAATAAATCCGAATCCAAAACCTTAAATCCGAACCAAAACCTTTCGTCAGGTGTTTTGCGATACAAATCCAAACCCAAAACCTCAAGCAAATCCGAATCCAAAACACAAAATACGAGACACCAAAAGTGGCCGGTGCACATCCCTAATAAATATATAATTTTTACCTACATTGCTTTATAAGGACACACTGAACTTTATTTTTGCTGAACTCTGCACATTTTATTTGTGCTGAACTCTGCATACTTTATACTAGTTGTGAACATTGAACACTTCACAATAACAACTATTTTCTGCCAGGTTTATGAATGCATGTATATAGGCACTGACACAGACATTTCTGGCCAAGTAAATGCTATATATTTAATTCCTATATATTTTCATGAAGACCTTGTTTTGTGTCAACCAATTTATTAAAGTAGCACCTTTTCTGTGACACCCTATAGTGAGACTTGAAACTTTATATTAGAGAATATCTTACATTCTTATATTTACCAGTTCACTTGCATCTATGTGCCTTGGATTGGTTTTTCTTTACAATATTGTTTCTTGGAAAATTCTGCCAAAATTCGCAGTGCATAGAATGTAAAAAAGCAAATCAGTAGGCGCTATATAAATAAATGTTAATGATGATGATGATAAGTATCAAGAAAGGCCACATGTATATAGCCTAATCAAAGGATATTACAGCACTATTTCTTCCTGGTTTGTTCTTGGGGAAATCATTTGTGTATGCTGCTATTTGTGATTGATGCTTTTGACATGATGTATAAAAATACCCAGTTAAATACATTTTTTACTAATTCCATTTGTGCATATTTTACAGTGCAGTCACTGGTGCAAAAATGCTACTATAATACTGAATGCGACTATCGATATTGAAAGATCTAGTAAAGCTGGAGTGTTGGATGGCTTTAACATACATTTGCAAATGTGTGCAACTAAGACTTTTGCATTTTTATCTACAGTAGAAATGACAGGTCTTTTGCTGGCTATAGCAGTGTGCTGGGGGAAAATTTTGTGTGTTTGTTCCTTTTAGGATAACCCCACCCTATCAAGCACCTGCTATAGCCTATAAATTGATTGAGCAGCTTCCACTTCCGTATTTGTTAAAGCTCATTTTAAATTAACATGTATGGGAAGTTCAAGGAGAAGTGTCATTGGCAAATCTTTTGTTTGTTTGAAACAATCCGGTGGTAGTAGGAACGAAAAGGAAATACCTGAACATTTTTAGGCAATGGGGCACTATCCAAATCCCGGTGTAAGTAGTGTTCAGTTTTATAGCATAACTGAATTAATTTGCATTTGTTGTCCCAGCTCTAATCATAGACTATAAATTCTGCAAAAGACAAATTTCCAAATACATTGTCAAATGTGCATTCTGTGGAATGCTGTGGCAAAGTAGGAGAAAGATTGTATAGTTGGAGCTATACACCTCTATAAAACAACATGTTCAAATTGAATTTGGGTGAATTCTGTGTGCCACATATGTGAAGCACTGTATATAAAGTTTCAGGCTTTCCTCATGTAACCAAACACGATTCTGTATGCTTACTTAGTGGAGGAATGTATTTGAATAAACAATGTTTTTCGATATTTCCACATCCTTTGTCCCATAGCGCAAGGATGTTTTGTATCTTCCCTTTCTCTTACTACATACATATATGTAATTATTATACATTTTACTGCTCCTTATGACTGAGTTTTTAATGCTCTCTCCACCTAGAAAAGAGCAAATAGAAACACCCTCCCGACAAATGCGATGACTGAGTATGACAATACACCCACACAGGGCCGCCATCAGATATCATGGGACCTAATACAAATGACGCAGACCGCCCCCCCTCCCCCTCCCAGATGAGCGCCCCCCCCCCCCCAAACAGAAAAACCTGAAAAAAAAACTGTAAAATATACTTACAGTTACAGTTACTGCGGTGGCCACACAATCATTGAGAAGGGAACATCACATGATCGCAGGGGCGGAGCAATGATTCCCCTGCGATCATGATTGGCAGCTGTCTGTCACAGGCAGATCACATGATCGCAGGGGAATGATTCCTCCACCCCTGCGATCGCATTCTCTGTCACGCTCACGGCCAGGCTGAAGACAGCAACAGACAGCAGCGCAGACCAGTGGAGACGCGCTGGAGACCAACGGAGACTGGAAGACAGCGGGCCCCTTGGTAAGTATGTGTTGCTCCGCCGCCGGGCCCCCTGGTGAGCACGGGCCCAGTACAACAGTACTCCCCGTACCCCCTTGATGGCGGCCCTGCACCCACATAACGTAATATAACCCTGGGAGAATTCGTTCCTTCAGGTCCTCTGCCTCCCAAGGGTGAGGAAGTTGCCCCAAAAGGGAGTACTGTAAAAATACAATGCAGGGTGACTCTCTGCGACTCATGTCAAAAGTCACTCAATGCATATAGGTTGGAGGAAATACAGCTCAAAAATAAACGTCCTCTTGAAATGATCAGCTTCTCTGTCACAGTAAAGTAAACTATTTTACAGATAACTGTTACATTATTGCAAATATGCAAAACACTAAAATACTCGCGCTCTAAAAATATTACCGTTAATACGGTAATATTGCGCATAAATACCGTTAATACGGTAATTTACTCGCTGGATTTCAGGTTGCAGCTCAGGGAGCTGAAATCCAGCGAGTAATTACCGTATTAACGGTAATATTTTTTAGAGCGCGAGTATTTTAGCGGTCTCGCTAACAATTGAATACCCCCCTAACAGTAGTCTCAGCTACCTGCCAAGTTCTGTTGTTGTGAATAAGGAACAGATGGGTGATAAGAACTATTGAATTTTCAAATTTAATTAATATATGTCAGCTGCAAATAGCTTTAATAATACTTGTTTTATTATCAGAAGGCTGTAGATAATTTCCTTTAAATTAACAATAAACTATTAAAAATATATATATTTTCTACCAATGATGATATTGCAAATAAATGGTCTCTTAGTTGGAATCACTGGCCACAGTTGTACCAATGTAGCAAGTGACAGCGCATAGATTTACTCTAACAAGCACAATGTCCTAACCGCACCCTGAGACATGGGATTGCTCATAAATGACTTTTTAATGCTGAAGAGCAACAGCCTTTCCAGATGAAGTCTCTCTTAAGTCGTTCAAGCTTAGTAAAATCTGACCATGCTAATTGGATTGATAGTGCCTGAAACAGAAGTATAAGGAGACTATGGGCTAGATTTACTAAGCTGCGGGTTTGAAAAAGTGGGGATGTTGCAACCAATCAGATTCTAGCTATCATTTTGTAGAAGGTACTAAATAAATTAAAGCTAGAATCTGATTGGATGCTATAGGCAACATCCCCACTTTTTCAAACCCGCAGCTTAGTAAATATAGCCCTATGTATTTCAACAAAGAACCCAATGGCTTCCACAGCTGCTGGTCTGAGGCTTACCTACATTGTGATTTTTTTTTATATCACTTTTTTTATTTTTTTAAACCCAATACATGTACCAGTCAGTACACTGTTATGTTAGTTCAATATTAGAACGCTAAATGATAATAATACGCCTGATTCATTAGCGATCGGATTTGCTGTTTTTTGCGGATAATTCGAAAATCTTCTCTGCGCATGCCCAAAAAAGGGAGATAAGAATGAAAATCTGTTGCGTATGCTAAGAGAAGAAGAATTTCTTAAGTCAAGATGAAAATCAATCGTAACTGCACTTAAGAAGTTTTCTGACCACTTAACAAACAAGGGTTGTGAAAGGGAGAGGAATGGGCGGAGATCCGAAATAAGTTAAGAAGAGTAGGCGTTATTTGTACTGACTTAAGAAGAGTAGGTGTTACCTCCATATCCATCAGATAGTTAAGAAAAAAACTGTGAGTTTTATCTTAACTCCTTGCTTAAACTTAAGGAAGCTCAGGGTCATGTTTAAATCCAAAGCAGCTACAGCAGCAGCACTGATTAACAACAATAAACTGTTCTAAAAGCATCGTTCGTGTAAAACACTCACAACTAAATATGCACAACATACATCTTAATACACTTCACCAATTGATTATTTATTTTATTTTATATTTATATCAAACATTAAACATTGTGTTAATTTTTTTAAAAGCAACCTGTTTTTAATTACAACCACCATTGTAATAAATCGCATTGTAAAGTGACTGATGAGTCAACAGTTAGTTCCTGATATTTGTTAAAAACAGCTAACAATTCGCTATTAATAATATGAAAGCATAACAGCTTACTTGAAGAAAATTGTACATACTTAAACCAAGCATATGCTTACATAAGATACACATAGTAAATCCACACAAACATGGGAAGGATATATAAACTCCAGAGAGATTCGTGAGGATTCAAACTCAGGTTTCTACTGTTGAAAGGTAGATTGTCTAACTGCTGCACCAAGGATGCAAGTGTAAACAATATGTGCATGAAATAGACTAGAAGGAAAAGCTGAGCATCAACTTCTCTTATAACAAGCTTTTTTCCTTTTTTAATTTTTATTAATGTCAATAATTACACTTTGAAATATTATACACATAAATCCTTGGTAGTGCACAGTTTAAATTTTTGGATATGGAAATTCAGTCATGTATAATAATAATTATAATAATAATTGGACTTCAAATTTTAACTTTTTTTTTGGGGGGGGGGGGCACTTAGTTTTTTATTAGCTTTCATCTGAGGATATTTCCTATGTCTTTGCAATCCAGTTTTTTGGAGCAGATGCTTCTCTGTGTTGTAGCTGCACACAATTTTCAACATGCTATGTAGCCATATTTCACAAAATGTAGCAGGAATCAATCTCATGAGCCCACTGATAAAAAGTGCACTGTCTAGCAACTAACCCAACATGCAAGTGGAAACAGTATGTCCATGAAATGGACTAGAAGGAAAAGCTGAGCATCAACGTCTCTCATAACAAACAATTTTACTTTAATAATTTTAATTAATGTAACAATCAATCAATTATATTATTATTTTCAATTCTAAAAATAAATATTGGAGCCCTAACTCCTTGGTACATGCACAGTTTAAATTTTTGGATATGGAAATTCCCAACACAACACATGCATTACTGCCAACATGAAGGTTTAAGGATAAACAATAAAGAATTACACACACACATTCTGTTGTTCTCCATCACGAAAAATGTGTCATAGGAAATTTATAAATGTAAATAAACATGGATGCGGATGTAACTGCTAAAAATTCACAATCATAAATATGTACGATACGTGCTATTACTTTTACCCTGAATTGCGGGCGGTGTGTCCAGTAACAAATATGAGATATAATAATTTAGATTTAGAGCACATGCCATAAGCAGTGAGGCAGTGACTATAGAGTAAAAAATACTCCCAATCAAATAAGATTAGGCTATTAATTAAATCTGAAAAAAACTAGGTAGATGACTATGAAAATGTTTTTATTTTTAAGATGAACAATTGATTTTATCTATCTTTCTAACATCTATTGTGCTAATTGGTAATTAATATTAATATTTATTTAATAATGTAGAAATACATTTTTGGACAACCCCTGAAATACTGACAACAATTAACATAGAATTGGGAGTATTTATATATCTACAGTCATGGCTACAAATGTCATAAAACAAGATACCAAGCACAAGAAAAAGGGGCTCCAAGCCCTATAGTAGTCCCTGGCCTTTGCCCCCCATGAAAATATTTGTTCCTACTCCTCTGATAACCACCAAAAAGACGGGAATTAGGCATAATTGTACAGGTTATAAAGTCTCTTAGGAAGCTTTCCCTGCATTATTTTGTATGTATTGACAAATTAAAGCTCTTTGATCATTTTTACTAACCTTCTCGGTAACTAGTTAGAGCCCACAGGGCGCTGCTCCATGCAGCCAATTTTCTCATTTAGAAAATACAGCTGCACAGAGCCACTTTAAAATGGTGGATGTGGGGTATGTGTGGGATCAATCACAGGCTATAATCTTTTTTTTTTTTTTGTGGCTTTTGATTGCCCCTAATGCTCTCACCTAACCCTTGGGGCTCTGGCTAGGGTAGAGAGAAGGTTAGTAAAGAGAAGGTAATCCAGCGTTAATAGAGCATTGTCAAAGGGCCAAAGGCAGTGTATTTTTTCTGCAATTAGTAAATCAATGCTATGTCATATAGGTTTACAATGAAGTGTATGGCTTCATGTGTTGGCTTTACTCTGTTCCAGGTTACGCACGTATTGCTGTTTATAGCCACTGGAAATTCTTGCACAAGTTAAGGACATGCCAAGCTAAATTACCTAAAAATATCATATGAGTCTATGTTATCCTGCTTATCTGATATTGAATGTCTCACCTCACATACCCAGCAATTCCTGCTCACACAGTGTGCTGTTCCTTACAAATTAAAGTATAGCACATGGCTATTTGCACAAGTTACAATGACGCTTAACCAACTACCTCTAATAATGCATCACTTCAATCGCAGATTTATATATGTGTATATATATATATATATATATATATATATATATATATACAGAATTAGTGGCGCTATATAAATAAATGGTGATGATGAGATATATATATATATATATATATATATATATATATATGTATTAAAATGTCACAGCTCAATAGCTTTACGCAGCAAGTTATACTTCTGTTTTTTTACAGATCATTTGTGACATGGGACTAATAACCTTGCAAACAGTACAATTGAAAATAAAGTGAACCCTCGCATTTATAGTACATTTAATAAAAACAGTACATAGGTATAATCCTTGCATAACCCACAATACAATTGCCCAATGAGAGACTCACACAGGAATGTCAAAGGCTGCATTCAGGTGAAAAGCTAATAAGATTAAGTCCTCAGTTTGTTTACAATCTGTTCATCTGCCTTTTGGAGCATGTGTAGTAGAAGCTATGGATTAACACCCATTATCCTATATGGAGATTCTGCCACAAATTCTGCATAATAAGTGACATGCACTAAAAAGGAGGTAAAATGGTATATCTTATTGTCTAAAATCCAACTGTAGCCAAACAACATGTCTTTGAAATGCAGTCTCTAATAGATAGCTTCCACATCAATTTATACCACCAATATGATTATATATTATACAGAATAGTGGTCCAATAACAACTGTGAGAATACCATCTTTGAATCCAGATGTGTTTTGTTTGTATTCTGCAAACAAATGCATGATAAGACTTAGCATACCAGATGGAGCTAACATCGCCAGATCTTAGTCTGTCATCGGGCACTCTAGCTGTCGAACCCACTGTGGCAGCTATAGTTCTACCCGTGCTTATGATAATATATTATCAGATGCATATGTGGGTGAGAACCTAGGATCCAGTGATCATCTAACAGTATGTTTTAACATAAAGGGCCTTATTCATTAAGGATCTTAAATTAAGAAGTTTCTTATTTCAGTCTCCTGGACAAAACATGTTACAATGCAAGGGGTGCAAACTAGTTTTCTGTTTTGCACATAAGTTAAATACCGACTGTTTTTTCATGTAGAACATTAGTCATAGAATTATATGTGCATGCCACTCCATTGTTACTTTTTCCCTTTGCTGATGTTTCATATATTAACATTGGGTTATGAATATGTATCAATTACTACCTCTATCTCTATGTAAAAAATGCAACACATATGTACATAAAAAGTACATATATCTATGATCATGTTCCGAAGATGCAGTTAAACATTTATTTTCACTGAATTGCCCAAAATGTAATTGATACTAGCCACTGATTGCCCAGTGTAAACATCACCACCCACAATCTCCTACTGATGAAGTGGGAATGCATGTAAGACTGTGGTTAATGTGTGTGAAATATAAACCTCCTCCCTTTCAAATTAAGAACCTGAATGCATGTAGCTCCCTGGGTAAATGAACAGACTCATCATTTGTATCGACGCAGTGTACTGCAGTCAACTATGCTGCATCATTTGGAGTGTTTTTCTGAAATGCATTATCTTTCCAGTGTTCTGAGATATTAATTACTGCAGACTTTTCATGATGCTTCACTCTCCATTCTCCCAACTCCTTTACCATGTAGATGTGCACCATGGTTTTGTACTGGCTGTCCACAATTCTACATTTCCGCTTTGGCTGTAGATGAGATATGAGGAGTGCACTATACACGCTTTTGACAAGACTTTTACTGGCCCGGTGTACACATGGCAGTTAAAAAGTATTGTCGGTCCTGTTCCATGTGTCAGAGAACCTGTCTCAAATCCATGTAAAGGGCACCTCTAATTCCAATACCAAAAGTACAAATTCCCTTTGAACGGATAGCCATGGACCTTGTGGGGCCACTGGAAAAATCCGCATGTGGGCACCAATATATACTAGTGGTGCTTGACTATACAACCAGCAATTCCCCTACAGAACATAATGTCCAGCACCATAGCTAGAGAACTTGTTTTGATGTTTACACACTTGGGAATACCCAAGGAAATTCCTACAAACCAGGGCACCCCGTTCATGTCCAAACTGATGAAGGACATGTGCCAGTTGTTAGGGGTGATGGCTCTTCACACCTCCATATACCATCCACAAACAGACAGCTTGGTGGAACACATTAACTGCACATGCTCAGGAAAGCCGTGGCTCAAGAGAAAAAAGATTGGGACACTCTTATTCCCTATTTGATATTTGTCATCCGTGAGGTACCTGAAGCTTCGACAGGGTTCAGTCCCTTTGAGTTATTGTTTGGGAGACAGCCCAGGGGTATCTTGGATATGTTAAATGAAGGGTGGGAGTAGCAAGGGCCCAGGGAACCAAATCTATTACAGTTTGTGACCCAAATGTATGAAAGGCTAGGAAAGATAGGGCTCATTGTACAGCAACATGTAAAAGAGGCTCAGGAACGACAGAAGAAAAGTTATAACAAAAGTGCTGTTATTCGATCTTTCAAGCCTGGGAACAAGGTTCTAGTCCTGGTTCCTACTCAAGAAAGCAAACTTTTGGCCCATTGGCAGGGTCCATATGAAGTTCTAGAGGCTGTCGGTTCTGTCAATTATAGGGTCTGCCAGTTAGGTAGGAGAAGGGAAGAGAAAATATACAATTTTAATCTCCTTAAACCTTGGCATGATGAGGAAACCTTTCCTTGGGTAGTGAGTACTGCCATTGAAAAGTCTCAAGTGCCCATAGAGCCATCTTTGTCTATTAAGCAGAGACAACAGACTGAAGAAAGATTCGCCAGAACAGGGATGTCTTCTCTTCCATTCCTGAGCGCACTACCTTAATCGAACATAACATTGCCACTCCGCCAGAAAACAGAAGCCGTATTGCATTCCCGAGGCCAGACGGGTGGAGTTGAGAAAGGAGATCGAGAAAATGCTCCAGCTAGACATGATTGAAGTGTCCTCTAGTGAGTAGAATAGTCCCATAGTGCTTGTCCCAAAACCCAATAGGTCAGTTAGGCTCTGCAATGACTTTAGGCGCCTAAACAGTGTATCCCAGTACAATGCCTATCCGTGTCACGTGTAGGTGAACTGGTAGAAAATCTTGCTGGTAGTAATTATCTGACTATTTTTGATTTAACAAAGGGTTATTGGCAAGTTCCCCTGACTTCCACAGCAAAGCCAAAGACTGCATTTCCACCCCTGATGGTCTCTTTCAATATAAAGTCCTACCATTTGGGTTGCATGGGGCCCCTGTCACCTTCCAAAGGGTCATGAATAAATTGCAATGACCTCAGAAAGCTTATGCAGCCACTTATTTAGACGATTTAGTTATTTAAACCCCAGAATGGGGATCACATCTAGCCAAAGTCGGGGCGGTCTTAGCTTAATTAAGGTCTGCAGGTCTAAAAGGTAAACCAGAGAACTGTGCCATAGTCATGAGAGAAGCCAAGTATTTGGGGTTCGTTGTTGGGCAAGGGAGTGCAAAACCCCAGCTAGACAAAGAGGAGGCAGTCAGAAATTGGCCAAGAACAGAAATTTTTTTTTTGCGTTAAGAACCTTTTTAAGCTTAGTTGGTTACTACAGGCGGTTTGTGAGCCACTTCGCCACTAAAGTTGCTCCACTTGCGGACATGTTAAAAAAGTTGTCCGGATAGATTAACCTGATCTGACTGTGCAGAAACCGCCTGGTCAGATCTTCGCTTAGCTCTTTTATCTGGCGGTTCTTCCTTCAAACTGATGCCTCTGGTGTCTGCTTAGGTGTGGTCTTGTCACAGGAGAAGGATTGAGTAGAAAACCCTGTCTTATACCTAAGTCGTAAGTTACATCCGAGGGAACAAAAATCTGCCATCGTGGAGAAAGAATGTCTCGCCATAAAATGGGCTACAGAAACTCTGCGGCAGAGAATTCACCTTAATAACAGAGCATGCACCATTGCGGTGGATGCAGAACAACCGGGAGGTAAATGACAAGGTAACCCACTGGTTCCTGGCACTGCAACCTTTCAAGTTCTCAGTAGAACATAGACTTGGAATTCTGCAGAAAAATGCATAAAATATGCGTTCCTCACGGCGTCCCCCTACTTGGGGACACTAGGTGGAGGGATATGTAACAAAGGGAGGCATTAATCTGGCAATATGCAGAGAAGCATGCAAGCAGAGTAAAACATCCGTGCAGTAATACACCTAGATTGAAGATAAACCAGGTGAATACTTATGCGTGACAAACAATAGTTTAAAGTTTGGTTAACTTACATGGTTTGAAATGTCCTTCCTCACAGCAAATAGACATGGTGTGTCTGTGTAGGGCAAACAGAACCATTGATGGGAGTTTTCCTCTTAAAGGGAAGGTAGGTGTGTCATCTGCCCATCTAGCTAGGGCTGTGGAAGCGTTTATGGTCTCAAGAAACAGTGTGAAATCTGTATGGTTTCATTCATGGTTACATTTACCATCCTGACATTAAAACTGCATAAAAAGGAAGAAGTTGTTCGGTTCGCGTGTGCTTCAGCAGTAACGGGCTCTTACACTATATTTATAAATATATATATATATATATATATATATATATATATATACTGGAAATGAAAAAATACCAGTTACTATGAGGATGTTAATCTGTGATGTAAAAGATTAGCCTGGATGTGTAGATATAAATACATCAGTACACACTCTAAGCTGCTTGTCATGCAGACAAATAGGAAGGCATGGGAGTGCCTGGGTTATACACAGCACTAATAGGACTGTCAAGAGTATAAATATCTAAAAATTAAACACAGATAATGATTATATAGTATTTTTTTTTAACAGTCACTTCTATTAAAATAAATTATACAATTATACCAGTAAACATCGTCATGTTGCCTACACCCCCTGGTGACCCTAATGCTTGCTATACACAGTCTGGGTCCCTACCGACTGGGCAGTTCTTCCAGCATCAGTCACATCTAACAGCTAAAAGAACAGGTTTAAATACACAAGTCTCCTCCCTTTGGTCTAATTACTTTATTATTATACTATCTGTGTGTGCAGGCAAGGGGCCTGATTTTGAGCTTGGAGCAAAGAAAAGGAGTAACATTTGTACTTTGGCAAAACCATGTTGCATTGAAGGGGGAGGTAAATTTAAAATGTAGGGACAGATTTATAGATAAGATACAGCATGTCATATATCAACTTTAATTTCAGTGTAAAAATAAAGCTATCAAGCATTTGTGTGCTACATGAAGGAACAGACAGTATTTCCTTGTGTGCAAAACAAATAGTCAGTTTGTACCCCTTGCTTTGTAACATGGTTTGCCCAGGTGGAAATTTGCTCTGTTTCTTTGGTCCTAACTCAAAATAAGGCCTTTGGAGTTTGACTCTTCAATGATTTAAACCTGTATGCATCTTTCCCCTGCAGATTCCCTGTGACCTCACCTGTTCCAATGCAAGAACAGTGTGGCAAATAGGCCTCTTTGCCACAAATTATAATATATATATATATATATATATATATATATATATACACATATATATACACATATATATATATATTATTATTATTATTATTATTATCTTTGACTTATAAGGCGCCACAAAGGGTCCGCAGCGCCGTACATTACATATACAGAAAACAGAACCAAGTCACAACATGATACACAAATTTCCCCTGCAGACTTGGGACCTCACCTCTCTCTATGCAGGAGAGCTGTGACAATTAGGCCTCTTTGCCACATACCCTTCTCCTTAGCGTCAACAACCTTGGTGACACGGACACCACATCTCTGTGAAAGAGATATTCTTTTATCACTTCAAGAGTCCTCTCAACCACGTCAATTAGTGCCCTACTGGGGACATTATCTTCTTTTAAGCTGAGAATACTGTTCCTAAACAGCCTGTCCTCTCTCTGTTTCCACTCACAGCCCCTTATGTTTCTAAAACTACGTTTTGTGAGCCCCTTCCAATTGTCTCTGTACTGTGACGTTGGGGTAGGTTTTCTGGCACACCACACAAGCCCTACAGAACCTCTTCACTGCTAGGTACACTCCAGGCCAATTAAACCTGTGCAGAACATGTTCCCTTGTTCTCCCTTCCCCAATGTGTTCGCCACCCACTTGTGTTCTGTTCCCAACACCAAGGGTACATGAACTCATGGAACAACTAACTGTTCTATTCTCCTCCCCTTCACAGTAGCAATACGAAACAAAACAGTTTCTCTAACAACATATGTTGGCACACAGCCTGCTGAGTTGACAGGTTCTGTAACAACACCAACATTAGCCAACTTAAAGGCATTCTGTAAAGTCTTGTAATCTCTTTGATCACGTGCAAAGTTCGGTACAAGTAGCAGTTCTGGTTAACTAATTCTCTGTCCAGACTTGCCTGAATGGTGACACTTTTGTGTCAGTTTTGCAGTGTCCCCCAGGACAGCATTCCGGAATAGCAAGTCCCCATGACTGAGATTTACATACTTCAAGTAACTTTGCAGAGCCTTTAAGATTGGGCTTACAACCAGTGTCTCAGTTGCCAGCATGTCCAGTTGGACCCGCTCACAGTGAACCTCTTTCCGATCATGTTTATGAGGGTTTAGTACACTTGGCTTTTAGCTGTCCGCACTTGAAACATCTTCTGTTCCACAACTTCTCATCTTGACCAATAGCGGCATCACAAAACATCCCTGGCTGAACAGCGCCATGAGGTTTCACAGACCGAACAGTGCCATGAGGTTCCACGGACCAGAAAGCACCAGAAGGTTCCACGGACGAGAAAGCGCCAGGAGGTTCCATGAACCAGAAAGCGCCAGGAGATTCCAAGAACCAGACAGTGCCATGAGGTGCGCCAGGCTGAACAATGCTGGAAGCGACCACGGGCTGAACAGTACAGGGAGTGACTTGGGCTGAGTCATGACAAGCTCTTGTTTCAGCACAGCACTCTCTTGGTGTTTCTCTGCTACTAGCTCTTTAAGAGCTTCTACTGCTTTTCCTGTTTCTTTGTTCTCCGTTGCTATGTCTTTAAGAGCTTCCACTGCACTTTTGTTTGCTTCAAACAGCTCTCGTAATTCATTTCTCAAGGAATCAGAAACAGCTTCTTGGACTTTTATATTTTCTACACACTGTTGCTTTGAGTCCCTCAACTCCTTTTCAAGCCAGGAGACTTCTCTAAAAGTTCTCTAAATGCGATCATATTCTGCCATACCCACATAGCCATCTATGCAAGTTTACTCAAAAAATTCATACGCATTCCTGGGCACATAGTCTGACCCAGGTAACACCAGGCTTGCACAGAGAGCATGAGATTCTTCAACTTCTCTTTCATTCTGCAAACGACCATGCAATTTTTCCAATTCACCTTGATTGGAATCAATTTCAGTCACACTTGTTTGCGCACTTTCTTTCGGAAATACTTTATTATTTCTCTTGCCCATCTTGGCTGGAGTAAAGAAAATTTATGCTGGCAGCAATTACTCTTGATCTCTATTGAAGGCTTTTACTCAAACTTCCATAGATAATTAGAAGGACAAACAGGTGCTTTAGCATGCACACACAGGTAAACAGCAGACTTCTGAGGACCACAACCAGTTCAGTGACTAACCACGGTGTTGTACTACAGTGCCCAGTAACTTTTAAAACTTTTGCTTTCTTCACAGGTAAAAACAAATGAGTGCTAACCAGTTTCACAGTTATTGCTCCTAACTATGTCTGCAATTACAGCAATCTCTGACTGCAACTGACAGCATAGTAAACAATTTGACCACACTCTTCTCATCTACACTATACAATCTATTCTCTCCTGGTTCTGTGACATATGTGAATGGTCCTTCAGTTTCTCTACTACTGACACATCCTCCTGTCCACTTCCTCTAGTTGATTTGATCCCTTATTGCTCTCTTTATAACTCTTTGCTCGGTGAACGAATATGCTCCATTGGCCTTCACTACCACCTCTATGCATATGACACACAAATCTATGTATCCTCTCCCGATTTCTGTCCTTCTGTTTTATTCCATTGTTCAGCTACCTCTCTGCCATCTCCACCTTGATGTTCCAAAACTACCTAATGCTCACTTTGCTCAAATTAAGCTAATCATCTCCACCCCCTCCTAATGGCACTCCTCCTCCTCTAGTCTTTCTCATGGTTGACAACATTGCACTCTCACCTGTCCACCAAGCACTCTGCCTGGGTGTCATCCTCTACTCGCCCTCAGCTTCAAACCACAAATCCAGTCCCAACCACTGTTTGCTTGCTCTGCATGCTTTGAAATACTGCCAGAATAAGCCATTCAAGTAAAAGGGTTTGGGGGTGGGCATCACACACTGGTATACAACTCATAAAAGGAAATGGCAATAGGAAAGTAGTTGCTGCCGACATACTAGTTATATAATAATATAACATATTGGGAATGGACATTCTTACTGGGCATCTGCTGAGCCAGACATAGTGACCTTGGTTGAAAACAGATGCAGGAACTCACAGTTGCGCACAGATAGAAGAATGCCAGGAAGTCAAGATAGCAGACAGTAGCAGAATGGCAGGAAGTCAGGATTGCACTCTGGTAGCAGAGTGTCAGGAATGCATTATTGCACATGGTTATTAGAATGTCAGGAACTCAAGTTGCACTCAGGTAGCAGAGTATCAGGAGCACACGAATATCAGAGTGTCAGTGTCACACATTGCATCAATTAATCATTCATTCTGGTCTCTGTTCATACCTGTTTCCCTTGGTTTTCCCTCCCTGCATTCACTTGCTGGTCTGAACTGAGCATGCGTACACCTGGGGGGAAATGTATCAAGATGAGAGTTTTCTGGCAGGTATGAAAAGTGAAGATGTTGCCAATAGCAACCAATCAGATTCTAGCTATCATTGTGTAGAATGTACTAAATATATGATAGCTAGAATCCGATTGGTTTTTCAAACCCGCCGGAAAACTCTCATCTTGATACATTTACCTCCTGGGGGTAAATGTATCAAGCTGAGAGTTTTCTGGCTAGTTTGAAAAGTGGAGATGTTGCCTATAGCAACCAATCAGATTCTAGCTGTCATTTTGATACATTTACCCCCTGGTCTTTTCAAAACTTCCTGCATTCACTTTATTGGCTAATTGCCTGTTATCCCTGTCTATTTAAAGCACCTGCCTTCCTACTAAGGTGCCAGATCTTCAGGTCTCCTTACCTGTTAGGATGTCTCCTCCTCTGGCTCCTGTTTGTTGCTTCCACCTCGTTAATGGTTGGATTCAGCAACCACGTTGTAGATCATTGCTCATCACCTCTGATCTTGCTCCAGGGCTTCCAGCTCATCAGGACCTCAGCGCTTCACCATCCTGCAACCTGTTGCTCTCCTGTGTACTTCTGTATCTCCTCTGCAGCCAAGACGCTGCCGCCACTCTGCAGTTCATTGTGCATCTCCTCTGATCCTGTTCCAGGGCTTCCAGCTCATCAGGGCCTCAGTGCTTCATCATCCTGCAGCCTTACTCTTTTGTGCAAACCTGACTCACCTTCTCTATGGTCTAGACGCTGCTGTCTCTCTGCAGACCGTTGTGCCTCTTCTTCGATCCTACTCCAGGGCCATCCTGTTCACCAGAATGCATGGTTGCACAGGAATAGCAGAATACGAGGAACTCAGGATTGCAAATGGAAGCACAGTGGCAGAAACTCAGGAATGCACATGGTTATCAGAGTGTCAAGAACTCAAGACTGTGCTCGGATAGCAGAGTGTCAGTAGCAGACGGAGGATAGAGGGCATGATTCATGTGTGAACATACAGTTAAAGTAATAATTTAATTCCTGCAGCAAAAGAAACTTTAAGAATAAAAAATTATGTCATTGTTTATTTGCAAAATAAAAGCTTGCGCTCTGATAATATTATCAGTCCAAATTTCAATCTCTGAAATTCTGCCTGTCCACAGACCAGACAGTTCTTTTTATCAGTAACAAAAGTAGGTTGTATTACAATTCCCAAATATCATATTACAATTGGCTGAGATGGCATATAGGTGTTTCAAGGTCTTTTAGACTCTCCTGTACACTGTTACGAGCCGCGGCGGCTCTGGACACCGCCGCGACTCACTTCCGGGTATGGCTAGGCGTCCCGGCCGTCGTTATGACGACCGGGACGTCATTTCCTCCAGAACCCGGCCGTCGCCTAGGCAACGGTCGGGACGCTCTCTATCTCCTGCGCCGCGTCCCAGCATCTAGGGCAGCCGGGCGCGTGCGCATTCCTCATTAATCATAGCCAGCTGGGCTAAGTATTCCCTGCTGTGCAGGGCACCGTTCATTGGCTCTGGCTCGTTTATTAGGCAGCAAGGGACAAGCCCTTACTGCCGGTTATAGTTCCTGCTTCTGCTGACTAGCCTGCTCGTGTTCCTGGTTGCTGTACCTTTGTTGGATTGATTCTTCGTTGCTGACCTTCTGCCTGATTCCTGACTCCGTTTTGATTGCATGTGCCCTTTTGACCTCTTTGCCTGGATTTCTACACTGCTGATTTGCCTGTGCCCTCTGACTCCGGTTCGTGTCCTGGATATTCTGTTTGCTGCCGGCCTTGACCCTTGCCTGACCTCACTCTGCTATTTCTCCCATCTGCTATCGCTGGGTTCTCCCCAGTCCGCGCACAATTCACGACCCTCAGCTATCTGTGGCCAAGTCTGTCCCCACCACTAGGGGCTCCAGTGAAAACTAGACTTCTGAGCAGACTCCGGGTTTTGTGTTGCTGGCTGTGGGGGTTCCTAACATTTTAAACGGCCAAAAAAGTAAAGGGTTATACTGAGTGAGTTGTATTATCCGGCCCTATGGAACCAAGCCCAGCACAAGTGCTGGCAGGACAAATCCAGACTCTGTCCCAGATGGTCCAGGAGCTGCCCAAGAACAAGCATCTAGAGCTTCACAAGCCGCCCAGTCTGCGGTGGTGGAACCCAAGATGCATTTACCTGACCGCTTTTCGGAAGATCGTAGGCTCTTCCGTAACTTCCGTGACAGCTGCAAACTCTATTTCAAATTGAGACCACTATCATCTGGATCTCCACAGCAAAAGGTGGGGATAATTATCTCTCTCCTACAAGGGGATCCGCAATCCTGGGCCTTCAGCTTAGACTCCAACAGCCCTAAATTACAGTCTGTGGACGCCTTTTTTGAAGCACTTGGGTTGATTTATGAAGACCCGGACCGAGTGGCTTCAGCCGAAGCACAGCTGCGATCCTTGTCACAAGGGCAACGATCTGCGGAGGAATATTGTTCCAGTTTCAGGCGTTGGTCTTCAGACTGTGCATGGAATGACCCAGCTCTCCGTTGTCAGTTCCGTCTGGGGCTCTCTGAGCAAATCAAGGACTCCCTGGTCCAATATCCTATTGCAGAATCTCTTGAAGAACTTGTGCAGCTAGCTATCCGGATCGACAGGAGATACAGAGAAAGGAAGACCGAAAAGGAAAGCTCTTCTACCTTTGCTCCTATGCTTCCGCAAGCTGCTCCTTTTGACCAAGTCGAGCCTATGCAACTGGGGGCATATCGACTGTCATCAGAGGAACGAACCCGGAGGCGTACCTTAGGTCTCTGCCTGTATTGTGGAGAAAAGGGTCATCTGCTCCGTTCCTGCCCCGTCAAACTGGGAAAAGACCGGGCCAAGTGAATATGGAGGGTATCCACTTAGGCCTGCAAGTAATCTCTCCCAAAAATTCTTTACTTGTCCCTGCTCAGCTCACCTTTGACGGATGAGAATTGTCCATTCCAGCCTTTCTGGACAGTGGAGCTGCCAGAAACTTTTTGGACTTGGCCCTCGCCCGATCCTTGGGTTTCGCAGCCATTCCATTGGAATCCGTCATCACGGTTTTCGGATTAGATGGAAATCGTCTAGATAAGGGTGAGATACATCATCGTTCACCTCCTTTGCAGTTAAAATTGGGTGCCCTTCACTCCGAGACCATCTCTCTGTATCTAATTAATTGTCCTTCAGTTTAATACTGGGTCACCCTTGGCTAGTTCTTCACAATCCCTGTATTGACTGGACCAAGGGGGAGATCATCAAGTGGGGTCCTCAATGTTCTTCCTCATGTTTGTCTCTTCCACTCAGAATTACTCGGATCTGTCCGGAACGGTTGCCTCTTCATTACCACGAGTTTTCTGACGTCTTCTCTAAAAAAGAAGCGGATGTTCTTCCTCCACATCGGGAGTACGATTGTGCTATTGACCTTGTCCCTGGTTCTAGGTTGCCCAAGGGAAGACCGCCTTTAATACTCAAACGGGCCATTACGAGTACCTTGCTCTGACCCTTAAGGGTGCTGATCCAAAAGTCTGGTCACCTACTGCAGTTTCCGCCTTCGAAGACTTGAAACGTGCTTTCATGTCTGCCCCAGTACTAAGACATCCTAATCCAGACCTCCCATTCATTGTTGAAGTCGATGCTTCGGATGTTGGAGTTGGAGCCGTGTTGTCTCAGAAAGATTCCAAAGACCATCGCCTTCATCCTTGTGCTTATCTTTCTCGAAAATTCTCTTCCGCTGAAGAACATTATGACGTGAGCAATCGTGAATTACTGGCCGTCAAATGGGCGTTGGAAGAATGGCGCCACTGGCTTGAAGGAGCAAGACATACTATCACAATCTATACGGACCACAAAAACCTATCCTACATTGAGTCCGCTAAAAGATTGAACTCCAGGCAAGCACGGTGCTCCCTCTTCTTCTCCCGTTTCCAGTTCATCATTACCTTTCGGCCGGGTTCTAAGAACTTAAGAGCGGAAGCCCTATCCCGTAACTTCATTTCTTCTCAAAGTCCAGTTGCTGAGCCCTGTTCTATTATTCCTGCTTCTTCTATCTTAGTTGCTTTCACGCAGGAACTGGGTAAAACCCTTCAAACTGTTCGTGCCGGTACAACTCAGAAAATCGGTCCTTTCCCAGTGTCATGACAATAAGGCTTCTGGACATCCCGGTATTGCCAAGACTATTGAAATTGTTTCTCGTACTGTCTAGTGGCCAGCATTGTCTAAAGATGTTAAAGAGTATATATTATCCTGTGACCTGTGTTCTAAGAACAAAGTTTCCCGAAGTTCCCCTTCCGGACCATTACTGCCGTTACCTGTGCCGGTCAGACCTTGGACCCATGTGTCCATGGACTTCATTGTTGACTTACCTTTATCCTCTGGGTGTAACACCATCACCATTTTGTTCCTTTAACCAAGTTACCTTCTGCTCGTTCATTGGCCACCTTGTTCGTGAAATATATATTTTGTCACCATGGACTACCAGAAGATATTGTGTCGGACCGGGGCTCACAGTTTATCGCAATCTTCTGGAGGGCCTTTTGCTCGCTCCTAGGCATCACCCTCAGTTTGTCTTCTGCCTACCACCCTCAGTCGAATGGACAAAACGAAAGGGTGAATCAATCCTTGGAGCAATACCTTTGACTGTATATTTCTAAACATCACGACAATTGGGCTGACCTCCTTCCATGGGCCGAATTTGCGTACAACAACGCATGCCACTCGTCTTCCCGATACTCTCCTTTTTATTGTAACCTGGGGTTTCATCCCAGAGTCAACTCCTTATCCTCTATATCCACTGACAAACCACCCGAAATCAGAGCCACGGCCACCCGCCTTAGGAAGATATGGAAGGCAGTGCATCGGTCCTTGCTTCAAGCTTCCTTTAAGTCTAAAGTCTTTTCTGATTTACATCATTCCACTTGTTCATTTAAGGCTGGAGACTCTGTGTGGCTCTCCACTCGGAATATAAGACTCCGTCAGCCATGTAAAAAATTAGGACCTAAATTTATTGGTCCATTTACCATTCTTAAGCAAATCGACCCAGTGGCCTTTAAACTGAAGCTTCCGGAGTCTTTAAAAATTCCCAGTACATTTCACTGCTCTTTGTTTAAACCTGCCCGGTTTTCCAAACAATTTAAATCCCGACAATCTCCTAGACCTCAGCCAGTTTCAGTAGACGGACATCAAGAATTCATTGTTGAGAAGATCCTTGATTCAAGAAAGGTCCAAGGTCAGTTCCACTACTTGGTTCATTGGAAAGGATACTGCCCGGAAGAAAGGTCCTGTGTACCTCAAAGAAATCTTCACGCAGATGACATACTTGCTGATTTCTATAAAAAATTTCACGGAAAACCTGGGTGTCGGGGTCCATTGACCCCTCCTCAAGGGGGGGGGGTACTGTTACGAGCCGCGGCGGTGTCCGGACTCACTTCCGGGTATGGCTAGGCGTCCCGGCCGTCGTTATGACGACCGAGACGTCATTTCCTCCAGAACCCGGCCGTCACCTAGGCAATGGTCGGGACGCTCTCTATCTCCTGCGCCGCGTCCCGGCATCTAGGGCAGCCGGGCGCGTGCGCATTCCTCATTAATCATAGCCAGCTGGGCTAAGTATTCCCTGCTGTGCAGGGCACCGTTCATTGGCTCTGGCTCGTTTATTAGGCAGCAAGGGACAAGCCCTTACTGCCGGTTATAGTTCCTGCTTCTGCTGACTAGCCTGCTCGTGTTCCTGGTTGCTGTACCTTTGTTGGATTGATTCTTCGTTGCTGACCTTCTGCCTGATTCCTGACAACCGTTTTGATTGCATGTGCCCTTTTGACCTCTTTGCCTGGATTTCTACACTGCTGATTTGCCTGTGCCCTCTGACTCCGGTTCGTGTCCTGGATATTCTGTTTGCTGCCGGCCTTGATCCTTGCCTGACCTCACTCTGCTATTTCTCCCATCTGCTATCGCTGGGTTCTCCCCAGTCCGCGCACAATTCACGACCCTCAGCTGTCTGCGGCCAAGTCTGTCCCCACCACTAGGGGCTCCAGTGAAAACCAGACTTCTGAGCAGACTCCGGGTTTTGTGTTGCTGGCTGTGGGGGTTCCTAACATACACAATGGAGATTTTGGAGAAATTCTTGCAAAAGTCTTTGTTCACCAACTCTGATTAGAAACATCTGTTCTTCAAATTAACTCTTTCCAGTGCTGCTCACATTTCTGTCCTCAGCTCACATGAACAGATCAAAAAATAACACATTAAATAAAACAAGACAAAAGAAATCTATTTATATATATATTTCTTATTAATATATTGGCTTCAACCAAAATTAACTTTGACAGTTTCCCCATTTGATAGTTACATCAACTATCACACTATATTCTTATTATTATAATCACCATTTTGTAACATTATAATATTTTGATGCTACTGTTCCCAAAAATCTCTTTGGCTCAAGATATCTAAATTTTAGATTTATTTTTAAATGCAGGACTTTTTCAAATTTTAACTAGATGCTTATTTCTCTCACCTATAGGTCTATTAAAAGCAGGTTACAATCAATCTAATCCACTTCAGTTCTCAAATTTCAACCTTGCATACTTGTAAAATATATACATATAACACTTTCAGTCAATACATGTGGCAGCAATTTTAAGTAATATTTCCCAGCAACTGGTCTTTCCTCTAACAAATTAAGCAACTCTGTAAAATGTAAAGGTTCTGGCAACAATTCAACATTTTGGTGTCCATGTAGTTTATGTGTAAATATCCAACAATTAGTTTAATTGCTCATCCTATCATACCATTTTACACATTTTCAGGAGGGTTATTACAATATTGACATAGACACATTTCAGTTGACAGTCTCTAATTACAATGTTCAGGTTCATCACCAATTAGTTATCTTTTACTTCTACCAATATATGTGTCATTATTTTAAGTGTTATTAGTTATGAGTAGAATGATGAAAACAGTTCTAATTCATCATTTTTACAACTATATGCCCCCATTTCCTCAAAACCGCTACCAGATCAGTTCCTCATTAAAGAAATGTCCATGAAAAAATAATATAAGGTATAACAATAAAAAACAGATCATGCCTATAGCAATGACAACAATAATAAGGATATTTTCCTTTGACTTCTAGGTCAGATTTTTCTCTCCAAACCACACCTTTGTCCAAGTCCTGAAGCAAAATTGTTATATCTGGTTCCAAAACTTTATTAGTCTCTGCGTCTTTCCAGGTCACTGTCGGATCGACTACCTTCTTGCAGTGGGATATGTGAATCCAAGTATCTATTTCAGCAACTTTTAATGCTGTGGTTATTCCCATCGATCTGTCAAATAATTAGAACATTAAACATTTCTGACCATAACATTTTCCTGTTTGTATATTCTGACAGCTCTCAATAGGCATTTGTAGTACAATCAGTTTCAAAATCTTTTGTTGCTTTTGTAACTGCTTATTCATCTCATTCAGGTACTTAACAGTTACATCTTGAATACATTTTAAAAGTCTCTTGTGGGCTGATAATAATATTGGGTTGTCTTCCGAATAAAATCTCATATGGTGAAAAAATTGAATGGAAGTCTGGGAGTGGTTCTGATACTATACATTATAAGAGATAAAACCTCTAACAAAATCATCCATGTATTCTTCATCACTTACTCAGCGTTTTTTATATACTATTAAAACGTTCCACTAACTTATTTTTTATTCTTAGTAAAATACAAATTGTAAAACAACTTACACAGTGAAATGTACACCTCTGTCACTCTCAATCATTTATGACATACCATATCTATCTATGACATACCATATCTATCTATGACATACCATATCTATCTATGACATACCATATCTATTCATGTACTAATTTCTTTGCTGTAAGTACAACTTGCAGTTGAATCACACTTCTATCCCACTTAGAAAACATGTCTACAAATGTTAGTACATAATGTAGATTACGACATTTTGGCATTTGGATGAAGTCAATCTTATATTACCTGGAATAGGTCTCTGCAGGAGGGATATGTGATGGTTCTACAGATATGTCTTTACCTGGATTCTTCCTCAGGCAAATAAAGCATGAAACAGTCTTTTTACCTGCATGAGAAGAGAAGCCAGGGGGACACCAGTAGGCCTCAAGTCCGCACATACCATACTTGCCTAAATGAGTCAGACCATGGGCTGCTTCTGCCAGTGCTGGTAGGTAAGCCTTTGGGACCACTGATCTATCTTTACCATCTTTCCACATACCATTGGAATCTTGTACACATCCCTTCAACTTCCAGAGGGCCAATTTCTGTGGATAACAAAACTTTTACATTCGGATTCATTTCTGATCAGTAATTAACTGAAACAACAACAACTTCAAGTCCTGTGAAGAAATGGTAATTAGTAATGGTCTTATTACTACATCTATTGTAACTTCATCTGCCCTTTTATTACCCAGTGCAACTGATCAGTATTACTTGTGTGATCTTAACACTTAATCATTGCTATCTGCAATGACATCTAAATAGCATCTAACATCTTCTTTACATGTTGAAAATGTGCTATCGAAGTACCTACAACAGTTAAAAAATCTCTAAACCACCACAATGCACCAAATACATGTCTACTATCTGTGTAGATGTCTAACTCTTTTACCATGTACCAACTCACACACTGTTGTGAGTGCTACTTGCATATCCTATACATAACTTCCCAGTCTCATTTTATCTATGATAACTACCATCTGTATAAAAAAAAATGTATCTACTCCTAGTAAGTGTGTATAATCCAAAAGTTCCAAACAGTCATAAATAGGCATTAATACATCAAACATGTCATATACCTATCAGTACTCTCATCTAGCCCTTGTGCATGCCTATACAAACTAAATAAGAACATAGCAGTTTTAAAGATTGTACATCAACAAATAGTAAGACAAAGAAGAGCCATAAGAGCTAATTTCCAATTTACTAATCTGGCAGAGAAGACATGTCATGTTTGTGCAAAATTCATCAAGAGCAAAACAGCATACGGTATCAAATTCATGACTAAGTACTAGATATTCTTCTTTATCCATGAATAATGCTACAGTTGCAACTACTTTTAAACAGATTGACAAAGAATGGGCATTTATGTCCAAATTTGGCACTATAATAAACAATAATTCTTTGATAGTTTCCATGTAAACTCCAGCTACACACCCTTAGAAAGATGTGCACTTGTGATTTATTTAGTGACTAGTGCATATGCAGAATAACTTGCACAGTTTCTGAGAAAAGCTGTTTCAGCAATAACCCAAATACTTTACCTGAGTCTAGCAAGATTGCAGTTTATTTCTGGAAACCATGTAGCCATGTTGATATAGGAATACTATCAGCTAAAATTAGTATCTACAAGGACTGTAAAAAGCAAAAAACAAAAGTAAGGTATCAACATATAATAGGGGGGAATTCAATTCTCCCTGAAGTACCGCCGCATAAAAACTATTACTGTTATTACGGGTAATATTCTGGCTTTCTGCTCACAGAAAAGTTGGCGTTAAAACTACTGTAATAGCGGTATTTATGCGCACTATTACAGTAATAATGGTAATAATGCGCAGGTTGCGTTACTTTTTCAAGTAACGCGACCAATTTAATTCCCCTCATGGGACCAATACAAAATTACAGTGTGATATATATAAGTTTCAGGAGAATCGGACATTAAAAGTAATAGTTCAACATCTAAAGTTTTAAAAAAAAAAATTCTCTGCTGCTGGTCAGAAATCTGCAGATGTGTTTTTTTTCCCTTGAAAGCCAATGACCCCCCTTCTCTTTCTGCTGGACACAAAAGACCTTCCACTAGGAGTAAAAGGTGTGGGGGATGTGTTTCTCTGTCCTAAAAATAAACAATGATAGGAATAATTGTTGTCGACATGTAAAATAGTTACCAGCCATTTCCAGGTGTGGTTCACAATCATATTGAATATTATAAAATTATTGGGCTATTAATTCTCAGTTTGTCTAAAGGATTTTAATTGAACATCCAATAATGAATGCTTCAAATCTTCCTTTTTCTTACTAATATTAATATATCATAATTAATTATCAACTTTAATTTCCACAAAAGTCTTACTCCTCCACTCTAGGGTTGCAATTTGAAGCCTGCTTCTCAAATTTTCTGCTACCACTTGAAATGCAAACTTTAACAGCCATTTATCTATGCTCTGTTATGTCCACATACAAACACACACACATATATATATATATATATATATATATATATATATACACACATACATATACCCATCTAATGTGACATTTTAACCACATCTTAGTCATAATAATCCTTACAAGATTTACTATTCTTTAGCTAAATCATGAGAAGCTTCTATTAATCAACTCACAGGAGAAAATACATAGTTAGCAACACAATGATATTAAATATTATTAGTTTTAGTATGATTTAAAATGTCTTTCATGTACTGCATATATTATTCAGGCATGTAAATTTCCAATACCCCTAATACATTTCTGACAACCTAACAAATCTTTTTTTAATTAAAATTTAATTTAACTATTTTTGATATACTAAAGCACTGCACCATCTATTGGTTACTTCTGATATTGCTGCCACTTCCTATTTAATTATTTGTATTGGGATAATTCTCCAGCTATTTTATTATTATCATGTGTCTTTTCAGACATAACTGTTTCAGAATCACCTAGATCAGATTTAGGTGACTGTAATTCACTTTTTTTCAGTTCTTAGCCCTTTGACATTGTCAAACATTACTTCAGTATACCAATAACTTTGTTTTTTCTGATTCTTCAATTTTTCAATTTCTGTTTACACATTATCCAAAATATTTTTATCAAAGAACCCTACACTTAGAAACTGGTTGTCACAATGATTAGTCATAATCATACAGCCTTACACAAATCACACAAAACACATTTTTGTAGCCCCGCAGTTCTACAAACATATAGCTTCTTTTTGTATCTAAACCTGTGAACAATCTATTTCTCATAATTCACTTAGGATTTATGCCTCAGCAGTACATAAATCGCTCATTATATTTTATATTCAATTTTTTTTTTAAGGGATTTGACCCTGTAGTTAGCAAGTCTAATTTTCTAAAGTTGAATGCGACTATGTAGATTTATTAACTCTTTATTTTATCTCTTAGCTTCTCGACACTCATTAACACACACTCATACGCAGATAAGCAGTTCACAAAGCAGCTTCCCCTGAACTCAGGCAAGTATTTTTCATATTGCCTACACTCCAAAAACAGAAATATATATGATGTACTGTTTAGCATAATGGCAGACAGAAAAATTAAACACTTTAAACTCTGACTTTTAAATTCTAAAACAGTTACTATAAACAAAAATAATAAACTAAAAGTTCACATTTCTGCAACACAAATTTCAGTGGGAAAAACACAAAATAACCAGTTTGCAATCTATGGTGTACATTTTTTTTCTTTTTTAAAATAATCGGCAATAAATTACCTTATATTTATAAAAGAGAAAAAGCCCATTTTCCAACGATATATTTGAACACTAGAAATCCAAATATATTTTGCAAATCAAATTATGTAGAGAAATCGCAGCGAGTGCCTCCAATTTTGCTAAAGTAATAATTTAATTTCTTCAGCAAAAGAAACTTTAAGAATAAAAAATTATATCATTCTTTATTTACAAAATAAAAGCTTGCACTGTGATAATATTATTAGTCCAAATTTCAATCTCTGATATTCTTCCGGTCCACAGACCAGACAGTTCTTTTATCGGTAGCAAAAGTAGGTTGTATTACAATTCACAAATGTCATATTACAATTGGCTGAGATTGCATATAGGCGTTTCATGGTCTTTTAGGACAATGGAGATTTTGGACAAATTCTTGCAAAAGTCTTTGTTCACCAACTCTGATTAGAAACATCTGTTCTTCAAATTAACTCTTTCCAGTGCTCACATTTCTGTCCTCAGCTCACACAGATCAAAAAATAACACATTAAATAAAACAAGACAAAAGAAATATTTATATTTTTTATTAATATATTGGCTTCATCCAAAATTAACTTTGGCAGTATCTATTTGCATTGCATATCTTGGGTAAAATAACTTGACATGTTCAGAAACGGACCTTATTCCAATGAACACATCTGCATGCAATTCATGTCCAAATGCAAATGACACTTACGACTGCCTACGATACTATGAGAGTTGATTGATTTGTTGGGATTGGTCTCAGGTGGATTTACAAAGCTGTCCGCAAAACACTCTCTAGTAAACCTATATAATAACTTGCACTCAAGACCAGGGGGCAACTGAGTATCTGTGAGCACATAGTGCTTTAAAAGAATTAGGGGCTGCTAGAACTTAAGACTGAATTTATAGACACAGTTCTATAGTTTTACATGTGAAACCAATAGCATCTACTACAGATGAATGCCATGCCCAAGGTCACTGAGACGACTGGCCTGTCTGACGTATCTGAGCTGGGACTACTGCCCAAGATCTCTGAGACAACTGCCATGCTTGAGGTATCTGAGACGATTGCCATGCCCGAGGTCTCTGAGACAAGCCCAAGCTCTCTGAGCTGGGTCTACTAACTGAGGTCTCTGAGATGATTGCCCTGCCTGAGGCCTTGGAGGTGACTGTCATCTGAGGAATTCACAATTGCATATGGGTAGCTGACAGCAAGGTACTCAGTATACTACATGGGTGCAGAGTGGCAGGAATTCCGGATATATTAGGAACTCACGATTGCACACAGCAGGGTGGCAGGAACTTTTGATACACCTGGGCAACATGGTGTCAGCAACGCATAATTGCAGGAACATGATCAGGACCGAATCACAGAAACAGCTGTGTGTCAGCATAGGCTCAACAATTATCTGACCATGATTGTAGGGCTAGCCAGAGTTGTAAAAGCCCAGCAACAGGTACAACTTGCAGCTGCAGCAGGGTTGATTAATGGCTGCATTGCTGAAACAGCAGCAATCCAGAATACAGCAGCACCTGTGGCTGGAGTATAATATTGTATATATATATATATATCAACATGGAGCAGAGGTTTTGAAAGTTTCCCGGGTTGCGCATGTGCAGAATACTTGGCAAGATGGCGTCCGAGAACAGAGGAACACCAGGCTGTACAACAGATAGCAGTAACCGCGGGAAAACCCATGTACAGAAGGATCAGAATGGGACTAAACGGTGAGATGCGTGATAACTACACAATGGTTCTAGCTGTCCTTCGTGGGCTTACCACACCCCCTCTAGTGGTTTGGTTTCACCTCTCTGGTGGCTGGCCACACCCCTTCTGGTGGGCCTCTACAATTGTATTCCACCTGTTGCCCCTTCATGCCCCAGTCTATACTGGATATTGGAACATATAGGAATGAACAAACAGGCACAATATTAATTTTATTTGATGCTGCATTAGGGTTAGGCTGTTCTTAATGTTTACTGTACATAAAATACATTTTTACAATTGCTCCTGATTGCAGACACATGTTATAGCATGCACACGTTACTGACTTAGAACTTAGACTGGCCACTCAGCTGGTGCAAGAGATACGGTAAAAAAATAAGAAACTTTAACACACGTAGAGCTTCATTCTGACGTGGCTGCATTCGCTTGAGTTTGGCAAGCCCACATTGTGCATCGAGTACGGGCACACGCCTCTTCCCCGCCCCATTTACTCCCCGAAATCGTAGACCGTCGTAACTAGCATTTGCATTGGCATAAGCAGCGGACTTGCGTTCGTTAACGCCCAACTGTCCTTGTTCTGGGCATGCGCAGAAGGGAATTGCATACGATACGCACAAAAAACAGAGATACGTTCCTTAATGACTCAGGCCCTTCATTGTTAATGAGCTACACTATGTGATTTAAACCTCTGTCACCATGAACCCGATATGTGTAGTCTTACAGCTAATGTCAGAGCTAATACATTTACACAGATGACTGCAATATTGATGTCATAATAATAATAATACCCATATCATATTTAAGTGCAATTGTTAATGCATGTTTTCTGAACATTGAATTTTTAAATTAACTCTAAAAATAGACTGAGTGAATGTTAGCACATTTATTACATAACCAAATGTATAAACTTGAACAAGTGTTTTAAACTTTACATGATAAGTTTTTTTGGGTGCTGGTTCTGGCCTGTCTTCTTCCCCCTTGTGCATACACTATACCGTTGTGCAGCAAAGGACGTGGACGTAGGTTGAGGGATTGTCTGGCTGCTCTGAACAGATGGCCCAGATAAATATGACATTATAACATTTTGCATTTATTCACACGCATAAACTAAGTTGCCTGATAGGCTTCTCACTGCACCAGTTAAGCTAGTAGCTGTATTAATTTGTACTAGGCTTGTGCCAATATGTTCAAAGATCAGACACATAAAAGTTGCATTTGTTGAAATGTCATGCCTTTGCTCAATTATTTTGGATTACCCTTATTGTATCTTTTTGATATTCAAGTAAATGGCATTGCATCCAAAACTGTTGGATAGCTGCAGGCAAATCAAGGACGTTGCATTGTTTTGATGCTGTTGGAAGCGTGGCAGCAGCATATTTCTATTAAGCTATTGTCACACGCCGGGCGATCAGGCTACACTCCTGATCCCCGGCGCTCTTACCTGTTCCCGCTGACAGCTCCCTCCATCCCGGCCGTTGCCATCTGCATGCGCAGACCCGATCTATTTATTCCCTCTGCTCCCTTCCTATTGGCTAATGTATTTTGGCTCCAAAATTCGAAAGTCAACTCCTCCTGATGTTTGGTGCCTGTTCTTTTAGTTACATCTCAGGTGATAGACGTGGCTTCATTTTCTCCTGCTGTGTTTTCTCACTTCTGGTTGATTGCATTCCATTTCTACCTGTTGTCTGCAGAGCTGACACTCTGCAGAGCATTTCACTACCATTCCAGTGGTAGCCTGCTGACTGCAGAGCTGACACTCTACAGAGCATTTCAATGCCATTCCAGTGGTAACCTGCTGACTGCAGAGCTGACACTCTACAGAGCATTTCACCTCCATTCCAGTGGTAACCTGCAGACCGTTGAGATCATACTTCACAGTGTACTCGCCGCCATTCAAGTGGTAACCTGTTGTCTGCAGAATTGATGCTCTACAGAGTATCTCAACGCCATTCCTCCAGTGGTAATCTGCTGACCTCTACTTCTCCTCTCCTCATGTTGTCCGCCATTGCTGACCATCTTTGCATATTCCCCTAAAGGTTTCGCCTGGTACTCTTAGTAGGGGCCGCGACCTGCAGGACAGACGCAGTAAAGACCAAACCGCCATGCGGGGGTCCCTGGTTAAAACCATCTTCCCGTTAGACTCCGCGCCTGACTTGAGTAGTGCTAATCTAGACAAACCAAAGGATCCATTACTAAACCGTGACAGCTATTTCACCAATCAGCTGAAAAATGATCCAAACATTGCAGGACTGTTTCTGTATTTTGTATGATGTCTTCTGCAGTTTGTGGTACAGCAGGATCCTGCTCGGGCTCTTCACATAAAGAATGTTGTGATGTTTCTGTGAAAATAGTAGAAAGTTTAACACAAATTTTTGTATATGTTAAATATTTTTACATACCCCAACATGTTTTATAGGGTTTATGTATTGTGAAAAAGGTGTATTGACAATATAATTACTTCATTATATTTATTTTATATCCTAGATGGACTCACCTTCTAATGCCTCATCATCTGCATGCTGAGTGGATGGTTTTTCCACCTGTGTTTGTGATGAACCTGTGGATTAAACAATGGAACAAAATCGATATAGATACCTTTATTACAAAAATTAGGTGAATTCTGTGAAATTAAAACATGTTATACATATGGCATTATCACATACTCAGGGCCTGATTAAGGGT
Source organism: Mixophyes fleayi (assembly GCF_038048845.1). Taxonomy (NCBI): domain Eukaryota; kingdom Metazoa; phylum Chordata; class Amphibia; order Anura; family Limnodynastidae; genus Mixophyes; species Mixophyes fleayi. The sequence goes on from NC_134405.1 coordinate 197,169,762, forward strand.
TCTGGCCGCCCTAGGCTAATACGGCCGCAGCGCCCCCCCCCCTCCTCCAAATATATAGCTGTATAGGAACACTCCTGAATATGAATGTTCAGGTGTTTTCTCCAGCATTCAAATTTAGACAGATTGTGCCATTGTCTCTTACCTGTCCTTGCTCTTCTCTCTTGCAACTTTGTTATCCTCTCGCTGGCTTCTGGAAAGTTGGCGTCCTGTTTTGAAAATGCAAAAATGTATTATAATGCAAACCCTGAATGATTAGGCCCTTTAGTTAAAACAAAACACTCCATTATGGCCAGCTAAAAGTACCCCATTGGACAGGCATATATAAGCAATATCTGAATATTTGTTGTCAATCAAATACAAACCTCTACCAGCCCCATCTCACTAATATTTAGTATTCTAGTGATTGCTGAGACCACCCATGTGACCACCACACAATCATGAGATTCTGCCCCCCAAAGCTGCTCTATTTTTTAAATACCCCCTGCAGCCATTTTCCTTAACCACAACCCCCCCCCCACAGCCATTTTCCTTAACCCCTGCTGCAGCCATTTTCTTTACCTCCCACCCTGCATCCATCCCCCTTGCAGCTATTTTCTTTACCTCCACTCTGTAGCTATCCCCCCCCCCCCCCCGTCACATCAAAACTCCTCCGGTCACATATATCAGCCCCCCTCCTCTGCCCTCCTTCATACATATCAACCTCTCTCCCTCCCTATAGATTTTCATGGCAGCACCCCCCCTCCCACCCTATAGATTTGTATGACAGTCCCCCTCTCCCTCCCTATACATATGCATGACAGTCCCCCCTCTCCCTCCCTATAGATATGAAGGGTAGTCGTCCCCCTCCCTATAGATATGCAGGGTAGTTCCCCCCCTCTCTATAGATATGCAGTGTAGTTCCCCCCCTCCCTATAGATATGCAGGGTAGTTCCCCCCTCCCTATAGATATGCAGGGTAGTTCCCCCCCCCCTTCCTATAGATATGCAGGGCAGTTCCCCCTCCCTATAGATATGCAGGGCAGTTCCCCCCTCTCTATAGATATGCAGTGTAGTTCCCCCCCTCCCTATAGATATGCAGGGTAGTTCCCCCCTCCCTATAGATATGCAGGGTAGTTCCCCCCCCCTTCCTATAGATATGCAGGGCAGTTCCCCCTCCCTATAGATATGCAGGGCAGTTCTCCCCCTCCCTATAGATATGCAGGGCAGTTCCCCCCCTCCTTATAGATATGCAGGGCAGTTCCCCCCCTCCCTATAGATATGCAGGGCAGTTCCCCCCCCCTCCCTATAGATATGCAGGGCAGTTCCACCCCCTCCCTATAGATATGCAGGGCAGTTCCCCCCCCTCCCTATAGATATGCAGGGCAGTTCCCCCCTCCCTATAGATATGCAGGGCAGTTCCCCCCCCTCCCTATAGATATGCAGGGCAGTTCCCCCCCCCTCCCTATAGATATGCAGGGCAGTTCCCCCCCTCCCTATAGATATGCAGGGCAGTTCCCCCCTTCACTTACCTGTAGTTGTGCCAGCGTCGCTCCTCTCCTCAGATCAGCAGATAGCAAGTGAAGACGTCCTGCTTCCTGTCTGCTGCACAGCAACAGGCAGCCTGGCGATTGGCTGTGTGTTGCTAACCACTGACCACCAATGCTTTTGATCGTCGAGCCCTCCACCCCCCCGCGGCGACCCCCCCCCCACCCAGAAAAAAAAATGAATGAAGAAAAAAAAATAATTTTTTTTTAAAAAATACCCGCAGCGCCGCGCCCCCCGGGACCCAGCGCCCCAGGCTGCAGCCTGGTCAGCCTAGTGGTTGATCAGGCCCTGCACATACTTACATGTGAGACTTTTGTATTTTATATTAAACGTAATGTATGCTCTTTTAATGGTACATGATTAATATTACATAAAGGTATTTAGGATTATAATTAGACATTACTCTATATGTTATGAATGTTGAATACTTCAACTATTTCTCTTGGAATGAGCTGCTTTAATTCCTCCTCATAGGAGGTGTATTCTAAAACAAGGCCAGACCCACCACCTATCCCAGCTGCAATTCTCCTTTGTTTTCTTCTTCACCCTTATTTTTACATCTGACACTCTTTTGCTGCAGCTTATATGGTCCTTCCTCCACCAGCAGCACAAACACAGGACCAAAGCTGTGTTTCCTAGTATATGAAAATAGTGCACAGTTCTCCTGATAATGAAACCGCACATTTTGCAGCAGGGGTTTCTGACTCTTCCTCACCCTCCTGCCTTCCTCACACACAAATAACACAGACAATTTAAAGGAAAATACACAGGCAGCAATATAAATTATATTAGATAAAAAAGAACAAGACAACAAAGACACAATATACAACTCTCAGATATAAAAATTCAACTCACTTAATGCAAAAAACAAACTTCTGCGCTGTCCACTACTCTCTCTCTGACTCCTGAAACCCCAGTCTAATAGGAGGAAGTAAAAAGGCTGCTATGGAGTTGATGATGCCAAAATCGTACATGTTTTCTGTGTTTAGCTTGTAGCCAATCAGAAGTGATGCTGCTGCTGCTCAGGGGTCTGCAATGTATTCCTGTGCAGGAAGTTGGCCGGTGCGTCTACCCAGGGTGCAAAACCAAGGGGGAACAATGACCACCCACTATTACAACAGACATATTCCCAAGTATATATATATCTGGGGCTGCCATGTATTCAGGAATCGGTGGAATGCTGTATAAGCGTTGGGAGGTACATGTTACACTCAGGATATACTCAGTCTAGATTTGTGCAGGCCTAGGAAGGTGCGGAGTCTAACAGCCCCTTGTTTTCACCAAGAACCAATGCAAGGTGGGATGGACTTGGCTGCAATGGAACTGCAGGTCGCGGCCCTTGGTTTGACCCCTAGACGTGAGCGCAATAGGTGAAACTGACAATACAATAGGAGTAGTAACGGGGTACCTTGAGGGTGCTATGGTATTCACTGGAAGGTAGTAAGCGACAATCTGGGCTGAGCAGGCAGAGACTCTTGATACAAGCCGAGTTGGTACACAGATCAGATGGCAACGGTACTCAGGATTAGACAGGAAAGTAGTCTGGTCACAAGCCGGTTTGGTACACAGGTCAGATGGCAGTTGTACTCGGGATTAGATAGGAGAGTAGTCTGGTCACAAGCTGGTTCGGTACACAGGTCAGATGGCAGCGGTATTCGGGATTAGACAGGAGAGTGGTCTAGTATAAAAACCGATTCATTAGACAGGAAAAGTACACAGGAGAATCCACAGATGCAGCTAACCAGGGAGCCAAGACAGGAACACCAGAATAATCAGCCAAACAGAGCTCTTGAACACAAGGTCAGAGTCAGGAGGACTAACCTGTTGATCTGACACAGGTATGATGTGAGATCCTCCTCTTATTTCAGATTCCCCGCCATGAGTTCACATGATGTGTCCAGACAGGGAGTCACGTTACCTCCTCGCCGCGAACCCGGAAGAGCGGCTGACAGCACTGGAACAAGGACAGGTAAGCGCTCTTACAGTAACATACCAATAGTTAAAGTAGATGGATTAAGGAACGCCTGTGCATTGCAGCACAGGACTCTCCTCCCTGAGGCCAGATGACCTGCCCTCCAGATTTTTGCTGTTCGTCTGTCTGGGCTCACCCACTATCTTCTACAGTCTACCAAGCTGCATGTCGATATAGTGTGCTCAGCAGAGGGTGCTTTGCCCCCGGACAACCCACCAGTTTCTTCTTCATTTTAGAGCTGCATGTACTCCAGCTATTTAGGTAAGTAATCCTCAAATACACTATATGAGTTTCTCCCTGTCTTCCCCTCAGCCTGTGAGCCTCTCTCTGTCCCCTCTGTCTCCCCCTCAGCAATCGAGTCTCTGTCTTCCCCTCAGCCTGTGAATCTCCCCCTCCCCTCTGTCTCCACATAAGCCTGTGAGTCTCTGTCTCCATTCTCTATGTCTCCATCCTCTCCAGCTATTAATTTAATGGGATAGGGCTATTAATATGTTGGTGAGGGCTATTCATTTAATGGTGTATGGCCAAATAAATTATTGGTAGGGGTGTAACGCCTGTGGGTAAAAGACAGATGCACACAGATGTCCTACTTTAGGCACGATGGACCACCTACTGTCCGCATGGACTCACCCAAACCGCTCTCTACACCACCATGGTCTAGGAAGGAAAACAAGCAAATTACTGGGAGGCAGGGATGCAGATGGAAGGAGAGGGGGTGTATGAGGTAAAGGCCAGGAGTAGAGGCACTTCACTCTACTCTGCCCGCTATCACCTCAATTTGCTCTAGGTCTGGGCGTGGGGATACGGATTTTCGTGTCAGGCAAGAATCCCATCTGAATACCCTACTCACCGTGGTATGGGTGAGGGCCCTACCAAGAAAGAGACAAAACCAGAATATGTTACTCACTGAGAAAAATGGTTGCCTCCTCTTGATAGCCATCTGCACACTACCACTTGTAACCTAGAGACAGGGATAACATGACAACAACCACCCCCAAAGAAGCTAGCTCCCTAGCTCTCATGTGCCTCCCACACCAGCATTATTCTACAACTTAATAGCAGCAAACAAACAGTGCCTGATCCTATCAACAGTCCAAGTGATCGCCTGCTGCTCAACGCTAATGCTAAACTACGTCTAGGTGTAGTGCACTACTCTGACGTACCCCACAATTCCAAGGCACACAAGTCACAGAATGCAAACGTTACTGGATACCAAAAGTCTACCTTTAATGGGGGCCTGACTTCTGAATCCTACAGGGGAATATACTAAAGGAGATACAGGATAGCAACATACAGTACAGTGTATTACCTGCTATCGCTCACCTCACAAATGGTCACAGGCATACTACACTTTGCAATACAGGGTACGCACATACAAAATAGCTGCCTTCACATACAATGTGGACAGATGGTCTCAGTCTCCCTATGGGGAATTACTACCCAGTTATTGGCCTAATGCAACTTCAAACCCACATACCTCCCACCTGAACTCTGCCACAGGCCGTCTCAAGGGAGGGCTGGCAAATTTTAGCCCGGGGGACAAGACTTGAATTTTAAAGGAAAAAAAATACAGGTGGCCCAGTGAACCAGCCTAATATAGCCCACTATTTGACCTTCCCGGGAGATGCCCTCTTTCCCCCCAATCCAGCCTGCCCCTGGGGCTACTGCCTGTCTGTGCCTCAGGGTTCCTATGTCTGGTACTTAGGGCTCTCTGGTGCCTCTCAAGGACATTTTGCTCTAATATCCTACTAAGGGTCTTGTGCCATGCTAAACTCAAGGGCCTTATGCCTTGCTAAACTAAAGGGTCTAGTGCCCTGCTAACTCAGGGATCTTATGCCCTGGTAATCTCAGGGTGTGAGATGGAAGAAAAAGTGAGCCCCTTAAGCCTCTGGGCCTTAATTCCCTAGCAAGCCTACTGGTGCTGGGCATTGAACCCACTGTTTGCCACAGGCCTAGTGCCCAATTTGCCCTATGGGCCTTGTGTCTGATCTACTGGCACTAATTATACTTACCTGCTCTGAGCAGGATACCAGCCTCGGGAAACGGGTCCCTCGCAGCCGTCTGCTGCAGGCAGAGTAGCTCTTTAGCCCTGACAGAGGCTCTCTACCTCCGGCATCTTCTATCTTCTTTTCTTGAGCGCGGCATCTTCTTATTTTCTCTCCAGTGCTGACTGTCCCCGATATCTGTCCTTCTTGCGTCCGTCAACGACTGCACCAAATGGCATGTTAGCCTAAAAAGCTGAAGGCGCGTGGTTGCTTAAGTAGTTGACATCTGGGTGGTGAGTCCTGATTGGCTCACCGACCCGGCCAATAGGGGATCAGTCGCAATGCACTAAAGGGACTCGCTGGACTCCAGACTCTTGGCTCACTGAAGCTATTATTTAATAGGGTTAGTGGCTATTAATTTATTGGTGGGGGCTTTTCATTTGTTGGTGGGATGATAGTGGTGGGGACTATTTAATGGTGGGGCCATGGAACTATTCTTTTATTACTGGTGAGGTTTGAGTACTTTTATTTGAATGTAGGACTGATTTGGGGTAAAAGAAGGCCTATTTATGCCTTTCAATGTTATTAATTTAATGTCAGGGCTGGTAGGGAGGAAATATGCCTATTTATTAAATGTTAATAATATTAATTTAAGGCCTCTTTATTAAAAATGGGTGCTTTGATTTAATGTCCTCACTTTTCCAAACAGAGCCTCAACTGGTTCCAGTCAAGCAGCAAGTGAGTTTAAGACACCAGCGACAGCTCCAGGTAGTCAAACTACAAGAACAGATAGGAGAGAGCAACACAGGATTGGAGAACCATCTAGTGCTTGTAAAGGGCTAAGCACACACCATAGTAGGATGGCTAGTTCTCATCTGGAAGTGCATGATATTGGGAGGTAGCATATATTCCCACCAAAATGGGATGGGTGGGGTGGGGGTGTGCCATGGTCTTTGTCGCACAGAACACTAAAATGTATTGGTATGACTCTGCTTGTCAGTGTCCCTCTTTCTCTTTGACTATTGGCTTCTCAGTCCTCACTCTATGTGGAAAGTTTCATTCTTGCATGCACTCCTCCTGTATTTGACTGATTTAACAGGTTGTTACCGTGTTCCGCTCCATTCACGTGTAATACGTGCACTGCACATGTTCATGAAAACACTTTCCTCTTGTAGTGCTCTATAAGAATGAACATATTGCTACAGCTGTCTTACCTGGTTTTACGGAGGCCCTTCAGACGTCCACACAGATCCAGGTTGCTCCTCCCGTTCACACAGTATTTGCTGAGGGGCTTGTGGCCATATACTATCGAAAAATATAAAACAGGGACCAGACAGATCTATTTGAAAAGAAAGGGAATTGCAGCGCTAAAAATCAAGCTGGCCTAGACAATACAATAATGTGCACCAATAGGCAGTCACGAATCATAAAATGTAAGATTTATTACACCATATAAAATGTATAAAAAAAGTGTACATCTCATCTGCATATTCCTAAAAATAACATACATAACACATAATAGAAGCTATATCTCATTAATAGGTTCACAGTGCACTGTGATTACCTAAACACATTGAAAGGTATGCATACCATATAAGCGCTACTAAAAAATATGTACCAGCCAGATACAATGTAGCTGAATGATTGCAAACAGTAACATAAATAGATAAAAAATATATAGCTCCACATAAACCATATGAATTAAGCCTCAAAAGTCAGAAAAGGCTCCATGTATTGCCTAATCAGGCTGTCACTCACCAGACTGTGAGTGCTTCTTCCCGTGTGTTTAGGAACCGTGGCCGTCCACCATCCTGAGGGTCTGCGCATGTGCAGCCCTTTCAAACCTTCAGTACCTGTTCCTTTTAGTTAATTGGCTGATCAGGCAACACTCCCTATTTAAAGCACCTGCTGTCTATACCTCGTTGCCTGATCTTGGAGTCTCATTCCCCATGAGCCTCTGAAGGTGTTCCTGTGTTTCCTCGTGTATTCAGCCAAGCTGATTCCTGTGGTTTCCAGACCACTTCAACTCTCCTGTGGTTTCCAGACCACTTCAACTCCCCTGTGGTTTCCAGGCCACTTCAACTCTCCTGTGGTTTCCAGGCCACTTCAACTCTCCTGTGTTTCATCGTGACTGTATTAGCTGATTCCTATCCGCTGCCTCCGTGCACTACAGTTATCTACTCACTTCAACTCTCCTGTGTTTCATCGTGACTGTATTAGCTGATTCCTATCCGCTGCCTCCGTGCACTACAGTTATCTACTCACTTCAACTCTCCCATGTTTCATCGAGACTGCTCCAGCTGATTCCTATCCGCTGCCTCCGTGCTCAACAGTTCCTGCTCACCTCAACTCTTCCGTGTTTCCTCGTGACTGCACCTGCTGATTCCTATCCGCTACCTCCGTGTACCTGCAGTGTCCTGATTGCCGCTACCCTTCAGTTCTACTCGTGTCTGCAGCCAGCTGATCCGCTCTCCGTGCTTCTACAGCGTTCCTGCCTGTGTCTACTTGCCTGTCTGCATTGGATCAACGCTCCGCTGCTGTCTTCTCTGCCATACCGCTTCTACTCTTCAGTGATCTCCTGGTGACCAGTCCTATATACTACTGCTTCCTGAGTATTGTTCCATCGTTGCTGGTCTACCTACATGTGCGCTGCACCTATTTGGATACCGCTTCTACTCTTCAGTGATCTCCAGGTGACCAGTCCTATATACTACTGCTTCCTGAGTATTGTTCCATCGTTGCTGGTCTACCTACCCGTGCGCTGCACCCATTTGGATACCGCTTCCATTTCCCTGGGACTCCGCATCCTGCCGGCCTCCTGCAGCTCAGGTATCTCTGCACTCCTTTCTGACAGCCTGCTCTTCTGAACCACGGTATGCATACTTATCATTGTGTCACGGGCACTAGGAGTCTTTACCCAGGGATCACCAGGTGGTAGGCTTACCAGAGCAATATAGATGGTAATAGAGTACTCTGGTAGCAGGGTGATCACGGAACAGGCAATGGTAGATGATGAGATGCTCAGGAAAGTCTATGACTAGCAGCACTGGTAATATGGAGGTAATAATACACGAGGAACTGTATGGACAAGGGCACGTGAAGGTAGTCAGTGGTCTGCGATAGCAAGTTGTACCACTGCTATAGTGAGGAGGAATGTCCAACAGAAATGAGGAGGTGATGAGAGTCAGCGGTCTGTGGATAGCAAGTGGTACCGCTGTCTGAGTGAAGGAATGGAATCCAAGTGGAGGTATCCGGGGAGTCAGTGGTCTGCGATAGCAAGTTGTACCACTGCTATGTGAGAGGATACTGGAACAGGTGATACAGGAAACAGGGATCAGTGGTCTGCCTTCAGCAAGTTGTACCACTGAATATATAGGTGAGGAGGTGTACGGGGTGAGACTGCAACACAGGATGTACACGGACACCTTAAACACGATCCACAGTGATATGCACAATATATATAAATGACTGAACAGGTCTGCAAATATAGGAAGTCTCTTGAAGTAATCCAGCACAAGATAACACAGTCAATGATGGCAATAGACTCAGCGGATAGCAGACTCCAAAGGAGAACCAACACAGTCCAGCAAGATATGCAATACACCAGCACAGTCAATGAGAAGTATGCATACCGTGGTTCAGAAGAGTCAGTCAGATAGGAGTGCAGCGATACCTGAGCGGCAGGAGGCCGGCAGGATGAGAAGTCCCTGGATGGATGAGGCAGGGGTCTAGTAGGTGCAGCGCACAGGTAGGTAGACCAACAGGGACACGAATCCACAGGAATCAGCAGAACGTGGAACTGGACTCATGGAGGACCCAGGAGAATGGAGATGATCTAGCAGAGGAGTAGCTGATGAGATACGAATCCAATGCTGACAGGAGGGTAGAGACCAGCGGGACACAGGAAGGCGTGGAGAGCGGATCAGCAGTAGATGGACGATAGCGCTGACAGCGGCAGCAGGACTCTGCGGACACACGGAGGTAACCAGTAGCAACCAACAGGCGCCAATAGCGATGGAACACGGGAGAGCAGAGTAGACCAGGAGCTGTTGATCACGGAGAGTAGCGGATGGCAATACTAGCAGCAGTCTCGAGGAAACACGGGAGAGATGAGATGAGGCTGCCGTGCACAGGAGCAGCGGATAGGAACCAGCTAACAGTCACGATGATGAACACAGGCGAGTTGTAAGCTGGAGACTGTAGTGCACGGAGGCAGCGGATAGGAGTCAGCTCACAGTCATGATGATGAACACAGACGAGTTGCAAGCTGGGAACTGTAGTGCACGGAGGCAGCGGATAGGAATCAGCTCACAGACTTGATGATGAACAGGTGAGTGGATGTGGAGAGAAGGCGGTAGTGCACGGAGGCAGCGGATAGGAATCAGCAAACAGGCACAATGGAATATGATAGCGTTGAAGTGGTATAGAAGACTGTAGTGCACGGAGGCAGCGGATAGGAATCAGCTAACAGTCACGATGACACAGTTGATGGTAGAAGTGGTATGGGAACCACAGTAGTAGAAGTGGTTTGGAAACCACAGAGGTAGAAGTGGTTTGGAAACCACAGGAATCAGCAGCACTGAATACACGAGGAAACACAGGAACACCTTCAGAGACTCATGGGGAATGAGACTCCAAGATCAGGCAACGTGGTGTTGACCACAGGTGCTTAATATAGGGAGTGTTGCCTGATCTGCCAATTGAGTTAAAGGGACATACACTGAAGTATAGGAAAGGGCTGCGCATGCGCAGACCCTCAGGATGGAGGACGGCCACGGTTCCTAAATGTCCGGGAAGAAGCACTCACAGTCCGGTGAGTGACAGTACCCCCCCTTTTAAAGGTGGGCACAGAACGCCTGGAACCGGGCTTGTCCGGATTTTTGGAATAAAACTTCTTCAAAAGGGCAGGAGCATTAAGATCTTCAGCTTTGATCCAAGAGCGCTCCTCAGGACCAAAGCCCTTCCAATGAACGAGGCAACGGAGGACTCCTCGCGAAACTTTTGCGTCTAGTACCTCAGTAATCTCGAAATCCTCCTCCTGATGAACTTGAACTGGCTGCGGAGCTGAGGGAGGATTTGAGAAACGGTTGATAATAAGAGGTTTGAGTAAAGACACATGGAAGGCATTAGAAATCCGAAGATTCTTAGGAAGAAGAAGTTTCACACATACTGGATTGATTACTTGAATGATCCTATATGGACCAATAAAACGAGGGGCGAATTTCATAGATGGAACCTTCAAACGAATGTTTTTAGTAGATAACCAGACACGATCTCCAATTTTTAGTGGTGGAATAGCCCGCCTCTTCTTATCTGCGAAAGATTTATATTTGATAGATGTCTTCTTTAAACAGGTTTTGACCTGAGACCAGATATTTTTAAAGGTCTGACAAGCAGTCTCCACCGCAGGAACTTGGGTGGGCGGGAGGGCAGGAAATTCCGGAAAAGACGGATGGTGACCGTAGACCACAAAAAATGGAGTTTTGGATGATGACTCATGGTACATGTTGTTATGGGCGAATTCAGCCTAAGGAAGCAACTCTACCCAGTTGTCTTGATTGGCTGAAGAGAACATCCTTATAAAAGTCTCAAGATCTTGATTGACACGTTCAGTTTGTCCGTTAGATTGCGGATGGTAAGAAGATGAGAGTGCTAATCGTATGCCCAAGGTTTTGCAAAGGGCTCGCCAGAATCTGGAAACGAATTGTACTCCTCTATCTGACACAATCTCAGACGGACATCCATGGATGCGGAAGATCTCTTTAATGAAATGTTCAGCCAGGATAGACGAGGAAGGCAAACCAGACAGAGGGACGAAATGAGCCATCTTCGAAAATCTGTCCACCACCACCCAAATAGTGTTATGATTCTTACTAGGTGGTAAATCCGTAACGAAATCCATACTAATATGGGTCCACGGTTTGGACGGAATGGGTAGTGGTCGCAGCAACCCTGCTGGAGTTCTGCGGGAGGATTTGAACTGGGAACATAATTCACAGGAAGCAATGAACTCCTTGACGTCTCTCCTCATTGAAGGCCACCAGTAACTTCGAGAGAGAATCTCAAAGGTCTTGTGTTCACCGGCGTGTCCAGAAAAGCGAGAGGCATGGAACCACGAAAGGATTTTCCTCCTTAGAGGAGGAGGCACGAGGGTCTTCCCAAATGGTAGCGTTTTGGTGGATGAAGCAGCCAGTGAGATACATTTGGGGTCTAGAATGGTATGGTTGGAAACCTCTTCTATATCAGAGGACGTCACAAAAGCTCTAGATAAAGCGTCAGCTTTTTTGTTCTTGGCAGCTGGTTTGAAGGTTATTATTAATTCAAAACGGGAAAAGAAAAGAGACCATCTTGCTTGACGAGGGTTCAAGCATTGGGCAGACTGAAGATATGACAAGTTCTTATGATCCGTGAAGATCGTCACCGGATGGCGAGCTCCTTCCAATAAGTATCTCCATTCCTCTAATGCAGCTTTGATAGCGAGTAACTCCTTGTCCCCGATAGTATAATTCTTCTCTGCGGGCAGAAGACCCCGAGAATAGAAGGCACAAGGATGGAATTTTGCTGTTCAGAGCGTTGGGAGAGAATGGCTCCTAAGCCCACATTAGAGGCATCTACTTCTAGAAAGAAGGGGAGTGTCACATCAGGCTGTCGAAGGATTGGAGCCGAAGAGAAGGACTCTTTGAGTGTTTGAAAGGCTTGAAGAGCCTCAGGCGACCATTGCTTAGGGTTAGCCCCTTTCCGAGTCAGGGCCACAATAGGAGATGCAATGGAAGAAAAGTCTTGAATGAAGCGTCTATAGTAATTGGCAAAACCTAAAAAACGCTGGATAGCACGAAGAGTAGTTGGCTGGGGCCAATGTAGTACAGCATTCACCTTGTCTGGATCCATCTTCAGGCCAACTCCGGACACTATATACCCCAAGAATGGAATCTGGGGCAACTCGAATGAACATTTTTCTAATTTACAGAACAATGAATTTTTTCGTAGCCTGGAGAGGACTTCTGCCACATGTTGGTGGTGAGAAGGCAGGTCCTGAGAGAAGATCAATATGTCGTCCAGGTAGACGACGACACATACATATAATAAGTCCCGAAAGATCTCATTGATGAAGCCTTGAAAAACAGCGGGGGCATTACACAGCCCGAAAGGCATTACCAGATATTCGTAATGCCCGTCTCTGGTGTTAAACGCTGTCTTCCATTCATCACCGGAACGGATTCTGATTAAATTGTAGGCACCACGAAGATCCAACTTAGTAAAAATACGGGCTCCCTTGATGCGATCGAATAGCTCAGTGATCAGCGGAATGGGATACCGATTCTTGATAGTAATGGCATTGAGTCCACGAAAATCTATACAAGGGCGTAATGATCCATCCTTCTTTTTGACGAAGAAGAACCCAGCTCCAGCGGGAGAGGTGGAAGGTCGAATAAACCCACGCTGGAGGTTCTCCTGTATGTACTCAGATGTGGCTTGAGTTTCAGGTAACGAAAGTGGATAGACCCGGCCCCTGGGAGGAGTCTTGCCAGGTAGAAGGTCGATCGGACAATCCCAAGAACGATGAGGAGGAAGACGTTCGGACTGAGCTTTATCAAACACATCCGTAAATGAAGCATATTGAGGAGGGAGTCCCGGTGAGGTAGATGAGATGGAAGATTGCTGTACTTTGAGAGGAATAACTTGGGAAAGGCAACGATGGTGACATTCAGGCCCCCAAGACGTGACTTGAGGGGTGCGCCAGTCAATCTGGGGAGAGTGACACTGAAGCCATGGAAGGCCTAAGACAATCGAACTTGTCGTAACAGGAAGGATTAAAAACAATATTTCTTCATGATGCAGGGCACCAATCTGAAGTGTTACTGGAGACGTACTCTGGGTGATGAGACCGTTGATGAGACGTGATCCATCTATAGCCGTCACAGTAATGGGTGTTTTTAAGGTGATCACTGGTAGAGACCATTGATTTACTAATGATTTGGAAATAAAATTTCCTGCTGCTCCGGAATCAATCAATGCCTGTGACTCAAAGGTTTTGGTAGCAAAGGAAATCGTAACATCAAAAGCGCAGACTTTAGATTTCATGGAAGATGGAGAGGACTCCAGGGACCCTAACTTCACCTCTCCAGAACTAGTTAGGGCCTGGCATTTCCCGATCTCTTAGGGCAAGAGCTGAGAATATGAGTGGAATCAGCACAATAGATACAGAGTCTATTCTTTACTCTTCGTTTCCTCTCCTCAGAAGATAATTTGGAACGTCCTATCTCCATGGGAATCACAGAGGGTGAAACTGGACGAAATTGAGGGTTAGAACGAAGAGGTACTTTAGCAGAAGTTGTTTTCTCAGCCTCTCTTTCACGAAATCTCATATCAACACGATGGCATAGAGAGATCAAATCTTCAAGTGATGAAGGAAGCTCTTGAGTAGTCAGTGCATCTTTAATTTTATCGGAGAGCCCCTGCCAGAAGGCGGCAACTAGGGCTTCAGTGTTCCACTGAAGTTCAGAGGCTAAGATCCTAAATTGAATGACGTACTGGCCTACTGTATGAGATCCTTGTCGTAGGCGGAGGATGCTGGAAGCAGCGGAGGTCACACGACCTGGTTCATCGAACACACTTCGAAATGTAGAAATGAATTTGGTACTATCTTGTAATATTGGATCATTTCTTTCCCACAGAGGGGAGGCCCAAGCCAGGGCTTGTCCAGAAAACAAAGAGATAAGATAGGCCACTCTGGAACGATGGGTAGAAAAATTTTGAGGTTGGAGCTCAAAATGGACTGAACATTGGTTCAGGAAACCCCTACAAGTTTTGGGGTCTCCATCGTACTTTGACGGAGTAGGCAGGTAAAGCGTGGAAGCTGTAGACACCTGGGATGGCACTGGGGAAACGGAGGAAAGCACAGGAGCCTCAGGAGTAGCTGTCACAGTCTGTCCAGATGTTCCTTGGGAGGTTAATGACTGATAACACTGAAGTAACAGCTGTTGGCGGGCATCCTGTTGCTCCACACGGCGGACCAGATGCTGCAGCATCTCTCTGGCGGTAGGTTCCGTATCTGGGTCTGTCATGGCCTGATCTTACTGTCACGGGCACTAGGAGTCTTTACCCAGGGATCACCAGGTGGTAGGCTTACCAGAGCAATATAGATGGTAATAGAGTACTCTGGTAGCAGGGTGATCACGGAACAGGCAATGGTAGATGATGAGATGCTCAGGAAAGTCTATGACTAGCAGCACTGGTAATATGGAGGTAATAATACACGAGGAACTGTATGGACAAGGGCACGTGAAGGTAGTCAGTGGTCTGCGATAGCAAGTTGTACCACTGCTATAGTGAGGAGGAATGTCCAACAGAAATGAGGAGGTGATGAGAGTCAGCGGTCTGCGGATAGCAAGTGGTACCGCTGTCTGAGTGAAGGAATGGAATCCAAGTGGAGGTATCCGGGGAGTCAGTGGTCTGCGATAGCAAGTTGTACCACTGCTATGTGAGAGGATACTGGAACAGGTGATACAGGAAACAGGGATCAGTGGTCTGCCTTCAGCAAGTTGTACCACTGAATATATAGGTGAGGAGGTGTACGGGGTGAGACTGCAACACAGGATGTACACGGACACCTTAAACACGATCCACAGTAATATGCACAATATATATAAATGACTGAACAGGTCTGCAAATATAGGAAGTCTCTTGAAGTAATCCAGCACAAGATAACACAGTCAATGATGGCAATAGACTCAGCGGATAGCAGACTCCAAAGGAGAACCAACACAGTCCAGCAAGATATGCAATACACCAGCACAGTCAATGAGAAGTATGCATACCGTGGTTCAGAAGAGTCAGTCAGATAGGAGTGCAGCGATACCTGAGCGGCAGGAGGCCGGCAGGATGAGAAGTCCCTGGATGGATGAGGCAGGGGTCTAGTAGGTGCAGCGCACAGGTAGGTAGACCAACAGGGACACGAATCCACAGGAATCAGCAGAACGTGGAACTGGACTCATGGAGGACCCAGGAGAATGGAGATGATCTAGCAGAGGAGTAGCTGATGAGATACGAATCCAATGCTGACAGGAGGGTAGAGACCAGCGGGACACAGGAAGGCGTGGAGAGCGGATCAGCAGTAGATGGACGATAGCGCTGACAGCGGCAGCAGGACTCTGCGGACACACGGAGGTAACCAGTAGCAACCAACAGGCGCCAATAGCGATGGAACACGGGAGAGCAGAGTAGACCAGGAGCTGTTGATCACGGAGAGTAGCGGATGGCAATACTAGCAGCAGTCTCGAGGAAACACGGGAGAGATGAGATGAGGCTGCCGTGCACAGGAGCAGCGGATAGGAACCAGCTAACAGTCACGATGATGAACACAGGCGAGTTGTAAGCTGGAGACTGTAGTGCACGGAGGCAGCGGTTAGGAATCAGCAACAGTCACGATGCTGAACACAGGCGAGTTGCAAGCTGAGAACTGTAGTGCACGGAGGCAGCGGATAGGAGTCAGCTCACAGTCATGATGATGAACACAGACGAGTTGCAAGCTGGGAACTGTAGTGCACGGAGGCAGCGGATAGGAATCAGCTCACAGACTTGATGATGAACAGGTGAGTGGATGTGGAGAGAAGGCGGTAGTGCACGGAGGCAGCGGATAGGAGTCAGCAAACAGGCACAATGGAATATGATAGCGTTGAAGTGGTATAGAAGACTGTAGTGCACGGAGGCAGCGGATAGGAATCAGCTAACAGTCACGATGATACAGTTGATGGTAGAAGTGGTATGGGAACCACAGTAGTAGAAGTGGTTTGGAAACCACAGAGGTAGAAGTGGTTTGGAAACCACAGGAATCAGCAGCGCTGAATACACGAGGAAACACAGGAACACCTTCAGAGACTCATGGGGAATGAGACTCCAAGATCAGGCAACGTGGTGTTGACCACAGGTGCTTAATATAGGGAGTGTTGCCTGATCTGCCAATTGAGTTAAAGGGACATACACTGAAGTATAGGAAAGGGCTGCGCATGCGCAGACCCTCAGGATGGAGGACGGCCACGGTTCCTAAATGTCCGGGAAGAAGCACTCACAGTCCGGTGAGTGACACATTGACTGTGCTCGTGTATCGCATACCTTGCTGGACTGAGTTGTTCTTCTCTGAAGTTGCCTATCCACTGAGACTATTGCCATCATTTGACTGTGTTACCTTGTAGTCTGGATAGTTCCTGTGACTTTGTATATTAGTGCAGTCCTGCTCTGTTATTACTACTCTGTGCATATCTTTGTGGGATCAAGTTCAGTGTGCCCGTGTATACTCTGCTTTACATTAATCTCCCCGTGCTCCTCCTCACATATATATTTCAGTGGTACAACTTGCTAGAGGCAGACCACTGATTCCTTTTTCAGTATCCTTCCATATAGCAGTGGTACAACTTGCTAACGCAGACCACTGACTTCCCGGATACCTCCACCTGGATTCCGTTCCCTCACCTAGACAGCGGTACAACTTGCTAAACGCAGACCGCTGACTTTCATCACCTCCTCGTTGCTTCTGGACATTCCTACTCACTATAGCAGTGGTACAACTTGCTACCGCAGACCACTGACTACCCTCACGTTTCCTTTGTCCATTCAGTTCCTCGTGTACTACTACCTATACATTACCAGTGCTGCTAGTCATAGACTTTCATGAGTATTCTCTACCACCTGCTGTCTCCTGTTCTGTGATCACCCCGCTACCAGAGTACCATATTACCATCTATACTGCTCTGGTAAGTCCATCACCTGGTGATCCCTGGGTAAAGACTCCTAGTGCCCGTGACACAGGCAAGCCGATATGCTGATAGCTAATATATTGGAAGCAATTATCGGAGCTCCTTATACGATTGCTGTGTAAACCATGGATCACGCTTAGCACATCTATACATCCCGCTTAATGGTTGTGGTAACCATGTTGAAACAGAATCTATATTCCTTTGGTCCTGGTGGGGTTTTTTCAAAAAACTGGGAGCCAGTAAGTTCTTTAAATTATAATTCTTCTTGAACACTACTTTAGGTTTTTCTGGAAGAATAGAGCTCAGGGTGGGATCTTGTTGTAAAATTGGATAACAATTCTAAACAATCTTTTTGATCTTGTAGGATGCATTATTAAATTTAGATATATAAGCTATTTCTATAGGCTGGGATTTATTAGCAGTTCTTTTACAGTTATCTATCAATAAGGCATTTCTATCAATTTCTTTAACTTCATCTAAAGTGGTCTGTAAATCCTTCAACTGATATCCCCTGTCTTTAAAAGACATAAGCATAGTATGAGCTTGTTGTTCAAAATCATTCATCCTCGAACAATTTCGTCTTAGTCGCAAAAATTTACTTTTAGGAATATTTACTTTCCAAGGTTTACAATGAGCACTGTCAAAATGTAAAACATTATTGGTATCCACTTTTTTCTTGTAATTACGTGTGGCAATCTTAGTCCCATCAACAAATAAGGTAAGATCTAAAAAAACTATAGAGGTCCTACTAATATTAGAAGTAAACTTTAAGTTATATGTATTTGTGTTCAGCAATGAAACAAAATCAATAACTGATTGATCCGTACCCTTCCACACAATGAACAAGTCATCTATGTAACGGCCATAGAAGACCAGGCTCGCCCCGAGTCCACCACCCTAAATGTGTTCAATTTCGAATGCACCAATATAGAGGTTGGCGTAACTCGGGGCAAACCTGGTCCCCATGGCCGTCCCCATGACCTGAGGATAATAAACTCCCTCAAATAAAAAATGGGACCAGACAGATGGCACAAAAAAAACAGACAGCTTATGGTTTGGTATCTTACCTGCCAGGACCACCTCACGAATGATCACCAGTCTTTCACCCGCCCATAACTCTGTCGTCATCCTTCGCTGTCGACGGGGAATCCCGGCTCCACAGCCTATCATTTTAGGGCCCAGGGCTTTTGGTGCCCTTCTGGACTGGATAGACGGGCCTCGTATACCACTCTCTCAGCCTACAGACTTATACACTAACCAGGGCCTAGCACCCTTCTACGCTACCCAGGGCCTAGTGCCCTTAACAACAAGGGCTTGATGCGCAACTAACTATCTATTGGGCCTACTGCCTAACTATCTATTGGGCCTACTGCCCAACTGTTACTATGGGCTTATAGCCCACTCTAACTAAGGGGCCTACAGCCCGCTCTAACTAAGGGGCCTAGAGCCTGCTCTATCTAAGAAGCCTAGAGCCTGCTCTAACTAAGGGGCAGAGAGCCCATTCTAACTAAGGGGCCTTATGCCCTTATTCACCTAATGGGCCTGATGCCCTTTTCAACCTAATGGGCCTAGTGTCCAATTCTACCTAAGGCCCTTGTGACCTTATATACCGGATGGGCCTAATGTCCAATACTACCTAAGGGCCTTGTGCCCTGGAGCCAGCTGAGGGAACTACCTACCAAAACCATTCCCTAATAGTGCCAGGCCTTTTGCTCCTAATGTGCTCACAGGCCTAATGTCTGAACTGCGGTAGGGCCTTGTGCCATTTTTGTGGGAAGAAAGAGGAAAGAGGTGCAGGTGTGGGCCGGGGAGAGTGGGGTGCCAACAAGAGCCCTACCTGTCATCAAAGTCTTTGGGGATATTCTCCAGGGGTCTCCCAGTCGACCACTGCCTCAATGCTCTGCTGCCGCCTTCTGGTTTTGATCCTGTGTTAGGAACCCCTCCAGCCAGTACAGCAAAACCCGGAGTCTGTTCCAAAAGTCTGGTGTTCGCTGATGCCCCTAGTGGTGGGGACAGACTTGGCTGCAGACAAACAGAGGGTCGTGAGATGTGTACTGGCTAGGGAGAACCCAGGAATAGAGTGTTATGGCAGACAGCAGAGTGAAGTCCAGGCAAGGGTCGAGGGCCGGCAGCAGACAACGAATCCAGAGAACAAACTGAGGTCAGAGGTCACAGACAATGCAACAGAGTCCAGAAACAAGCCAGGGGTCATACACGGGAAATCAGATCGAGAACACAGCACAGGGGCAGAAAACAGGAACCAGGGGTTCCTAAACCCGGAGTCTGCTCTGAAGTCTGGTGTTCCCTGGAGCCCCTAGTGGTGGGGACAGACTTGGCCGCAGACAACAGAGGGTCGAGAGTTGTGCACTGACTGGGGAGAACCCAGCGATGAGTATAGGAGCAACCAGCAGAGTGAAGTCCAGGCAAGGGTCGAGGGCCGGCAGCAAACAGAGTATCCAGTAGACAAGCCAAGGTCAGAGGTCACAGGCAAAACAGCAGCATCAGAGTCCAGGCAATAAATCAAGGGGCACAGGCAGTCAAACGAAGTCAGATATCCAGGCAAGGGTCGGTAACAATAAACAGGTATAATGACAAGTAGGTACAGAGAGGGAGCAGGCTAAAGCACAGAAGCTGGAACTATAACCAGCAGGGAGGGCTTGTCCCTTCCTGCCTTATAAACAGATGAAAACCAATGAAAACCAGTCCTGCACAGCAGGTACTATTTAGCCCAGCTGGGCTATAACTATGTATAATGTGCGCACGCGCCCGGCTGCCCTAGATGCTGGGACACGGGGCTAGAGGCAAAGAGCGTCCCAACCGTTGCTTAGGTAATGGCTGGGACCAGTAGGAAATGACGTCCCGTTCGTCATGACGATGGCCGGGACGCTGAGCCAGAACCGGAAGTGATTCGCGGCGGTGCCCAGAGCCGCCGCGGCTCGTAACACCAGGGAGCCTAGCTACACTGAGAGCTATAACTGGCAGTGAGGCTTTGTCCTCACTGTCATAAGTAGAGAGGAAAACCAATAGGAGCAGAGTGCCAGCAAGACTCCTCCCAATATACTAATAACCAGTCTGTAAGGCCATGACTTAATTATATATATATATTCAGCGACCCCTATCTTGGAATGTCTAACACATTGCAATGCAAACAATGAGTTATGCTGGAGACAAACACTGGTAAGGAAAATATTAAATTCTTCTGCGCGAATGCGCCCGACTGTAGGACAGCTAGCCGGTCGCTGCGGCAGAAGAGGCAGAGCGTCCCGGTTGTTTCCCAGGCAAACCCACACAAACACAGGGAGAACATACACAGATATGGCGGCCTTGGCAGGGATTCAAACTCATGACCCAAGTGCGGTAAGGCAGAGGTGTTACCCACTAAGCTGCATCCCAGTATTGAAATATAATTATTAAATTATAAATCACTAAACTTTAAAAAAGTGGTTATGTCAGCCATCAATTTGATTTAGGGTCTGGTGGGAGAAATACTTCTCTTAAATGGGAATGTTATTAATTTATTGTCTGGGCTGGTGGGGGAAATATTCCTGTCTATTAAATGGGAATATTATTAATTTAAATTCAGTGACGGTGGGAGGGAAATAGGTCTTCAAATGTGCATGCCATTAATTTAATGTTGGGGCTGGTTGAGGTAAAGGAGTTGTATTTATTAAATGTAAATAATATTTATTTAATGTTGGGCTGATTAGGGTAAAGACATATTAAATGTGAGAGCTATTATTATAATGTCATTGGGGAAAATAGTTACTTATTACATGTGAATGCTATTAATTAAGTTCTGGGGCTAATTGGGTGATAGGAGGCCTGTGTATTTAAAATAGTGAGATTATTGATTTAATATAGTTTTGTACAAAATATTTTGAAGTTGTGAACCAGAAAGAAGACATCCACATGTCATTATCACATTATCTGTCAGCCTTCTGAATTGAATGTGCAAAAATGTCTAACATTTACATGATGCTGTATTATTAAGTTAGCAATAAGGGTTTAAATAAGTAAACATTACTCACCAGTCTGTGTCCTGAACATTGGTCCCTTTTATTATTTAGTGGGATGTAAGCTGTTTAAATTCTTCCTCATGAGAGGTATAGGCAATGACCAGGGTATGGCCGCCGCCAATCCCTGCAGCTGTTCTCATCTTTCATCTCACCCTTTGCTTTATATCAGAGATACGCTTGCGGCAATTATCAATGGATCTTTTTATAGGTTCAACCACATTCACAGCAGCACATACAGATGACCAAAGTGGCTTTTTCCCCCAAAAATGCTGTTTTTGCAGCTTGAACATCCAAAAGCCTGTGATACATTGGGCACTTCAAAACTGAAGCACACATTGTTCCCAGATTTAGTCTTCCAATTAGCAGCAGAAAACCCTGCCTCTTCCTGAAGCGCTTGACCCTCCTCACCTACTTATTCCTGTCTATCTCTCTCCTCCTCCACACTGTCCCTAGACTGTTCCACTCTCCTTCCTCTCACGTTCATAAACATACAAGAAACACTGGTGTATGAAAAAAACACCCACCACACTCCCCAAAAAATTAAAGGCTCTAAATGCACAGTCTATTAAACAAATAAGGCCAGATAAGTAACCAGCAGGTACACAAATGAACACTCACAATACTCTTTTTCCAGCACTCTGTCTTTATTTGAAGTTGGCCTGCAGTACCTCTGTGCCACCAGAGGTGCTGCTGTTATACCTGCTGTTTCTCCTTGCCTGCAAGGGGTTAAGCCCTCATCATCTGATCTGGATCATGATCATTTGTGTCTGGCCTTTTTAAGACAGCCTTTTCCTACAGACTAGTGCCTGTTAATTTGTCTTTGCTGCTGCTGGTCTCGCTATGAGACTCCTGTTTGGATCCTGACTTTTGACTCCTGCTTAGTTCCATCCTCCTGCACTGTTTCTTATGACTCAGACGCCAGCTGCTTTTGACCTTTCTGCTGTCTACTCCCTCATATTATTGTGGATCTTCTGACTTCTGACACTGGCTTGCCTGACCTTTCTCCTGTCTGATTCTCCAGTGGATCATCCTATTGTTCCTGGTCTCCAGCTCATCTTATTAATCTGGTAGCCAACAGTATCATGTACTTTTGTTGCTGTCTGCAATATATTTAACCAGCATTATCAAGTACTTTTCTTCCTGTCTGCAATGTATCTTGCTGGCATTACCTGTTGTACCTATAGACTTGTGATGGCTGTATTACCATTGACTGCATTTGGTTATAACCTGTGTGACCAGTGTTCAAAATAAATACAGTCTGTTTGCATTTACAACTATTATGTGGTTTTCACACTAGGAATCCCTAAAATCATCACTCTCCTGCTCTCTCCACTACTTTCACTATAACAATTTCTGCAACCCCATCAATTCAAATAAGGAAGTAGACAGGCTTTCATATTGTTGGTGAGGTCAAAATTACTTAAGTTTACAATGTTAAACTTGCAACCTATCAGAAATGAGTATTGGTTTGAAAATCTCAATTTGAACACTAAAACCTGACGCTTGTTATCGATGGGGATTTTAACTTGGACTCTCAAAATCGCAGTTTAATACATATGGTGGCTTGATGCATACAATCGCCACCTATCTCTCGATCGATTTGCAGCAATTTCAAATGGCTGACAAAATTACATTTTTACACATTTTGCCCCTGGTCTTCTCAGAATGAGTAATTTTACATACCCTCCGTCCCCTCGTCATGGCTTGCAGATCTTATATTACACAAGATGCACCCTCTGGGCAGGCCACATATATATATAAATAACA
Source organism: Mixophyes fleayi (assembly GCF_038048845.1). NCBI lineage: Eukaryota > Metazoa > Chordata > Amphibia > Anura > Limnodynastidae > Mixophyes > Mixophyes fleayi. The sequence continues at coordinate 197,192,778 of NC_134405.1, forward strand.
TGACAAAAACATGTTTCCTATATTACTCGTAACTCTGCATTGATGGTTTTTAGCTGTTTTATTTCCCTGACATGAAACCACATACTTACTTCCTGTTGAAAATGGTTGTGGGTTTTCTGCAGTATCTGTACTCTGTTAACATTTAGAATTACATTCAGAATAATGCATCTACTGAAACAAAATTGCTTCAAAATGCTGTGGTGTCAGTTTTCACAATATAGTGTGACACTGTAGCAAGTAAGTGAGACTGCCGGCAAAGCTTATTAGTTACCCTTGTTTCAAAAAAAAAAAACAGAGCAATATATTTGCACCAAGCTTTAATTTTGTGCTTCTCAGTTTTGTGGACAGTAACGAACAGTTGTAGTCTTTGAAACCTCAATGTCGGTCTTTAAATGATTTTGACAATGAGTCATTTGAAAATTAAACGTCTTTATCATAACTAATGTAAGTTTGAACAACTATTTCTTATGTGCAATAAAGATGAAGGACCCGATTTATCAAGGCACGTATCTGGCAATTTTGAGTGTATCCTACACAAACCCGCTCTGCAAATGCCCAGAACCAGGAGGTACATGCTCTAACAAAAATAGAATTATGTACACACATTTTAAAGTTAGTTACCTGTCCAAAGCCACATGGATAAGACAAAGTTCAAATTGTCAAATTTAGGATTCTTTCTTTGCAAAACAGCCGCCTAGGGCTTGATTCATTAAAGAAAGTAAGTTAAAAATAATTGGAAACTTTATCAGGGAGAAACCATGGAAAAATGCTTGGCTTGCAAATTTGTTTTTTACTTGGCTCAGAAGGGAAAATGGGAAAATGTGCCTGTGTTGAAGGTTGCTCACTTGATTTTAGCTTTACTTTTCTTGCCGCATACATCAGTACGCCACCAGATCGGTCGAGGCACCTAAATTGGTATTTCAAATGGCCAAACCCCTCTCCGCGACCGACCTGGAGGCAGTATGCGCCAAGTTGTATGCAACTTCACGCTCTGTGTGTGGGTTTAAAATAGGAGTGAGGAGCCAAAGGTGGAAAGGGTATGTGTTATCTCCTATAAAGGGTGACAAGAAGGACAAAGATAAAAAAAATTAGTCATGACTTACAACATACCAAATATACTTATGGAATATGCAAACATGATGTGGTGTGACTGTTATAGTCCAAAAACACAAATTTGCCTAGAATGGTCAGATTCATTATGGAAAGAAAATTGAATAAAAGAATAACTTTGCTCATTTGCAAAACCATGCTCCATTTGAGAGGGTGGAAAATGTAAAATGTGACTACAGATTTATAGTAGGGCATGTCCGACTATAAATTACATTTGAGGGAGTAAGTATGAGTTTGGCTGTGTGCAACACGAAAATGTTGCACATGAAGGCTGCACTGGATATATGGTAACAGGTGGTAGTTGCACTGGATATATAGCAGCAGGTGGAAGCAGCACCGGACTTATGGCAGTAGGATACTTCACCAGCAATATATAATAGCCTGCAGGCTACCAAGTGTAATAACCAGAAGGATTCAGTGCCAGGAATATAGACAGCATGATATAGCATGAGGAATAATAACCAGAAGGATACTGCAATAGGAACATATATACTGTAGAACACTAAGGGTGAACACAAGGGAACCAGGCTCACTGAAGGCATCAGTGATAAATGCTTCGCCATCCTAATGGTGCACAGAGCAAGTTTATACAGATAACTAAAGTAAGTTCAACGCGTGACATTACCCCCGCCCCTTTAACTGGTGGCAATCATATATTCGACATTTCCACAGTCACAATGTCTGCATTAAACGAGCAAAGCCAGCATGTCCAGTGGCTAAACATTCAGCGAGTCTGCTGGCACAAAACAGTGATAACACATAAATGAAAACAGTAATAATGCTTAAACCTTCCTCCCAAAACACATAGAAACTTGTGTTGGCAGGCGGCAGACCTGGTGACAATACAGCCGCCAGGAACCGCAAGACACTGGCACACAAAGGGTTAAAAAGAAACAAAAACTGAGCCTTCCCACCTCCCCAATCAGATTAACCCTAGTCCTGTCAGCTTAGTGCTGTTACTAGCAAATTTGGGGAACAAAAAGTGTGGGGTTCCCATCATATTACTAGTACTAGCACTAGGTTTTGCCAGCTGGGACTGGTGGCACTATAGCAGGGGAACCCACAGCGTGGCCTTCCTCTGCCGTAATGACAAACAGCAAAAGGCTGGTCAGCAAGGGGCACCTAGGGAGGGGGTTTGTTTGACTGGATCTCTTATAAATAACTTATGGCATAAATTCACTTAAAGGAAATAGCGCAGGGTGCTTATTTATATAATTGCAAATGCACTTATTTGTGATATTGTGTATATTTTGGTAAGGGAAATCTTTATTTCTGAGACCAGGGGGTAAATGTCTCAAAGTTCGATTTTTCTATTTATTTATTTTTTTCCAGCGATTTAAAATCGCACCAAATCGCTGGTGATAACTCACGATTTTAGTCCTCAAGTTGTCAAATGTATTAAGCTGAGATTTTTACCCTGATCTTCAAACACTTCAAACACTCCAGAGTTTAGCTAACTCTCCTGTGTTTCGGTTAAAAATCCCATATACTGCTTGCGAGCAGCGTGTTTAGTAAACACATCACTGTTACACTGTCTGACTATCCCCGCGGCTGTGAAAAGTTTAAAAACAGATACAAGTTTTAAAAAAAAATGCATGGGGTCCCCCCGCCCGGCCACTATTAACCCTAGTGCTGCCAACCTACTGCTGGTTGCATGAAAATCGGGGAAAAATTTGCGTGGGGTCCCCTCCAATTTTCATGCAACCAACACTAGGCAAACCAACCTGGGGTGGGTGGCACTATAGCAGGGGGGAGAGTTTGCTTGATCGCAGCTTCATTTGAGACTTATATAGCTAGAGTGGCAAACAGTCGGGATTTCACTGGATTTGCAAAATCGCACCTTGATACATTTACCCCCTGGGAAGAAACTCGTTTGTTTTAACTTTGCTAGAGGAAATGCACTCATGTCTGAGGTATATGTTTGATTTCTGAAAAGCATTTATTTGAGGAAGCCTGTGTGTAGTTTCTAGAGGATGTCTTCATTGAGGCTATTCAATGTGAGTGACCAACACTTGAACACACTACAGGAGGTCGTTACTGTGAGTTCCTGAGTGGCTTTTTTTAAGGGTGCTAGAGCCTGTCTAAATATTGTATATATCACGTGATATAGGATCACAGATAAATGTAAGTTGTATTAAGTATAAATTGCATTTAAAATCTAAAAACATCCTGAGATCTGATGGAAATCTGAGGAAATCCGTTTGATGTGAAAGTTAAATTGTGTTAGATGCAGGATTAGAGTACATCCTGATGTTAATGTTTGAATGAAATATTGCAGTCTGTGCGGAGCCTTCTCTGATCAGGGGGCTGGCTTACCCCCTGCCAAGACTAGTCTCTAAAACTGTATAAAAAGATAGCCCTTATACACTAAAATGTATCATTCTGATGTTCCATCTGACCTGACCACTGATGCCTTTAATCAGTGGAACTGTCCTTGAGCTAAATAAACATCACTCTGCTTCAAGACCCTGCTTGACAACTTCTTCAATATTGCTGTATTGCTGTGACCTACAGATTAGATCCTAAATCTAATCCGTCCTCCGGCTGTTCTGAAGTTTGGACCCAGCTCCTAGCACGACCGCTCTGCCAGCTACCCAGCAGCTCTGGCCAGTTTGATAGGCCAGGGGGGGATCCATCCACAGCATCCTGATCCATAGTTATCGATCAGGGGAACCAGCCCAGGTGTACCAGCATGGGAGTACACTAGCAGTGACAGTTACCCAGAAGGAACGTGGTTCTGGATGTCATAAAGGAGTCCAGTGGTGGGCTCCTCCTACTGCGACAGAAGGGACGTATTTGGAATAACGAAAGGGAACGGTGGCAAAGTAAGCCCCGCCAGGTCCTTGCTACAACTAACAGGATGGCATAGATGGTCCATCCTGTCACAGTTTGCATTCTTTTTTGTGGACCCCATCTCCCTAAGCATACCCAGCCCAGTGCTGAAAGCACTCGGACTCCTCCCACACTCCTGGGGAATTGGGTGTGAGGTAATAAAATTGTTTTTAATGTTTAAACACCATTTTTAATTAGTGCACTACAGGTCCCAGCAAACCCAGACTACCATTAACAGTCTAAGGATGCTGGTGCTTGTAGTACTACAAGCACCAGCATACTCATGGCTGACAAGGCATGCTGGCACTTGGGGAACCACAAGTGCAAGCATTGCCTGCCACCTAGGGCCCACTGTGTCCTGTAGCAAACCAAACCAAAATTTAAATAAAACACAATCCTTGTTTTACCACTAAATTTATTAAAACACAAAAACACTAGTAATGTTTACCAACATCTATCTTCCTCATCTATAAACGATCCAATTTTGTAAGCTTTACAAAAGTACCTAATAAAAGTATTCCAAGTGTCCGCTGTTGTCCATAAACAAAAATAAAAAATAGAAAAATTAACCCAAGCGGGAGTTTCTCAATAGTATATCCCCTTAACTGACTCCCTTCTGTGCCTGATGTCTGTTTACTCTCCCTTAGGATGTAAGCTCTTATGAGCAGGGCCCTCTTCTCTCCTGTTCCTCTGCTCCATGTTTACTGCAATAGCCATGCCTGGAGTTTCTGAAATCTTGGTATTGTTCAGTACTGTTTCACTCTGTATAGTCTACTATTTATACTGTGTATGGCACTGCGGAAATCTTGTGGCGCCTAACAAATAAAGGATAATAATAATAATAATAATAATATTAACCTTGGACACTTCCACCCGTCAAGTGACTGTTTTATTTTCTTTGAATGACTGACTGTATGGTCTAAACAATCTAAGATGCAATGCCATTGGATGAATAAATCCACATGAAGGACTAGCATATGCCACCATGACCATGGCAGAAGATAACATTGTTAATAAATGGAGACAAGTCATTATTGAGACTGAATTTGGTGTGCCAATGATTGAGTCTTAACAAGCCTTTCCGTTGACAGGCATATTTTGTCTTTATAGTATCTATCTAATCTCAAACGAACTGTAGGTGTTTAGAGGGTACAAGATAACTTTGTTGTTTTGCAATCTAGCTATAACAGAACAGTCATAAAGAACACTAATACTTTGGTAAAGGCATTTGGAGACGTGAAGAGGCCAAACAGTAGGCAGGTGAAATAGAAGTGATTTCCCTTGATAAGAATCTGCAGAATTTGTGATGCTGTTTTCTTAAAATAATTGTTGAAATAAGCATTCTACAAGTCTATTGAGGTTCACAAATCTTCCTTTCATATCTTATTGAGAATGCAGTTAACTCCATTTGGAAAGGTCTTTCGTATACAAACTGATTGAATATCTGTAAGTTCTGAATGATTCTAAAACCTCCTGCTGATTTCTGTACCAGGAACAGCTTTGAATATAATCTGGTGCCTTCCTGATCTGAAGCAATAGGAACAATAAACCCTGCTTTTAACAAATTCTGTAGCCTGTTTTTTAATCCATGCAACTCCAGAGGAGAGGATTGAGTTCAGCACCTGATAAAATTTCTTCTTTGGGTAAAATTATAAACTTCTATGTTGTAACCTTTGCTGACTACCTCTTGGATCCACCTATTCTGATTGGCCAGTTTCCAGACCTCTGCAACCAGAGGTTGGGTTAGGAGAGAGTCATTGTGTTGCTTGCTGCCCTGGCCTCCCTCTTTTTGCTATAATGGCCTGACATGATCCTCTAGAAGTATTGTCAAACTGCCTAGAATATTGTTTCCCAAGCCTAGAGAAAGAATAATAAAAACTGGTCACTTTCCATGTACACAACATGATACCTCTGCATTGAGTAACTACGATATTATGCTGGTCGTCAAGGCCGCTGAGAGGGGGGGGGCGCATGTAAGGGGGCCCGGCCAAGCCCTTGCGCCGATGATTTTTTTTTTTTTTCAAAACTACATTTTTATTTTATTTTTTTGCGGCGGCAGGGGGAGGGCTCGGTCGTTGGTGGGGGGAGCAGGGTAGTTAAAGAAAAAAAACAAACAAAAAAACATACTCACGTGATCGCGGCGCCGGCGTCCCTCCTCTCTGCTGCTCTGTGCTCCATTCAGACTGTCTGAATGCCGGGTGTGACGTCATCATGTCACGCCCAGCATTCAGTCAGTCTGGAGCAATGGAGCACAGAGGAGCAGAGAAGACCAAGAAAGAAGAGAGAAGAAAAGGTAAGTGAAGGGAAGAAACAGGGGGGGGGGGCACAGAGGGGTTAAAAAACGAGGGGGGGCACAGAGGGGTTAAAAAACGAGGGGGGGGCAGCATGACACAGAGGGGTTAAAAAACGAGGGGGGCACAGAGGGGTTAAAAATGGGGGAGGGGGTGCAGCATGACACAGAGGGGTTAAAAAATGGGGGGCATGGCACAGAGGGGTTAAAAAATGGGGGGAAGCATGGCACGGAGGGGTTAAAAAATGAGGGGGGCATGGCATGGAGGGGTTAAAAAATGGGGGGGGCAGCATGGCACAGAGGGGTTAAAAAACGGCTGGCAGCATGGCACAGAGGGGTTAAAAAATGGGGGGCATGGCACAGAGGGGTTTAAAAATGAGGGGGGTCATGGCAAAGAGGGGTTAAAAAATGAGGAGGGCAGCATGGCACAGAGGGGTTAAAAACCGGGGGGGGGGGGCATGGCACAGAGGGGTTAAAAAACGGGGGGGCATGGCACAGAGGGGTTAAAAAACAGGGGGTCGGCATGGCACAGTGGGGTTAAAAAACAGGGGGCGGCATGGCACAGAGGGGTTAAGAAACAGGGCAGCATGGCACAGTGGGGTTAAAAAACAGGGGGGCAGCATGGCACAGTGGGGTTAAAAAGGGGGGAGGCATGGCCCAGTGGGATTGTAAAAGGGGGGGGGAGCAGCATAGTATAGTGTGATGAAGGGGAGCCAGGTGAAGGGGCAAAAGCAGCATGGAGGGCGCAATGTGATCATAACGCATGGCGATGATGAAGGGGCACATTATTGTAATATAGGAGCTGGAGGAAAGCCTAATTATTAATTGTGGGTGGTATTGATTTAACGCCAGGGTTGTTTGGAATTATCTAAATGTAGCCATTTTTTTCCAAATAGGGCCCCCAGCATTCCAGGATCCAGACAAGTCGCAACTAAAGAAACATGCAGCCACAGGTGGTGAAAGTGAGAATAACAGGTAGGAGAGAGCAGGACAGTATGTGAAATGTTGTGATTCTAGTAGGGACAATGGCAATTTTTGGTTAATGTTCTGCCCAATGTAAGGTGCAGGCCAAGACTAAACTCTTTGTGTACACACTGCATTCTTTCTATACTACACTGTGGTGCTAGATGTCCTGAAAGTCAGGAGTGCTTGGACATATGTGACGCTCCGGCGAATTGAAAGCCTAGTGATTTTGATGTGTTAGCCACGGCCAAATGGCACATTTGCTACACCCCCAAATGCATGACCACACCTATGTTTTTCTTTTTAGCATACTCGACTATAAGGGGGGCCCCATGATTTTGTTGTACCGGGGCCCTGAATTCCTCTTGGCAGCCCTGCTGGTCATAATATATGATGTCTTTTACTTATACGCGTGTTAACTCTGCAAGTGGGTTGTAACTGTATTTGACCTTGGAAAAATAAACCTTTAAAAAAAAAAAAAAAAAAGAATAATAAAAACTCATATATTTTGAGGCAGATGATTAGACCTACAGCCAATGATCTTCTGAAATATAGCTTCAAGGTTCTGGCCTGGTGAGTTTTTGATTGCAGATCTGAAGCCCTAGGATGCAGCCAACAAGCATTTCTTGCAATTTCTGCTGAAGTCATATGTATAGTAGAAAAGACAGTAAAATCCAACAAGGCCTCACAAATGAAAATCAATTCTTTTCTGCATAATTTCCAAACATTTCAGTAGATATTGTCTACTAATATTTTCTTCAATATCTGTATGTAGGGTATTAACCCACAATTTGAGTGCTCTAGTGACAGAGTCTACAACTATTCCAGATTTAATTACAATGTCTGAAGAAATAGCTTTCCATTTTTTTATCTATAGGATCTTTTAGAGGACCTCCATTATGTAATCAAATATTGATGAGAAACTTGCTATAGCAGAATACATTTTAGGCGTTAGGCTCCATTTAGAAACATCCCCATCCTGAAAGAGATACTTATGTTTAAGTCTCTTTATATTAAGCTGATGTTTGTCTAACAATTGTCATTGTTTGTAGACAAGATCTTTTGAAACTTGATGTATATGAAAAACACTGATCTTAATGTGATGATCTTGAAAAAGAGCATCCTGAAGGAAAACAGGGTCTGTTGTATCATCCATTCCCATGGACTTATACATATACTTAAGCATGATATTATTTACAATCAGTTACACAAAACGGATTCACTACTGGACATCAATTCTAAAGCCACTAGAGAAGAAATTGACCATGTCCTCTGTATCTTTATTAATTTGTCCGTTGTTCCTAAAAACAAGAGTTTCCTGCATTGAATTTATCATTGTTAGGAGCCGTGGCGGTACTCACAGCCGCCACGGCTCGCTTCTGGTGCCCTCTGGCGTCCCGGCCGTCACCTTGACGACCGGGACGTCATTTACGGAGTCTGCGCGGCCTTTGGTCAGTCGGACGCCAGCTGTAGCACCGCGTCCCGGCAACAGGGGACAGCCGGGGGCGTGCGCAAGCCATGAATAGCCTGTAGGCTAATTAGGTTAAATTATTAATCAAGCGGGGCTGTAGATGATTTCAGAGCTAGACTCTGATTGGCTGTTAGTTGTATTTAAGGCTTTGCTGTCCCAGTCTTGCTGACCTGCTCCTGTTCCCTTGTACCTGTCCTGTGGATACTCTGTTGGATTTCTCGTGTATGACCCCCTGCTTGGCTTTTGACTCTGCCTGTTTTCTCGTGACCCTGACCCTTTTGGCCTGTACCTCGGACTCTGCAACCTTGCCTGTGACCCTGACCTCTGCCGTGTTATCTGACTACCCTGCTTGCTTGTGACCCTTGACCTTGGCTATCGTTTTGACTACCCGCTGCTTTCTACCAGTCTCCTGGCCTGCTGCTGTGGTCCTGCATTACCAACCCACACTAAATCTGGAGTTAAGTCCTGGGGCCATCTGAGTACCGGTGAGCGCATCTAGCTCTAAGGGAAAGGCAGCTGCTAAAGTTGAAACCTCCGTCATCTAGTTCTGTGGGTTGGCGATCAGACCAGCAGCCTAACAATCATAAAGGAAAAGAAGGGTTTAAATTGTTCAGGTGGTTGAGAAACTTCCCCTTTGTTAGCAGCAAATATCATAAGTAGGACTTCTTAATAGTCATTTGGTAAATCACGATAACATGCTCCAAATATATGATTATTGGACTTGAAGGTTTTGTGCCAATCCCCCCCCCACCTACATCTCCAACCTTGCATGGGCTCTATAAAAATACTGTGTTAAAACAGAAATATATACTAACTACCTAAATAAAGTACAAAACTCTTTTGCAGGTAAATTCCTCTAACTAGTGGCTTTTTAAGGGCACACTCTGGAACAATTGTGTGCAGCAGATTGCAGTTTTTTTGTAGCAATATCAAGCAGCTGAATGAGTTGGAACAGCTGAATTAGTATCTCCCTTTGTGGAGCCGGCAGCTGGTTTAAAAGAAAGCTTGAAACTTCAAACCTGGGCCTCCACAATAAATGCCTGGCAAACACAGTGATTTATAGACCACAGCAGATGCCTTGTGTCTTGGTCTGAACTTTAAAGGGGAGTTTAGTGAGCTCATCATCATCATCACCACCATTTATTTATATAGCGCCACTAATTGCGCAGCGCTGTACAGAGAACTCACTCACATCAGTCCCTGCCCCATTGGGGCTTACAATCTAAATTCCCTAACACACACACACAGACTAGGGTCAATTTGTTAGCAGCCAATTAACCTACCAGTATGTTTTTGGAGTATGGAAGGAAACCGGAGCACCCGGAGGAAACTCACGCAAACACGGGGAAAACATACAAACTCCTCACAGATAAGGCCATGATCAGGAATTGAACTCATGACCCATGACAGTGCTGTAAGGCAGACGTGCTAACCACTAAGCCACTGTGCTGCCCATGAACAAAAGCTGGCTGGTGGTGCTGCAGAGAAGAAGCATGCAACGGAAGAAACCCCACTGCTTCTATTCAGAGGGCAGACTGGAAGTGTCACAGGGATGCCAACGCTAAGTGAAAAGATTGAGACCACAATATACAATTTAAAAACACTGTTGCCTAACTAAAAACGCCTTACTAAGCCAATGAAGAAAAAAAATATACCAGAGTAAAGGTCACCTTATATGCCCCCAAGGTGTGTTTCTTTGTTCCTTTCTCTACTTAGATGATTAGGGGGTTAACCCATTGTAAAGGCTGCCATGGAATTACACAAAGAAAGCCAGATTTATGTCCACCTGTTTGAGTTGGTTGGAATTCAAAGAATCTGACACGTATAAATCACATTTAGACATGGCTTTGATTTTGAATCCAATTCCTCCCCCATCCTAAGATCGAACCTGTAAACTTAACAAATCCCAAGGTATAGCTAAAGTGGAGCTAAATTTTTCCCTCCATCATTCTTCTGTATTTAATATGTTATTGCATATCAGATTCCTTCCTCCCTCTCCTTTGACCTTTTTCTATAATTTTTCGATTTTTCATAATATTTTATATTGAAAATGATGACACTGGACACGCATTGTTATGTAAAAGTTCTTTTTATACACTGTAATAAATAAAAAAATACTCTAAAAAGCAGTATTAAAAAGTAAGTATTTTCTGCTGCATACAGGAGTGATCATGCAATCTGGCTGGACTGAAATACAAATATGTATATTTAACCTATCCATTGTCCCATAGATTGTAAGCCTGTGAGCAGGGCTATCTTACAAGATACATTTTCATATTAAATTCAATGAAATGCAAACACTGACTTCCTCTTTACAAATCAAATGGTAATATCACAATATAACTGCCTCTGTCCAAATGCAAATCTAATTGTGTATTGTGAATAGATTGCCGCCACTTCATATGATATGGTGGCATGCTGATGGCAGCCAGAGATGGATGCAGTTTAGATCCACTCTTTGCAATATGTCCTACATAGTGTTCTTCTCACAAATATAAAAACATTTAAAGTCCTTGAAGACAGTGAGTCAACACCCCAAGTGCAAAAGGTCTAATGGAAAATCTCCGCTCAGCAGCTTGACCCAGTGAGATCAACTGTCATTGCTCCCGACTGTCATTCCCGTCATGTGTCACAGCTATAGCTCCCCCTTTGGTGACCTCCACATCCTCCTTGGTGACAGCAGTTGCCACCACACATGAGGTGCATAAGTCCTGGCTCCGTTACCAAGGTGAGCATTATAATAAAGTAAGACACCAGGTTACTCACAGCAACACAACTGCACAAATCCAAACTTTTTTTTACACAAACGGAAGAGTATGGAAGGCCAGTTATTATAACTGGTAATGGCCCTTGTTCCCTGTCTCCAACATCCGATGTCTCTCCTGGTTTCACACTTGACACATCACCAAAATGCCATCCACCAAAGAACTGCTTTATTATTGGCAGTTGATAATGCTGCAACTTTGTAATAACAACACACTTTCCCTTCCAACTGCTGCAATTTTTATTCTACTTCTACTTCCTTATGCATCATGTGTTCCCCAAACATCCAACACCAAAAGCTAATTTGGGCAGGGCCATCTTTACCTTTTGTTTTATGTAATTGTATGTAATTTGTTTATGTCATGATCCCCTTAGAGTACAACACTGTGCAGTATGTCAGCACATGATAAATAAAATATATTACTATTATTATTATTATTATTAATGATAATAATTAATTATTATTATTTAGCAACCACGTTACTTATTTATATTCTAATAATGGGAGGGGTCTAGATATAATCAGCCAATCAGAAGTGGCTGACAACCATTGTCATCGTTATCATCATCAGTGCGTATTTTGCACCTGTGGTCGAGCATCCTCGAGGTGTGCAAATGTGCGACCTTCCTATCAACAACTCCTCCAGCAAAGGGTGGAGGTATTAGGATAGATTTTATGGAACCGAGAGGGCACAAGGTATCATCGGTAAAAATAAATAAAAATACAGTGTTTTCTTTAATGCTTATGCATATGAAGCTTTTAGCTATAGTTTATTCAAAAGGCTACCCAGCCCTCCGGGTCAACGTTGTCCAACTTTCCAAATGTCCAGTTGTCATTTATCTTCATGAGGATCTTTGGAGTCCATGCCGTCAGTCGGTTGACAGTTGAGTCTGTTGATAGTAACGAATGGTCTAGGAAAGCATAATGATTATAGAGTGGTTCTCTGTGAACACATGCAGAACACATTGTACAGATGTCTAATTTACAAATACTGGTGAAGGCCCAAGTTTAGGATGGGAAACCTTTCTTGTAGGTCCACAAATAAGGGAGAGTTGCCTAAGGGAGCAAGATATCACGCATCTCACCGGTTAGTTCCATTCTGATCCTTATGTACATTGGTTTCCCTTGGTTACTGCTATCTGTTGTACAGCCTGGTGTTCCTCTATCCTCGGACGTCATTTTGCCAAGTATTCTGCACATGCGCAACCCTGGGAACCATTAAAAGCTCTGCTCCGCAGTGACTGGATGATCAACAGCCAGTTCCTTTATAAGGGTCCTCCTCCTTTCCATGAGTGTCAGATCATCAGGTCTCCCTACCTGATAGGAAGCATCTCCTCTGACTCCTGTTCTTACTTATACTTACCTTTGTTCCTGACTTCCTGGTTTAGGCCGTTCATTTAACTGCTGCAGCTTCACTCGTCATCGGTTCTGTTCCAGAGTTAAACACCTGTGTGGATCTCAGTGCTTCTGCTCTCTGCAGCTCATCACTTCACAGCGTTACCTGTTCAGCTTATTCCACAGTCAAGACCTGTGGCCTCACTGCAGAGCATTGCTCATCATCGGTCCTGTTCCAGAGTTATAGCACTTGTGGGGATCTCAGCACTTCTTCTCTCTACAGCTCACCACTTCACAGCTACACCTGTTCAGCCTAATCCGCTGCTAGACCTGTGACAATAGTGCTTCGCTCAGCATCCGTCCTGTTCCTGAATTACTGCAATTGTGTATATATCAGTCCATCTGAGTCCTGTAGCTCATTGCTTTGCAGTACTATTCCGCTATCAAGACTAGTGGCTATGCTGTTGATCATCACACAGCATGCGTCCAGTTCCTGAATTTCCATATACCTGGGGCTACATTCCATTCTGCTTTACAGCTACTTGGTAGCTCTCCGAATTATCTGCTTTGCGCCCCCTAGAGGACCGTGACCTGGGGTTGAGAGCAGCTAAGACCATATTCTAGTGGATACCAAACCTTTTCAGCTCAAGGCACCCTTAGAGTTTCCATAAATTTTTCAAGGCACCCCTAAGCCAAAATAATTACCAAGTAGTCCCCCGCCTTGCTTACCACTGGCCCTGGCCGAGGTACCCCTGTGAGATCTCCAGGGCACCCCAGGGAGCCTAGACGCACAGTTTGCCATATTCCCTTGCATCCCTGGTGAATACCTCTCCTCCGCTAGATGCTGCACCTCTCTGGGGATAAACTGTCACTCAAGCAGAAATCAAAACCATTCCCACTATCCGGCTTTCATGATACAAGATCAGTTATTTCACTTCCTGTAAGTATTTGAAATAATAGTAATAATAATAAAAATAATTATAATAATAATAATTATAATGACAAAAATACTAAAATAAACTAGTTCTATATCAAGATATTACATTATTAATGTAAAACTTGGAGTCCATATAATATTTCTCAGAATTATATAAAATTTAAAAAAAAAACATTTTTTTTCATGAAATAGCAATAAAATCAATAACACTAATATTTAAAAAAGTATACAAGCAGGAGGGTATCATCAGAAGATCAGTATAGAGGAGCCTCACAGACAGATATTAACAGTGTTTTTCAGAATAATTCATCCAAAGTTATATACCTGCGAGTGTTTTCTTCCCAAACACAGAAGGAGGGGGGTGTATATTTTTTTTAATACCTGATATAATTTCTATTGTCCGCAAACTGCTCAAGCATATGAAACCGATGTATCACAGAACAAAACTGCATTATTCCTGTCTGAATGTGATATTTCACATCTCCTGTGAAGTCTCTTTCCAGCAGTAGAGATGAGATATGTTTATTAGGATAGCAAGAAATTCCCAAGGTGCCTAGGAATCTACGTTATATATTTAATATGTAAATAAAATCAAGTGCATAGAGTAGATAGAAAAAGCAGGCAACATAATATTTGCACAACTATTAATAATGGATTGTTGCATCAATCATGAAACTATGAGTGATCATTCATAATAAAGAAAAAATATGTTTATCAGGATATCTGTCAGCTCGAATGGTGATATGAAGGAGGGGGCTCGAGGGTTATTACCACATTTGACTCTGAAAACATCCACACTACTCCAGCATGACCAGATACACCTCGGACCCCGAAACAGACATCGCTCCTTCAGACTGGAAGACATCTTTTAAGGCGTCTGTCACCTGAGTGGGCATCGATTTAACATTTTAATCAATGAGAAAAAGGGAAAGGACAGAAAAAATATCAACAAATGATGTAACTATGCAGAGGTTGGATCTGAAATCATGTGCAAGGGTTCGGAGAGTTATTGGTTTTCCTTTAAGAATCAAAAATCCCTTTCTTATCAATAGAATTTATTTTCCTTTAAATAGCTTGCATTGGCGTCAGGTCCATTTCTGAGCATGGACAGAGCAATTTCACACAAAATACAGCCCACAGACGTACTTATGTCCATACATGAGTCAGGCCCTATATATTTTACATCTGACCATTTACATAACCTGTATTGTACTTTGTGTTTGGAATGGTAATGGGAAGATTAAAATTTATGACCAGGTGATATGGCTACAACCAATTAAACATGTTTTAGAGCTGGGGTAAACACCTGTGGTGTACCTGTACCCAAGGGTTGCCAGCATAATCTGGGGTATTTATTATTCCCAAAAGCTAGAGTCATAGTTTACCTGTGGCTGGTTTTACAAATAGTAGTGGTGGCTGCCATCAGAAATTGTGGGTTCCAGTACAAATGAAACAGGCAGGACCCCACCCCTTCTTTTGAGCCCTCCCCAAATAAAGTGGTTTAGTGATGAGCATGCCCCCCACCCACCCGGGACATCAGGACTATCCACATGCTTCTTACTTGCCCATCAGACCCTCCGTCACGCCTCTTACACATACTTGCCGACTTTTTAAATAAGCTGTCTGAGAGGGTGTTCGTCAAGGGGGCGTGGCTACGCGAATAGCGTCGTTATTCCATGATGTTGTGTTTAGCCCATCCCACTTCACTAACGAAGATAACTGGATCCGGGAGGTATGCCTGCTTTCTCCAAAGATTCAGGAGTCTCCTGGACATTCGAGGAGAGTAGGCAACTATGCCCCTACATGGCCATCAGATCTCCTGACACGCCATCAGCAGACCTCCTCACATGCCATCAGACTTTTTGCTTATACTTACAGTTGGAGACTCCACCAGCTACTGTGACTGACTATCCTAGTGAGATGATGGTGGGAAGATATGAGTGTGACATCATGACAGACTACATGTAAATCAGAAGTAGTTTCCAGCTGTGATCATCGGTGCCAGGTGGCCCCCATGTCAGTTTTGGCCCCTTACAATTGTGCACCCTGTATATCCCTGATGTCGACCCAGTGTTACATAAAAACTGGCACCTTGCTGTCAGGTAAGAATGCCCTCCACATATACAAGAGTCATTTGTACCACCCGTAAGAGAGGCAGCAAATTTTCTATTGCCTCTTACCGCAATGATAGAAATTTAGTTATTGCAGCAATTTATAAATATTAATGGAGTAGCTGAGTGACTCTCAGCTGCCTGGTGATACTGGCTGCCAGTCTTGATGGATCTGTGCATGCCTGACCCCTGCTTTCTGGTTCACTCATGCTCAGGAAGCCGTCACTTGAGCTTCCAGTTCCATTTGTTAATATAAAATAAAAATAAAATGTTAAAAAATACACTTCAGATACTTAGGTGCAGGAGTGTGTACTTAGGAAAGATGACAATTTTCATGTTACATTATATTAATTTCTGTTAAAGTAACAAGCCACACCATTGGTTGGACTAGATTGATCTTAAGTAGCAATGTATAAATTAGGTAAGTACCAGGCTTAATGAGATCATGCTTGCAATGTACAGATGATTTTCGAAGAAGTTTTCATGTCAAGTGTTCAATATCTGCCTGCCCTCTAGTGTTATAGAGCTGTAATCTCAGCTGATGCTTTTGCAAAACTGATATACATGAAATGTTAT
Organism: Mixophyes fleayi; assembly: GCF_038048845.1. Classification (NCBI taxonomy): domain Eukaryota; kingdom Metazoa; phylum Chordata; class Amphibia; order Anura; family Limnodynastidae; genus Mixophyes; species Mixophyes fleayi. The sequence goes on from NC_134405.1 coordinate 197,209,167, forward strand.
ACTTTGCACTGCATAATAATAAATTAGAAAATCATTTTAATTTTTATTGGATCTCTGAACCTAAATTTAAATTTGTCTTATTAAAAATAAAAAAATAAAACTGACAGTAAAATTGTCAAACTTATAATTTCTATATAATCATGCCCAGAATTATATTTTTGTTCCCTTAGGAGACTTCTGTGCTGCCCCAGACCTACACCTACCCATTACTTTATCTCAATGGGTCCAGCACTGCATTCTCTGTGTAGAAAAATATGGAAATAACTCGGGCCATTTCCAACCTATATTTAAATATTTACAAAAACAAAGCAAATACAAAACAATAGCAATACATAAGTTGCTCACTTATTTCATAAGAAACAGCAGATGTTTGAAGGGAAGAGGTTGTCTAGAAAAGAAACACAAATAATGAAATATTTATAATATATATAATATATCATTAATACACAAGATTAAAAAGCAACGACATGCAAAATGAGCAGACTGTAGCCCCTAACATTAGCAGTACATGATTAAGGAATTGTTATTATTGAGGCACTGTACAAATGGGCATGGAAAAGATAAAACCAGGTATTTTTCCTTGGTTTTAACAGGGTATTCAATTTGTGTTCTCAACATAGTGTGCTAAGTACCAAGCGCTAATGCTCAAGAATCCTGCGCGTAGGGGCTCGCTGGCAAATGCTTACCTGGAGGAAAGGGCGGCCACATATCTATGATGACAGTTCCACTTTCAGTGTATTATGTGGCTGACTGCATGCCAGTGTAACCTATGGCTTGCCAGTTATTTTAGAACAACAAGTTCAAGCTTGACTTTTGGATGTGCTTTGTTGTACCACAACTGTAAAGAGCCAGAGGCGCAGATAAAAGTGTCATTGACTGAAGGCCCACCTAACTTGTAGCTTAAATTCTGGTATGTTTGCTTCGCCTCTATAGCTTCTGTGTAGATGTACAGAGGAACAGGGGAAGCTTCTATTGGAATACAGAGTAAATATGCCATGTAATGGCAAGTCTGATATTTTAAGGTCTCTTATTAAAAAACCTGTCACGAGAACTATATTTTAAAAAAATATTTATTGATTACTTGTGTTTTTATCGCAACAAAATTTTAATAACACTAAGCTAAGCTAGCATTAACAAAATGGCCAGGGAGCTTGATAAATGTTATTTCTCTTAAAAGCAATAGAGATCCAGTTCAAATATATAGGGGTCTATTTATTTATCCCTTTCATGGCAAGATTTTCTATTGCCACTTATCTCAGTAATAAAAAAAATCCCTTATCTTCACAATTTATCAAAATAATATCGCCGGCGCAGCTCAGCCATAATAGTCGGGAAGCCGTAAGTTAACTCTTTTTAACGTACCTTTGTGTGCATGCACATTGTGAGATGGTGATAACAGAGCAGATATTGTTGCTGTACAAGTAATTTCCCATGGGAATCCTTCACTTGCAAAAGATGGTGAATCTTGACGCAACCAGAGATATTGCTAGCAGTAAACCTTTGATATGTAGGGCAAACCAAAAAAAACCCTATAGACGATATACTACGGCATGTGCTAATAGCGTTTGAACCTGATGAATAAAAACAGCAATGTGTCACAAATTTCCTATTCAGTAGCCCATCAAAAATTATTAAATCAGATCATTGTGCTTACTTGCTATGCACAAGTTCGTCCATGCTTCTGACCAGCAGCCACCAGGACTCCATATGCTTCAGTAGAAGAGGAGGAGGGAGGTAAGGGGTGAAGAGGGGAGAAGTGGAAGAAGAGGGAGGCAAAAAAGGTGCAGGACAAGAGGGACGTGAGGGGCACTGGGGAAAATTAGGCACGAAGTAAAGAAAGGGACAGACACACATACACACACACACACACACTTGTTTTTATTGCATCGTAAGGACCCATGTCTGGAACATGGCGTATAGGGATACCCCTTTCCTAGTGCTCTGTCGGCAGAGCAATCATAGGATATGTGTAGGAGCGATTTTTCTACCACTAGAGATTTACACTTTGACTTTGCATAAAGTACTGACATGGACTGCAAGATGGGGAAAGTGTCATGTATTTTGACTGTCTGAGGACATCCACATGCCCGCATTGTAACAATCCTAACCAGGTTTTGCTACTTTCCCTGTCTGCTCAGTTTTGCTGTGGATCACATGACTCACCCTCAGAGCGGGTCATTCTAACCTGCTCTATTTAAACTCAGCACTGACACCTGCTCACTGTCAGTGCAACTTGTTGCTAGCCTGACTCCTGGACTCTTGTGTATACTGACCTTGTGTCTTCCTTGTGAAAGAGATCCATTCTTTAACCAAGTGCTGGAGCACTACTCCTGAAACTTCCCTGTTGCAAGTATATTCATGTGCATATTACAAGACTTTGTTTACTCTCAAGTGTGCCTCTACGGTGATACACAGACTCTCATTTCCTTCAACTCTGCTGTATAAGAACTAGAGATGGTCACTGACCCCCGTGTTTTGGTTTTGTATTCGGTTTTGGATCTGGATTACCTTCCTGCTTTTGGTTTTGGTTTTGGTTTTGCAAAACCGCCCTTGCGTGTTTTGGTTTTGGTTTTGTTTGGTTTTGTTTTGCTATTTTTGAAAAAAATAAATTTTTTTGGGTTTAAAATAACATAATTTAGTGCTCCATCAGTTTCTTAGATAAGTGAGATAATTCTAAAGCTAATAAATTATGAAAAAACAGTTGAATCCCTGGTAGGCCGTCCTTAATGCGAACACTTGTCTGCAAATTATACAGTCAAACCTGGTTGTCTACCTCCTCCATCTTTGATTATTGGCAATGTAGCCATCATCTTTGGGTGTATATTAGACCCTACACTTGTAGTTGAATATAAAAAAAGCAGCCTGCACAGACTGTGGAGCTAGAAAGTAGAATTAAATGGACCACGGTACTTTGGTGGCTATCTAAGCCCCCCCCCCGCCCTCCACTTGTAGTTGAATATAAAAAAAGCAGCCTGCATAGATTGTAGAACTAGAAATTTGAATATACAAAGAAATGGACAAAGGCAGTTTGGTATCTGTCTGCATCAGATTCCCTCTCCACTAGGAATAAAATAGAAAACTATTCAGCCGTTGTATAATCTAGAATATAAATAGAAATTGAGAAAGGCAATTTGGTATCTGTCTGCATCATAATCATCAACATCCTCATTAGCGCCCTCGTCACCTCCATAAATCTCCCCCTCATCCTCTTCTATTTCCAAAGTGGCATCCTCAATTTGTGTATCAGCGGCTACACTCGGGCTGTTCAGGTACACATCAGCAGAACTGCTGAAAGAGCCCTTCTTTATGGGTACACTAACAGAATGCTCACAATTAGACATACCACTGTTGGATGGACTCTCCTCAGGGATGGGTGTCATTTCTGATTCAGAGCAAACATTATTCTCCAATGCCTTACTGTTATCTTGCAGCTCGGCTTTGACGCGTAACAGTAGTTGTGCACCACTTGTAGGGTCGGTAACATTTTTGGATCTGCCACTAATAGCCAAAGGTGAAGGCCTCATTCTCTCTTTGCCACTGTGTGTGTAGAATGGCATGTTGGCAATTTTTTTTTTATCGCCACTTAACTTTTGCTCAGTAACACTTTTTTTCGCTTCAACACAGTAAATTTTTTTGGGGTTTTTGATTTTTGCACTGATTTGGAAACACTCTGTTGTTTGACATCGCCTTGGCCAGATGACGTACTGGGAACACTAACATCAGGACTGGTGACAGAACCTAGTTGCTCATTCTGATCATATGTGGACTGCTTTGAATCCATTCTGAGCGCAAAGCACTGGGGAGTGCTAAAAATTATTTGGTAGATACTGCTGACAGATATGACTTTTGACAGCCAGAAATATTTATGCACAATTAGGGAGGACACCCCAAAATCACTGAGGAGTGCTAACAATTATTTGGTAGATACTGCTGACAGATATGACTTTTGACAGCCAGAAATATTTATGCACAGTTATGGGGGACTCCTCAAAAGCACTGGGGAGTGCCAAATATTACAAAAATAAAATAAACCTCTATCCTCCTCTCTTCTCTAGCGATTTTTGTTACAGCAATTGGAATAAGAATATTGTATTCTCTGTCCCTGCTCTAATCAGCCTGTGACTACACCCTGCTCTCTCCCTCTGTCAAATGGCGATGGATTGTTGTGGAGGCGTGTATTTATAATGTTGAAGTATCGCGAGAACCGAGCCACGAGATCCGACGACGTCACGATGACGTTCAGCCTCGATTTGGATTCGGAACGGGCGGGAGAGTACCGAGCTGCTCAGCTCGGTACTCGGATACCCAAAGTTCGGGTGGGTTCGGTTCTCGGGGAACCAGACCCGCCCATCTCTAATAGGAACCTAGCCATACCAAACAGGCTGGTTCGCTTACACTGCTAATTCCTGCATTCTGCGGTGTATATACTTTACCTGGCATCTCTGTGTAGTGTCATCTACTAATTACTGACCCTGTGGTATCCTGGACATTGGTTATTGCTACCTTCTCTGTGGTGCACTGAGCGCAGACTATTCTCATCCTGCTGTGGTTATATTGTAGCTCATATTATCTGTGATGTGAACAAGACTGCTATTGTGTTTATCACCTTGCCAGGCTCCGTTGCGGCTAATTGACACCTGCATGATATTATCTGTGCTGTTTACAAGACTGCTATTGTGTATATATCCTTGCCACGCTCCTTCACGGCTAATTGACACTTGCATTTGTATATGTTCTCCCAATGATTTGCAGCACTTGTCGCTGCTTCCATTTTCTTTATTATATTAATTCATTCCTGTCATCTGTGCATATTTATATATATATATATATATATATATATATTTATTATCAACTCATTGAAGTGTTGAAGAAACAACATTCGTGTCTTGCCTCCTTATTCTGAACCTAGTTAAGACCAGTTTCGGACTGGGGCATGAAGGGCCCATGGGGGACTGCACCACTAGGGGCCCACCAGAGGGGGTGTGGCCAGCCATCAAAGAGGCGAGACCAGACACTAGAGGGAAAGTGGTCAGCCCACGAAGGACAGCTAGCACCATAGTGTAGTATATAAAGAATACAGCCTTGACCTGCCCTTTAGATTGGGCAGAACAGTCACCAAAAATCGGGGTTGTCCCACTCGACTCAGAACATTTGACAGACTGTCCTACCTGTTCTTGTCACTTTGACCACCTGTGGGCGCTGGTTTTTTTAGTTGCGGCTTGTCTGGATCCTGGAATGTTGAGGGTTCTATTTGGAAAAAATAATGGGTACATTTAGAAACGCCAACCATCCCCGCCATTAAATCAACAGCACCCACATTTAATAATTAGGCCTCTCTCCAGCCTCAACATTAAAGTAATAGTGCTCACATTTGATAAATAGATCTATTTCCCTCCAACCAACCCCAACATTAAATTAATAGCATTCCCATTTAATAAATAAACCTATTATCCTCCCTCCAAACAGCCCCAGCAATAAATTAATAGCATTTACGTTTAATACATCCATTTCCCACAACCATTTCCTGCATTAAATAATTAATATTCACATTTAATAGATAGCCCTCCTCCCCACACTCAGCCCCACATTCAATTATAGATCCAAACCACCTCAGCATTAAATTAAAGGTCCAATCACCCCCCTCCCTATAGTGTTCTCTGTGCAGCCCCCCCCCACTCTAGTTTAGCATAGGCAGCCCCCCTCACTAAAGTTTAGCATAGTTAGCCCCCCTATAGTTTAGTATAGATAGGCAGCCCCCCTATGCCACATAGTAGTGCCTCTTACAATATTATGCCACACAGTAGTGTCCCAAACAACATTATGCCACACAGTAGTACCCCCTTACAATATTATGCCTCACAGTAGTGCCCCCAAACAATGATATGCCACACAGTAGTGCCCCCAAACAATATTATGCCTCCCAGTAGTGCCCCCAAACAATGTTATGCCTCACAGTAGTGCCCCCAAATAATGTTGTGCCCCAATGATATGCTACACAGTAATACCCAAAATTCACATATGCCATGCTATAGTGTCCCCAATTGATATTATGCCCACAGTAGTGCCCCCCAAATCACATATTCCATATGCAATAGTGCCCCCAATTTATGTATGCCATGCACACACACATCATAAATGTATATATACATATATGATGTGTATGTGTGTGTATATGTGTGTGTGTATATATATATATATATATATATATATATAATGTGATAGCACAAACAATATTAACAAGTGGTTTAAAGTCTACTCACCCATATGTTGAATGCTGCAGCCTCTCTGCTTCTTGTCCCTTCAGCGGCGGCAGGAACATCATCACAGGGGGAAGAGGCAGGTCACATGATCGCAGCTGCGATTGTATTTGAAAGATGACTGGTTGTCACTGACAGCCAGTCATCTGCAGCAGCGGGGACAGCGGAGAGGACTGCGGGCACCCTGGATGACGACAACTGGCCTCCAGGTAAGCCCCGCCCATGACTAAAAGGGGGTGTGGTTTTACCGGTAGCCCGCTGGGCCAGTCCGAGGCTGGTTAAGACTCAGCCCCAGGTCGTGCACAGGCCTGCTCTTACTATCAGACCTGTATCTAACCAGCTCTGTAACACGCATACACCAACAACTAGACATGGAGGCTACAGCCCTGTTCAACCACTTTGCATCATTTCAAAAAGTTTAAATCCTCTACAAAGCTGTTATGCGGTTCTTTAGAATTTCACCCAGACCAGTTCCGATCTTTCAGTATGGATGGTTCAGCCATGAGGCACACAACACAGTCTCGCTTTCCAGGCACCTGGCATGTCTGTATAAACCTTATCAGGTGTTTCTCTACAGCCTGGACCTCCTCTCTGTCCCAGCATTTCCTCTGCACTTCTTTGCAACCTGTAAGGAAGTAGAGTGATCCATTTTGGCTCCGCAACATACAGAGAAGGCAAAGTTCTTCTGCCTAGCAAAACTGTGTGCTACACCTACCTGTGGAAGCCATGGCTGGGCACTGGTCCTGTGTTGCCAGGTCCATACACCGCCTCTCTTCTGACATGGAAGTGTCGACTAAACGCTTGGTCACTTGTCCCTGTGTTACAGGGATTGCTCATCATCCGACATTTTGCTCTGTAGCTGGACAGGTTCTGAAAAAAAACAGATATGTAAATGACTGAGGTAAAAGTCAAAAGCATACATCAGACACCAGATTTTCAACTTACCGTCCGGATCAATGTGCATCTCATCCAAATTCTTGCCTTTGAATTCAGCCAGTCTGCCACTCTCGAGAGCCATTACTAGTTTGCTGATCTTGGCGATTTGGAGGGTACCATCTGGGAGGTGGCAATACTGCCAGTGCACCCTGATATCGTGCCCAAAGAAGTCTGCCAACTGATCCAGTTCTGTGTCGTTTAGGTTGAGGACCTTTGAGAGAGTTGCAATGTGCTTTCGAAGCTTTGTGGAAGACAACGTGTCGGTAAGTTTGGCCCCACACTCTCAAACAAAGAATCATATGCAATCGGAGCCTCTGAAGTGTGACAAGGCAGCTGGTCTGGCGAACATATAGACATTTTGGCTATCCACTCCACATTTGTCATACTTTTCTGCAAGTAGTTCCATTGCAGTTTGCAAGGCTGGTGTCAGCAGGATGGGGACTTTTCTCCCTCGCATTTCAATGCGAGTGAAGTGTCGGCAGAGCTTGCTCTCAAACTCGGAAAGAGTTAGGGACACATCTTCGTGGAGATTCGAAGTATTTCTTGTGAAGGTAGTCAGCAACATTTTTGAAACTTCCCCTTCCCTTCTTCGATTGAACAAAATCACCTGTGCCAGGGTGACTTTTGCAAGTAGTGCCCAGTGGTTAACCGTATGCTTGGTGGATAGAGCACTTTAGTAGGCTTGCTGCTTCTCATCGAGGTACAAGTGCATCTTTTTCACATCTTCTGTGAAAGGTAAGAGCTGAGGCATATTCCACTTGGACTCACTAAGAGTTTTTAAGGCAGCCAATGAGATCAACTCGTTCCATCTCTCCTCATATCTTCTTGAAATTCTGTGTGTCTTTAAATGCAGCAGTGTAGCCCTCCATCATGGCTTGGCACTCCACAATGCTTGCTATCTTTTGCAGGCTGTGCCCGACCTTGAGTGCCAGCGAGAGCGTCTTAAATATACCTGTCTTCTTGTCATAGCCAGCTACCAGCTTCACAGCATCTACTTCCTGCAGAAAGTTCAATGGGGTAGTAAAGTCTTCCATTTTCTCCAATGGGGTAGCTCTTCTGGCCTGCAGTTGTAGCCTTCCCATTTCTCTAAGCTTCTGATGGATGTAGTCTTGCCTGCTAACATCTGATCCGACCCGGTTGAATAAATGCTGCCCCATCTGCATGATGCATCGGTCATTTTTGACTGCGAGTAAGATTCCATCCTGGGTAATGTCACTCAAGAGCTTCCAAAAGCCACCATTGATGTAGCAGGCTGAGCAAAGGCACACAGTGACTGTACTCTGTTCTTGCCAGGTGTGAGCTTGTTGCCCCTTCGGTTTATCTCTTCATGTGTCGCCACATGTATTTCCTTGCAAACAAGTCCTGGCAGGCTACATAGTGCATGAAGTCTTAAAAAATCACTATTAAAACCAAATGCATACCAAAAATGACAATCTACATCACTGACCTGCTTCTATTATATACCGAACCCTGGCAAAGACGGCAGTTTGTATTCACGTCAATTTGCATAGCGACTTCCACTTTTCTGTATATAAAGAGGCAATGCCAACAGGCAAACACTTTGCTAGGTCATTTTACAGGCTGCAGAGTTTTACATTACACACGACTGCTGCCATTGCTACAGTATATAAGCAGGTTGGTGATGTAGATTGTCATTTGTATGCTAAGTCTGCATTTGGTTTTAATAGTGATTTTTAAAATCAGATTGTTTTTGTCGGTGTTGTCGTCGTCGGTGGCATCACACTTGTAATATCGTACCCAACCCACCCAGAAAGAGAGGGGGCAGAGCCACACATGGGGAGAGACAGGGACAAATACAAACTTTGAGACAGAGAGGCAAGCACAAAGGAGGAGACAGAGACAGGATGTGATTGATAGAGACAGACACATGGGATGTGGGGTTTCAGACAACTGAATATGAGGAAAGCTGTCCAGAAACCACACACCCAATGGTAGGCTCAGGGGAGCACATGCCCACTGTGCACAGGAAGAGGTTGCACCCCTAAGATAACCACATGCTGCCTCTATATGGTAATAGACAGCATGATGTTAATTGTGCAATGCAATGGGGGAATTCCTGCTGACGCCCCTAGCAAGCTGTGCCCCCGGTGTGCGCCCATCTGCAGTGCACAAATGTGCAACTATGTCGACCTAGCATTCTATTAGATAATCTAACATAAGAAAACATCACAGTTGGCCCACAGAGCCAATATGGGACTGACCGAAGAGGCAGATGCCACCCCTGCCTCCACGTCCCAGCACGCCCTTGAAAATTGATGTGGGGCGAAGAAAGTGTGTGTGTACAGTTTAATTCTATTACAATATTATTTGAACTAAGCAGGCTTTAACAACACATGTTTGGCACCTGGTTTCAACTCCCATATGTATGATCCGTTATAGAGGGAATTTGGAATTATGAATCCATTATGCATTTCCACCTGTTTGTATTGATTTGATTTACATATATGTAAGTTTGTATTTAGCACTTTGTAGAAATATAGAATTATTCATATAAAGGAATATTCGTATGCAATTAACAAATAAATGGTGGCGTGCAAAGGTTTTGCAAAAACCTTTGTGACATCAAATGACTTGTTGATTGTGTGCACATTGCACCTTTCTTATGCTCCAAAGAATAGGGCAGCATGATAGCATCCTGTGTAGTAGTTACATTTTTTCTCAGGTTGATGGCCAGTTCTGGGTTTTATAGATAAAGAGATAATTACAATTATGAGCCAAAATAGGTGAAGTTAGATTGTTAGGTTGTTTTGTGGATGGAATATTGAAATGAAATTAGTTTTTTGTGCATTCCTGATAATAGAAGGAGGCGTAGAGATTTTTAGCCACACTCAAGAGCCTTAACACCAATAAGTGTGGAGTTATTCACTAAATATCTACTAATCTCAAATAACTGTGCTACATGTAAGAACATAATATTGAGCAATGCCATAACATTGTGTTAAAAAAAACATTAAGGCTCGATTATATTTGGTTTTGTAATTGTGCAAGTACACCTATTTTGCAACCAATCCCATTTCATGGTGCGCACAGGTTCATGGAAATGCAATATATGTCTGTCTAATTTTGCAGCTTTGAGGATCCAGCTAAAAATAGGAACTTTACAACTACAACTTTAGGCCCACCCTCTTTCGCTTTTACATTTTCTCCTAAAAAGCCCCTTAAATTAATCATGAGACATGATGAGGGGACATAAAAAATGGTTGATGGATGCCTAGAAATGGGATTGTCCAGGAAAGTTCAATATGCAAATGCAAAATATGTCTCTTTTTCCATTGAGAAAAAGGCTGTGTGCTCTCCCATAAAGCAGTGAGCACCTCCCTAATTGTGTGTTCTTTATCTCTGCTAAATCTTGTTCCGCCAAACAAAATTTTAAATTTGCATTAGAGTGTGCCTAATCCATATTGAGCAAGGAACGGCCTCCAATCTTCCAATCTCTTCCCATCAGATGGTGCAATCTTTTGCACCCCCGCGCACATGGTCATCGTGGCCCAACTATCCATGCACTTAGCCATAAAATTGGTGTATGTGCAGCTGTAAGTGTCTGATGACACAACACAGTATTTTAACAGCACTTTTGCAAATTCATAAGTGAGCCTTAGTTTATGTAATATCTTAATATAAAAATACATGAAGAATAATAGCAAGTTTATGTAATATCTTAATATAAAAATACATGCTGAATAATAGCAGCCTCTAGGCCCTCTATATTTACTGAGATATATCATAGCTAAGCAAATATTAAATATGTACTACACGTGGAGAAATTATGGAAACTTCAAATTAATGTGGATGAGGTATTATGTGGGTTAAACAGAATAATATATACTTAACCTCATTTATATAACTACCAAAATAAAGGAGACTCACAAAAGCACCTCATGACAAGGGCATTGTACCGCTACAAGCTGCCAGACCAGCTTCAGTGTGTTTTACCATAGATTCTACACATGTCTGGAATTCTGTTGGAGAGCTGCAACACCATCATTTCATCAGGTGATGTTTTCTCAACAATGCTAGAAAATGTTGTCTCCGACCAGGGCCATCTTTTCCATTGGGCACGATGGGCAGCTGCCCGGGGGCCCCACGGGCAAGGGGACCCCATTGGCACGGCTCTTAATGAGAATAAATAATCCTGCAAAAGAAAAAAACCTGCAAAAAAACCTTCAAGGGTCACTGAGCAAGTACATCTATCTATCTCTATATCTATATCTATATCTGTATCTATATACATCTATATATCTATATATATATATATATATATATAGATATAGTCTAGGGGCCCCGGTGCACTGCTTTGCCCGGGGGCCCATAATGTTGTTAAGATGGCCCTGTCTTCGATGCCTATTTAGGATCTCTTTCGGCTATTCTGCCCCTACTTGATGATTTCTTTCCCATACATCTCCATGCCAACATTATCTAGTCCAACATCACCTTTATCTTGTGAAACGTCTTCATCATCATCATCATCATCATTTATCTATATAGCGCCGACATATTCTGTAGCGTTTTACAATTGGGAACAAACACAGTAAACTAATAAACAAACTGGGTAAAACAGACAAAGAGGTGAGAAGGCCCTGCTCGCAAGCTTACAATCTATGGGAAAATGGGAGTTTGGCACATGAGGTTAAGCCTACATTTTGCATTTTGGTCCAGCCAGACTGCAAAGGTAGAAGTGACTCATAAGCTAAATGATCCTGTCACACAACAATGTTGGTCAGGGGGTAGTTGTCTTGTGTGAAATTGTGTAACGGGTGGTAATAGGGTAATGTAGTGAGGTTAAGATGGTGGTTGAGGAATATTATAAGCTTGTCTGAAGAGGTGGGTTTTCAGAGAACACTTGAAAGTTTGTAGACCAGAGGAGAGTCTTATTGTGCAAGGGAGAGAATTCCATAGAGTGGGTGCAGCTCAAAAAAAGTCCTGTAACCGGGAATGGGAGGATGTAATGAGGGTGGATGAGAGACGCAGATCTTGTGTAGAACGGAGTTGTCGAGTTGGGAGATATTTTGAGACAAGAAAAGAGATGTATTTTGGTGCAGCTTTGTTGATGGCCTTGTAGGTTAGTAAAAGTATTTTATATTGGATACGGTAGAAAACAGGCAACCAGTGTAGAGAAATACAGAGTGATTCATCAGAGGAATAACGATTGGCAAGGAAAATCAATCTTGCCGCTGCGTGCAAAATAGATTGTAGGGGTTTGAGTCTGTTTTGGGGAAGACCAGTAAGGAGGGAATTGCAATAGTCAATGCGGGAGATGATAAGTGCATGTATTAAGGTTTTTACAGTGTCTTGTGTGAGATATGTGCGAATTCTGGAAATGTTTTTTAGATGTATGTAACATGATTTACATATAGAGTCAATGTGGGGTACAAAGGATAGGTGTGAGTGCAGAGCTGGATTAACAATAGGGCTACAGGGGCTACAGCCCAGGGGCCTCAGGCTGCTGGGGGCCTGCCGGCATTCATCGGGTCGGAGGCGTCCCCGCCCCCCGGCTCCGACTGTCACCTGTTAAAGGAAAATGGCAGGCAGCTGACAGCAAATGTTATGCTGTTAGCTGCCTGTTGTCACTGTAGAACTTATGCGGCGCGCAGTAATCTCCTTACTGAGGAGATCTCGTGAGAGTGAGACTATGAGTCATAGTCTCACTCTCACGAGATCTCCTCAGTGAGGAGATTACTGTGCGCCGCATAAGTTCTACAGGGAGTGGAACAACAAAAGGAGGTGAGTTCACGGGTGTGTGTGGGGGGGGGCCTCATGGCTGGGGAGGCATCATGGGTGGGTGGGGCCCTCACAGTACCCTTAGCCCGGGGAGCCTCCCTTCCCTTAATCCGGCCCTGTGTGAGTGAAGGATTACACCTAGGCAGCGAGCTTGTGGGGTGGGATTTATGGTCATGTTAGCAACAGAGATAGAAATGGGCAGCACAGTGGTGTAGTGGTTAGCACGTCTGCCTCACAGCACTGGGGTCATGAGTTCGATTCCCAACCATGGCCTTATCTGTGTGGAGTTTGTATGTTCTCCCTGTGCTTGCGTGGGTTTCCTCCGGGTGCTCCGGTTTCCTCCCACACTCCAAAAAATATACTGGTAGGTTAATTGGCTGCAATCAAAAAAAAAATTGACCCTAGTCTCTCCCTCTCTGTCTGTATGTGTGTGAGTGTGTGTCTATAGTAGGAAATTTAGACTGTAAGCTCCAATGGGGCGGGGACTGATGTGAATGAGTTCTCTGTACAGCGCTGCGGAATTATATATATAAATAAATGATGATGATGATGATGATGAAATGTCAGGTATGCTCTTGTTGGTGGGTGGGAATATTATTAACTCTGTTTTAGAAAGTTTAAGTTTGATTTGGCGAGAGGACATCCAAGATGAAATGGCAGAAAGACAGTCAGTTACACAGGACACCACAGATGTCGAGAGATCAGGAGAGGATAGATAAATTTGGGTATCAAATTCAGATTGAGCAGTTAGTAAAACTGTAGCTCCTGTCAAATGTCTCACAACTGTTATTCTTTCGTATTGAGCAATATAGTATACAGCATTTTTATGATCACACATGAGTGTGATGGAAGGTAAATTGCTGCACTATTTCAGAATCCAGGATAATTTCAAAATATGGTGCATTCCTCATTTACTCTTCATTTTGGTATTTAACTCTATTCGTGCTTTCATTCATTCACAGGTACACATATAGATGGATATGTGTTAAGCTGCATTATGAATTTGTTTGTTTTTTGGACAGTTTTAAACTGCTGCACTGACTTTTTTTCACCTCTAAACCACAAGATGAGGATGGACAAGGAGTACAGCTTCCATATTTGAAATATAGGCTCGCTCACTAGTGGTAACCCACATATATATTCTGTAAAGTGAAAACAAGTCCATTTGTCAGTGAAAACCTGTTTCTCCAGCAAAAGAGCTTTTCACGGTTTGATAAATCAGTCCCTGTGTTCTATATCTAAAACCCCTTTACCCCCAGGCTAAAATTTACCACCCAACCCTCTGTACATCAATCAGACTGTAATTAAATAAAGTGGCATTTCTCAACTTTCAATTTTGAAAACGTATTATTCAGCTGTTGTTCCTGAGGATTAGATTAAAGCTCAAAATTATCTGAATTTCAGGATATCAGCTGAATCTTAAGCCATGCAAAGTAGCCATGGCTCCAACTGCACATTAAAAAGTATATGAAATATATTTGATTTTCAGTACTGGTTCAAATACAATACTATATATAGTTTTCAGGAAGAACTGAACTGTGATACATGCTTGAAAATAGTATCGGAAAGCTGCGGAAACAGTGATGTACTTATTTCCTGGAATACTGGGAGATAATGGTAGTTTACAACATTACAATACAATATGTTCTGTGTTGGTAGTTGCAGCATACTTTGTAATCCTGCTTGTGACAGTGAAATAAGGGAATTGACGTGTTTCCTGTATTCTGCAATGTGCTAACAGTGACAATGCCTTTCCCTTTGCTATCAGTGCTTCTTATCATGCTGTACATATGTATGTGTAAATATACTCTCTATACCTGGTCATCAATGACACATAAATATTTTGTTAAATAAACTTATAAGCAATGATTTACCTTATTCTGCCCAATCTGAGTCTCTAATAAAAACAGGAGGAAGGCATTATTCCAAGTAGGCTGCAGCAGAATTTCTGTTCGACTCTTGCCATTTCATTAAACAGCTTCTGGCTGCCAAGAGTTATTGAGCTGTGAGTTTGAAGGCTAATTACATTAAAGGCCTGAAGTTGTAATTCTATTTGGTCCTGGTACTTTGAACATTGAAGACCAAAATCTGTGTGATTATGCAGCGACTGCACAGAGGCAGGGGTCCCTTGTAGACATGCACAAACTCTTCCAGCAACTTTAACATTGATCCGGACTGGTATGTTCATGAATTCACCTAACTTTTTGAAGTTCAAGTTCGAGTTTGAAGTTTGAGGTCAAGATTTGAAATTCAAAGTCAATAAAAACAGGCATAATAATGACAATCATGATGATGACGGTGAGAATGATGAAAAGGTGGCAATGGTGGAATCTATGCTGAACTCAGTGGCCAAATACCATTGTGCAACATGTGCGGTGCACTTGGGCCTATGGAGATAATGGGGCCCGCTGCACGGGGAACTAGCGAGCTGTGGGCCCCGGTTCACTCCTCCCTGCTTCCCTGCACAGGGGCCCACAGCTCGATAGTTCCGCCTCTGGCTGCACTGCATTACAACAGACATCTGTGTTGTTTCAATCAAATAGCAAGAGGACTATCTACTTGCCACTCTTTTAGACTTAGGTTTAAATACAATTTTTAGGGATTTTACCTAACGGATGATAGAGAATGTAGAATTACAAACTAGCAACCTAAGTTAACAGATTGTATGAAAGTTGATGTAAAGGAATATGAGGTAGAGAAGTAAATACTGCAGCAGGGACAAATTCACCCAATTTTCTCGTCAATATCATTCATTCTTGGCTTATAATAGTTTTTTTTAAATCTGAGCATGCACACAAACCACTGAATTAATGCTTTATGCTCTTGTCCAGAAGTAAAAAAAGTGTATTAAATACCAAGAACTTAATTTTAAAGGCAAAGGCAACATTTGCTTTTAAACACTTTGCCATTTTTAACATTAGCTGTCAAACTCGCTGAATATCATCAAGTTGAAAAAAAATGCTGTTTAATACACTTATCCCCTGGTGTCTTACCACCATTGTGCACAAAAATCATTTTCCAGGCTGAAACATTATCGTTCTTGAATATATACAATATTTTGAAAACACACATTTTTCCCTTCTTTATTTAATACCCTATAAAAGACCATAGACTGTATTTTATGTTATGAACGGTGGTTAAGGCCATAGCTTTGTTCATTATTTATAACACAACTTTGGTTTCCTGCCACTGCCACCCAGCCAACATAAACTCTTTTCTCTCTATACATGCTTACTTTACATTTCTTTATATTTTCTCTCCATTCTCCCAGACAGAATCCTAAATGATGTATATATTTAAGACTGGCTTCTTGGACTTACTGTGGCATCTCACTAAGTGCTTTAGGTATTGTTTGATAGCGAAAGATCTAAGACTGGGTACACACTACAGTGGTTTTAGTTGATTATCTGGCCAATCAAACAATAGATGACCGTTTGACTCGATATCGCATTAGTGTGTACTCTGCAAGGATAAACGATTACTATTCCATACCACATCATATCGTTTCATTTGATTTTTAAGACAGACTAAAAATGCTGTTTAATGATGGAACAATGTTTTTCCAATTCTGCAGTGTGGGTGCACTCATGACCACAGATCTCTCTGGGGTGTGCAGAGTTAGGATCTTTGCAGCAGATGGTTATGACAGATGAAGAGCACAGATCTGAAGATAAATCATGTAAAACATGTACAGTGTGTACACATGAATCTTTTTTTGGTTTTCTGTCGTTGGTAAAATCGTTAAATATGTTGCATCGGGAGAAATTTTTTGCAGTGTTTACCCACCCTAAAAAATGAAAAACAAAACAAAACAAAAAAACATGACATCTTGCTTTGTTTCCTTTGTAAATGATTATATGAACAATCAATGTGGACTTAACACAAGTTACTAAGTGACCATGATTCAGGTGTTCTAAATAACATGATTCATGATGACTCATGATCTAGTAAAGAAAACTAGAGGAATTATGCATAACTGTGAGTTGACAACTTTATTATTTATGACAAAAAAAAATAATTCTGGTTTTGTTTTACCCTTTTTATTTTTTATTATTTTTCCTAAATACCTTAAAATCCAACAAATAACAGTAACAAAAAAACAAACAAAAAACAACACTAGTGAAAATGAATTTGATATTTTTGTTACTTTCATTAAGATACTGTATCAGCCTAAGAAAAGAGCAGCAGCAAAAACCACAACAGTGTAACTTCTCACATTTAGAAGTATGAATGAAGGGGAAGTAAAAGAATTTGGCAGTTTGAGGAATAGGGAATGAGAGGGTTAAAGGATATAAGTCATTGTGTACCATCTAACACATCAGTGCATTACATTATTAATGTGTAATAAATTATATCCATTGTACCACAATCCCAAACTTAAAGAAACATATGCAGTCAGACTTGGCAGGTGAAAAGTTACTGACCATAATATTACACTCCTTTATGTAAGCTCACCACCCACGTTCAGAGATAAGAATGTAAAGGAAGCAAAACAGGACAAAGAATTACAACATAAATTACAATGTGAGAAAGCTGACATATCCAGCATGCTGTGGAAATGGATGGTAACTTTTACAAATATGGGAAAAGGAGGCAAACAAGGACGTCTTACTTGCACAAAGGTACATTACATGTGTGGTGGATTTTTGTAGCTTTCAAAAATAAGTAGTTTGCAAAAATAAGGTATTTCCACCCATATTAAGAAAAGTACACATATCGAGTTATAATCATCAACCTGTATTTGCAATTGCACTATACCAGGTGTCAAAGATATACCTCCTAACAGACATATATGTTTCTGCAGGTCTGTATGAGCCACATTTGCATAAACTCTTTCAATGTTACATAACGCCCTTTCCCTCCCCAGTTCTGCCCATCCAGGGGCTCGCATGTGTAAGTGCCAAAATCGTGCAAGTTTGCATAGGCGCATATGCACAAGCCCACTGTATGGGCATCCACCAAGTGATTTCACACAAGATAATATACGCAAACTGGAGTGTGTTCCACTTTGCATCAGCCCCAAAGTTTGCTCATCAGGAATTATTAAAAATTTGAATGGATAAAAAAACTTGTTTAAAAACCCCCATCAAGGACAATTACAAATTAAACATACATAAGCAACACTTGTCCAGTAACTGTATGAAGTCAATACTAGGTAAAACACTGGGCTGTTCTGATTAAAGACACATTGTGACTTCATTCCTGGCTTGCTTAGTATCGGTGCCCAGTTAGTCCAAACTTTCTGATGCGTTTCAACTCTAATTGGAGACTTACCTTTTACTTCCTAAACATCTGTAGTTCTCACCACCTCGATTCCTGAAAAGTGTGTGATTCTGGCACATGCGATTGTGTCTGGAGAGGTGGGACAGGGGAGGGAATGGTCATTCTAGCATAGGCCAAGTACAGTAAGTGCATGTTTGTACAATTGTGAACAGATGGAGACTAGGAAACAGACACATGTACACTTGTCCAAGTGTAAATGTGGTCAAGTGCAGGTGGTCAAGTGCAGATGCAAATAGCACATGATGATGATGATGTTTACCAGTAATAGCGAACTGCTTACCATTGGCACAAGCCTATATTATGCTTTTATCTATATGCTCTTGTAAATTTTTTAGAGAGGTTTTTGAACTGCTGTTGACACCTAATAGCGAATACATATTTTGCAAACAAAACAATATAAACATGGATGGAAGAGAATGTGACGAATGCCCAGCGTAAACCAGTCGCATATTACACTGGTGTACACCTGCATGTATCTTGCAATAGTTGCATCTATGCATATGACCACAATTGCACCTTCTTTAATGAATGCCATTTCGGGTTCAATTGTGCCAACTATGCATCAGACCCTTTATCTTTTTCCACAACCTCAGTAATTGGGTCTCTTTCTATATTTTTAATAGGATGCATTTTGCACTTTAGAATTGCACTTTGTTTTAAACAAAGTGCACAGTGACCAATGTAATAAAAACATTCACACACAAAAAGTGACGCATGTGATAAAGACAGATTATTCTTGTATTATTGAAAGTAAATGGGTTGTCTTACTACCAGTGAGAAGTATGGCAGTTTCTCTATCATAGAGATAAGGCTGTAGGGACACTATCATTGACTATGTCCATAAAATATTTTCCTTTTCAAAGATAACTAGTGCACAAAATTAACATGTCTAAAGTGTACTTAGCAGTAGTATGTATTCAACAAGACCACAATTAAAACTTTATGCTATTTGTTTTTATCAATATATTTGCCAGGGAACTGGGGTGAAGAATGGCATCAATGAAGGAGAGCTTTATGGCTAACAGCAACTATCATGAGCTTGTAGAAAAGGATGTAGAGGTCTTTACCTATACCAGCCGCCTTTCCTGTAGAGCTCGTTGTGCTCACAGGTACTCAGATGCCACCAGGTCTTACATTCAGCGTAGTACAAGCTTATGAATATAGCGCAATACGGGATAGCGGGTGATGACAAGCGAAGCATGGTCAGCAACAGGCCGTGGTCTTGGGTCCGAAGCAGGTAGCATGGAAAGGTACAGGCAAATGGTCAGGGGTGGCAGCAATCAAAAGGAGTCCATATAACTAAGCAAAGAAATGGGCAATAAGCAAACAATCAAAAATCCAGGAAACAAGCAGAGTGTCATGCACAGAGAACCAATCAAAAGTTTTCAGCAAAAAGACAGGAGCAGGCAAGCTAACAGGAACTGAACGCTATAACCAGCAAAGGCTCAATAAAACTGATAAGTATTTAAAGAAGGAGTAACCAATCAGGGCAGGTGTCAGATTGAGCTGCAGGTGGGAGGAGTTCAAGTGATCAGACCCAGGCTGAAAACAACATTGCAGCAGACTGAATGAAAACAGCAATTACCCTCTGTTCCTAACATTATTCCCCCCCCCCCCCTTGACAAGGGTTTGAGGAACACCTTAATCTATGCTTATCAGGAAACTTCTGATGAAAATCTTTCCTTAAGTGCCTGGTAGGTATCCAAGATCTTTCTTCAGGACCATACACCTTCAAGTGGACTAAGTAATGGAGTTGGCATTGTATCCATTTGTAATCAAGAATTTTCTCAATCACATATTCCGTGTGACCAGCCACTATCACTGGAGCAGGTTTACTTGGCTGTTTCCAGGGAAACCTCCAGGATGTGTGATCCGGCTTCAATAAGGATGCATGGAACGTACAGGGTATCCTCAAAAAGTTGGGTAGTTCCAACTAAAAAGCAACTGGATTAATTTTCTTGATGATTTTAAATGGACCAAGTTATCTGGGTCTGAATTTAAAAGAAGGCTGATGGAGTTTGATGTTCTTAGTGGAGAACCATATTTTGTCCCCTTCCTTGAATTTACAAGGACTTCTGAAGAGATACTGAAATAAGTTGGCTCGAGATGCAGCTTGCTTCGATGAGAAGTATATTTTTTTTCATATTCTCTTCAGAAAATGATCAATGTGTCCGATCTCAGGTTGGGTGGGTGTTATGATGTCAGAAAATGAAACCGGCTTGGGATGTCTCCCATAAAAGCAGAAAGACATAACCAGAGGAAGAGTGTGGTGATTTATTGCAGGCAAATTCTGCCCATGGCAGGTAATTTACCCAGCTGTCATGTAATTCAGAGATGTAGCATCTTAAATATTGTTCCAATAACTGGTTTACCCTTTCCATCTGTCCATTAGTTGTTACAACTGTGCCTGTTATTTGTATCTAGCAGCAGTACCTTATACCACCAGAGGTGCTGCTGTTCTGTTCCTGAACTTTTCTTCATGCCTGAAGGAGTTAATCACCTTGCATTATGCCTAATTAGAACTGTACCTATCGCACTGCTTTAAATACCTGCCTCAAGCTGTGCTCTGGGCAGTTCATCCTTGTATACCTGGCTGCTGCTTCTGTTCCCCCTGTTCCAGTTTGATTCTGCTGATATTTGATCTCCCGTTGTGACCTTGGCCTGTTTACCGTTTATGCTTGTCTGCTTGTGACCCTGAACCTTGCCTGAATACTGGATACTGCTTGACCTCTCGTTACCTTAGACCTTAGCCTGATTACCGGACTATGCAAGTTTGCTTGTGACATTTACTTTGCCTGGACTCTGTTTGCTTCCTGGACAAGACTTTTGCATCCTGGAATTGGGTAACTCACCCTTCTTATCCCTGCATTCAAACTATATTAGCATTCAGTGGAACCTGTTATTTCTGTGTACCTTCCTGCCACACCTGTTCATGTTTATGTTAGGAGTTATACCTGTTTATGAAAACCTGCATGTTCCTGGAACTGAATCCTTGCTTATATATTTTGCTTATACCTGTTTATGAAAACCTGCATGTTCCTGGAACTGAATCCTTGCTTATATATTTTGCTTATACCTGTTTATGAAAACCTGCATGTTCCTGGAACTGAATCCTTGCTTATATATTTTGCTGGAATAAAGACATTTGTATTATACTTCCGTGGCTGCTTGCTGAGTTTACTAGGAATCGTAACATTAGTTTGCGGTTGATAGGGTGATGAAAAACTCAGTTGAATGTCTAACAAGGAACAAAATGATTTCCAGAACTGGGCCACAAGTTGAGTTCCTCTGTCTGAGACAATATTAGTGGGCATACCATGTAATCTGAAAACATTTTCAATGAACAGAGGAGCCAAAGACTTGGCAGAAGGTAGCTTCGGTAACAGAATAAAGTGAGCCATCTTACTAAAGCGATCGACTAAATACAATTACACCCTTTAGACAAAGTCAAATCCATGATAAAATCCATGGATATGTGGGTCCATGGAACACTGGATACTGGTAAAGGAATCATCTGTCCCATGAGTAAGTGTATGGGTGTTTTCACCCTGGAACATCTTCTTCATAGAAGGTCACCAAACAGAACAAGAGAGCA
This sequence comes from Mixophyes fleayi, assembly GCF_038048845.1. Classification (NCBI taxonomy): domain Eukaryota; kingdom Metazoa; phylum Chordata; class Amphibia; order Anura; family Limnodynastidae; genus Mixophyes; species Mixophyes fleayi. Next base: position 197,230,977 of record NC_134405.1, read on the forward strand.
ATTTCATAGTCTTAGTGATACCTGGATGTCCAGATATTTTGCTGTCATGGACCTCAGACAACACGGACTGTCTCAGAGCAACTGGCACAAACAACAAATTGGAAGGCATGGAGGCTGGTGCCTGATCCTGAACTGCCTGTAATTGGGTTGCCACATCCTGAGTCAGCCCTGAGACAATGATTTAAGAAGTTATGATATAAGTGTTATAAAGGGGATCCTCGTGTTTCTGTAGGAAACTTCTGGATCAGGCATCCACCTTCAAATTCTTAGAACCAGGGTGATCTGTGATCACAAAATAAAATCGAGAGAGGAAAAGAACCCAGCGCAACTGTTTCAATCTATTGGAGATTTTTGTGATCTGTGTACACTGTGATGGTATGCTTTGCGCCCTCCAACCAGTGTCTCCACTCTTCAAATGGCCATTTAATAACCAGCAATTCATGATTTCCCACATCATAATTAATCTCTGTCACTGAGAATTTCTTAGAGAAGAATGCACAGGGGTGTAACTTCCCATCAGAACTGGACACTTGTGACAGAACTGCCCTACACCAACATCAGAAGCATCCACTTCAGCTATGAAAGGTAGCTCTGCATCTGGATGTTTAAGGATGGGAGCAGAAACAAAGGCCTTTTTGAAAGTCTCAAATGTACAAATGCTTTAACAGCTTCTGGCGGCCATACCACTGGATCAGCTCCTTTCTTAGTCAATTGAGTGATAGGTGCCACAATTACTGATAAATTGCAAATGAATCTCCTGTAATAATTGCCAAACCCGAGAAATCTTTGGATGGTTTTTAGGTTACTAGGTAGGTTCCAATCAATGATGGCTTGGACTTTGGTTGGATCCATTGTAAATCCGTTGGCGGAAATGAAATACCGCAAGAATGATACAGTGGAGACTTCAAACTCACATTGCTTTAACTTGGCAAATAGATGATTCTCTCTGAGTTTCTGTAGTAACAAATGGACTTAATCATGGCATTGAGACAAAGATGTGGAATAAATCAAGATGTCATCCAGATAAACTATGACACATTTACTCAGATAATCATGCAGTACATCATTGATCAAGTCCTGGAACACGGCTGGTGCATTAAAAAGACCAAACGGCATAACACAATACTTTTAATATCCGAAATGAGTATTAAAAGTGGTCTTCCATTCATCACCCTTCCGCATGTGTATCAAATTATATGCTCCACATATATCTATCTTAGAAAATACAAAAGCACTGTTACAGAGCTGGTAGTTACAGGTCTGATAGTCAGAGCAGGCCTTTACACAAACCTGATGCTGAGTCTAACTAGATTCAGAATAAGGAGGCAAGACATGGGTGTACTTCTTCAATACCTCAATGAGTTGATAAAAAACACATATATATATATATATATATATATATATATATATATATGCACAGATGACAGGGATGAAGTATAAACTGCGGATATATAATACAGATGTCAATTAGCCACAACTGAGCGTGGCAAGGTGATAAACACAATAGCAGTCTATTCACAGCACAGATGATAATATGCAGGTGTCAATTAGCCGTGACGGAGTGTGGCAAGGCGATAAACAAAATAGCTATCTATTCACAGCACAGATGATATCATGCAGGTGTCAATTAGCCGCAACAAAGCGTGGCAAGGTGATAGACACAATAATAGTCTTGTAATATGCACATGAAGATACTTGCAGTAGGGGAGTCTCAGGAGAAGTGCTTCAGCACTTGGTAGAGAAATGGAACTCTTACACAGGGAAGAAACAGGGTCAGTATACACAAGAGCCCAAGGAATCAGGCTAGCAACAAGTTGCACTGACAGTGAGCAGGTGTCTGAGTGCTGAGTTTAAATAGAGCAGGTTAGAGTGACCTGCCCTGAGGAAAAGTCATGTGATCCACAGGAAAAATCTTCATCTTTATTTTTGACAAAGAAAAATCCAGCACCAAGGGGTGATCGAGAAGGTCTAATGAACCCTTTTTTCAGGTTCTCAGAAATATAGTGCTTCATAGCTTTGGTCTCTTCCACGGAAAGAGAATATAACCGAGTCTTATAAAATTTACATCTGGGGTGAATATCAATAATGCAGTCATACAGGCGATGTGGTGGTAATGTATCTGCAGCTTGTTTGGAGAAAACATCAGCAAAATCTTGATATTGCAGCGATAGTGTGAGACCTGGTTTGACCAAAGTCGTAGCAACCTTATCAGATGTTGCTAAACATGTCCCCTGGCAGTCTTTCCCCCATGCCACCAGATCTCCTGTGGACTAATCGAGGACTGGATTATGTTTGATAAGGCATGGGAATCCCAGAACCATAGGGTATGTGGGTGAATGAATAAGATAAAATGACAGGGATTCTTTATGGTGTGCACCCACTGTCAGGGTAACAGAGCTGGTACACTCTAGTACACTTCCGCCCAAAAGTAGGTGCCCATCCAAACTGCACACAGGTACTGGAACTTCTAATGGTTGGGTAGGAATAGCAAACTTCCATGCCAGATATACATCTAGAAAATTTCCAGCTGCTCTGCTGTCCACAATAGCTAGGACATCAACACTCCCAGAGGCCAGGTAATTATGTGCAGGTAACTGGAGGGAGTTTTTGTTCTGTAAAAGGTAAAGGCCTAGATGAACTTTCCTTGCATCCCCTGTCTTAGCTGAGTTAGAAATAGAGAAAAGGTTATGTGAGTGAGATTCCTTTTCTATTCTTCTTTCATTTATTTGCAGATCAATGTGAACAAACACATAAAGGACTCCAGAGAATCAGGAGCTGGATATAGCACCAATATGTCCTTTATTAGTTCAGAGACACCCAAATAAAACTGACTACAGAGAGGTGGGTCATTCCAATCACAATCTGAGACCCATCTGCGGAATTCTATACAGTACTCTTCTGCAGAACGACGTCCCTGTTTCCCTGCAGAAGTGACTTTATCAGCATCGTCATACAGGAGGCCCAAGGCTTGAAAAAAGGAATCTACAGATAACAATTCCGGACTGTCAGGGCACAGTCTAAATGCCCATGTTTGTGGATCTCCTTGCAACAGGCAAATAACAATAACCACTCGCTGATGTTCAGAACCCGGAAGACCGAGGACGTGGTTTGAATTATAATTTGCCACTTTCCCTAAAGTTGTGGAATCCATTTGGTTGTCCGAAAATCTGTCGGGAAGATGAAGCTTGGGTTTTTGAACCTCAACTTCCTGCGAAGAGGCAGTCATCGAGGCTTGCTCATGAACAGACAATCTGGTAGAAATGTCTTGAACAATCAGATATTGACCCTGCACTCGAATAGCCAGCACTTTTTCAAGGGAAAGAGGAGTAGGATCCATAAGAGTAAATCCCAAGTATGTAGGCAGTTTATAATGTTATGGCTACTATCATAAGCTTGTAGAACAGCATGTAGAGGTCTTCAGCTATAGCAGCCGCGTTTCCTGTAGAGCTCGTTGCACTCACAGGTACTCAGATGCCCCCAGGTCTTAGACTCCGCGTAGTACAAGCTTATAAATGTAGCGCAGTGCGGGATAGCGGGTGATGACAAGCGAAGCGTGATCAGGAACAGGCCGTGGTCTCGGGTCCGAAGCAGGTAACATGGAAAGGTACAGTGAAATTAGTCAGGGCAGGCAGCAGTCTAAGGGAGTCCAGATAACTGAGCAGAGGTCAGGGCAATAAGCAAGCAATCGAAAATCCAGGAAACAAGCAGAGGGTCATGCACAAGAATCAATCCAAAGATTTCAGCAGACAGGAGCAGGTAAGCTAATGGGAACTGAACGCTATAACCGGCAAAGGTTCAGTGAAACTGATAAGTATTTAAAGAAGGAGTAGCCAATCAGGGCAGGTGTCAGATTGAGCTGCATGTGAGAGGAGTTCAAGTGATCACACCCAGGTTGAAAACAACACTGCAGCAGCCAGAATGAAAACAGCAATTACCTGCTTGTCACGGGCACTAGGAGTCTTTGCCCAGGATATCACCAGATGATGGACTTACCAGAGTAATATAGCTGGTACTATGATTCTCTGGTAGCAGGGTGACAACGGAACAGGAGAATCAGCAGATGGTGAGAGAATGGTCAAGGAAAGTCTATGACTAGCAGCAACTGGTAATGAGTAAATGTATGTACACGAGGAACCAGATGGACAAGTAAACGTGAGGAAAGTCAGTGGTCTGCGTATAGCCAGTTGTACCACTGCTATAGTGAGGAGGAATGTCCAGGAGTAGCGAGGAGGTAGTGAGAGTCAGCGGTCTGCGTATAGCAAGTTGTACCGCTGTCTATAGTGAAGGAATGGAGTCCAGGTGAAAGTAGGTAACGGGAAAGTCAGTGGTCTGCGTATAGCAAGTTGTACCACTGCTTATGTGAGAGGATACTTGAAACTGGTGTCACAGGGAACAGGAGTCAGTGGTCTGCGTCAGCAAGTTGTACCACTGCTATATATATGTGAGGAGGGGAACGAGGAGATGAATGTAAAGCAGAGTATACACGGGGCACACAGAACTTGATCCCACGATGATATCCACAATACAACAATAACTGACAAGCGCTGCTTGAAGTATACAAAGTCACAATAGCTATCCAGGCAATAGGAAACAAAGTCAATGGTAACAATAGCTTCAGTGGATAGGAGGCTCCGGAGAAGAACACAACTCAGTCCAGATGGATATGCAATACAAAAGCAAAGTCAATGGAAAGTATGCATACCGCGGTTCAGGAGAGCAGGCTGTCAGAGAGACGTGCAGGGATACCCGAACGGCTGAAGGCCGGCAGGAGGAGAGACCACTGGAGGGTGGAAGCGGTAATCAGGTTGGTGCAGCGCAGGGCAGGTAATCCAGAATCAACGAAGCAATACTCAGGAAGCAGTAGTAAGTGAAACTGGAAACATGATGAACACTGGAGAGTTGAGGCGGGCTGGAACCCTGTAGTAGTAATGGAGGCAGCGGAGAGCTGACACGATAAACACAGGAGCATTGAGATGATCTGGAACTCTGTAGTAGTAACGGAGGCAGCGGAGAGCAGACACGCTGAACACAGGAGAGTTGAGACGAACTGGAGTCCGGTAGTAGTAGCAGATAGGAATCAGCTGAGTGCAGGCACGATGAACACAGGAGAGTTGAAACGAACTAGAGTCCGGTAGTAGTAGCAGATAGGAATCAGCTGAGTGCAGGCACGATGAACACAGGAGAGCTGAAGTGGTCTGGAAACCACAATAGCAGTAAACAGGAATCAGCAGGAGCTGAATACACGAGGAAACACAGGAACACCTTCAGAGGCTCATGGGGAATGAGACTCCAAGATCAGGCAACCAGGTAATGATCACCGGTGGTTTAAATAGGGAGGGTTGCCTGATCATCCAATCAATTAAAAGCAACAGGTACTGAAGGTTTGATAAGGGCTGCACATGCGCAGACCCTCAGGATGGCGGATGGCCACGGTTCCTGAACACACGGGAAATGGCACTCACAGTCCGGTGAGTGACAGTACCCCCCCTTTTAAAGGTGGGCACAGAACACCTGGAACCGGGTTTGTCCAGAAACTTGGAATAAAACTTCTTAAGAAGAGCTGGATCGTTGAGATCTTCTGCTTTGATCCATGACCGCTCTTCAGGACCAAAGCCCTTCCAATGAACGAGAAAACGAAGAACTCCTCGTGAAATTTTTGCATCCAATATGTGAGCAATCTCAAAGTCCTCCTCTTGATGAATTTGAACTGGCCGAGGTGCTGAAGGAGGGACCGAGAAACGATTGATGATAAGAGGTTTGTGCAAAGACACATGGAAGGCATTGGAAATACGAAGGTTCTTAAGTAGCAGAAGTTTGAAACAAACTGGATTTATCACTTGAATGATCCTATACGGACCAATAAAACGGAGCGAACTTCATAGATGGGACCTTCAAATGAATATTTTTGGTTGATAACCAAACACGATCTCCGATTTTCAGTGATGGAATAGCCCGTCTCTTTTTATCTGCAAAAGACTTATATCTGGCAGATGTTTTCTTTAAACAGGTTTTGACCTGAGACCAAATATTTTTGAAGGTCTGACAAACAGTCTCTACAGCAGTAACTTGGGTGGGAGGGAGGGCAGGAAATTCCGGAAAAGACGGATGGTGACCGTAAACCACAAAGAATGGAGTTTTAGAAGATGACTCATGATACATGTTGTTATGAGCGAATTCAGCCCATGGAAGCAAATCTACCCAGTTGTCTTGGTTGGCTGAAGAGAACATCCTTATAAAAGTCTCAAGATCTTGATTGACCCTTTCGGTTTGTCCGTTTGATTGAGGATGGTAGGAGGATGAGAGTGATAATCAGATACCCAAGGTCTTACAGAGGGCCCGCCAGAATCTGGAAACGAATTGTACTCCTCTATCTGAAACAAACTCGGAAGGACATCCATGAATACGGAAGATTTCTTTGATGAAATAATCAGCCAGAGTAGATGAAGAAGGTAAACCGGTCAAAGGAACGAAATGTGCCATCTTCGAAAATCTGTCCACCACTACCCAAATAGTATTGCAGTTTTTACTAGAAGGAAGATCAGTAACAAAGTCCATACTAATATGGGTCCACGGCTTGGAAGGAATGGGTAGTGGTTAAAGCAAACCCGCTGGAGTTCTGCGGGGAATCTTAAACTGGAACACAATTCACACGCAGCCACAAAATCTTTGACATCTTTCCTCATAGAAGGCCACCAGTAACTTCGAGAAAGAATTTCAAAGGTCTTGCGTTCACCAGAGTGTCCAGAAAAACGAGAAGAGTGAAACCACGAAAGGATTTTCTTCCTAAGAGCAGGAGGCACGAGGGTTCTTCCAAATGGTAGCACCTTAGTGGAAGAAGCAGCCAGAGAAACACATTTGGGGTCTAATATAGAGTGGTTGGGACCATCTTCAACGTCTGAGGACGTCACAAAAGCTCGAGATAGGGTGTCTGCTTTTTTATTTTTTGCGGCTGGTTTGAAGGTTATGATTAGTTCAAAACGAGAAAAGAAAAGAGACCATCTTGCTTGACGAGGATTCAAACATTGAGCAGACTGTAAATATGACAAATTTTTATGATCAGTAAAAATTGTCACAGGATGACGAGCTCCCTGCAACAAATATCTCCATTCCTCTAATGCTACTTTTATAGCCAGCAACTCCTTGTCCCCGATGGTATAATTCTTCTCCGCAGGCAGAAGACCCCGAGAGTAAAAGGCACAAGGATGGAATTTTTGTTGCTCCGATCTTTGGGAGAGAATGGCTCCTAAACCAACATTAGAGGCATCTACCTCTTGGAAGAAGGGAAGCGTCACATCAGGCTGTCGAAGAACAGGAGCAGAGGAGAAGGACTCTTTGAGAAACTGGAAGGCTTGAAGAGCCTCAGAGGACCATTGTTTAGTATTGGCCCCTTTACGAGTTAGGGCCACAATAGGAGATGCAATCGAGGAAAAATCTTGAATGAAGCGTCTATAGTAATTGGCAAAACCTAAAAAACGCTGAATTGCACGAAGAGTAGTTGGCTGAGGCCAATGTAACACAGCATTCACCTTTTCTGGATCCATCTGAAGACCAACTCCGGAGACAATATATCCCAGAAATGGAATCTGGGGCAACTCGAATGAACATTTTTCTAACTTGCAGAATAATGAATTTTTCCGGAGTCTGGAAAGGACCTCTGCCACATGTTGATGATGAGAAGGCAGGTCCTGCGAAAAGATCAATATGTCGTCCAGATAGACGATGACACAAACATATAACAAGTCCCGGAAGATCTCATTAATGAAACCCTGAAAAACAGCGGGGGCGTTACATAACCCGAAGGGCATTACTAAATATTTATAATGCCTGTCTCTGGTGTTGAAAGCTGTCTTCCATTCGTCACCGGACCTGATTCAAATTAAATTGTAGGCACCACGAAGATCCAACTTGGTAAAGATCCGGGCTCCCTTGATACGATCAAATAACTCAGTAATTAATGGAATGGGATACCGATTTTTGATAGTTATGGCGTTAAGTCCACGGAAATCTATGCAGGGACGTAATGACCCATCCTTCTTTTTTACGAAGAAAAACCCTGCTCCAGCGGGAGAGGTAGAAGGTCGAATAAATCCTCGCTGGAGATTCTCTTGGATGTACTCAGATGTAGCTTGAGTTTCAGGTAACGAAAGTGGATACACACGTCCCCTGGGAGGAGTCTTGCCAGGTTGAAGATCAATCGGACAGTCCCACGAACGATGAGGAGGAAGACGTTCAGACTGAGTTTTATCAAATACATCGGCAAAAGAAGCATACTGAGGAGGAAGTCCCGGTGAACAAGGTGAAATGGAGGATTGCTGTATTTTGAGAGGAACGACTTGAGAGAGGAAATGATGATGACATTCAGGCCCCCAAGACGTAACTTGAGGAATGTGCCAGTCAATCTGGGGAGAGTGACATTGAAGCCATGGAAGGCCTAATACAATCGGACAGGTAGTAACAGGAAGAATTAAAAATGAAATTTCTTCCTGGTGTAATACACCAATTTGAAGGGTTACTGGAGACGTACTCTGGGTGATGAGACCATTAATAATGCGTGATCCATCGATAGCAGTCACAGTAATAGGTATTTTCAAAGTAATCACTGGTAGGGACCATTGATTTACGAGGGATTTAGAAATAAAATTTCCTGCAGCTCCAGAGTCAATAAGTGCTTGGGACTTAAACGATTTGGTAGCAAAGGAAACTGTAATATCAAAAGCACAAACTTTTAATTTCATAGAACATGGAGAGGACTCCAGGGACCCTAACTTCACCTCTCCAGAACTAGTTAGGGCCTGGCATTTCCCGATTTTTTTAGGGCATGAATTGAGCATATGAGTAGAATCAGCACAATAGATACAAAGTCTATTTTTTACTCTTCGGTCCCTCTCCTCTGAAGTTAATTTGGAGCGACCTATCTCCATGGGTATCACCGGAGATGAAACTGGGCGAACTTGAGGGCTTGCGCGAAGAGGTGCTTTAAATTAAGTTGTTTTTTCAGACTCTCTTTCACGAAATCTCATGTCTACACGGTGGCAAAGAGAAATCAAATCTTCTAGAGAAGTAGGTAATTCTTGAGTAGTCAGTGCATCTTAAATTTTATCAGAAAGCCCCTGCCAGAAGGCGGCAATTAACGCTTCAGTGTTCCACTGAAGTTCAGAGGCTAATATCCGAAATTGAATGACATACTGGCTTACAGTACGAGAACCCTGACGTAGACGGAGGATGCTGGATGCAGCGGAAATAACACGACCAGGTTCATCAAATACACTTCGAAACGTGGAAATAAATTTGGCACTATCCTGTATATTAATGGATCATTTCTTTCCCACAGAGGGGAAGCCCATGCGAGAGCTTGTCCGGAAAACAAGGAAATGAGATAGGCCACTCTGGAACGATGAGTAGAGAAATTGTGAGGTTGAAGCTCAAAATGAACTGAGCATTGATTTAGAAAACCCCTGCATGTTTTGGGGTCTCCATCATATTTTGAAGGAGTAGGCAGGTGTAGCGTGGAAGCAGTAGACACCTGGGATGGCACTGGGAAGACGGAAGAAGGCACAGGAGCATCAACAGTAGCTGTGATATTTTGCACAGATGTTCTTTGGGAGGCTAACGCCTGGCAACATTGCAGCAAATGTTGTTGGCGAACATCCTGTTGTTCAATACGGGTAACCATATACTGCAGCATCTCTTTAGCTGTAGGTTCCGCACCTGGGTCTGTCATGGCCTGATCTTACTGTCACAGGTACTAGGAGTCTTTGCCCAGGATATCACCAGATGATGGACTTACCAGAGTAATATAGCTGGTACTATGATTCTCTGGTAGCAGGGTGACAACGGAACAGGAGAATCAGCAGATGGTGAGAGAATGGTCAAGGAAAGTCTATGACTAGCAGCAACTGGTAATGAGTAGATGTATGTACACGAGGAACCAGATGGACAAGTAAATGTGAGGAAAGTCAGTGGTCTGCGTATAGCAAGTTGTACCACTGCTATAGTGAGGAGGAATGTCCAGGAGTAGCGAGGAGGTAGTGAGAGTCAGCGGTCTGCGTATAGCAAGTTGTACCGCTGTCTATAGTGAAGGAATGGAGTCCAGGTGAAAGTAGGTAACGGGGAAGTCAGTGGTCTGCGTATAGCAAGTTATACCACTGCTTATGTGAGAGAATACTTGAAACTGGTGTCACAGGGAACAGGAGTCAGTGGTCTGCGTCAGCAAGTTGTACCACTGCTATATATATGTGAGGAGGGGCACGAGGAGATGAATGTAAAGCAGAGTATACACAGGGCACACAGAACTTGATCCCACGATGATATCCACAATACAACAATAACTGACAAGCGCTGCTTGAAGTATACAAAGTCACAATAGCTATCCAAGCAATAGGAAACAAAGTCAATGGTAACAATAGCTTCAGTGGATAGGAGGCTCCGGGGAAGAACACAACTCAGTCCAGATGGATATGCAATACAAAAGCAAAGTCAATGGAAAGTATGCATACCGCGGTTCAGGAGAGCAGGCTGTCAGAGAGACGTGCAGGGATACCCGAACGGCTGAAGGCCGGCAGGAGGAGAGACCACTGGAGGGTGGAAGCGGTAATCAGGTTGGTGCAGCGCACGGCAGGTAATCCAGAATCAACGAAGCAATACTCAGGAAGCAGTAGTAAGTGAAACTGGAAACATGATGAACACTGGAGAGTTGAGGCTGTCTGGTATCCAGTAGTAGTGGTGGAGGCAGCAGAGAGAAGGCACGCTGAACACGGGAGAGTAGAGGCGGGCTGGAACCCTGTAGTAGTAACGGAGGCAGCAGAGAGCTGACACGATAAACACAGGAGCGTTGAGACGATCTGGAACTCTGTAGTAGTAACGAAGGCAGCGGAGAGCAGACACGCTGAACACAGGAGAGTTGAGACGAACTGGAGTCCGGTAGTAGTAGCAGATAGGAATCAGCTGAGTGCAGGCACGATGAACACAGGAGAGTTGAAACGAACAGGAGTCCGGTAGTAGTAGCAGATAGGAATCAGCTGAGTGCAGGCACGATGAACACAGGGGAGTTGAAGTGGTCTGGAAACCACAATAGCAGTAAACAGGAATCAGCAGGAGCTGAATACACGAGGAAACACAGGAACACCTTCAGAGTCTCATGGGGAATGAGACTCCAAGATCAGGCAACCAGGTAATAATCACAGGTGGTTTAAATAGGGAGGGTTGCCTGATCATCCAATCAATTAAAAGCAACAGGTACTGAAGGTTTGATAAGGGCTGCACATGCGCAGACCCTCAGGATGGCGGACGGCCACGGTTCCTGAACACACGGGAAATGGCACTCACAGTCCGGTGAGTGACACTGCTGTTCCTAACAGAGAGAAAATATTTTCTTAATTGATGTGTACATACAACTGATAGATACATTTTATTCAACTTGATGGACATACAAGGGGTAAGTTAATATTGCACATAACCTTAAGGTTCCAATTGCCTGTTTTTTTGTAAATTTGAATATAAATTTACCAGTGCCTCTAACAAATTTGTCACACACCAGGCTCTCAGGTCCTGCTACTTACCTCTCCGCTGTCTTTCCAAGCTGTCCCTGCGGTCCTCAGGCTCTGCTGGTTTCAGATCTCTCTTCAAGATGCTGCCCAGTCTATCTCCACTTCAGAAATCCCTCCAGAATCAGGGTATGTGTGCTGCCATCTTATATTCGGTCATATGATTGCTCTCAGCCAATCAGGGGATAGCAGCATCCACTCCAGGTTTCCCTCCAAAACCAGTTCCTGGGAGCTGCCATCTTAAATATAGTCACCTGATCTCAGTAACTCAGAGTGCCGTTTCTGCCCAGCTGACCGCAATCTGAAATCAGGAAATCATAACTACTATAAATGCCCTGGAGCCCTTACGTGTTGCCAATGCAATGTTGAATTTCCAAATGCTAACCTGGTTCCCAGCAGTCTGCAGTCTTTCTATCCTTCCAGCTCAGTCAGTGCAGTCTCCATTCAGCATTCTGGGTTCAGCAATGCCTGGTCATCTCTGCTAGTTTGTCACCGCCTGTACTTGTACTTGTCCTAGATGCAAAGAAACATAATCAGGCCACTCAGCTTTGTGTATGTAGTCACCAGCCTAACTCCAGAGACACAACCCAGTCTGGGTACAGATAGATCCTCAGGCATGACAAAATAATTTTTCTAAATTTTATATTAAAAGATTCATAGTGTGCGGCCACATCTATCTGCAGTCCAGTATAGAGCTCAGTAAGGAGCTGTGTGTCCTGCAGGAGGCAGGAAAGCTGAGATAGATGACAAAAGATTTATTCCAGAGGACTGGAATCTGCCAGACAGAGGCTCAGTGGGAGGAGAATAGTAGAGGACCTAGTGTGAAGCCAGTGTGAGTCCTTCAAGAGGCATTAAATATTAGGAGACGGCTTTGCTAAGAGAGCTTACAAGACAGCCCAGTGAGAGGCTGAGGTGTGACCTGCTGGAAGCAGTCGAGAAAAGCTGCAAGGCCTGACCAGGTGAAGATAAGACAAGAAGGCATCCTTTCCTTGGAGAGAGAGTGATTTAAGTAAATGGCTGAGAAGGGAATTCTAAGTTACAGCTCTGGGCCAAGCAGTGAGGTAGGGTTGTGAATGCTTTTTGTTTTCTTTAAAGATTGTGTTTGTTTACTGCTCATTTAGGTTTAAAAGGTCTGAGTTTGCTGGTTGGATACCTTTTTGTGCATCAAAACACAGGACAATGACCAAAAGGCTGCTACATGATCTAGTTTCCTATCACAATATATATATAATTTTGAGTATCACATCATCTACATTTGAGCTTTGAAATGTGCCTCCAAATGATGTTGCTGTTAGCCAAGTAAGGTTGGCTATGTGTTTCATTCCTATTTGCATTTGGAAAAATAAAAAGTTTTCTTCAAAATGTGTCAAACTCTTGCTTTTTCAGTTTTGCTAAAGTGATTTGAAGTGATACAGGTTTTATAAAATAGGGTGTTTATTTAACAAAGATGATTTTAATTAAATTTACTGTCACCCTACATACACTGCAACTGGTGATTTTGTTTGTTGAGCTAATATTTATGTCTATGCAGCCTAAGAACAAGTGACACTGAGGCAATTCATGACTAATAATGTTCGGCTGCTGGCCCTGATCACCAACCCACAGAACTAGATGACGAGATCTTCGCCTATAGCAGCCGCCTTTCCCTTAGAGCAGTGATGGCTAACCTGTGACACTCCAGGTGTTGTGAAACTACAAGCCCCAGCATGCTTTGCCAGTAGATAACTAGCTGATAGCTGGCAAAGGATGCTGGGACTTGTAGTTACGCAACACCTGGCGTGTCACAGGTTAGCCATCACTGCCTTAGAGCTTGACGCGCTCAGCGGTACTCGGATGCCCCCAGGACTTAGCTCCACGCAGGGCCGGACTGGCCATCTGGCACTTCTGGCAAATGCCAGAAGGGCCGATGGCTGGATGGGCCGGCCCGACTCCTCCCGTCTTCTTGGTGGCTGGTTCCCCAGGAACCAGGAACCAGCCACCTCTGCTGCACGCTCCTCAGGTCCCTCCCCCGTTATGCTGTGCACTGGTGCACTGTTACACTGGTGAGTTTCCTGTTTTTTTTTCCTGAAGACGAAGGTGGGGGTGCCGCGATTTTCGGGGGGGTCCCGATTTTCGGGGGGGTTGCGGGGGTGCCCTCATTCTCGCGCGGGGGGTCAAGAGTGTGGAAGAGCCATGGGGTGCTGGGAAAGGGGGTGAGATAGCCAGGGGGTGCTGGGAGAGGGGGTGAGAGCCAGGGGGTGCTGGGAAAGGGGGTGAGATAGCCAGGGGGTGCTGGGAAAGGGGGTGAGATAGCCAGGGGGTGCTGGGAGAGGGGGTGAGATAGCCAGGGGGTGCTGGGAGAGGGGGAGATAGCCAGGGGGTGCTGGGAGAGGGGGTGAGAGCCATGGGGTGCTGAGAGAGGGGGAGAGAGCCATGGGGTGCTGGGAGAGGGGGTGTGAGCCATGGGGTGCTGGGAAAGAGGGTGAGAGCCATGGGGTGCTGGGAAAGGGGGTGAGAGCCATGGGGTGCTGGGAAAGGGGGTGAGAGCCATGTGGTGCTGGGAATGGGGGTGAGATAGCCAGGGGGTGCTGGAAGAGGGGGTGAGAGCCAGGATGTGCTGGGAGAGGGGGTGAGAGAGCCAGGGGGTTCTGGGAGAGGGGGGTGAGAGAGCCAAAGGGGAAGGGGGTGCTGGGAGAGGGGGGTGAGAGAGCCAAAGGGGAAGGGGGTACTGGGAGAGGGGGTGAGAGAGCCAAAGGGGAAGGGGGTTCTGGGAGAGGGGGTGAGAGAGCCAAAGGGGAAGGGGGGTGAGAGAGCCAGAGGGGAAGGGGGCGCTGAGAGAGGGGGTGAGAGAGTCGAAGGGGGTGCAGGGAGAGGGGGTGAGAGAGCCAGGGGGAAGTGGGCGGTGGGAGAGGGGGTGAGAGAGCCAGGGTGGTAGGGGATGCAGGAAGAGGAGTGAGAGAGCCGGGGGGTAGAGGGTGCAGGAAGATGTGTGAGAGCCAGCGGAGAAAGGAGAGAGGGACAAAGGAGAAGATGGTGCAGGGGCATAGGTAAATGAAAGTGTAAAGGGAGAGACATCTTAAGAATTCAAATGTCAGGGATGCAGCTATCATAAAACACAAGTAGTAATGAAGAATGGAAATGCACAGAGGGGACAAGTGTTAAAAAAAAAAAATCAAAAAAAAAATCAAGCCTTCATACTCCATTCACTTATATTTTCTATACCCCCACTCCTAAATTTCTGCTTCGACCTCTGCCCTCTGTTCCTGCTCCCGACTGCCTGTGTGAGCTGACAGCTGCTGATCCCTCCTCGCCCAGTGCCCAGTAGGAGAACAGAAAACAGGATGCCATAATCAGGTAAGTTCATATATTTTCTCATGTGCAATGTGTTTTTATCCATCCTTTCTTGAACTGGGGATACTACAGCGTATCCAATAATGTTTAACACTACGTATTGCTCATTATTGCGCTGTAATGTTTTTTGCATATTTATCTGTACAGATATTTTTAATTAAGAGGAAAAAACATTGCTTGTTATAAATTTTATCTGTAATTGTGTCAATATATCTATTTTTGTTTGCATTGTAAATGATGTATTAAGCTGCTCTTGGGACTCACACTCAGTATCTGATATGCTGTACCAATTTTTATTTGTGAATGAGTTTTTGTCTGGGCTTTACTAATGATTTGGGGGCACTACTATGGCATAATGTTATTTGGGGTCACTATTGTGGCATAATATGATTTGGAGGCACTGTTGTGACATAATATGATTTGTGAGCACTACTGTATGGTATATGTTTTGGGGGCACTACTATGCCATAATATGATTTGTGGGCACTTCTGTATGGCCAAATATGAATTAAGGGTAATACTATGTGGCATAATATGACCTTGGGGCACTACGATGTGGCATAATATGAACTGGGCACACTACGGTGTGGCATCATATGAACTTCTGCCAAAGGCAAGTCTTTCATTGTTGAATATGATGGGAGCCCAAAGAAGTTGCTGTATCAGGGCCCAAAATTCCTCTTGTCAGCCCTGCCTGTGAGTCAAGGGGGTAGACGTCTCCAGGTAAATAATCTAAATGTTTCCTATCTAATCAAACTGATGGATCACATCCAATTATCTCTCACCCACCTCCTCTATCCCCCTTAATTTATATACTGTGTTATTTAAAATGAATAGAAAAGACGCATATCCAATTACTGTAGTAAAACAAAAATATTTTTCTCTGACATTTTGCTGTAGATGGAAATACTTTTAATACGGCCGTGTGGGTTCAACTGATCATTCAATAGTTATGTTTTATTAGATATATGTTAGTTTTATTTCATGTGGAATTATTCATGAAAATTCTGCCATTACTATTTAATTGAGGGAAAAGGGTACCTGTTACCTATATGTGTGTAAGTAAAAAAGCAAAACATTGTTTCCTACAGTGGCGTCTGTATAATTGGTGGTATTGCTGTAGTATGGGGTGGCGTGGTGGTGGCAATGTTGTAGTGTGTTTGGGGCTTAGTATTGCTAATAAGTATGATAGGGTATTGCTGTAATGTGGGAGGTGACGCTGGACGCTGTAATGTGGGGGGTGATGCCGGTTGCTGTAATGTGGGGGTGATTAATGTAGTATGAGTGTGTGTGGGGGGTTATTTATTGCTGTAATTTGGGTACTAATAATGTATTGTCATGGTATTTATTGATGTAATTGGGGTGCTAACAATGTAATGTTGAGGGTCATTAGGAGAAATAAATACCCCCCCCACACACACACTCATACTACATCATGTTGTACTGCACCAGCAACGTGCACTGCGCCAGCATCAGTGTGCAACAATATAGTGCATGGGGCCAACAACACGTGGGCATGTGTGCTTTAAATGCCAGGGCTGATTTTTAGTCCCAGTCCGGCCCTGGCTCCACGTGTAGTGTGGGTTGGTAATGCAAGACCACAGCGGCGGGCCAGGAGACTGGTAGAAAGCAGCGGGAAGTCAAAACGATAGCCAAGGTCAAAGGTCACAGGCAAGCAGGGTAATCGATAAACACGGCCGAGGTCGGGGTCACAGACACGGTAGCAAGGTCCAAGGTACAGGCAAGAAAGGTCAGGGTCACGAGCAAAACAGGCAGAGTCCAGATAATCCAAGCAGGGGGTCATGCACGGGAGGTCAAACAGAGTATCCACAGGACAGGGCAAGGAAACAGGAGCAGGTTAGCAGACTTGGTTAGACACGCTATAACCGGCAGGGAGGCTAAGCCCTCCCTGCCTTAAATACTTAGAGAGACCAATCAGGGCTTGTCCCTGAAATACACACACCCATGCAGCCTAATGAATTCAAACTCAACCCACAGGCTGGAGCTAATTAATAGTCACCTACAGTGAGCGCGTGCGCCCGGCTTCCTATACTGCCGGGACGCGGCGCTGAAGAATCGTCCGACCGTTGCCTTAGCAACGGCCGGGTGCCGGGCGGAAGTGACGTCCCGGTCGTCAATGTGACGGCCGGAACGCCAGGGGGCGCAGGAAGCGAGCCACAGCGGCCGTGGGTACCGCCGTGGCTCTTGACAAATAATTAGTCTTTGGTGGAACTGCACACCTCAGTCTGCGAAACAGCACCTCATTTTTTAACAAAGTGCATGACTTTTGTTGAGGAACAAATGTTTGCTCCATTTGGCGGTTGGATTTGGATGGAATAAGGGCATTACTTGTTAAGTACAGAGTAAGCACACCAGTGTTTTGTCAAGTCTTCCAGGGCCATGCACAAAGGAGATTTCATTTTGCAGAGTGTGGTTATTGAAATAAAATAAAGAGATGGAGAGGGCACAATTTTAAAGGTGTTCCTTGATGTGACAAAGGAAACACAGCACTTTTCACCACAGATAAACACTTATATTGTGTACCAGATCAGAGTTGGTGTAGAAAGAGCCTCAAACCCGTAAACAGAAGGGCCACATGTAATATAGACAGTCCTGATGTCCCTTTCTACTCATGATTATTTTAAGGCACAAACGTACTGAGCAGTATGAGAGTGTTGGTTGTAAAATGGTAGGAGGTTGGACTTTTTTACACAGTGCACCTCTACATATTTTCTCACTTCCCCACAAAACTAGGTGCACTTTTAGTTTACAGCAGTGTCTCCCAAGGGGGGAAGTAGCTGTGCACCTTACAGTGCACTGGGCAGACCATTTTGACTTATTGGTGCAAAGCCAAGGTGTTATATTTTATGGTGCATTTCCATGAATGAAGTCGACTGTGTGTAGGGGGTAGGTGTACTTTAACGCCACACTGGACAGATGTACATGAATCTGCTCAGTGCAAACCTTCAGAATATATATTTACTAACAAGTCTAGTATTTATATATTTATTGTTTGTGTCGGATATATAAAACTGTATTCATGAATTAAAAACTGCTGGTGCTCATAAATGGGTTATGTAATGTATAAGTTGATATGTGGGTGTTGTTATAACTAGGACAACATTTGATCAGTGGAGAACCTTTTGTGGAAAGTGTTCAGTGAGAAATATATTAGTAATGGGGCCGCAGCAATGTAAGGGTAGAATTATTGCTTCTAAATAGGGCTTTTGGCTTTTGTGATTTTATAGAACAACATTCTCAAAAAATACCACCACCAAATCCCAATGATAATATTAGGGAAGGTTTTCAGGTGGGTCAGGTAGGCTTGATTCCAATTGATGTTAATTTATAAAAAATCCCAAGGATCATTAAAAGTCCTGTTTTATCGCTAATTAATTATTCATGTAAGTCTACTTTTCACCTGTACTCTGTTTAACACTTACCCCTCCTGTAATTAACATGTTAAAAATAGCCTTGGAATGGATAGTATCCATAATATATCAGTGTAAGTAAGTTGCTGAACACACACATAAGAATACTGTATTCTCTTTAAAGACAACAAGAACATTGGTGGGGCTGTCTCAGAAAGTAAATAAATATTTTATGTACATTATATACATTTCTTTATAAATCTCTTAAATAAATCACATAGCAAAGCTTGGTATTCGTTGGTGGGGGAGCTGGAAAAAACAAAAAAACAAAAAAAACCAACGATACTCACGTGATCGCGCAGCGCCGTGTCCCTCCTCTCCTCTTCTCCATTCACACTGACTGCCGGGCGTGACATCATCAAGTCACGCCCGTCAGTCAGTGAGGAGCGCCGCAGACGGCATGAAGAAAGAAGACAGAAGAGAAGAAAAGAAAGGAAAGAAGTTGACAAAAGGTAAGTAAAGAAACGGAGAGGCAAGGGGAGGAAAACAGAGAGGGACAGTACTATAAAGAAAGGGGAGAGAGAAACAGAGGAGGAAAAAAAGCAGAGAGCCACAGAGGAATAAAAAAAAGTGGGAAAGAGGAACAGAGGAGAAAAAAAGGTGGGAAAGAGGAACAGTGAAGGAAAAAAAGTGGGAAAGAGGAACAGAGGAGAAAAAAAAAGTGGGAAAGAGGAACAGTGGAGGAAAAAAAGTGGGAGAGAGGAACAGAGGAGGAAAAAAAAGTGGGAAAGAGGAACAGAGGAGGAAAAAAAGTGGGCAAGAGGAACAGAGGAGGAAAAAAAGTGGGAGAGAGGAACAGAGGAGGAAAAAAAAGTGGGAAAGAGGAACAGAGTAGGAAAAAAAGTGGGAGAGAGGAACAGAGGAGGAAAAAAAAGTGGGAGAGAGGAACAGAGGAGGAAAAAAAAGAGAGAGGCACAGAGGAGGAAAAAAAGGAGAGAGGCACAGAGGAATAAAAAAAAGTGGGAGAGAGGCACAAAGGAAAAAAAAGGAGGGAAGGCAGCATGGAGGACGCAGTGTGAGCATAAGGGGCACAGTGTAGTTGTGAAGAAGGGGCACAGTATTGTGTGTGTGATGGCACAGGGGGCTTGTTGCAATGTAGTGAGTGTGAGGTAGGTGGTGGCTAATTAATGGGTGCTATTTTGTTTGTAGGGTGATGGTGGGGACTATTAATTTAAGATGGGGTGGTTTGGGGGCTATTGAATGTTGGGGTGAGTTTAGGGAGAATGAGGCCTATTTATTAAATGTGACTATGAATTATTTAATGGCAGTGATGGTTGCGGGAAATAGGTACTGCTGGGGCTGTTTGCAGGAAGGGAAATAGGTTTATTTATTAAATGTGAATAGTATTATTTTAATGTTGGGGCTGGAGGAAGGCCTAATTATTAATCGTGAGTGCTATTGATTTAACGCCGGGGCTGGCTGTAATTTTCTAAATGTAGCCATTTTTTTTTCAAAATAGGTCCTTCAACATTTCTGGATCCGGACAAGCCACAACTAAAGAAACCAGCAGCCACAGGTGGAGAAAGTGAGAAGAACAGGTAGGAGAGAGCAGCACAGTGTGTGAAATGTTGTGATTCTAGTAGGGACAATACCAATTTTTGGTGAATGTTGTGCCCAATGTAAGGTGTAGGCCAAGACTGAACTGTTTGTGTACACACTGCATTGTTTGTATACTACACTGTGGTGGTAGATGTCCTGAAAGTCAGGAGTGCTTGAACATATGTGACGCTCCGGCGAATTGATAGCCTAATGATTTTGATGCTAGCCACGCCCCAATGGCGCATTTGCCACGCCCCCAAATGCATGACCACGCCTCCGAAAAATTTTGCACCGCCGTTACGCTAGCCACGCCCCAGCGGCGCATTGCCATGCCCCTGAATGTATGAGCACACATTAAAAAATGTTTGAGGCTTACTCGACTATGAGGGGGGGCCCCATGAATTTGTTGTACCCGGGCCCTGAATTCCTCTTGGCAGCCCTGATAACAGCCAAAGGGGTATGACCTCACCCTGTACACAACATCGGCCCCATGCATACCTCAGGCCCAATACTTGCTCCTCCTCAGGCTCAGAATCCCTGAGTATTAGTAGTTCTTTAAAATATTAAGGAAATTGCGCAATTGAAGAATGATCACTGACAAAGAGCTCTGAGCTCTGATTATAGAGCTAAGAGCTATACTCTCTGTAATTACCTATCAATGTTACAAAACATTACTATACTATTCATAGAATTCCTGTCTTCCAGGTATATATCATAATGAGAAAGTACTGTATGCTTTTGACTGTCATGTGCTCTGCTTAAGCTCATCTTTGAAAACATGAATTTGGTTCTGTCTCTTAATGTGTTTTGAAGTGAATGTTATGATATTCAGAGAGAAACTGCAGCACCTTCCTGTTTCCATGGAAAATGTTAAGTAAACACAGGGTGTGGGTGAGTCGTGCACCTTTCACGTCACTGCTGTGCACAGTACCAGGTACTGTACATGTAGCATGGAAAAAATAAATATTTGCAAAAGCAGTCATAAATAGACCACTGCATGCAAATGATTGAATGGAATTATTGTCCAGGAGCCCTTGCCTCACTCAGCGTGTGCTTTTTTTTGCTTGTTGACATCACAGTGTCACTGGGGACTAAACTAACAGTGATGATTACGCAAGAAATAAATATATTGACTATGTACAATATAGTCCTGTAACTAAGTTGTGTGAACAATTGAAATCGGCTCAAACACAATCGAGATTAAATTGCTATTTGTAACATTTAACCTCGAATGTTGACAGCACATGGCAAACTTCAACCACTTTAGAGTACTCAGTTTGCATTAACAAAAAATGTTAACATACTTTTTTATTATTACAAAATATTATTTAATTTCATTATTTAATCTTATTTAAACTATTTCACTAAATATTTTTCAATCTGAGAAAAGAAAATCACATTAGGCACAGGGTTTGGCTAGAAACTTTAATTTCTGTAATTCACATTATCCTCTGTTGTGTAATTTAAAACATGCATCCGAGCTCATGTTTCATTGTCTGCTTTATAAACCAAGCAACTAAAATATTCATTATCTGTGACGTATATTCAAGTCAGTGTCAGGAGTTCCTTCTCTCTCAAATACGTAGATGTGTGTGTCAAGCTGCATTAGGTGCTCAATGTGCTGCTTAGTGTTATGAACTTAGGGCCTAAGTTATTAAGGAAGGTAAGGCAAACAAAGGAGTAAATGTTCTCCGGGACAAACCATGTTACAATGCAAGGGGTGCAAATGAGTTTATTATTTTGCACATAATTTAAATGCTGGCTGTTTTGTCAAGTAGCACACAAATACTTGATAGCTTTATGTTTCACTGAATTTTAAAGCTGAACTAGGAAATACCATACCCCAACTATAAATCTATCCCCACATTTTAAATTTACCTTCCCCTCCAATGCAACATGGTTTTGCCCAGGTGCAAAGTTACTCCTTTTTTATGCTTTGCTCTCCTTAATGACTCAGGCCCTTAGAGTATATTACTGGCAAATGAAGGCAATGTTGCTCTTTGGACATAGATGATACTTGCAGGTGTTACATTACTTCATTTCTGGTGATTTTCTGCTTTTAAGAGTAGTAGAGAGAGAAATGAGGTCCTTCTTTTTAGGACTGTACTCCCTGACCTTGCTGCAACCACTCTGAGGCGACCCCGAAATCCTCATTGCTGTGCTGATGCCTGCATCAGGGCGGACAAGGTGGATACCACTTTCACACTGTACTGTTACTGCAGTCTAGTCTATCACGGTTAAAATCATTCTCTATCTAAGCTTCTGATTTATGCATTTTCTTTATGCATTACCCATGTCACTATGTGTGTCTGGTTTGCATGATCGCTTGCCTTATGCAATCACTGTTTCTAGTTTCACCTTTTATGAACTGGATAAATTATAGGCTTCCTCAGCAATATGTAAGGGCTAAAACCTACAAAGGAGAACACAAGTCTATTTCTATCTTATTCTTTTTTCTATTTGGAATTGAAGTCTCCTAAGGTACCATATATTCACTTTTTTCAGGCATACTAAGGACCATTTATGAAAGTGCAGCTGTTCTTTTATTATGTCATGTACCTACTTTTGCGCAAAGTACCGTGGAAAGTGCACGGATTTGCACTGTCTGATAGGAGGATTTGGGCAGATCAGTGCGTTCTTTTCTACATACAGATTAGACTCATGAGTATACCTTCTTTTGGTCATACAGAAAAAAGAGTAGTCTTGCAGGACAAAACTATTAATGAGATAAAAGGGTGGAAAGGGCACATATACTGGGGCATTCCCTGCATTGTCGGTGGGCACAAAGCCTTTTATCACATGCAAAGCAATCGTCCTATACTTTTAATTGGATGCATTTTGTACTTTACAGTTGCACTTCTGCATTTTTGGGCACATGTCATCAACTGTAATTACATTCAAACACACAAAAATGATACAAATAATTAAAAGAGTACCACTGTCACCTTACTCTCAAGATTAATTTGAGGCATAAATATGAGTAACCAGATTAGTATTTTAGGAGAAAATGTAATTGAACGAAAGTAGTGCAAATGTGCAAGTGGGTTCGCCTTTCAAGCGTCTTTACACTGTTACCACCGTATACATTTTCAGATTGGTCTGCATAACTGCAAGGCACAGGTCAGTTCCATGTATTGAGAATTGGGTGTGCTTCTTGAAACATGCTAGGTGAATAAGTAGGTGCACTTCTGCATATAACACAGCGATGTCCCTGCCACAGCACATTCCCCATGGAGGGAGAGCCCTGAAGAGTTACAGACAGCTGTCAGTCTGGTTCCCTAGCAATGGAAGGCTGGGGTCAGGTGATAGGAGCGGCAGCTGTAGAGAGAGATTCTCCTTACCAATCCAGCGGTGAGTATAGCTTCTTTCTTCCAGGTCTGGGCAGCGGAGGAATGATGAGCCAATCAGGGCTCACCTTTCTCCGCTGGCCAATCAACGGCCGGCTAGGTGAGCCAATCGCGGCTCACCTCCGGCCGTTTGAAAGATTGGCACCGCAGCGAGCAAATCAGCGCTCGCGAAGACGCCTGGTGATGACGCTGCACAGGCGAGTATATAATCCGCCGGCCAGCGCCATTTTACCAGAAGTCCGTCGGCAAAGAAGAGTGAGGATGTCGTGGGACGTCCGGAGCTGCGGAAGAAGAGATCTGCATGCAACAGAATGCCGGAAGTGGCAGGGAGCCCTTGTAAGGGCTAAGAGCGACCCTGCCACTGTCACTCACCGCAGAAGACGTCGGCGGGGAGCCCTTGTAAGGGCTAAGAGCACTGAACAGGAGAAGAGGCGCCGCCGGCTGGAGGGTCTGGAAGACCCGGAAAAGAAGAAAGAAGGCTGTGAGTCAAGCTGAGTATCCTGGGCATAGCAGGTAAGTATATTCAGCGTTAGGTCTGGCACTAGGCCCCTGGCTACTGTTGGGCGCTAGTCCCGTGGGCACCAGATAGGGGCACAAGGCCCAGGCAACTGGGTACTAGGCCCCTATAAGGTAGTGGGCTGCTAGCCCAAGAGTATTAAAAGGGCACAAGGCCTTAGTTTAGTTAGTTAGGTAGTGGGCTGATAGCCCAAGGTGAATAAGGGCACAAGGCCCTTATAGTTAGTTAGTGGCCCAGAGGCCATAGTGAGGAAGGCCACAAGGCCTAGTTAGGCAGGGGCTAGTGTCCCTGGGAGGCAGGGCACAAGGCCCTAGTTAGGGGCTAGAAGCCCAGAAGCAGGAGGGCACAAGGCCCTAGTCAGTGGGCTCAGAGCCCTGAGGTAGAGAGGGGCCTAAGGCCCATAGCCAGAGCACAAGGCTCTGTTGGAAGCTGGGCAGAGAGAGGCCCATGGTGTAGGGCGTAAGGCCCTGGTGTATCAGAGGCATGAGAGCCCTGTGAGTGTAGGGTGCAGTCCTGTGTAAGAGGTGAGTACACTGAGAGTAGAAGGTAACAGTGGAGCAGAAGTCTCCTGTTGGTGCTGTAGCAACTGGCTGGTTGGCTAGCAGCTGTGTACTCTAGTGTAGTAGCTTGCCATATACTGTATATTGTATTATTCTGTCTGTGCGGCGAGTATTGCTTTGTAAACTGTATTTTTGGTGTGCTACATATTTGTTTCCAGGTGCAAGATGTCAGGCCCTCATTAAAGGTAGGCTCTTGTTTCCTGTTGTTGTCCTGTACTAACCCGTACTATGGGGACAAGTGTAGTTACCAGCTTACACATAGTCAGGGAAGAACATATGTAGTTTTCCCGTCCCATAGGTCCCTGGGGTTACGTTGGTTTCCAGAGGGGGTGATTGAGTGAGTCAGTGGCAGTGCAGCACAGCTCAATTGAGTTCCAGGGGCGGCCAGTGGTTCTGGTTGAGTGTCCCAGTCCTAAGTTCCGTGCAGGTTCTCTGGCGGTTCCGGAGTGGGACACTTGTTACGATACCTGGGTGGAGGCAGTCGGTTCGGTTCAGTTACGATCGGCTGTTCCATGCGGCAGTCGACTCCCAGGTTGGTGTGCTGTTCCAGTGAGCCTCAGTCGGGCCTTGTGCAGCTGGTCCTTAGGATCCGTGGGTGACCCCATAGCAAGAAGACAGTCTTCTTGGTACGACCTGGGTGAGGGGGTTAGGAACCGCCCTCTGGAATGGTCCGTGAACACCGGCTGGTGTTCCCCGTAGAGTATAGTGAGTAGTTCCAATTTAGTACACCACACCCAGTTAGTGTTATAGTTGTGTATTCTAGTTTCGTTGCCGGCCATTAGAGAGTTTTTAGGGGTGGGTCGCTTGTTGTAGTAAGTTTAGTGTTGTGGGTGTACACCTTAGCCTCACTGATAGCGCAGAGGGAGGCTGTGGGTTCCTTGTCATCCGCAGGTGTCGTGGAGGAGCAGGAGAACAGGACCGGAAGTGGGAGTGTCCCGGTGAGTATAACGCTCAATTCCCTATTTCGGTTAGGCCCTCACCGAGAGGTGTGCAAGGTACTTGAGGCAGGACTGTTCCTGGTCTCAAGTGCCTGTAGTCCCCCGCGCCTTGGCAAGAGCAAAGCGAGGAGGCGGCAAGTGAGCTTGACTAAGAGTGTCTTTGCTCATTGCCGTGGTCTCAGACAGCCCTTTTCTGGTAGGCACGGCCGTAATCTCTGTCTCTTTCTTAGAGGGACGTGGTTGGAGGTCACAAGGGTTGCGGTTGCTGATCTGCTGGGATCGGACAGCGGCTGGGGCATCAGAAGCGGACAGGAGGTGACCATCGTTTATAAAGTAAGTTCTTCTGTGTGCGTCTGTCCTGTTCCCCGCAGGCGTTACACAGCTGTGGAAGGTTAAGAGAGAGAAGTTAGAGAGGGAGAGAGGTCATATCGGTAGTGTGTGAGGAAAAGCAATTTGGAAAAGCTTGAGGAGGACGGGGGTACAGAGGAGAAAACGCCATACATAAATGTTTTGTCTGGTACATCAGAAGAGACACTTGTAGAGGCAATTTACAACAGGAAAATGTATCACTTTATAAAACATCATCAGTGTTCATGATATACAAAAGACTACCTGAAGTACATAGCAGTGACAGGAGCCAGGGATCATTATTAGGCCTGTAAATAACAATATATGTAATATTTTCAAGATGAGCAGTGAGACTATATTTAGAGCAGAGGTGTGTTCAACCAATTTTGCTTGTCTGACTGGAAAAATATTAGAATGTGTGAGATTAAGACAGCATCACCTGAGAGCAGAGTTGATAAGGGATCAGAGATCAATAGTACAGGAATTACAGCTCCTCAGTTTTGTGTCAAAGCATAGTTGTTTCAGAAAACCATGAAGCATTACTCCATGGCTATTATATAAAACTGTTATCAATTATTCAGTGATTGTGGGATGAGTGAGTGAGAGTGAGCACAGGATATTGTAATTAAACCAGTTTAATGTGGGGGTTGCAAATGGTGAGGGATATTTGCAAACACTCCACATGTGTTAGTAAGAGGTACCTCTTACATTTTAGCAGAGAAAATATAGTAAGGGTAAAGTGGGATAATATAAAGTGGGATAATAACCAGAGGCCATAATCAGGGGCGCCGAGAAGGTGGCAGGAGCAGCTACAAAGTACCAGGGCCCTGGTCTGCCTGTGTAGTGGGAGGAGACACCAGCCTAGTGTAACCATGCCCCTTTCTGCAGCTATGGAAGGGGCCCCAAGAAATTGCTGTACCAAAATTCCTCATCTTGGTCCTGCTTGTAACAGAGGTATACAAAATAATGCAGAATTCAAGTTCCTTCCAGTCAGTCATGACTTTTTTATGTAGCTAGAAGATGTGCATCCAATAACCTTGACAGAAATGATTCTCAAATCTCAGGTGACAGCTAACATTGGCTACCTGGCTCCTGTGATTTTTGCAGCCCAGCCTATTGTAATAGCTACATGCAACCATAGATACTGCAAGCTTTTGGGACACAAGGGTCTTCTAGTTGGGCAGTCTGCTGTACAGCAACATCTATAATAACCTCCTATAAGTACCATAGACTTCATAAAGATATTACCCACCTGCAGGGCCGGACTGGCCATTGGGCACTTCTGGCAAACAGCACCTGTCACATGATGCGCGTCCCATGTGATTACTGGTGCGCCGCGCATCGCATTGACACTGTCCGCCGAGCAGCGAGGTGATAAGGTAAGTGTGTCTCTGACTGGGGGAGGGGGCTGGCTGGCACTGTCACTATGTCTCTGACTTGGGGGGGGGGGGGGGCTGGCTGTCACCATGTCTCTGACTTGGGGGGGGCTGGCTGTCGCTGTCACTATGTCTCTGACTTGGGGGAGGGGGCTGGCTGTCACTGTCACTATGTCTCTGACTTGGGGGAGGGGGCTGGCTGTCACTGTCACTATGTCTCTGACTGGGGGGGGCTGGCTGTCACTGTCACTATGTCTCTGACTTGGGGGGGCTGGCTGGCACTGTCACTATGTCTCTGACTTGGGGGGGGCTGGCTGTCACTGTCACTATGTCTCTGACTTGGGGGTGGCTGGCTGTCACTGTCACTATGTCTCTGACTTGGGGGGCTGGCTGGCACTGTCACTATGTCTCTGACTTGGGGGGGGCTTTCTGTCACTGTCACTATGTCTCTGACTTGGGGGGGGGCTGGCTGTCACTATGTCTCTGACTTGGGGGGGGGGCTGGCTGTCGCTGTCACTATGTCTCTGACTTAGGGGGGGCTGGCTGTCACTGTCACTATGTCTCTGACTTGGGGGGGCTGGCTGTCGCTGTCACTATGTCTCTGACTTAGGGGGGGGGGCTGGCTGTCGCTGTCACTATGTCTCTGACTTGGGGGGGGCTGGCTGTCGCTGTCACTGAGTCTCTGACTAGGGGGGCTGGCTGTTGCTGCGTCTCTCACTGGTGAGGGGCTGGCTGTGTCTCTCCCTGGGGGGGTGTGTCTGGCTGGCAATTGTGTGTGTATCAGTACATTGTGTGAAGTCTGGACATATATATATATATATATATATATATATATATTTATTAGTGTGTATGTGTGTGGGGCCATGTATATATTAGTGTGTGTGGGGCCATGTATATATTAGTGTGTTTGTGCGCGCAGTATTTTAATATAATATGTGAGGGAAGGGAGGATCTTAACATAGTGTGGGAGGTAGGCTATTTAATGGTGGAGTGTAGGTGGGGGCTAACTATTTAAGTTGAGGTGAAGGAATCTTTAATTTCATGCTTGGGTGGTTTAGGGCTATCAATTGAATATGGTGCTGATTTTGGGGTGGAGGGCTATTTATTAAATGTGAATATAAATTATTTATTGCTGGCGATGGTTGTGGAAAATGGCTATATTTATTAAACTTTAATGCTATTTATTTAATTTTATTCTATTCTATTTATTTAAATTCTATTTATTTAAATTTATTGCTTAGACTGTCTGCAGGGAGGGAAATATGTTTTGAGTAAATGGGTATATTGTTAATTTAATGTTGGGGCTGGTTGAAGGGAAATAGGTATACTTATTAAATGTGAATATTATTATTGTGGGGACTGGAGGGAGGCCTAATTATAAAACGTGAGTTGGAGTTTTCTAAATCTCATGTACCCCATTTTTTTCAGAATTGGGGATCTAATATTCCAGGATAAAGACAAGAAAGAACTGAGCTAAAGAAACCAGCTGCTACAAGCGGTGAAAGTGACCAAGACAGGTAGGAGAGAGCAGGACAGTCTGCCAACTGTCCTGAATCTGGTGGGGCAGTCCTGAATTTGGGTGACTGTCTCAATTAGTCAGAATTTGGTTTAACTGCAAGGACAGTTGGGAGGTATGTCCCGCTTCACAACGTACTGCTTGTGAAGGCAAAGCTGTGTGCATCTAACAGTAGTGCACACAGTATTGCCTGTGTATTTGTCTAAATTGATAACCATGTTACATAATAGGGGCCCAGCTGTCTTAAATACCCTGGGCCCCCTGAGCCTTAATGCAGCATGTTAGGGGAAGGGAACTGATAGCTGCTCTCAGTTCCCGGACAGGACACAGTCTGCAGAGGAAGCCTAGGAGCTCCAAGTATCACAAGATTTGGTAATCTTGTGAGACAAAGAGCTTCCCTGCTCACTCTACAGGAAGTTCCCACCCTGATGGATGTCAGCAGCACCAGAAGCATCCCCAGTGGGCTGGGGATGGCGTGATGTGACTGGGAGGGCGTGATAAATGTAATGTTTTATTATAATATATGTATCAATGCCACATGTTGGCCACACCCAAAACACAATGTGGGCACGCCCTTTGCGGTGGCGCCCGGTACATTTTATGCTGGGACTGAGGTGGGCCTGTGTACTTTAAATGCCAGGGCTGATTTTTAGTCCCAGTCCGGCCCTGCCCACCTGTCTGAATGGATGAGTATTCACTGCAAAAGTTTCCTCACTCCTGTGAACTCCGTATTTCAGTCTGTGTGCGGTGTTAAAGGCATTTAATACAGTTGGATAGGGAGAGAAAAGTCAGCTCAAGTTCTTATTTAAAGTCGACATCAAAGCTCTGATGTTGCTACTGTGGTTTTTGCCTATTATTATTATTATTTTATATTTCTAATCCTAGAGGGCGTGTACTGCCAGAACAATTGTCAATATTGTCTAGATAGAAGGGGGGGGGGGGAGGTTTCTGTTGTTGGAGGCACTTTGTAATCCATGACTGGCAGTATAGTAATTTCTCATTCTTAAAATGGCCACATTATGACATTATTACCGCCCATATTACATCTTGTTGGGCATTATTCCTGATCATATAACACCTTGCTGGCCATTATTACTGGTCATATTACACCTTGTTGGGCATTATTCCTGTTCATATAACACCTTGCTGGGCATTATTACTGGTCATATTATACCTTGCTGCCCATTATTACTGCCCATTTTACATATTGTTGGCTGTTATTACTGGCCATATGACAATTTGCTGCCATTATTACTGACCATATGACATCTTGCTGTGTATTATTACTGACCATATGACATCTTGCTTTGTATATTACTACTCTTACTTAGCAGAAAATATGTATTGCAAATGTCTCCATCAGCATCAAAACCCATTACCTGAATAGCCGACCAATCTATTTCACTGTTTACAGCGAATCCCACAGTGATTGCAGTTATGCACTAAAGCCTTATTATGTAAATGTTATCTAGGTTTTCAAAACAAAATTAAGAAGTCATCATATTCTAATTTAAATGCTTTATTAAAACTTTATTGTGAATAGAAGCAATGATTGAAGTAATAGTCTTGTTCGAATTGCCATCTTACATAAGAGATCTGTTTTATCACGTTCTTTGCTTTTTCCAGTCTCTTTTTGGGAAGTTGGGAACTCTCCACGTTAATCACCTTGTTGCTCTTCTGCCAAAGACCCTTACTGTTGTCTCAACTGCTGCCCTCAGGCACATCCTCTTTCTCTCCAGGTACATTGATGATTTCTTAGCAGGTCTGTATACATCTAGACTCTTCTATTTGTTAGTGAGTCTGCTGTATTCAGCTAAATATCACGGATGTAATCCTGTACAGCTATTATGTACCTAACAAGTGCCCAGTTATCCATAAATACAGTCAGCCCCCTTCCTGTTTCAATAAACAGGGGTTTAAGTTGTTATTTTCTGGCCAAGGCAATAAAGATGGCATCTTTCCAATCGCAGCCTCCATCCTGTGTGGTAGCCTTGCAGCCTAGGTGACGGATGCACTGGGCGAGGCAGACAGCTGCAGCTAATGAAATTTCTGAGTTGGTGCTCTGCAGCATTACCATCAATGTTGGGCGCTACTCTTTGACTATGGTGGTGACATGGCTGCACGGATATACCCTATGGCTGCATGCTAGTTCATCAAACAATATTTCAAGTACCTTAGGATATGATGGAGTAGTTCATCATCTTTGTGCCATGTTTTATTTGTGTGCATCTGCACTACTTACAGTAAAGATTTCAGGAACATGTGGAGTAATTCCTGGGTTTTCATTTTAATTTTTCCCAGCAGTGTCTTTATGAATACATGTGTTATCCCCCTGGCCTGGTTTCTTGAGGCCATTATCGAGTTTCTGACCCTCTAAAGAGCTTGGAGGAGAATGTTTTCATCTTTATCATCCTGCATGGTTAGTATTTCATTCATAATGATATTGTCACACACCAGGCTCTCAGATTCTGTCACTTACCTCTTCGCTGCCTTACCAAGTTGTCCGTGTGGTCCTCGGGCTCTGCTGGTTTCAGACTTCTCTGTAAGATGCTATCCAGTCTGTATCCACTCCAAAGATCCCTTCAGAATCAGAGTATGGGCATGGCCATCTTAGATTCAGTCACATGATTCCTCTCAGCCAATCAGGTGATAGCAGCCTCCATTCCAGATTCCGTTCAACACCAGTTCCTGGGAGCTGCCATCATGGATATAGTCACCTGATCCATTTCAGCAACTCAGAGTGTTGCTTCTGCCCAGCTGACTGCAGTCTCCAATCAGGAATCAACAACAACAATAAAAGGACTTCCTAGAGCCATTACCTGTTGCCAGTACAACGTTATATTTCAGCCACCAACCTAGTTCCCTGCAGTTTGCAGTCTTGCTATCTACCTTGCTACAGTCTTGCTACTAATCCAGCTCTGACATTGCAGTCTGATTTCAGCACTCTGGTTCTATCCATTCTGGTTCCATTCCAGTTTTTGCATTCCAGTTCCAGTCTGGTTACAGCATTCTGGTTACAGTGATTAACTTCCAGCAATCTGGTTACAGAATTCCAGTTCCAGTCCACTTCCAGCGAGCCACTTCTAGCATTCCGGTTACAGCATTCTGGTTCCAGTCCAGTTACAGCAATCCGCTTCCAGCATTCTGGTTCCAGCATTCCTCTTTCAGCATTCCGGTTACAACATTTTGTTTACAGTCCAGTCCAGCATTCCAGTTGCAGGTCCGGTCCAGCAATCCAGTTCCTGTTTGCTCTCCTCTGCTAGTGTAATCAACCATCGGCACCAGTCATTTCACTACATACAGAGGATCATTATCAGGCTATCCAGCTTTGTCCACATAGTCACCAGTCCAGCTCCAGAGACACAACCCAAACTAGGTACAGACAGATTCTCAGGCGTGACAGATATCGTAGAATTCCTCCGAAATGCAATGTGGGTTTGCCATTAAGCATGATGAAATTATGGCACTAGTCATTTTATTATTGGAATCACTAGATTTATACAGTGGCTTGATAATTTCCAAAATCTCCATAAAAACCCTGGTCTGGATGATATTTTTGAAAACGTTTCGTCAAAATATGTATCATACACAATGTCAGAACTGGCAGTTTTAGTTCCCCCATGCTAAATGGAAGGTGTAGTTTGTTTTCAGGCTCAGTTAAGTATAGTATAGAATTTACTTGCTCTATGGTGGCATTACCCTCAGATGTAGAATTTTGCATTTTCCAGACATCCTCTTTAATGGTGTTATGCACCGTATTCTGTCCCATCAGTAGCGGTTACCATAATGTAATATATTTTAGGTAACAATTGTTCCATGTAACTTAGAGGCACGCTGTAATATGACATGACCACTGCCAATGTGCTTGGTATTGAAGTGGAAGGATGAACGAGGAGTCCTCCAAAGAATTTTGAAGTTCCCACATAATAATGTCTCATATGGTACTTGCTGAAAACCTAGATGATTCATTTCCTATTCTCTCCGCCTCTGTCATACTATTGGTATGGTATTCTTAGAGAACAGAAATAAATCCAGTATTATGTGTTTGTCCTCAGCAGACGACCACTCATAGCTGAGCACACCATTTAGCTTTTCAGTTCTACACATGAGGGTTACAAATGTCATTTTGTCAATGATCTCAAACATTTCTGCAGCAGTGGATAGTAGAGGACTTTAAGGGGTTGAAGCACCAAGTTGGGTGGGCAGGTTTAAAGTTCTGGGGACCTGGCCTGCCTGTGTTGTTAGAGGAGCCATCAAGCTGGTGTGGCCACATCCCTTTCTGCAGCTATGGAAGGGGTCCCAAGGTGTTGCTGTACCGGGGCCCAATATTCCGCTTGGCGGCCCTTACTACGTTTCTCCAATTATAATGGACTTGCCCATTAACACAGGGTGTTCTAATGACCACATATCCTATTTAAGGTGTTACTATTGGGATAAATTGCATTTACACAGTAAAGTATTATTGTTTATCCATAGTTATAAGATTATTGCATTCCTGTTTTGTATTTTATTTACAGGGTTCGAGTTAATCAGGGCACTGTATTTTTTAGCCGTCTAAACAGAGTTTGTGGTAAGCAATGTAAATATCTAGGTACACACAATTTGGACAATAAGTACGGCGCTGACTATACAGATTATAGTTAAATATTCCTATACCAGGTAAATGGATCTTAATGCATAAAATAAGTTGATGAGTTCCAAAAGCCAAAGATGATATTTTCCTTAGATTGAAAAACAATGTTGAATGCTGGGTTTCCACAGTACATAGAATAATATGTCTCTGCCCTCTTCCAAAAAGCTCAGAGGGAAAGTGTTTTTCTCTCGCAAATTTTCATGTACACAGGAGAGATCATAAGAGAAAGCACAACTTAGGGGCGGTTACTAACAAAGAGACACTCATCTGCAAGTGTTTGGACTTAGTTCACATATCAGCGGTGCGTGGATTTTCTCAGCTGGCGCCTGATCATTTTTGAGAGTGTGTAAAAGTCTATCCGTATGTGCCTGTTTTTTTTCTGAATGGGGTAAGAGTCCAACCTCACAGAGAGGTGTCCTGCAGTTTGTTTTATATGAAGGAGAAGCAACTTTTATGTTTTTATGTTTTACTGGTTGTCATTAAATACGTGATTTATATTGGGATAATGCACCATATTGCTTTTATTTTTTCTATTTGGCATTCATAATGAGGTGATATCCCGAGAGGATTCATATGACACACTATAAAGACGTTTCAGTGTATCCCTGATACATTTGTGGGCAACTGCTGGAAAACTACTTTATATAAGTGTATTCCCCGAGTGGGTGCCCATTATTCACGTGGTGACAATATCAACCATAAAAACCACTTACATTGATAGTTGCCGGTGTATGGAGCTTCTGCATTGTTTTAGATAACACTAAGATGTGCTTTCTCTTATGATCTCTCCTGTGTACATAAAAATTTGCGAGAGAAAAACACTTTCCCTCTGAGCTTTTTGGAAGAGGGCAGAGACATATTATTCTATGTACTGTGGAAACCCAGCATTCAACATTGTTTTTCAATCAGTCCTAAGGAAAATATCATCTTTGGCTTTTGGAACTCATGAACTTATATTGTGCATTAAGATCCATTTACCTGTTATAGGAATATTGAACTATAATCTGTATAGTTAGCGCCGTACTTATTGTCCAAATTGGGTGTAGTTGATGTTTTAACATACTTGGATGGAATGTATGTAGGTCAATAAGTGGCTGCAGTCTAATATCAGCGCAGATTCATACAAATTTTACTTTATAAATATCTAGGTGTCTGAACGTAAACAAAATGGGGTCAGACTGAGTTCTTGTCATTTGACTTTCCAATAGTAGCTGAAATTTGTAGGGTCGGTAGCCCATAGCTATATTTAGTGATATCCAGGAACCCAACATAACAGATTCACTCAAGATATATTAAGCTTGAGGATTGCTCCTGATTCAGATGTCAACCCTAAAGCTCATTGGTACATAAAATGAAGAACACTGTGCATTTGCGTACAGGTTTTACTCCTTACGTTCCTGTGTGTTTGTATTTCATAAGATGGAGTGAACTTAGGTATATAATCATTTAAAGTTACATTTGCCAGCCTAGCTAAATTCTGTTGATGCAGTCTGTTCCATTCTGCCACTGTCATTGTATTGCTGTTATAGAATTCAATATTTCTTTACAACTTTGTATAGAAAGTATTTTGGTGTAGAACCTATCACATCCAGTGAGAATATTATTGTTTTGTTAGTGCACCTTGGTCACTGTAATCTATTGCACAAGATATTTATTAATTGCAGTAGTTGACTTAATAATTATTGAGTATATAATGTATCTATTTATTGCATTGTTTTCAAAAATAACTTATCTGGCACAAAGTATATTCTTTTATAAAACATTGACAGCCACTCATAATTTCATATTTAAATAACCACACCAAGTGCTGTGATTTCTTGCATGGGGCATGGAATGTCCTTTCTCTGGTGTTCACATCCTGACCACTAGTCCTAGACGTCAAGGTCAAGACTCAGGTGGAGACACTGGAAGATTTTTCTAAGGTAAAGGAAGTACATTACACGTTATTTTTACACACACTACTCTATCTACCTCCAAGAAGCGAGTGCTACACGCATATATTCAGTGGTTGAAGTGGGCTGGTATACAGTGGTATGCCATACCCCAACTTCTCCTACTGTTGCCATTGAAAAACTATCAAATTCTATTTACTTACATTCTCATTTTTCATACCACCACTTCTAAAGTTTCACCATTACATATAATGAAGAAATACAGATACGCACTTTTTTCAATTCATAGGTGACCCTTAATATCTTGCTTTCCAATATGTGAATAGCATGCTTAACATTTCTGTTTATAGCTACTTTTGGATGTTTTTCTGTCACATTTGTTTTATGTTTCTTTGTCTTTTATTTACTGTTAATAAAGATCAGTTAACAATATTAAATAAAGAACATGTCAAAATTAGAAAAAGGAATTAGCTGCTAGATAGGAGTTGCAAGATGGTTATAGTAACTTGCATTAGATTCTGCAACAACAAAAATGGTACTATTCTAATGTGATGTAAATGTAACGTTAAATACCAGTAAATACTGTATTTAGCTCACCTATCAAACATAGCATTCAAACAAATTTCAAGAAGCTTGTATGGTCTATGTAAGTAATGTGTTTTTTTTTCCAGTGGCGAGAACAAACTTGCTGTTGTACTAGCACATTGATAGTGTGGTTCTGTTTCCAGGCCAGTAAGCAGGATGCCTGTAGCCTAGAAATGAAACCAATCTATGTGCTTCTCATTGAATATATATATATGATGATCATTTAAATCCACAAGATCAAAGCTCAACTGCAAGGTTTCAAGATAGAACACTTTTTAGAATGCATCATGTATAACAGCCCTTAAATTTTGAATGAATTTAGTCATCACATTGATGGTCTACATTTAGATAGTAAACACATTTTTTTATGTTGCAACTGTCTACCAAGAGTGTCATAAAGATCTACTTTTTTATGAATTTTCAGGGCATGCATCCTAAATGCCAAATATGAACCAATTCCTAGACTTCAACCCACACTGTTGGATAGAGGGGGCAGTGCATTTATCTACTCTGAAGAGCTGTGAACAGTATGCCCAGAGAACTACAGGACCCGAGATTGAATAGTAATGCACTTATTATATAGCAACGTAAGTAATTACCAGCTAATTTTGAATAATTTAAAAAGGGAACTTTATCTAGAAAGAATGACATTGTCAAAGCAAATTTGCTTTTTTCCATAGCCTTTAGACATGGTAACACACAGACCTAAGCCTATCTGTAGTGAAATTCAAAAGCAATATATTGCTTGCTAAATCTTCTCTGCACAGTGCATGGCGGTCACTTGGCATACCTCCTTCCTCTGTGTGGCCCCTGTGAAGGCTGGAGGGCCGCTTTTGCCGCCCTGTAGCTGCTTCATGTTGCCCCTCACTGGCCTAGAATGATAGCATTTTCAGAATTTGGATTATCCATCTGCATAATTTCTAGTGGAAATACCAGCAGATTTTATATCCATAGATTATTATTATTTATAAGACGCCACAAGGTTTCCGCAGCGCCGAACACAGTACAAACAATGAACAGTACAGGGAATAACAGTACAGACAATAAACGAGTAATACCAAGACTTCAGATGCTCCAGGCAAAGCAAATATAATGGAGTTGGAGCAGAAGAGAAGGTAGACACAGGAGGGAGAAGGGCCCTGCTCATAAGAGCTTACATCCTAAAGGGAGGGGAAACAGACAGTTGGCACAAAGGGAGTCAGAGGAGGGGAGCAAATAAAATAGAGGCAAAACCAGGTATGTTATTATATTTTTTATTTTAGTTCAATTAAAAGCATACAATGTTTCATTGAAACTCAACGATTTCACCAACACCTCTAACAGAGCTGCTGGCTTTAACAATAGTTGTATTTTACATTTATACAGTAGATATTGAAGCATGTATTGCATGATTCACTAGGGTGTACATCACAACAGTAAAAACCAAAATTCAAACACTAACTCTAATCCCCAAAAATAAAAAGCCAAATGTAAAATGACATCACTAATTTATTTACATAGATGGACCCTTATTTGTGGGCGTAAGCATTGTTAGAGCAATTTTGAAACTAATGTAATATAGTAAAAGGAAGATATTTATAAAAACATAAATATGAAGCGGTATTGTAAAATAAACAAATCGTAATTTTAAAAAGCAGCTACTAATTTGTTTATATAATGATGTCATTGTATAAGATGAAGACATGTTTAGTATCTTTAAAAAGAAACCATATAAAATTAAGAGGGTCTTAGGTACTTAAATATTATCAATAACATATCAATTAGGCATTATAACTTGTGCTACTGAACACAAAATGAAATATCCAGAATGGTATTTACCAGCAGGTTGTTTGCACTCCCACAGTCAAGAGATGAAAATATTTGATAGGCAGTTTTAAATGACATAAGAAAATAAATCAGTTATTTCTACCTTCAAAATAATTCCCTGTATGATCAAAGAATTATTTAAATGATTTGACCTCCCTATGATGAGGAAAAAGGGAACATCTTCACATTGCACATACAAATGTATTATAGTAGACAAAGCTATGTAAATCTACAGCTGTGTAAAGGAAATGAAACAAACCACTGTAAAAACCACAATTGATCGCTCTAATAACACATATAAACCTTTCTCCTTGTTTGTAGGATTAGATGTTCACTTGAATACTAGGTAAACCTTATGTTGTGCGGACAATGATCATAATAAAAATGTACATAAATAAAAAATATATGTATGTTTATCTACAAATGAAATATTTACATATTTACATATTTCTATTATACAAACATCATAAATATTGAAAAATAGGTTGCCTTTCAATGAGTCAATGATGTATAAACAGTACATTAGAGTCTATGTTCGTCTGTGGAAGACAATGAGATGATAAAAAGTGGAAAAACTAACAATTCTTATGTTGAGAAGGTGTATTTTTTAACATAACTTTCCTGTTGCTTGCTCTTAGTGAATATCTGGACTATAACACAGTGCACAGGTCATATACCTGTATCACCGCTAACAAACAGAAATATAGTGTACATATAAACAAAAATAGTTTTATATGATTCACATATGTAACCAGCTGGATGACTAAAACTGCATTGTAAAATGATGTGACTTATTTATTCAAATATGTGATGAACTTGTTGTCCTATAGACCATGTGTGAGAACTAGCGAGATATTGCGTCAACTCTTAAAGTGTTCCTCTCCCCTAACATGAAGTGGAGCTGTCATTTCTGTACTGAACCAATATTCAGCTTAGGAATTCAATAGAAACTAGCAATATATGGAATCATGAGGCCATTTGTGCCTTATATCCCAGTGATATCAATAGTTTCTAGTAAATAATTAGACTAGGCTGCATCATTTGTGAATAGGTGACAGGTACACTTTAATAAATAATACTATCCTATCCCTCACATAAAACCCTTGACATAAGCCTCTCTAGCCAACATCCACAATGCCATAAGAATAAGTTATTACACATAATCACTTTGTAGTTTTTTTTGGATACTTGTCAGTTAAACAAGTTGGTACATTGGCAGCAGAAATCACTGTAGCCTACAGAATGGTAGCAAACACTTTGCTAAATGTACACAGTAAACATTTTATGAGAAAGAATACAAATTAGATCTTTTGGTTCTAAAGAGAAAAAAAAAAATGTTCCTCAAGTAATTCAGTATTTTATAAATTAAGGTTTAAATATTGAGAAATATTATACATGATGTAAACTGCCACGGGCTGCAATAAATAGCCATTTAAATATCTCACGTATGTACCATGCTTAGAGTATACCAGCAGTAACATTATAGGCTTGATCGACATTAGGCTCTGAAGTTTTTTTTTTTTTTTTTAAAAAAACCAATGGTGTACTTCCTGTATTGCCTAAAAGGTAAAATAAAGCTTTTATGTCTTCCATGTTCAGAAAGGCTGCTTCAGTGCTGAAGGTACCATGCACTTTCCAAAGCAGTACACCGCTGACTGTCAAGTAAGAACCGCGTTCAGTGTTTTTCCAGAAGAGACGTTCTTATTTTCTACCATGCCCTTGCTCAAGTGACAAAATAAATATTTATTAAAATACTGATTATGTTTTAAGATACTGTACCAAACCATCATTGGGTTCTTTAACATAAGCATGATATCTGTATCCCTCCACTTAGAAGTGCTTTGAATTTGATGAGTATTTTTGGTACAAAGAGAGGGTTTTTTTTGTCCCTCCACCAAGTTCATACTTTATCAGTAACATTTACTCACATCAAATGGTTCCTGTAGGCACATTCAAGTATTAACATACAAATACAAGTATATTGACAACGGCCAACCATGTGGCTTCAATAACATTTAGATATTTTTGACCATTCTCCAGAATGGAATAAAATTACTTCCTTTTGTCAGAACCTTAGGATTAAAGATGTTATTGTCCTTGTTGCGGTGTAGAACTAATTTCTTAAGAGTTCTCTAGTTCTACAATAATCGGTATCTTGAAGGAAGTAAAACTGCAAGCAAAGGTGAATATTCATTCTCAGTAGAAAGCTTGGGAGTGAACAGTTCCACTTCAAGCAAAGTGCCAAGTTCCTCACCAAGTACTTTAGTGTCCATCAGAGGAAGCATTGTGCACCCAGTCCATAATAATTAGGGTCATGCTGCCAATCATAACTACAATGCCACTGACAAAAAACAGCATAGCCTAGAAAGAGAGAAACATACATTGTTACTTAAGTTGTTAAGTTATGATTATTTCATACACAAAACAAACATTAATAGTAATTTAACCCATAAGGAATTGACTCCACTAGCAAAATTGAGGTCACAATCCCCAGTATTGGAATCTCTACAGCAAATATTGTGTTTGTATGAAATGGTAAAATATCAATACATATGTTTTTTGGTTCTGGAAAATAGAGAGCGTTAAGACATCCCCCTGTTCTTGGGAAAAGTAAAAAAAAAAAAAAAAAAAAAGTGTAATAATGGGTGTGTAACGTAAACGTGTGGTCAATGCAGTGGACAGAGGAATTTATACATAGTTATGTGCTGGTATATTAAGGAGCACACACACCACATTAAATTTAGTGGTATGCCTCTTCCTTAAAAACCTTCATGATCAAACCACATTTGACAGTTAGGTTATGATTTTTACTTTGTATAGTGTAAGAATTTTTTTTCTATTAACTATTCCATAGTTACTTTTACCCAGTTACTGCACCAAAAAAAATTGTCAATTTCTCTTCACCATAGGGATACCAATTTTGTAAGGAACATCTTTGTTATAATTTTTCAAATTTTAGTTTTCTTAATGTATTTTTAATCAAGGCAGCAGGATTTCCTGTGCTGAAATCCAAACTGAGCTGTACATAGCATTCACTTTGACTGCTATGTATAGCTATCAGGTGGCCAGGAACAATTCCTGGACATTTCATTGGAACACAAGGCTGTCATTGACAGATGGGTTTTAGAACTGGGTCCTAGCACTGCCATACTTGCCCACTTTCTTCAGCTCCCTTCCAGAAGCCAGCCAGTGGAGGGGGCGTGAGGGGGGCGGGACGGCCAAAATGACATCATTTTCGCCCCACCCCCTGTGACGTCATGACGCAAATGCGTCATTTGACAGCGGGGGCGAGGTCAAACGCCGCGATTCACCAGGAATCGTGGCGTTTGGGATCTAATTTTGCCCACTTTACTAGG
Organism: Mixophyes fleayi; assembly: GCF_038048845.1. NCBI lineage: Eukaryota > Metazoa > Chordata > Amphibia > Anura > Limnodynastidae > Mixophyes > Mixophyes fleayi. The sequence goes on from NC_134405.1 coordinate 197,271,694, forward strand.
AAGTGCCCCAATTCCTAGTGAAGTGGGCAGAATTCGGGAGATTGCCACACTCGCCCGGGAGTCTCTCGCAAAATGCGGGAGTCTCCCGGACATTCCGGGAGAGTTGGCAAGTATGAGCTCTGCAGCATGTGGCTGCCGTACTGAGGTGCTATTTACAAACTGTACCTCGGCACAAGGACCGCAGGCTGCGGTTTCAAATTGTCTGCCGTCAACAAGTTAATGTGACGATACAAAGATCCAGGCCAGCACCACACACATACATGCTTCAAATGTAATTTGTTAACGCAGTAGTTGCAATAGAGATTTGTCAATGATCAGGTTAATCTAAAGTATAAACTGATTCAATATTAGCTTTACTTATAGAGCAAACTAGATACATTTTAAGAAATACACTTACCCCAATCTTTTGAACTGATTTCATGGATTCCTTTTTTACTAGTTTGATATAAAAAGCTGAGGGCAGGATAAACACCAACATAGCAGCAGCAGAGGAACCTAGGCCACAAACCAGAAAGTTACATTAGACCTTGTATTCCTACATATAAAAGTTATATTATAAAAAAAAAAAATTGAAAAAAAAAAAAAAAAAAAAAAAAAAATGGTAAATTAGCAATTGTATATAGAAAAAAACATTATATTAAAAGCGCAAATGTTCTTATATTCGAGTCTGCAGAGTAACATCAACTCACCGATAAAGCCAAAGATATCTCTTATGGTAGGAACAAAGATGACTAGTGCGTTGGTGAATATCAGAATTACAAATGTGATCAGACCGTGGCGCCACCATGCAAAATCCTTTCCTGCAAACAACAACTGAGTAATGGAGCTGCGGATCTGAAGGAAGAAAAGGGACAAATTAGAAAACAAGACAAGAAATTATAGGTAAATAAGTTCTGTAATAAGGAATTATTATTACTAATCTAGATCACTACAGTAATGTGATCCATTTCACTGCTTACACTTTGCTCTGTAAATTCTGATCACATGTAAAGGTCACAATCAAAATATTCAATTACTGCCATGTGTTAAAGTTTATTTAGTATCATATGGTGTAAATAGCAAATGACTTATGGCCCAGAGCAAACAGACATTTCATTTATTTGTTTAACTTGTGCTGGATAGTCAAATCCCACGTCTGCTATTTTACTAATTGTAATGTTTTGATATAACCTTCCACCAAATGTAATAAAATATTACTTTTTATAGTTGGTGGGATAGTTTTACATTAAGGGTTTCCAGCAATATATTTCCTAACACATGGCCAACATCTAACGCCAACAATTGTATTATACCGAGGTCATAACATCAAGTATGTTTAAATATATATGTTTATACACAACAATTATGCTAAAGAGCAAAATTAAGTAAAGCCATTACTTACTGGGAATATTACAATGGGAACAGTTAAGGTGACGGCAACAAGAACTGCCAGACGCACAACAACAAATACTATTCCAGCTCCGGCGACCTTTGAATATGTGTGGAGCAATTCTGGTTCAACCTTACCTAAAATGAAAAAAATATATATATATATATTACCAATACAGTAATGTAAATAAAATAAACAGGTGTGGTGTGTGTGTGTGTGTGTAAGTAAAACAGCAAGATATAAAAAGAAAAAAAAAAATTACCATAAAAAGTCAAGTATCCAAAGAGAGCAGCCAGGAGATACATAATAAACATGGCAGAAAATGAAACATTTGAAACGTTCATCATCCTTTTACGGCTGCGGCTGCAGAAAAGAGAATAGAATACTTTTAGCACACATTTATTGGCAGTGGTCACGGTTATTTTGCTGGACTAACATAGAACAGAACATACCCTTTAAGTTCTTGGTAGATGGGAAGGACAGCTGGGTGACACACAAAGGAGAACGTCAGGATTGGCACAGCATACACAGTCTACAAAAAAAAATAAAAAATATTTTTATATATATATCTATCTATCACCTACACCAGTGATGGCTAACCTGTGACACTCCAGGTGTTGTGAAACTACAAGCCCCAACATGCTTTGCCAGTAGATAACTAGCTGATAGCTGGCAAAGCATGCTGGGTCTTGTAGTTTCAAAAACACCCGGAGTGTTACAGGTTAGCCATCACTGACCTACTCCTTCGTAGCAATTAAAAACTTTATTAAAGTTATTTCATTTTTTTTTAACAATTGTTTTTTAAATTCATATTTAAGGTTAAACACTGTTAAGCAAGTTAAGTGACTGGTTAAGTGTTTCTGGAAGTATAATTACCTGCGAGTTGAAGACAAAGTATTTTGGTTTGCATAGCTCATCCTGTGTACTATTGAGCTCTGCAATGTCCATAGGGGCTTGTGTGGTCAGGTAAGACAATGTGTTGTTTAAAGTCATGTTTAAGGCATCATTATCTAGCCAAGCGGGACATGAGATCTGAAATTTCTTGTAGATGACCTAAAATGCAAACAAAAATATTTAAGAATCAAAAGCGTATGATGATGTCCGCTTCTGAATATAGATAGAATACACGATAGTAGCACAAATTTTAAATGTACTTACAACAATGAGAAAAAACACCATACACAACAGAGAAAATCCACTTGTGTAGCCCAAGTATCCTGAAATAGAAATAAATAGGATTTAAGAATGGAATAAATAGATCAAAGCACAAAAAGTTTCTGAAATGTACTGTCTTTTACATTCATGTCAAGAAAGTACATAATTGGATATAACCAATGATCATGGGAGAGTCTGGTTGATAACTGTATATTCAGGATTCATATTAATAGAACTTACCCAAGGTTTTCAGTAGTGACAAAGGAAGTATGAGGAACAGAGAGACTAACACGACCAAATAATCTCCATTTAAGTACCATGCACTAAACAAAACAAACAAACAAAATGAATGGTTAGATAAAGGAAAAACAGCTTTTTTAAAGTAATTTTGTTGTGTTACATATATTGCAAAAAAAATAAAACCTTATCTTTTATGTGCACCAAAAAGCAGAATTAAATAGCAACAACTAAATAATTGTCCAAGTTTTTAAGTTATAAGCCTGGGATTTGTGATGTAAATAAATACAGTGGCATGTTTTAGAGGGAAACAAACAACCACTACCCCTACTTTTTTGATGATCATAGTAAGATAAATCTCTAGACTGACTTCTGCATTATGTGTGTACAAGGACTTGCTACATATTTTCTTTAACCATTTCTTTGAGTAAAAGTGAAGCTTCTGTACACAACTGGGCAATTACATTCCTCCATATATATTTATAGTAGTGGAATGCTTTAGGCATGGTCTGTGGTGTGCTCAAGAATCTGTAGGAAATGTTCTAAGCAGTTTGGCCTAGAGATTAATTTGTAACATATTTTCTAGTGGTATAATTATTGAATGTCTACAGACACTGCCCTCTGGCTTATACAATTTTTTGCTTAGATGACGCAAGCAAAATAAATTGCATGTGTCACAATATAAAGACAACAAATATTAAAGGTCAGTAGCCTGCAGTGATTGAAATATATAAATATATATATATATATATATATATATATATATATATATATATATATATATTATACACACATACACACACACACACACACACACACACACACACACACACACACACACACGCTTGTGGGATCATAAATCATGTTCCTGTTTGGCAATGGATTCAAGGTCATACATGAATCTGTTTGAGATTATTCTTATAGTTGATAGAAAAAAAAAAAAAAAATACATACTCCTGAGCGATAGTCGGACCGGAAAGTTCCTTGATTACAAGGGGCAATTCATATTTCACTATGTAGAGGTAGCTTGACATTGCTGCAAAATAAAACAGCAGATTAGAAAACAGGTCTCTCACGCATGTAGTTAAAAGTGATCTTAATAGCAAATAGTAATAAATAAATGTACCTCCGATATTTTGCATTGTAATAGATCCAGAAGCTGCAATTTTGCCAAATAAACCGAATGCTTTAAATCCTAGCTGCTCATATAATAAAGAACCTAAAAAGAAAAAAAAGAAAAAAAAACATTAACATCATAGAAAAAAAAAGGAGCATTCTAGAATATTAATTTTTTTCTAAATGAATTACAAAAAATAGAAAGTTTTACCTCCTTCATTAGCCGTCTTCAGTAAAAGGTGAATGGAATAGAGAGAAAATACTGACACAAATGTCAATAATATCCTACAGATTAAAACAGAAATGAATATGAGTGAATATATACAAATAATGCATATTCAATTATATGTTGCATTGAAGTACACCCAAAATTTCACAAGAATGCAGCACTGCAGGATTCATTTTATCGTTGTACTGTTTTTAAAAGCTGTGAGTTTTCACACTTGCCATGTATTAATATAAACCAGTTGCAGAAACAAGATATATGTGGACAAATACAATATCCTATTGGCCATTATATACTCATTTTCTAATTATTACTTTTTACTATAAGCCAGATCTCATTCATTCCTCAGCTGGGGTTTATTATTAAATGATTTAAAAGCCAAAGTCACTGTTTACGGAGTTCAAAATATTTCAAAGGAATTCCTTCTTCTCTGTCTTGTCTAGTAGTTTATTTAATATCTTAATCAGGAAGGGAAACAGGAAACAGTGTTTGGCCTGCGGCTAACCAAACTATTACATTTTATCATGATGTGGAAACTTTTACACAATGCCACAACAGAAAAATAAACAAAGTAATACAATGGAGGTAATAGAAATTCCTCTTTGTTTTTTTTTTCATTTATGTCAAATATTTATTCTTCCGTTTGAGAGAAACCTGCATTTTAGCAATATTATGCCATTACTCAGAAATGAGAGGTGCCTGGGTTCTGTGGAAGTAGCACTGGGCAGTATCCTTTGTTCTGAAATGCAGGATTGTGGATACACAAAAACAATAGAGCCAATAGGCTACACAGACCCAATATACATTATTGGAACGAATGGTAATGCAAGCTATCCAACTTAATTACAAAAAGTGTAGCAAAAAAGTGTAGATTTTCCTTTTGTAATAAGTACATTTTTAAAGCAATTTTTCTTTAACAAAAACCATTGTCCCTCTATGCCTTACTGAGAACACATAGTAGTGCCAAAACAGTTTCAACACTGCACAATAGAAACAATGTGCTTTATTGTTCTTTATTAAAAAGAGAAAAATAAAATGGTCTTCTAACATAAATACTGGACACACTGCCTCTTGTGGTGACTTAACAAAAAATACTGACGAATAGAAACAAGCAATCGCTACAAAAAAAACCCCCTCAATTTGTAATCATTCTAAAGCAAAACAACCTAATTGCTGCAGTCTAAATAATCCTAATGTGGGAATTTAGAAGAATACAATGCCATACTTACATAAAAAGAGCTATTCCAGTGTTAGCCATAGCATATGAAAGACCTAGGATTCCACTTCCAACGATGGCGTTACTGAGGTTAAAAACTGACATACCAAATGACGTGGTTCCTGGAAGCTAGGAAAAGATAGGGACAGCTTAACCTTACGTTAGAAATACAGAAAATAAATTAAATCTGCCCACCATTAATGTGAAATTTAAATGTACACTTTTGGGGATGTACTTACATATTCTGTCTCAGGTTTCTTCTTTGCCGAAGTAGGATCCAGCAGGAAATTTTGGTTTTCTGGATCCATGTCATAATGACTGCAATGAAATTAACATGTCATTAATTCAGTTGTTTATGGCTAAATCTAAGATTCAGTATTATAGCAAAGCATTATACAAACACACACAATCACTGAATAATGCACAAGGATGTGATTATACAATATATAATGTCAATTCAAATCAATATTTTGAAAGGTGTTAGAATATTTCACATATGTTTAATAAAATTTATAGACATGCGTATAAACGAAAGGCAGAACTAACCCTTTATTTGCTAGTGTTTTTGTTGGATATTCTGAATAATTGAAGTCATCGTTGCTGTTGGAGCTATTGCTGTCTTCATAAGGAGAAATGTTGAATTTTCCCATCTCTTGTATGTTCATTCTGGCGGCTTTCCTTGCAATAAAGCTGAAATCCAGGAGGATGTTGAAATAATGTGTCCACTAGTTCCGCTGATGTAGTCGGTGTGGCTGCAGATGATCCTACTGCTGCGCTTGGCTCTCTGCCTGCAAGGATGGAAAACGTCAATACTGCAGTGTGCAACTTGAGCCACGTGATGCTTGATGGTCACGAGTTAGCTGGAGAGGGAGGTGGGAAGGGGGGGGAAGTGGGGAGAGTGGAAAAGTACTAGCTATTCTCATCCAGCACACAGCAAATTCCAAGCACCAAGGATCTCATCATTCCCCCCTCCCCTCATCCCTCTCCACCCTCATTTGTCAATCATACATTCCAAGGCCATGAGCTGATATTTAATCCCTCCAAATAAATGGTATTGTATTGTGTGGGCCCTCCAACTAATATATATATATATATATATATATTCTTACACTTATTCCTTAAAAGGGATTTTATTATTTAAATAATTCAGTCCTCAGATGATGAAATATTGGGAGGGCCCAATGCTGTAAAAAATTTAATAGCTATATGATTATGTTCAAGCCACATTATATAAGTAACATTTACAGACACTATGTGGTGTTACACAATATATTACAAAATAGTAACAATGTGTCTACACAAAACAGTAATAATGTATCTACAGTATGTAGGCAGCAGCAGTACATAAAATATAATGGTGGGAAAAGGAAATATTCAAACACATGGACAGAAATTGTTTTTTTTATCATTATTATAATTATTATTAAATTTTATGTATAAGGCGCCACAAGATTTCCGCAGCAGCGTATAGGATACCAACAATAACACATTACAAGGTAGAACAGTACCTAACAGTATTGTTTAAGTAGCACTATAACTCTAAAGTCTTTTACTTAATAACCTTTTAAATACAGAGTGTAGATTGACTTCTGTATAAAGTGGAGGACTTGCTTAAAACATATATCCATCATTTGCTTCTAGAAAAAAAATGCTATACCTAATGTAGAGTAGCCTAGACAGCCTGCATTTCAAGCAGGCTCTTGTGTCTAGAAAATTCTCTACAGGGCTGAGTTAACAGAAAAAAAAAAAAATTACTATCAATACCCAGCCAGTGCGGCACTACATAGAAACAGGATAAGCCTTATACAGCCACTCCTTGTTGCTCCTCCCTTGCATCCTCACCCTAACCTCTGCTCTATAGGCAGAGAGAAGAATCTGATGCAACAGCCACACGTTATTGAAACAGACTCTAACATAACTGAACATCCTCTGAGCACACTCATAAACCCAAATAGATGCAAAAAAAAAATTAAAAAAATCAAAGCAGCCAGCAATTCAAAATAAATACTGCTTAATAGTACCAAAGCAGGTATGATTACAAAGAATAGCATTATGTTAATAAATGCTTAAGTAAATACATAACGATTGCAATAAAAATGTTCTCTATTGGGTAGCTTTTTTATTAAACAAAGGTTAATAGAACAGTTAAATATTCATTGGGCCTTCAATATTAAGGCATTTTCAAATCAATATTGGAACAAGGGAAATTGGTTGCTCTATACGAGCAATCATTTGTATATATCTCACAAGTGTTACATAAAAGTCTGCAGCTAAATACATGTAGTATTTGTATGACAGAAAGACAACTTGGCCAAAAGACCAATCCCAGACTTATACCCAATGATAAAATAATGTAACCGACAGCCTTGTGCTATAGAACGCATATTCAATATGCAGACACTTCCCCCGCACTGACAGCTCTATAAACATACACAAGGCAGACTCTCAGCCTTGTGACAACGCGTCTGCCCCACAAACCCACCAGCCCTTCTTACCTGATTCACAAGCTCCGGGTCACTTGGCAGGTTATATACAATGAGGATGCCCGAATAATAAATGTTCAGTAGATAAATAATTAACACTTATCACTTGAAATAAATAAACTATGATGCACCGCGATCCAAAGACACAACACAGCCAGCAGATGATGCAGCAACAGATATAGCTGTGTGTATAAATATAATATAATTAAACTGGATCTGTAACAATCCGTCCTTGGAGGTGGCAGCTCATTGAATGATGGCAATCCGGTATGCTCTCTCTTATTAGCGGAACACAAGGCGGAGTCACTGAGGAATTGGTGAGGTGGGGTGGACGTGCGTCATTTATTTTATCGTATCAACAAAAAGCATCGTGTCTTTTTTCCTTTGTGTACCAACAGTGTCAGCCACGCCTATGGGTCCTTCCTAGCATTGGCCTCTAGAGCAAGATTCCACTATGTACTGTGTTTGTTGTACGCGCTGCCTAGGACACTTTTCACCTAAGGGTTGGTACACACTACAGGCAAATGCTAACGATACAATAGTTGAAGCTATTTTATCAAGGACATGAAAAATTAAAATACTGATCAGCATGCTGATTTATGTATATACACTATACACCACAAGATTTACCTTCAGATCTGTGCTCTTAATCTGGTCCAAAAGCAGTGTAGTTGTAGTTGTTTAGAGAATGAACCCCTGCTGAGTAAAGTTGCTTGGCTCTGATAGTGCATTGAGTGCGAGAATGAGAGGATTCCCTGCATTGACATGTCTCTCCTTGCTCCCTCCTGGAGCAGCCTCCTCCTTGGGTCTATTGTGGGACTAGAGATAAAAAGTCAAGGTTAGATCCCCTCCTCTCCCCCTAAAAACAACATAAGGATGTGTAAAGTGGTGCACAGCACATTAGTACAATCACAATGGCGACTATGGGATCAGCACACAGGGCAGCATTAACCCTTCCAGCACCCAGCAGTTGCAAAAATAAAGTAACATGACATTGAACAGTTCTCTGCTAAGTACTTACTACAGTGCTGAATTACAGTCACAATTCTTGTGATGCTGACATAAATATTCCTACATTCTATCACATAAATCAAAGCAGAGCGAGACACAGACTGGACTTTCTATCTGCAGCGCTGTAATTTGAGACTGATGCCTTCACCTACACTATGGACAGACTGACACAGTCCTGCATATTACACACTGGATAGCCTGATACAACCTGTCCTGCATCTCACATACTATGGACAGACTGGCACAAGTTAACCTGCACATAAAACTCAGGGGCGAACGGAGGATTGTCCCGCCTCCTGCTAGGGGCCAGTCGAGTTTAAGTCCCCGGCGAGCGGGCTGTGCACCGGGGCTGCTTGGCAGCCATTTTTGTTTCCTCAGCGCTGTCCTATACAGCAGCCGCGGCGCTGTCTAAGAAGCGTCCGCGGCGGTGCTGTATACACTACAGCACCGCCGTGGACGCTTCTTTGACAGCGCCGTGGCTGCTGTATAGGACAGTGCAGCTATAGTGGCCACTTAGCGCAGGGGGGGTTTTCTGGAGACTCAGAAACCCCCCCTGCGTGCGCCACTGAAACTATATGAGCAGACTGACGCAACCTGATCTGCACCTTACCTCACACACTATGGACAGAATGATGCAGCCTGCCCTGCATGATACTCACTGGATAGCCTGATACAATCTGACCTGCATCTAACATATTATAGATAGACTGGAACAAGTTTACTTGCACCCCAAACTATGTGAGCCTACTTTTCATTGAATGACACAGCCTGATCTGTGTGTCAGTGCAGTAACTAGACATTTTAGTGCACTGTGCGAGACAGAGCACCCGCGCCCCCCACCTTAGTGGGAGTGACATTTTTGAGTGGGTGTGGCCAAGTTACTGTGGTGGTGTGGCTAGAATTTTTTCTTCTATATATCTCACTGATATTCCTGAAAGCTGTAAAGAAGACCAATGATGGTGAAAAAGCTTGTATCTATAAGAAAACCCATACACACCACGCAATATATAGATAGATATCATCATCATCGCGATTTATTTATATAGCGCCACTGATTCCGCAGCACTGTACAGAGAAGTCATTCACATCAGTCCCTGCCCCATTGGAGCTTACAGTCTAAATTCCCTAACACACACACACACACACACACTAGGGTCAACTTGATATAGATAGATAGATAGATAGATAGATAGATAGATATACACACAAACTAATAAACTCTGTCTTGGTGTAAATATGTGTTATATATGAGAATTTGACATACCGTCCCTCTCTCAGTGATGGGGTGCAAATTAAAAAACTGGTCTGTCCACTGTGCCCTGAGACAGGTCAGGTGGTGTGTTTCTTGTTGTACCTGGTGTTGGTCTGGGGCACTGTCTTAAGCAGTTCTAGAGAGGGGTTCCCCAAAAAATTGGCTTAAAACAAAAATAAAAATAATATAGCAATCCCAAACAGTGTAGATTTTTCATATACGTATTACTCTCACAAGACTAAAAGCTCTTAATATGAATACTATATAGTATAGTAAATCTTCCAGATTTTGCAAATGTGACTGGACAATTTATTGCTTCATGTTTATCTTTTCAACTTCTCTTCTATACTTCTATATTCTTCTTTATTATCCTTCTTCTGTGCTCTGCTGTCTGAACACAGTTCTCTTCTACCTTCCCAGTCCAGCCACCGATGTGCTGTAGCTCCTGGCTCTTCTTGGCTCCTCTAAACCCACCAGCAGCGTTGTGACGTCAAATGCTGCGGGGACAGAGGGCAGAGTTCACAAGCCAGAAGGAGCCGAGTGTGGGGCGCCATTTTGGAAGTGCTGGGCCACTAAGTGCCCAGCGCTGGTAATCTGTAGTCTCTGGTCACAGAGGCAAGTAGTTAGCAGCCGCTGCACCCTCTTAGCACCATCCGCACCGGCCTAGTTATGGCTCTGCTCCACAGTACTGAAATCAGCAAAACTGTCCACAATACAGCAACTGGTTGTACCAACCTTATCCTGCACCAGTACGACCCATGTCCCCACCCTGCACTAATGTCAGACCTGTCCCCACACTGCACCAATGCCACCACCTTTACACCAATGCCAGCTCTATCCCCACACTACACCAATGCCAGCATTGTCCCCACAAAGCACCAATGCCACCCTCTACCCACACTTCACCAAAGTAACCCCCTCTCACACTACACCAATGCCAGCCATACGGTGACATGCAGGGGGGAGGAGGGGAGACAAAGGCTTTCACTTACATAGGGGGTAAAGGGGAGACAAAAGTTGATTTCAGAGGGGAGGGGAGGGGGGCAGAGGCTGACACACACACAGAGGAAGGGGAGACAGAGGCTGACACACACACACACACACACACACAGAGGGGGACAGATCCTAACCTACACAAACACCATACTTGCCAACTCTCCCGGAATGTCCGGGAGACTCCCGCATTTTGTGAGAGTTTCACGGAATCCCGGGAGAGTGTGGCAATCTCCCGGATCTGCCCACTTCACCAGGAAGTGCCCACTTCCTAGTGAAGTGGGCAGAATTAGGTCCCAAACGCTGCAATTCCCGGTGAATCACGGCTGCACACTATGTGCACGTCCGCTCGGCAGTGACAATGTGCTGCCCGGCTGCTCTGATTGTGTTTTAAACACAATCAGAGCAGCCGGGCAGCACACTGTCCCTGCCTGTCACTGCCGAGCGGACCTGCACATAGTGTGCAGCCGCCGGCAGCCTTAGAAGTCAGAAAGTGGGCGGGGCCTAAATCGCCCCCCCTAAATCGCCTGGGGTAGAAAATTTTTCTAGATCCGCCCCTGCCGACAATACAGGACAGCCGGGCTAAGTAATTATTGTATTAAGTAATTAGGCAGTGTCTGGGGATAGTTTCAGGGCTAGGCCCTGATTGGCTACTTTCAGTATTTGAGGCAGGGAAGGTTTAGCCTCCCTGCCGGTTATAGCGTTCCAGTCCTGTGCTGTGCTGACCTCCTCTTAGATATCTATTTGCCTGATCTGCTGTTGTGACCCTTGCCTGTACCTTGGACCTCGCCTGTTTGCCTGTGACCCTTACCTTTTGGCTTGTATTCTAGACTTCGCTGTTTGCTGCGGACCTCTGACCTCAGCCTACCTCTGACCACCCGCTCCAGTCTGAGCTTACGCCCCCGGTTCCATCTGCGCTGCGGCCATCTTAGATGAACTTTTACTACTCTGAGCCTAAGTCCTGGGGGCTTCTGAGTACCTGTGAGGCTATAAAGCTCTACGGGAATGGCGGCTGCTAAAGGTGAAGATCTCTACGCTACTGTTCTAAAAGCTCATCCTGGTGGTCTTAGGCCCTAACAATTATACATAGTTTTTCAGTCTTGCAAGGACTCTGAACAACCCTCTGGACCTCCAAAGGTTTTAAATTCACAGCGGAGACCAGGATGCTCTAGGGCATCAGCTCTGGGGCTGGTAAATATGAATTCATAAATTCAAAAGAAAGATAAAGAAATTTTAAATGATGAACTCTTAAAAAAACAAAACTAAAAGCATTCATTTTATTTTGATTACTTGAACATTTTATATCTTTTTAATGCTACAAAGTAAACACATTAAAATAGGTAAATAAGAAAACTATGAAGTGTGAACTAAAATATAAATGTTAGTGGAATTGTACTGCACTCAGATATATCTAGGTAGCAATTGTTAAGCAGAGATGTCTGGGTTAGGATACTTGCAAGTTAATGTATGTAACAAAATAATACTATCTAAGGTGGGACAAGACAGAGGCACAATTGCTTAGTTCAAGGATGTAATTTGGACTTGTTTTATATTTTTGTTTTTGTTTTTTATGAGACAATGTTTACATTGATCTACTTTGTGCATAAACAAGCATGCTGACGGTACTAACAATTAGTCACCCCCTTTCCCAGACATTCTTTTGTTTGACATGATTAGTTTAGGAAACAGGGAGTGAAGCTGTATGTTGATCGGGCTGATTACCAGGAGGGGACAAGGTTATATCCAGGCAGTGGTTACAATTACAGTAAAGAATCATCATGTATGTTATTATAAACATTTATTTCTTAGTAGTAAGATTTGTAGTCACTCAGAATATATACATGCTGGGATTTCTTTCCTTTATCTATTCCTTCCACGTCCTGGTCACATGTCTGTCCTGTGCTGATGTAGTCTTATAGATACACTACCTTAAATTACTGCTTGTCGGTATAGGATACTACCTTACTGACAATTATTATATTACAGACATTATGTACAGGTCTGCATACATATATTATTTAATATTATACTGTAAGGCTATTAAATGTATTCAACGTTCCTCAACCAAATGCATTTTCATTACAAGGTAAATGCAAAATATATTTATGCTGCACAGGCTAATTTATTATGTGGTTAGATTCCTTTAAAATATATCATAAGCAGCATTGATGTAATCACTTATAAGCTTGCTATATGTTTGTTTATTCATCTGGGAGGTTTATGGCTATACAAGAATATGGGGACAAGGATATAGTACTGGGAGATGTCATATTACATCTAATTTCAAGTGCTATTCTTACTGAATATGCACATTATCTGCTAAAGGATTGTATAGGATTGTATGTGGGCAGCACGGTGGCGTAGTGGTTAGCACTTCTGCCTCACAGCACTGGGGTCATGAGTTCAATTCCCGTCCATGGCCTTATCTGTGTGGAGTTTGTATGTTCTCCCCATGTTTGCGTGGGTTTCCTCCGGGTGCTCCGGTTTCCTCCCACACTCCAAAAACATACTGGTAGGTTAATTGGCTGCTATCAAAATTGACCCTAGTCTCTCTCTCTCTGTCTGTCTGTCTGTGTGTGTGTGTGTTAGGGAATTTAGACTGTAAGCTCCAATGGGGCAGGGACTGATGTGAATGACTTCTCTGTACAGCGCTGCGGAATCAGTGGCGCTATATAAATAAATAATGATGATGATGATGTATAGCACTAATAAGTTAATATTCCACACCCTGTACCATTAAAGTTGTCTGATAACTGAAAATTATTACAGTATCTTTTTCAGAAGTCCTGCTGATTGGAGAGTTTAGCACAACTTGTGGCAAAAAGTACACAAGTCTGCAAAACCTCATTTCTGAGCCACCCAACACACTCATACCAAGATCTGGTCTTCAAGGTGTAAAGCAATGGCAGCAGAAGCTGTTGATGGACATTACAGAGTGCAAGCCCCGTCCAGCACAGTGGATAGCTGACGCCGTGCCTAGCGCAGCAGCCTGTGCATCATCTCACAGTGGTAAAGACCAAACCACCTTGCGGCGGTCCCTGGTGAACACCGTCTCCCCGTTAGACTCTGCGTCTTACTGGAGTAGTGCTATCTGGGCAAACCCAGGATCCAAACCTGACAACCGTGACAATTTGACTAAGATCACAGATGGTGCAGTGATAAGGTTTGGAGCAGGGAGGCCTGGCAGGAAAAATTCAAGTGCTGAGTTTTAACTAATCTCATTGCGCAAGGGCACACTGTAGATTCAGACATGCGTGTGCATTCTGTGGCGGAAAACATTCTGCCAAAGATTGCGCAAGAAGGAAGGCATTCAAGCACAAAAGCTTCCCGGAGCGATTGTGCCTGGAGAGGGCAAATAGTCCAGTAAAGGTGAGCAGGATGCTAGAGTGGCGGGCTAGGTATCCAAAAAGGGAAGAATCCAAGTTGTTTCAGGCAGGTTTCTATGGATGGTTTTAGGATTACTGTTACAAGAAGCATCCCCCCAGGGGGGAATTCACAAGTATTTGAAGTCAATTAACATGCAATCTGCAATAGTCAGGGATAAGATTGTCAAGGAGCTGATGTTGGACCAAATGACTGGCCCATTTCAGGAACCTGCCATTTACAATTTAGTCATTTCGCTTCTGGTAAAAATTTCAGGCTGATCCAGCACTTATCTTATCTTATCGGTTGGCGATGCTCTGGACAGGGAGAAGTGTTAGGTCCAATATCAATCCTTTGTCAGGGCTGTAAAAATGGTCAAAAAGCACGGAAAAGGGGCACTAATGGCAAAATTAGACATAAAGTCTACCTATCGAATGTTGCTGCTGCACCCTGAAAGCTTTAGGTTGATGGGTTTTTCAGTCTGATGGGTATTATTTCATATTTCAGTGTTTGCCTATGGGCTGTTCAGTATCATGTGCATTTTTTCGAAGCCTTTATCTTCTTTATGCAGTGCTGTTTTTGACTCAAGCACAGGATGCAAAATAGTGGTGCATTTCCTGGATGACTTTTTGGTGGCAGGGCCAAGGAGTCTGACAATGTAAGAACTGGCTGTGAGTGTTGGAGAATGTGCTAAAGGATTTTGAGTGTTGGATCTGTAGGGTCAGACATGTCAGGGGCAGGCATTGATAGGGTGAGAAATAAAGTGAAATCTGCTATTGCCAAGTTTATTACCTCCTGTGGCAGCAGCAGAAGCAAAAATCGGGGTTCAATTGTGCAGGTTTTTAAAGGAGTGATGGGTGCACCTTTAAGTGGTTGCACTTGATATGTTTAACAATGATTAGGAGGTTGTTTTTACAGAAGGTCATAGCGGCGGGGGGCTTTAGTCCCCATGGACAGGGTCATGAGGACCTTGCTTGGAGGGAAAACGGCGAGCAAGGCATAGAAAGGGGGGAGCCAGCAGGGCCGGACAGTATCACCCCGATAGATGGGGGTGAATGCCTGGTTCCAGCTTCAACGGTTAGGCCAATACGGACGGCGTGTCAAGTTTCAGCAATTGGAGGGTGATTTATGCCAATGGACTGGTCTCAGGACTGACGTTGTTGTGGTGCCTACATGGTGGGCTAAATACGCCCTATTTTTCCAGATGGAACTGGAAAAATGTGGTAAATTTTATTAGCCTTGCACGCTGCTTGTCTGCCAAATACAAGATTGGAAGTGTTTACTAAAGCTGTGATCAAAATAAGTTTGCCAGAGCCTTGTCTCAGAGTCTTTCTTTGTTAGCTCACTTTGTGGGACGCCGGTTGGTCGGCCTATATCCCTTCACACACAAAGAGGGAGGGGACAGAGGCTGACACACACACACACACACACACAGAGGGAGGCAGAGGCTGACATACACACACACACACACACACACACACACACACACACAGAGAGGGAGGCAGAGGCTGACATACACACACACACAGAGGGAGGGGACAGAGGCTGACACACACACACACACACACACAGAGGGAGGCAGAGGCTGACATACACACACACACACACACACACACACAGAGAGGGAGGCAGAGGCTGACATACACACACACACAGAGGGAGGGGACAGAGGCTGACACACACACACACACACACACACACACACACAGAGAGGGAGGCAGAGGCTGACATACACACACACACAGAGGGAGGGGACAGAGGCTGACACACACACACACACACACACACACACACACACACACAGAGAGGGAGGCAGAGGCTGACATACACACACAGAGGGAGGGGGCAGAAGAACATTTGGGTAAAGCTCCACCCACTTTTGGACAAGCCCCGCCCCTCTGAAGTCCATGAATTGTGAGGTATGAACTGTCACACACAGAGATGGGGTGAGGCTGAGTGAAGAAAGGCTGTCCCAGGAGAGGATAGGAGAAAGAGATGCTCACAGACTTAGTGCCCATGCATGGAACCTGAGTCTCTGATGTCCAGCCTTTATATTGCATGGGCTCTCTGACAATCTGCAGCCTGCTGTCACAGAAGCAAGTAGCGGGTGACTGCTGCGGCCCCCTTGGGCTTGCACCCTCGGTGACGGCACTACCCACACCTGCTTAGTAACGGCTCTGCTGTGTGCTACACACTTTGCATAGACAGACACATTCTGACCTACTTGTTGCACACCATGGACAGACTGACATAAGGTCCATTGTTTAAGAAGAGTTCTAGTTGGCAGCAAACCATAAATAGTGAATATCCAGTTTAAACATCAGGGTCAGTGGCCATCCAGAGAATGGTTAGATCCAATCGAAAGGTTAAGACAGGCATCAATCCAAGGAATAGTCTGAGTCTGGCAAAGGTCAGGACTGGCCGCATATAAAATTAATAATCATTTGCCCCACAGCAGCAGCAACAACTACTTTCACCAGCGCATGTCTGAGACCACCGTTCCTGAGAGATTTTCTTTTTTATGTCTAAATTTTTTTAAAAAAGAGCTCTGAAATGCTTTGATACAGTTTACTTTTAGAGATGTTTCTACATCGTTCACATGTTGAGCCTATATATCACACAGGTAACAACATCATATTACAGTGTCCAGTGTTACATGGTAAAGTAAAGATATATAATATTTGTTGTGAATTTCCAATAAGTTGTAACAGAGCCCTTTTGACCCTTGTAGTAGGTTGGGTGCTTTTTTCTGATTATAGAAAGGCAGGCTACATAATACAAATTTCGTCAGTAACAGCAGAGAATCATGCAGTCGTCTGGGGAGTAGTTTCCCGTGCAAGCATTTTCTTCACATGTTGACCATTGACTGCTATCCTTGTTAACGAGTGATGCTTAGTATTTAACGAGTAGTTTTTCCTATACCTTTACATCCATTTTGATTGCATGACTTTAATTTTCTTTACTTACATCTGCACTGTTTATGCTAAACCCCATTTTTCTCTATCCATTTTACAATTCGCTGACTTTCTATGTCTTCGTATTCCTCTGCAGAAATAATACAATATGCATTTTAACACTGCGTATACACCACAGACATAGGAATTATTTTGCTGTATAGCACCTTCACATAAATACACACCTTCCATTTATCTTGGATAAAAAATACATGCGCCGACCTATGACAGGCTGCTGCAATGGACAAAAGAATCTCACCATGTTCCTTGACTCTGTTTTTTGCTTCTCGAAATCTACTATGATGACTTCCCTGGTTGTAATAATAATGACACTAAGACAACAATGCCCCAACAAGTCCGCAGGCATTAGTGTTGAAAGGGACTAAGAGTCCATGTTTAAAGCACTGTTTCATTCTAGGTGTCTGTAGAAAAGATCAGTGCGTCCTCTTACAACACTCAGGTATATATATATATTGGGATGTCAGTATTTGTTCATTCAGATTTTTCTTACATATGAAGTTCAAAATAGCCTCTTCTATAACTTTATCACAAAGCCATTTACCAGGTTCCAACGTCTTCGGAATCTCCTGGTCCATGGTACTCAACAGCTCTGTTTCACACAATATTCCTTCTATATTCCAAGGAGATGTATAACTTGTATCAGTTTTCACTGTGACTTTATTGGTGTAGAATGTTTTGGCACATTATTGTATTCCTCCTCTAGATCTATGGTTGTATCATCTTTTTCTGTTGATGGGCTGATCTTGGGATTTTCAAGAAGACGGGTGCCTCTTTCTAGTGAGGAGCACAGAATTGAGTCTAGTGCCGGTGTACATTTGTAATCAATATCATCAATTCTGGACCTTTTGCTCTAAGATTTTTGTCATTTCCCACACCTCCTCTTTCAGAGTCTTGACAATGCATATGTTTGTTTATCCACAGACTCTTTGGGCTAAATTTACTAAACTGCGGGTTTGAAAAAGTGGAGATGTTGCCTATAGCAACCAATCAGATTCTAGCTGTCATTTTGTATCATGTACTAAACAAATGACAACTAGAATCTGATTGGTTGCTATAGGCAACATCTCCACTTTTTCAAACCCGCAGTTTAGTAAATATACCCCTTTGTATCCAATTGACAATTGCGCTTCTTTAATATGATAACATTTCCCTGTACTCGGGCAGGAGCAAAGAGTGGGTTCTAGTCTTACTGCCTCAAACTGTGGTCTGTGAACATTTCTTACCACAAATAGGGATGATTGAGGACAAAGGGAAACCCCACCAGTTTCTATACAATATATTGACAAAGACATTTGGCTTATTCTATACTGTTTATTTTTTTCCATTCCTTTAACTGGAAGTGGACTTGTAGCCCCTTAGGCTGGGTACACACTACTGTGTTTTCAGCTGATTATCAGGCCAATCTGATGATAAACGACAGGTTGGGCTGATATCACAGTAGTGTGTATCCTGGGACAATGAACAATTATTGTTCTAAAATCCATTGTATCGCTTAATGAGATTTTTAAATTGAATTAAAAATCTCATTCATCAATGGAACAATGTCGTTCCAACAATGCAGTATGTATGCACTCACGACTTTGAGTGCATGCAGACTCCAGAGCCCCTGCTGTCACTGAGGAAGTGAGAAGAGGATTACCTGCTCCCTGTATCAGCCCGGACAGCCACCACACAATAAACATATTACATATAGCACAGATTTGATAAAACAACATAGTATTACACAAGCTGGTATATCTATTTGCCAGCTTATTAGAGCTTATAGAATATCTACCAGTCACTGAGGACCGTGAACAGTTATTTTAAAACATTGAGGTCACTGGTTACATGTGTCTGCTGGGTGCATGCATTTCCCCTACAGGGAAATTTAAACTAGGAAACAATTAGCCTCGGAGCACACTCCCAACACCCGAGTCCTGTGCGCAAAAACCATCGGGTGCAGCATGTGGGCGTTATGGCAAAAAGAGCAGATGTTACGCTGGAAGTTATAGATCAGGCACTGGAAAACCACAGGTTGTCTACTCCAAGTCTACATCCTGCCATCATGCCACAGAACGTTGAGTGAAGTTTTGGCTTAGTACCACCCTCACATTAGCCAACTCTCCAGCGACTCTGGGAACACTCCTACTTTGTACTGGCTGAGTCTGCAGCTAGTCAGCACTGTGTGGTGGACATTCTCTAGCCGCACACTACATTACAGAGGTCCCCTCCCTCCGCAATACCAACATTTTGTTTTTTACTGTCATAATATTTTTGACTAGAAATAACTTTAGTGTGAGCTCAGATGAAGCTGACTGCAGGGAACTGGCAGTGAGGGAGGTTTGGATACCTGCAGTCAGGAACTAATGTGCACCAGCTACATACAATGTAGGATGCACAGTCTGCTCATATCCTAACAGGTTTATATGTGTAAACAAGTTTAGGGGCACCCTCAAGCACATCAAGCATCTGATACAGGCTGTGGGTTCTGTATCAGTATCATAACATTCTCTAAATGATTACCAGAGGCAGGCTGAGCTGGGGGCGGCAGGGGTGCATCTTCACCCCGGGCCAGTCTCATAGTGGGCTAGCTTGGGCTGAGTCACTGGGCCACCTGCATTTTTTTCCTTTAAAATGGTCTTAATAGGCTGTCGAGTCGAGTCTTGTCCCCCTGGCTAAAATTTGACAGCCCCCCTCCCCCTGATGACTACACTGCTCTTACACCAGAAGAGCACAGATCTGAAGGTAAATCATGTATAGTGTGTACTCATGAATCGGCATGCTGATCAGGACTTTTTTTCCTGTCCTTGTTAAAATTGCTTCAACAATCGTATTGATAAAATTTTCCTGTAGTGTGTACCCAGCCTTAATCTTATCAACAATAGATTCAAGTGGGAAAAACTCTGGAAATGTTAATTCAGTACCCATTCATACTGCACCAAAATCCCGGGTTTTTCCTGGGTGGAGCTGAAACGACCCGGGTCTTGGTGCAGTATGAATGGTACAAGTGAAAAATCCCGGGTCTAAAAACCCGGGTCTTTCAGCCAATGAAAAGTGCTCTGGTGATGACTCCCACAAATTGCCAGGGCACAGACTTGTGCAGTATGAATGGGGTCAACCCGGGAAATTCCCGGTTCCAAGGTGCAGTATGAATGGTGTTTCTGAGCTGGGACGCTCCGAGCCCCGGCAAAAACCCGGCTTCAAAAACCCGGGATATTGCAGGGGCGGCAGAATGAAAGTGGTATTACTGATTTTCTAAGAGGTGAAGTCCACAGTATGTCTGTTTAAATTCATACAGATAATAGCACTGCATGTAGAACATTGCAAGGACGACAGCATCAATAGGGACTTCTTTCCATGCAAGCTCATCTTTTATGACTTTCCTGATGCTCTTACTGATGTTATTTGTTGTCTTTGCGTCATTTTGAAGCACAGCATATTTGGAAGTATTAAACTTTGCTGAATTTTTACAATGCAGCCCTTTAATTGTGAATCAAAGCAGCTTTTGAAAGTTTCACTCCATTTCAGGCTAAATTTTTTGTATGTCTTGTGAAATAATTCAGGACTGTCTGTATTTAGCAATTGAGCAACGTGAGTCTTTCAAACTTTTAAGTAATCCTCCCCCCCCCCCATGTTTTCTAAGGCTGGGTACACACTGGAGGTTTATCATCCGATAATCGGGCCAAACAGCTGACATACGACCGTTTAGTAGATGTCACGTTAGTGTGTATACTGACACAATGGACGAAAGTCATCCCAAAGTGCCCATTGTCGGCTCATTAGGTTGGTCTTATTGATTAATAATCTCGTTCCAATCACCTTCTGATCATGTAGTATGTATGCACTCATGATCACGATCTCCATAGAGTTTACAGAGTCGTGCTCTTTTCAGCCAATGCCGGCAATGAACATGTCCCGGTGATGAAATGTAGAGAGTACTGTAGATGGAATAATTTGTTTGTTCATTCTGAGACTGAATATTTTGTTTCAGAGTCACAGAAGCTAACGATATTCGTTATGACTTGTGGATAGCTATAACAAGGCTGCTTTAATCAGTCTGACAGGAATGAATGAGTGAATGAATATTGTGCTGTCATTTTGTAAACGACTAGAGGACCAGATGATCTGCACAGATATAAGGGTAAATCTGTCTAGTGTGTTCACATGAATCAGACCTTCAGTCGCATGTACAATCGTTGTAGATAACACGTCAGTTGGAAAATTCTCAAGTGTGTACCTAGCCTTATCCAGACTCCAACATCTAATAAAATATGGTTAGTGCAGAAGATGTGTGGCATTTTAGGACAGTAAGTCCGCACAGGCTTCACAATACCCCACTCCCTGTCTGTGACAATGGGAACTTGTGTGATCTTATGCCCATCCAAACACTTAAGAACTTTACATAAAAAGTCTTGATGGTAAAATTTTAATTTTCTTTAATGGAGAAGAAAAACTACTGAGAATATTGGATTATTACATAATTTCATAATTCTCATTACAAATGTAGATAAGCAAAAATCGCCAATATTGAAAGTAGTATTATAGGATAGTAGCTAGGGTAATGTTGTATATTTATTTGATATGCAGATAAGTCCATGTGCCTTTTTAATGATATCTGGATGCCCAAATGAAACTACAAGATCCGGCATAAGAACAACATGTGTTGTGTATCCTGTAAGGGGGGATGATAGCTCAAATAGACCAAAGAAATAATCACTTCTGATGCATTTTTTCTTACGCTCTTGATAAGAAATATTTTGTACCCGTTTTAGGTTCCTTGTACGATCAACAGTGTACACCAGTGGTTCCCAAACTTTTGCAGTTCTCGGCACCCTTAGAGTCTCCATAATTTTTTCAAGGCATCCCTCCAAAATAATTACTGAGCAGTCCTGTTTTAGAAGTAGTTGGGTCAAAAAAACGTAATAAGTATTTAGGTCAGGACAGAAATACTTATTTAGTTGTATGCAAAAATAATACGCATAGATCCAAGGAAACAATAATATTTTTATATATTTTTTTAATTATATTTCTGTCAAAGAATAATTGACAACTAACTCACACTGTGACCTCCTTCATCGCAACATACTCTGCCCCCTCTGCATCCAGTCACGCTGCCCCTCTGCCCCCTCTTACGCTGCCCCATCTGCCCTCTCACGCTGCCCCATCTACCCTCTCACTCTGCCCTCTCTCAGCGCTGCCTTCTGCCCTCTCTCAGTGCTGCCCTCTGCCCTCTCTCATGCTGCCACTCTGCCCTCTCTCACACTGCCACTCTGCCCTCTCTCACGCTGCCACTCTGCCCTCTCTCACGCTGCCTTCTCTCACTCTGCCTCGCTGCCCTCTCTCATGCTGCCTCCTCTCACTCTGCCCCGCTGCCCTCTCTCACGCTGCCTCCTCTCAGTCTGCCCCTCTGCCCTCTCTCACGCTGCCGCCTCTCACTCTGCCCTCTCTCATGCTGCCTCCTCTCACTCTGCCCTCTCTCATGCTGCCACTCTGCCCTCTCTTACGCTGCCACTCTGCTCTCTCTCACGCAGCCTCCACTCACTCTGCCCCTCTGCCCTCTCTCACGCTGCCTCCTCTCATTCTGCCCCTCTGCTCTCTCTCACGTTGCCTCCTCTCACTCTGCCCCTCTGCCCTCTCTCATGCTGCCCCTGTGCCCTCTCTCACGCTGCCCTCTGCCATCTCTCATGCTGCCACTCTGCCCTCTCTCACGCTGCCACTCTGCCCTCTCTCACGCTGCCACTCTGCCCTCTCTCATGCTGCCTCCTCTCACTCTGCCCTCTCTCATGCTGCCTCCTCTCACTCTGCCCTTTCACGCTGTCCCCTCTGCCCCCTCTCACGCTGTCCCCGCCACCCCCCTCTCACTCTGCCACCCTCTCACTTTGCCACTCTCTCTGCCACTTTCACTCTGCCCCTCTCAATCTGCCCCTCTGCCTCTCTCTATCTGCCACTCTCTGCCACCCTCTCTCACTCTGCAGCCACTCTGCCCCCCTCCGCCACACTGCCCCCCTCCGCCGCAGCCAGCCAGAGAAAAAAATAAATAAAAAAATTACCAATCCGCGCGGCGCCGGGACCCAGCACCCTCCTCTCTCCCGCAGCTGTCACTGATTGTCGGGCGCGCTGCAGGAGAGAGGAGGATGCTGTGTCACGGCGCCGCTCGGATTGGTAAGTTTTTTTTCTTTTTTTTTTTCTTTTTCTTCTGGCTGGTCGCGGCACCCCAGTGACCCTGGGAGCCGCGGCGCACACTTTGGGAACCGCAGGTGTACACTATGCAGACATTTGTAGGTTTTCATTGGTCCTTTCTTTAATTCAACAGACTCTTTTATATCTTTGATAGCAGTTTCATTGTAATGGCTTCTTACCACTGTATTTTTACTATTTCCATGGCAAGCAGGATGGTACAGTGTTTAATCTTCCAAATAATATAAAATGAAAAGCTTATTTTATTCTTTGCATTCCGTTAAGCAATATACATGTTTACAAAAGCCATGAAGGGAGTCTTTCTTATTTCCTTTTGGGTCCTCTTAATAGTAATATCTCTTCAGTACAATTGGAGGATTTGGGCCATTGGCATAAAAATTTGAAGCTTTAGATATCTATCTATACTGATCAAAACAAAAGTAAAATTTCTGATCATGGCTAGAAAAGGGCGAGTATAGAAACACTTTTCCTCCCTTTGGTTGTATAGGTGGTAGTGAGATAGTTTGTTTTTCATTAAAGTCTGTTTTACGAAGAATCTGGAATGCTTCTGTGATAGATAAGTCTGTATGTTGGCAACACAAATAAGCATTTTCAGAGGAAGACATAGGGTCTGATTTAGAGTCGGACGCAAGTCCTTCTGTTCAAGGACAAAGATCCGTCTCAGTTTGCACTCCGACTGAAATGGATCTCCCCGTTGCACCTCTCTGTGCTTAGAGAGGTAGTGGGGGATCCTAGCAATGTAAAGGTGTGTTCACACTCATTGCATGCTATTTTGAGTTGAAAGCAACCACAGATAGGTCTCTTTTGTGGGTGCTTCCAGCTGCTGCAAGAGACCTTGATGTATTAAAAGTCAAAGTTCTCCCTGTGTTTGCGTGGGTTTCCTCTGGGTGCTCCGGTTTCCTCCCACACTCCAAAAACATACCAGTAGGTTAATTGCCTGCTGTAAAAACTTGACCCTATACTCTTTCAGTCTGTGTGTGTGTATGTTAGGGAATTTAGACTGTAAGCTCCAATGGAGCAGTGACTGATATGAGTGTGTTCTCTGTACAGCGCTGCGGAATAAGTGGCGCTATATAAATAAATGGTGTTGATGATGAACATCAAATACATGAGTATTTCCTTACTTAATGATGATTAGGGTTATTTCAAACCCTATATTTTGAATTTTACAATGATATATCAATATTTGCAACATAATACATTCTTACATTTCACTTGTAAGGCCTCTGGTGGTTTTAAGGGGATTTATATTGGGGATGGGATGGAGGGGCAGCGGGAAAGGGATTCATTATTAAAAATGAGAGGGTAAAGATACCAAATGATAGGACTGCCAGGGTTCCCACACCTTCAGGCACGTCTTTATTGAATTAAGCTGCAAACTAGTAATATGATGGATACAAACCAAATGTTTTAAAAATTTAGAGAAGTGAAGGGTATTCAGACCATTTTCAATAATAGGCTAACCATGCTAGTTATGTGTGATATTATTTATATGTTGAGTTGTCTATATGTTCTACAGGGTTGCCTAGAAGAATTAAATAGAGTCTATATTTGGTCTGGTTCCTGTGACGTTCGTTATTAAATCTATGACCGTTTCCCAGAGAGCTACTGTTTTCAGACAATTCTACTACATATGGTAGCACGTACATACTGCTTTTAATGTTGATTAACTTTAATGACGCTGGGTCATATAGGGGTAGTTGCAGGTAATAGTCTGGTATTGTTTATTTATTGATTTTGTATGTGGCATCCTTCATGAAAAGCCCTTAATAAAAATCTTGGAACAGACAGTCAGTGGTATCATATTACACTTGGGTAAGGGGTCTTATCTAAAGTTAGCACTACATATGTTAATCTTGAAAAAATGTGGCTTTAAAGTTAATATCAGTTGGTTACCATTGATGTAATTTAAAGCCCTGTTTATATTACATTGTAATCTTATCAGAAAAGAGAGCCCTATGCTTTTCTTCTTGAGATAATATAACATTAATCTAGTATATATATATATAAAAGTTCAGTGCTCAATCCTTGGGGAAAAATTGTAAATGTGCATGTAAACTTATTACAAGGTGCAGCTGCAAGGGAGATGTACAATGCTAAGCCTTTACAAGCAAGGAATAAACATATTTTCTTTCCTTCATCTGCATATAATTTAATCCATTTAATAATTGCCTTTTCCCACAAGGTGTATTGGATTTTTCCATTACCAGGTGCTCTTTTATTATCTGCACTCCTGACAAGAAAGCACAGGTATTGTGTTTACTTGTCCCTGTCAGCCAATTATAGGTCATGTCTCATATTTTCTGTCTATTAGTTGGTAATAGAGGTTTATGATTTTTAAATTAAACAGAACAAAAGAGGATGAGTAGAAAAGGTACAACTGAACTGACTTTACGGAAACGAAACATATGCTGTGACCTAACAGGAAACTGATTGTGTCGGTCCATGATGCTTGCCAAATTTGTTTATGTTAATCATTGTTCTTTACTCATTGTCTTAACAACTCACTCTATATACAGCAAGACAACAAGTAGGAACTTGTTACAAAACCTCTCTGCTTGTTAAATCATTCTGTAAAAAAATCAGGATTTTTTTTATAGAGAACCTAATTAACAGACTAGTTTGCACAGGAGACAAGATATTTTTTCAAACATAGAAATTTCTAGCTTAATACACAACTAGCTCTGATATCTTTAAAATCTTCTGTGAAGTAAACTTTTCATTAGTTTTTTTGGTCAATTTAATACCTTTCTTTGACATTAGGAAATAATTGATATTACTATTTAATGTGCATCTACATTTTATACGTCACAAACAAATTTGATTCAGACTATTATATTTAGTTTTAGCAAGCCACACTTTTAATGCACAATCTTACTTTTTCATTTACCTTACAAGTTTATTCCAACTATATTCCTCTGTGCATAGTAATTGATTAAATCACTGTCTGATCTTTGGTCACAACTAGTTTTCCACTTAAATTCTTTCTGTGATCTTTATTGTTTCTTTTATATCCCCATATTAGTTATTTCTCTAACAATACTCATGTATACTAATTAGTTAACTGTCTGCTATTTATTCACTGCTAATTTCTCATTTCATTGATTAAGTTTACTTTGTCTGTTTTCTCTTATCTGGCCCAATATATATGACTAATTAGTCCACTGTCTGCTATTTGCTGGCTTCTGTTCCTCCATGTTGGTGATGAGCTGAACGTCTGAACATGGGCACTGGGCTATGATGTCACAGGCCAGCACCACTCCCCTAGACTGACAGAGATGAGCAGAAGATGGCCATCGGCCCATCGGCCCTGCCCTCAGGTACAAGTTACACTTTTCATGATCGGACAGTGACTGGGCTATACTCACATATGGTTTTCATCCAAAACCATCAGTTATATGTTACAATGTGTTCACAGGGAGACGAACAAAGCTTGAGCAGATCTGTAAACAGCGATCAATAGATCTGTATGAGAATTGCATGACCAGTACTAATGGTGTCTTTTTCAGTTACGAAACAGAAAAGTGTTATCATTGTTGATCACGTGTTTCTCTTAGTGATCTACTGATCCCTGTTGAACAAGGTACAGGAGGGAAACATTCTGCAAAGGAAGAGAAGTACTAGAACACGAGGACATGCACTGACACTGGAGGGAAGTAGATTCAGAGGAAATTTGAGGAAAAAACTACTGTACAGAAAGGGTAGTGGATAAGTGGCATAGCCTCCCTTCAATGGTGGTTGAGGCAGTAGAGTAGAGCAGTTGAGACAGTAGTAGAGTAGAGAGGTGGTTGAGGCAGTAGAGTAGTACATTAGAGCAGTTTTAAACATGCTTTGGATAGACATAAGGAAATCTTTACAAAGGTTAAAGGACCAAATAGGGTTTGAGGTTATCATAGGCTAATAAAAAAAAGTGGGCAGACTAGATGGGCCAAGCGGTTCTTATCTGCCGTCAAATTCTATGTTCTATGTTTCTATATTTCTATGTCAATTTTAAATTAAATAAATGGTGTTTATTAGTTGAAACTTTTAATTATTTTTTACATGAATTGAGCTAAAGAAAAATGTGGTCAAGGTTACGGAATTTCACATGATGGAGGCTGGGTCTCAAGTGGCCATGGGGGTCCTGTGCTAAAAAGCCCACATTTACAAAGATTGCAGCCACACTCTATAATGATCACTACCAAGTTTAGTGCCTACTTTGCATGTATGAACTCCATTGACAAAAAAATTTGATTCATCCAGAAATTCATATGGGACAATGACAGACAGTCTGGAACTTATGCAAATATAAACATGAAAGATCTAGTTGTGAACTCTTTCACCTATCATTGTTCACCAACTGGGGACACTTAAAGAAAAACTGCATGATATTTGGTACTTGGCTCTGTGATTGCTTTGCACCATGTTCAACTAAGTTTTTTGTGCAGAACATGAAAGCATCAGGCACTTCTGCATTATTAGTAGTAATCCTGTGACATGACCTTGAAGACCCTTAAGAGGTCCTTTGACGCTTCAAAGACTTCACTAGTTAAATAGTTATTAACATTATAAAATAATAATACATACATATATAAAATCTTCTGGAGACCTAATGGTGGTGGAGGTTGCCGATAATAGTTGGAATAGTTGTGGGGTCTAATAGAGGGCACATAAGTGGAAACTTTGACCGGGCTCATGAGCCTCTAGTTAGGGCAGAGGTGGATGTCTTAAAAAATAGATGAAAAATATTTTATGAATGAAAAGATTAAAAGATTAAAGGTTATTCCAAGGATAAAGCATTTTTAAAAATGGCTAGAACAGAACAAGTATGTTGTCTGAAATAGGCTTCTCCACGCAAAGGCAATCTTACCGCCTGCAGGATTCACTGCCGGCGATACCAGTATTATCCCCGAAAGTGAAGAAAAGCTCATACGATTTATTAAAGCAAAATTATAATTATGTGGTGTTGGACCTGGTTGTGCACCTATTCATTTATATAACTTTTGATCTACAGACAACAGTGCTTCCTACTACATGCAGAAAAAGAGGAAGGAAAGGTTTGAAAAGAGGAGAAGTGGAAGACAGGGGGGTAGGAGGTGCAGTACAAGAGTTCTGTAGGCTGAGGGGCAGCTGGGAGAAATAGGACATGCACACAAGGGGGTAAATGTATCAAGCTGCTCTTTGGCATTTTCAGGGATTTTCTCAGGCAAGTTTTAAGTCGCTAATGTATTAAAGGGCGAGTTGATGCAAAATCACCATTATAGTTTCTTTCAAATTCGCCATTTCCAAAATCGCTACAAATCACAGTCCTGACGTTTTACCGCTCTACCAATACAAGTCGCTAAATGCATGAAGCTACAATTTTTGCAAATTCACCTGAGTTTGAAAATTGCCAGAATCAAAACGCTGATTTCTATAGACGAGATTAGCAAACACATCACTGTTACCCTGCTGGGCAATGTTAACATAACTAGAGATGCTCAGGCTCGGTTCCTCAGGAACCAAACACACCCGAACTTAGGGGATCCGAGTACTGAGCTCACTCGGCTTGGTACTTTCGCACTTTTATCGGAATTGAAAAACGAGGCAAAACGTCATTGTGACGTCGTCGGATCTCGGGAGTTTTTGGAATCTATAAATATCGCCCTCCACTGCAATCTAGCGCCATTTGAGAGAGGGATACAGAAGGGGTTGCATAGAGTGTAGAGCAGTTGGGCAGGCAAAGTTAGGGTGGTAGCAGTATTAAACAAAGTAATCAGTGACATTAGGAGAGCTCCATAGCTCCAGTGTTAAATCTCATTGCAGAAAAATACAAATACTAGTGCTGGCAGGGTTGATGTAATTCTGCAGTCCAATTCTACTGTGTTATATAGGTAACACACAGGAGAGCTCCAGTGTTAAATCTCATTGCAGAAAAATACAAATAATAGTGCTTACAGGGTTGAGGTTGTTGGGGTAGTGCTTTGGCTGCTACCACCTGATGATGGGGGCACCGCTGTTACCACCTGACGATGGTGGTAGCTGTGCCATTTGGCCACAAATAGACAATAAATTGAAGGACAACTCTCGGACTGTCCCAGTAGGATTGTTGGTGTACATATGCACCAAAGAATTGCCAATCCTTTCCATTGATGTACGTAATCGCATTTGATTGTCCTAAATGTTTCACAAATAGTGAAACCCTCTGGTAAGCTAACTTTGGATCGCCCTCAAACAGTCCTGGTGGGAGGCAACCAATTTAGCCTACTCCTCACTAAACTGCTGTACGCCTTGTGCCAAATTAGGTACATATGGCACTCAGAGCTGGATTAAGGCTTTGGGGGGCCCGGGGCACTTAAGACAGGGGGGCCCCTAAGATCTAAAATTAAGGCAGTGGTTCCCAAACTTTTGCAGTTTGCGGCACCTTTAGAGTCTCCATCATTTTTTCAAGGCACCCTTCCAAAATAATTACTGAGCAGTCCCTTTTTATAAGTAGTTGGGTCAAAATAACGTAATAAGTATTTAGGTAAGGACAGAAATACTTAGTAAGTTGTTTCCAAAAATAATACTCATAAATCCAAGTGAAAATAATATTTTTATATATTTTTTTCTATTATATTTCTGTCAAAGAATAATTTACAGCTAACTCACTCTGTGCCCTCCTTCATCTCCACACACTCTGTGCCCCTGCATCCACTACATATATATAAATATATATATATATATATATATATATATATAGATATATATATATATATCATGCAGGACCCTCTATTTTATTAATCATTTTTAAAGTAATTGTCAAAGCCTGCCACTTATATTAAAGCTTTAATTAGATTACATAAATATGTTTAAATAAATAAATATATATATATATATATATATATATATATATATATATATATGTACCTGTGTATATATGTATATATATATTGTTGCCCCCATCATAAAGTATTGCCCTTACTAAAAATAGAAAATTAATTTTGCCTCCTTAATAAGTATTTATCGCCCAATAATTAATAAGTGTTGTCTCCTCTCTGTTCTGAAAAGTCAGATACTGTAGCTCAAACAACATGCTGTTTGAGCTGTTTCATTTATCAAAACTGTGCCTAAAAAATTTGTACTTTTTTCTGGCAGTTTCTCTTACACTGCATTTGGTTTAGGTGTTTGCAAACAGCCACACCACGCATGCGGCTTGAATTTTTACCCTCAAACCGCTTGTTAATATACTGTATGTTGAATACTGCAATAAAAATGCTCTTTAGTAAGTTTCCATCCTAGGGGTATATTTACTGAACTGCGGGTTTGAAAAGTGAAGATGTTGCCTATAGCAACCAATCAGATTCTAGTTATCATTTATTTAGTACATTTTACAAAATGACAGCTAGTTTCTGATTGGTTGCTATAGGCAACATCTCCACTTTTTCAAACCCGTAGTTTAGGAAATGTACCTCCTAGAGTCTTCCGTTCTAGCGATTAAACCCCCACGTGTTTTATGCAAAAAAGTAACAAAAATAGAACACTGTAGAAATCGATCCATACAGCATGTCTGCTACTATTCAGTCCAGGTCCATACTGATGTCAGCTACTATTCAGTTCAGGCCCATACTGATGTCTGCTACTATTCAGTCCAGGTCCATACTGATGTCAGCTACTATTCAATCCAGGGGCATACTGCATGTCAGCTACTATTCAGTCCAGGTCCATACTGATGTCAGCTACTATTCAGTCCAGGGGCATACTGCATGTCAGCTACTATTCAGTCCAGGTCCATACTGATGTCAGCTACTATTCAGTCCAGGGGCATACTGCATGTCAGCTACTATTCAGCTTAGATTCATACTGCAGGTCTGCTACTATTTAGCTTAGATCTATACAGCGGCTCTGCATACAATTCAGCCTAGATCCATACTGCATATCTTCATGCTATTAATTTTATAGTGCATGTGTGACTAGGCATAAGTCAGATTTTAAACTCCAGCACTAGACAACTTTCCAATATTATATTAATTTACTTTCAGTATATAGCAAGCAGCCAAAAAATTACCCACTCTATATGTTGGCATCTGTGCATACTGCGGTCTCATACAAACAGTACATAGCTATACAGCTATACAGGAGGGATGTGAATAGTTTATAACATTATTTTGTATGGAGGTATAAGTTGCTTCAGGTAAGCATAGGACACTACTTACCTGAAGCCTGACAAACTGGATTGGATTATTTTGTAGTAACAATGTAATTTAAAGTCAAGATTCCGATGTTAATGCCACACACTCTTTAAATAATACCCAGTCGGCAGCAGAGGATCTCTATTAGTAAAATGCACAGAGTGGGCGCATGCGTCAGTGTGGACCCCGCCGGCTGCCGTATCTGCCATCTGACAGCCTGCTGTCAGTTGCTGTCTGACAGCAAACACTGTAACTGACAGCTGTCAGATGCGGCTGTCAGTGGGGTCCACACTGACGCATGCGCCCACTCTGTGTCAGCAGCACCGCGGATGCTATTAGCAGAGGGGGTTATGTGGGCGGCGGGGGTGAGCTGTCAGCAGAGAGGGTATTGCGGGTGGCGGGGGGCCCTCGGAGAGAGGGGGGCCCGGGGCACATGCCCCCTGTGCCCCCCCTTAATCCGGCCATGATGGCACTTGTCCTTGACTTGGTGGGGGATTTACAGAGACTTGCCTACACTCGCCTTACACACTTTTTTACAACAAGCAACCTACTGAATTCCCTTCAGTCAGGCTTTCGCTCTCAACACTCCACAGAGACTGAGCTGACCAAGGTTATCAGTGATTTGATCACAGCAAAAACTGAAGGCCATTACTCTCTTCTAATTCTCCTGGATCTCTCTGCTCCATTTGAGACTGTTGACCACTCTCTCCTCATACAAAAACTACAATCCCTAGGTCTTGAAGGCACTCTCCTATCCTGTTTCTCATCCTACCTATCTAATCGCTCTTTCAGTATTAATTTCTCTCCACCTCTGCTCCGATTCCTTTATCAGTTGGAGTATCACAAGGCTCAGTCCTAGGTCCTCTGCTATTCTCTATCTACACCACTTCTCTACGTAAACTAATAAGCTCCTTTGGATTTCAATATCATCTCTATGCGAATGATACACAAATCTATCTATCCTGTCCTGATCTCTCACCATCTGTGTTGTCTCACGTTACTGACTGCCTTTCTGCTATTTCATCTTGGATGTCTTCTCGCCAACTCAATCTTTCAAAAAGTAAATTAATAATATTCCCACCCAAAAACAGAAGCTTCCTGCCTTACATTTCTATTTCTGTTGATAACATGACCATAAATTCCACCCGTAAACTCGCTGCCTAGGTGTAATCCTTGACTCACAACTATCCTTTCTTCCCCACATCGACTCTATATCTAAATCATGTTACATACATCTAAAGAACATTTCCAGAATAGGCATATATCTCACACAAGACACTTCAAAAACCTTAATTCATGCACTCACCATCTCCCGCATCGACTATTACAATTCCCTCTGTACTGGTCTTCCCAAAATCAGACTTGAATCTATTTTGCACGCAGCGGCTAGACTTGAAAAACCGTTCTTCCTCTGCTGAGCCACTCTCTCAGTCTCTACATTGATTTCCTGTTTTTCAACGAATCCAATATAAAATTCTTCTACTAACATACAAGGCCGTCAACAAAATTGCACCAACATACATCTCCTCCCTTGTCTCAAAATATTTCTCAACTCACCACCTCCATTCTGCACAAGATCTGCGTCTCTCTTCTACTCTCATCACATTCTCCTATTCGGTTACAGCACTTTTTTCGGGCTGCACTTACTTTGTGGAATTCCCTCCCTCGCACAATAAGACTTTCTTCTAGTCTTCAAACCTTCCAGCGTTCTCTGAAAACCCACCTCTTCAGACAAGCTTATGATATTCCTCAGCCACCCTCTTAATCTCCCTAGGTTACCCTATTACCACCCTCTACACAGCTAACACAAGACAACAACCCTCTGACCAACATTGCTGTGTGACTGATCACACAGCCCACTCAATACTTTTTACCTTTGCATTCTAGCTGGACCAATGTGCAATATGATGTAGCATGTGTCCTTGTGTTTCAAACTCCCATTGTCCCACAGATTGTAATCTTGCGAGCAGGGCCCTCTTACCTCTCTGTCTGTATGGATTACCCAGTATTGTTTTATTAATGTTTGTTCCCAATTGTGAAGGGCTACAGAATTTGCTGGCGCTATTTAAATAAATGATGATATTGATGATGAGGCTGGTGGTGCAGACTGAGCATGCTGTGCAACTTGAGTGACGTTCGATACAGTTATCAATGTACTAAACATCACTTTTGATGTCTGGTGCCTCAATTGGTGCTGTGTCTGCAATTATGCCACTTGATCCTTGGGCTTGTAATGTTCCTTTAAAAATATAAACAAAAACATTTTTTTATCATCATTAACAGGAGAAATGCATTTACCAGAATTTGCTTCAACCTGAAAATTAAAAAAACAGTGGTTACATAATATACAATGAAAAAATGGGTGCATTTACCTTTGCAAGGAGTCATCATCCTCCGTCCTGACGACTGATACTGGTAGCTGTGTTTGAGAGCTGTGAGCTAGAAAATTGGACATGTCTCAAAGTATTAGGTTTGGATGGTTTAAAAAGAAAAAGGAAAAAAAAAGAAAACCCCGAAATGTCATTAGTACATTAGATAACCAATTTCAGACAAAGGCTTTCAATGTGCAGAAAATTTTAACATTTACATGATGCTGGAATATTGATTGACCATAAACCAATAAAATAATTTAATTTATATATTACTCACCAGCCTGAGGTTGGGACAGAGGCCTGTCCATGTCCTGAACATATAGAACATTTCCATTCTATGGAACTAAGCTGTTTAAATGTCTCTTCATAGGAGGTATATGTCATTACCAGGGCCGAACCATCAGCAGTCCCTGCAGCTACACACCTCTTCCTCCTGCTCCTCCTCACCTCCTGGCTTATCTCTCTCCTCCTCCGCACTAGTCTCTTCACCTCTCCTTACTCTCACCATGATGACAGACAAAGAACCCACAGGGGAAAGACTCTCACAAACCAAGCACTGGGGAAATACAGAAAACAGCAAAAAAAAAACAACACTCACCAAAAAACAAATATTGCTAAACACACAGCGAACAAGACAAACAAATGCAGCTAAATCACATAAGACACACAAAAACCAAAATAAAAAATCACTTTCCACACTCCTTAACACAAATTCAACTCTCTCCTGCACTGTTACCTGCTCTTTTCTATGCTCCTGAAACCCCTACCAACTCAGGAAGGAAGTATCTTTATTTTTATCCTGTTGGTGAGATCAAAATCACTCAAGTTTTGCATGTAAATTTTCCAATCAATCAGAAATGAGTATTGGTTTGAAAATGGTGATTTTACAGCTAAACACGGGCGATTTAAAATTTCCGCAATTCGCTCAAGATTGACATCAATTTCTTAATTGAGAATTCAAATTGCTAGTTAATACATATGGCGACGTGGTGGCTCAAATCGACGGTAATCAGTCGCGATTTGCTGTGATTTTAAATCGCTGAAAAAAAATCACAGTTTGATACATTTACCCTCAAGAGGGACTGGGAAAGGGACAGACACCCATCATGTGGAGACAGATACACACAGTTTTGGGAAACAGAGAGAAAACACACAAAAAAGGAGACAGAGTTGCACAAGCACACAAGGAGGGGGGAAATCTAGAGGCACAAATGGGAAGGGGGTAGCAGCACATCTGGCCAGGAGGCAGAGTCGGTGAGCAGCAGGAAAGGGACAGACAGATGAGGCTAAGGCTGATCTGTATGGTGCTTATAATGTGGTGTTTGGTGTCTGGAGAGGGGACATATGTTGTGGTTTACCACCAGTAGACCGTGGCCGGTCAGTCACAGTGAGCCCAGCTACCCTTTTTTTTTAATTGCAAAACATTTTTTTTTTAGCTAGCAGCTCTTGGTTGGGGAGCCCAGGGCACGTGCCTCTTGTGCTCTCTCCCCCCATAATTCTCCCTCTGAGTTAGGGCACTGACTAATATATGAAGTTATAATACTTACTTTTTGCCATCTCACCTTAACAATATAACAATGTACAATCATTTAACAGCATATTATAATAAAAGGTTTTGTAAAAAGAATTATTTATTTGACTTTAATATATCTTTGATAACATTATAAATCATAACATTCAGTATAAATTACTAAATGTTGAACGTTTTAAAAAGCTATCTCAGATTTTTATGTATATCTCATACAAATAGCCCAAAGTTGGTGTAAATTATTTAATATCTGCTGCAAACAGTGGTAACATTGTGTGTTATTTTCAAGGTCTCTTGTGCTTGCTTTGGGCTTCCTTCAGGTCAATGCATAAGGGAAAATATATTGTTTTATTAGAAATTGGAGGATTTCATTCTACAATGTGCCAATATGTAGATACAGTTTGTTACATTGTTGATCCCTTGCTTAAATTCATTGTTGCATAAAGATGACATGACTCATGAGCTAGTTATGTATTTATCTCTCTTTATTGTCTATTCACTGCCTTTGTTTGTCTTCCCAATATATATGTTTCCTAGATGTATCTGCTATGTCAAGAAGCAATATATAGTATAGATATAAATGATACCAGTGGCAGATTACTAATCAGAACCCCTAGGTACTCGCTTAAGTACTGATGAGTATGAAATGCAGGCCCTTTCAGAGGTTCATAGAGGCCTGGGAAAACCCAAATTAAGAGGCCCCCACCCACTCTTTCTTAAAAAAACCAAAACATTAAAATGCGTTTAAAATGTATCTTAAATTGATTTTTAATGCTTAACTTTATTAAAATGTACAAATAAAATACTGTATACATATACTGATGTACTGGATTATTTGAGATTTCAAATTAGAAGTGCTTTTCTATTTTTTTTTCTGCAAATACAGCAATCAATTTGGAAAAATCCAACTTTTGTGCCATGTCACAGTTAATATTGAGCATGGCCAGTCCATTCAATCGCTCTTGCTCCATAGTTGAGCAATGATAGTTTTTTACGTTCCTCAGCACACTGAATGTTTATTCACCAGAAGCAACATATCCTGGCAAGCCGAGGAAAATGCACAATTACAGAGTCTACAATCACATAGAAAACGTTGACCCTATAGTGCTTTTCGGCATCATATTGAGTAGGAAGGTGGTAACTGGCGGACAACTCGTTTGGAATCTCAATGTTTTTTGCTAAAATTTTACACTCTGTGGCAACCTCACCCCATTTATCGCGCATCTGTTCAATGTCTTTGATAAGACATTTGATGTTGTCCAGCACAACATTCAATGTAGCATTGCGTGCTTCAATAAGGAGGGTAGTTTGGCTGATCGTTGTAAGTAGTTTTCACCACAAAGATGACATTAGAAAATTTAAAACTTCAACAAGCACTTCTTAATGGACTGAATTTCTGATCGAGTTTGTGCAACCGAGATTGCGAATTTCAATATTTGATAAGGACTTTCCCAAAGAATGCAAATGATGTTCAACTGGTTTAGCAGAATCAACGTGTGCAGACCATCTATGTGTCAATATATTATGACGTAGCGGGTGATGCTCTTTCAGACTTTCCCACCTTTGTGAAAAGGGACTGAAAATATTGCACATTTGTTGCACAGTTCCAAAGTAAGTAATTGCCTCCTTACAGCATTCAGTGCAGTCAACACCCACAAGTTTAGTGTGTGGTTTCCATAGCTGTAGAAAATGCTGTATGTGTGGCTCAAGTAGAATTGCTTATACTCCATTTTATTTCCCAGCCATGTTAGGTCTGCCCCCTTGTTCAGACGTCACTCTCCCTCCCTCCCTCTCCTCTCCTCCTCTGCAGTTCTGACAGCCCAGTGGGAGACAGAAGGAGACTGCAGAGAATGACCTTGGAGCACCACTTATAAAAACATTGCAACGTGCCCCCGGCAATTGGACATTATGCCCCCAGGGCGCTATGGCACCGGCCGCACCACCCAAGTTACAGCCCTGTTATCTAATTCATGCAATTTACCTTTAAAAGCGTTCAGTTGTTCACGGAAAAAAGTGATACTGTAAAATGTATTAATAAAAACAAAACCGGTTGAATCTATAGAAGCATGAGCATTGTAATAATAAAAAAAATAGGAAATTAATTCTTAGAGTAAACATTGAACATTAAACGGTCCAGTGCAGTTTCCTAATTATAAACAAACTGTGAATTGTGAAGTTGCGAGTCACTCATCCTGGCAAATCTCAAGGACAACTGATGTTCTCATGTGTCTGTGTGGATAGATGCATCATGTACAGAGAGCAATAAGCGCATGCGCCACTGCGCTTTATGCCAATTTAACCAATTAACATGTTTAGGCGCTAGGTTTGAACTTTTATTACTTGGAAATTGGCATTTAAAGTGAACATCTAGAGCAGTAGCAACATTTCAGGGTAATCTCCTTGAAATCTTGGTAAAGTGTGTCACCCTGAAATACCTATTCTTTTCTATATGCTCACTTTAAATACATATATTCAATGCATCCTATTTAGAGTGCCGTTACTATCCTCTCAATAATTATGCAATGATCTCCAGGAATTGTACTGACCAGTGGGTTACAGTACCACTTTCAATGTCACACCTTATAAGGGACTCTAAACGGCAAAATCTGTAAAACAATTATGGAATACCAATATGTCATAGTCCTATTATAATCATATGTGGGCTCTGCTGCGATAGTGGTGTGGAGGGTACTGTTGGTATAACTGTGTAGGAGCAGGTACAGCTCAGTTAATCCTGTGGGTACTGATGACATAATCTTGTACAACACACTGCTGGTAGAATGTGTTGGGAGAGCACTAAGGAAATGGGAGTAGACAGGACCACATCTGCTACCATGGCGATGGACCTGTCTGACTTTAATCTAAGGCTGAGTACACACTATAGACAATTTCTCCTGATGCCATATCATTAACGATTTTTACCAGTGACTAAATAAAAAACAAGAACACACTATACATGTTTTACAAGATTTACTTTCAGATCTGTGCTCTTCATCTGTCATAAACATCAGCTGAAAAGTCTGTGACCCTGCACACTCCATAAAGATCTATGGACACTGTGCATACACATCGCAAAATTGTAACAACATCATTCCATCATTGAACTAGAATTTTAGTTCAGTTTAAAAATCAAATGAAACGATATAATGTGTTTTGGAACAACAATCGTTCATCATTGCAGTGTACACACTAATTCAATATCGGGTCGAATGGTCGTTTATCGTGTGATTGGCACAATAATTGGCTGAAAAGTCTGTAATGTGTACCCAGCTTAATTCTAGTAGACTACACTGTTACAGAATACACCCCAACAGGAAGTGTTGATTGTAACTGATGATCACTCTTAACAAATTTGTTCATGGTGAAATTTGCACGTGGATAAGTATTTTCTGTGAAAATATCAGCAACTTATTTAAAGTGCATTTTTTCCTGAATGCTCTTATGTAATCATTGACCTTTATTTGCTTATGAGGTCAAGACACAAAACATAGAACTGAAGATTTGTTTTCTTTGTGATAAGAGCAAACAAAAGCAAATATACACTGTGAGCCTGATTCATTAAGTAATGTAAGGCATAAAATGAGTAAGTTTTCTCCTGGACAAAACCATGTTCCAATGCAGGGCTGCAAGTGAAAAACAGCGTTAATAGTGAGCACTATTACCATAGTATCCGTAATAGTGCGGAGGCCACATTTTTCTCCCGAATAATACGGCCAATTGAA
The DNA here is from genome assembly GCF_038048845.1 of Mixophyes fleayi. Lineage (NCBI taxonomy): Eukaryota > Metazoa > Chordata > Amphibia > Anura > Limnodynastidae > Mixophyes > Mixophyes fleayi. The sequence continues at coordinate 197,311,018 of NC_134405.1, forward strand.
TCGGGCACATGGAGTAAATCAGAGCTCATACCTGGCGAACTAGAGTAATAGTAAGATAAAGAGACATCTCTAGAGCAGTGTTTCTCAAATCCAGTCCTCATAGCTCACTAACAATACATGTATTATTATATTCTATCTTGAGTACAGTTGTATTAATTAATGAATGACTCATTTTTTACAGATCCTCAGATGGTACTGATTATTTCATTTATGATTTTGTAAGGAGACCTGTAAACTATGCACTGGATTTTAGAAGCACTGATCTAGAATGAAATTCAATTGGTGATGAAGGCACAGAGGAAGAGATGAAGAGTGGCAGAAATAAAAAAACAGCATTAAAACAATTTTGCTTTTTTGACGTTTCAACATTACTTTGTTTTCCACAATAATGCTGTACATGTACTATACTTGTTAAATGCATGGATCAAATACAATTTAGAAAAAGTTAAGCAAGCTATTAAATATACCTTCATTGTAGCTTAACTGTTTTCAGGATCCAGACCACTAAATGATATTTCTACATACCATTCAAAACTAACCCATGTCACATGCATACAACTTTTATTTGCGGAATCACAATGTAAAGAGTAAATACATTACTTTAAAAAACAGCTTGCTATCACCTAAAGACCACCTCTCCATTCATTTTAAATATTTTGATTTGTCTCCTAAAATAATTTCACTTTTATTTGTGTATTAAATTAGTCACAAGAGAGAGGGGATTTATTCCTTGTGGGTCTTTTTTGTGCTTTTAATATTTTATTGTATGTGTATTTGTGCCCATATAAATGTATATGTATCAAATGTGCATGAATGGTAACAAACAGTGCCATTGAAAACTATAGGATGATCATGAATATCATGATCATGATCATCTATTGATCACCTATAAAAAAACACTCCCTCCTCAGGGGCAAATATTTTTTTCAGCAACATGCTAACCCACAAACACCTCCCAAAATATACCCTATCCACCTCTTTAACACATTTAAATATCTTGTTCTACAAAAATATTGTTTTTGCATGTGCATGCAATTTTGATGTATGCGACTGTCCTCAGCCCATAGCTAGCAAATCTTATGCCTGTCAATGCATTCCCAGTACTAAATTTGTACATCTTGAGGCTTCTAGACATGTACCCTCTATAAAAAATGGATGCCTTTGTGGGAAAATAGGCACATTACATCACAAAATGAGCAAAGCACGTGGAAGGCACATTTTTATGCAAATTCATTAATTACCTTTATAAGTGTCTACTGAATAGAGCTTAGCTGCAGACAATAAGCAGAGCATAGCTATGGCCATTGCTACACACTCACACTGGAAATGGGAAACTCTGTGCCAAGTTTGTTTTCTGTGGCTGGACTGTATCTTCCCAAAATAATTATGTGACTCCAGTCTGGGTTTTAATCCACAGGTTGCACATCTTGGGCCTAATGGCACTATGTTCTAAATTACCTAAAGATATCATGAATGACATAAAATAATATAAGCAAAGACAAAACACCAAAGATGGTTGGGTGAGAGTTAGCACTGCAAGTCCTAACACATACATACTATACAGTACGTGCAGTTCCTGCAACTACACCCAGTGATTCATTTAAGGTTATAGACTGTGTGATCATTTTTCTTTTTGAGTTAAAACATTTGACTCTATTCTCCCTTACACTCAACTAAAAAAAAGTGCCATGTGAGATTTGTGTAATCCCTCTTCTGGTTGCATCATGCAAGTTCATATTGGCAATTTCACTTTTGGCACTGTTCCAAGAATAGAAGTCATCACTGACATATTTACTGATAAGACTCAAGGCCATGGAAGAACTCCATGATAAACCACCTATTTCCTGTTAATTATAGAGAGTTCTGAAATGTCTAAAATTAATTTGCAGTAGTTTGCAACCACCAGAGAGGAAAACATGTACAGTTTATAGAGCACTATGTAAAAACATTTTTCACCCAAAGCTGACAGGCTTTCTTTACGACTACTGTAATTATTTGTCCTCCTATTACTGTATAGAAAGTCTTAAAAACATTTTTTAAGACTTTCTAGTCGAGTTGTCTCTAGTTATAGTAACAAGACCCTATGCTTACAGTGATGCGGGCGATTGGTATTGGTATATAACCTATATATATAGTATACTATCCCTCAAGGCCTTATGTGATGAGAAAGGTGTCTGTAAGACTGTTACATAACATTACTTCTCCCCCTGCAACTTTCAGGACTACCCTCTGCTAGTTTTATGATTATCTTATCTAGATTCAACTAAATGTATAATTCATAGTTGCCCATTATGTCCTTTTCTGTTAGTGCCCTATAATGTTTATAAGTTAAGTCTTTTAATTTTTACAACTACATAACAGCATATAGTGAAATTCAATCTACTTGTAAGAAATGCTCCGTTCAGACACAAAGCCTTAATCAGTTCAGGAATTCTGACTTGCTGTGTCATGCTTAACAGACAGCAAGACACAGTACTAATTCTCAAGCTCTCAATGACTTTGCAGTTTTCTTTAACTGAATATTTCCTCTCTACTCAAGCATAGGCAAACTGATTTTAAAAAAATAAAAATAATAATAATTAGAGCATACATGGATCCCCTATTTTGCCCTCTTACTGAGTGAGCAGCGATGAATTTAACCCCAGCAGAGTACACTGATAAGCAGGAGAATCAGTTAGGAATGAACGGTTGCTATAGAAACCCAGAGAAGTGAAAATTCTATCCAACCAGAAGATGTCTCCGTATGCTTTCAGCTGTAGCAGCTAGACAGCAATAGGTATTAATAATAATAAAAACAATACATTAATAAAATAAATAACACTCTTGGTATGCTTGTGGACCAGCTGGCCTGAATTGGTGTGGTGTGATCCAAGTAGGAGTGCTGAAGTTACCGGTAAAAGCACTTCCAAGTGGCGATACTATTATTTCTGCCAACCACCTCCCCAGTGGCAATGTTGCAGAACACCCCTGCTAATTACCACTCCCAAGTGGCAACGCTGCAGAACATCCCGGCTAATCGCCACTATCGAGTGGCAAGTCTACTTTCTACCCGATTCTACGCTCCTTCTGTTGTGGTTCGCTGGGAACTACCCTAGGGGACCGTGACCTGCAAGTGGAAGCCGCGAAGCCCATATTCCCTTGCGGGAATCACTGGTGAACACCTTTCGCTTGTTAGACTCCGCGCCCCTAGCTGAAGTCACGCCAATCTCGGCTGAACTACCAGGATCCAGTTTAACCTTCTCTGGTACCGTGACAATCATATACCCCTTTTATGATGCTAGAAGCGCTGCCAGCTCTAATGTAGGTCACACAATATTAGGCTAGGAGTCACTCTGCCATCACCTCCAGCAGGATTGCTTGAGTCCATCAGTACTTGGATTGGTGTTATTAACTTGCCCAGGTCTCAGACCACTTCAGATTGTCTGGAAAACTCCCACCAAGGTCATGAGGGATATTTGCAGGAGTGGATTGGCCATAGAGCCTACATTTCCTGGTAGACAGGTGGCCACAGGAGGCCTGCCGACTGTCTTTTGGGTATTTTTTAAAAAAATATATATATTAATGCCTAACCTGATTAGGGGGCAAAAGTGGGTGCTCCAGCTGTGGTGATACTTTAGTGTTTCTTGTATTAATTCCATTGCCTGATTTCTACCTTGCACTGGTCCCATTCTCAGATCACTTTGTTGAACATATGACCAGCCCCCATTACACTGACATTATTATTAATCATTGTACAAATAATATTAGGGCGCTAGATAGGACCTGTAAGATAATTACAGCTGCCCCTGAACGCTAGGATGCAAACCTAGACCAAAAGACAAATAGACATAAAACAGATATAGAGGCGCTAGTAATTCCTTGATTAAAAAATTATTGACATTTATTGTTATAAACATACACCAGGAACATATATTCCCTAAATAGGGATTTTAACAAAAGGCTCCTATACCTTGGGTGGAGCAGGTAAAAAATCACAGCACTCTCAGCTATGAGCACTCGGACAGTTATTAGAAATGACAGCCAATATTAATAAAAGTCAATAAACTCCATAGATGAATTGAATGATAGTGGGGATGACACAATTTGTTAGGAACTCATATAGTGTAGAGTATCATGTTAGACTCTTGCTGAAATATATGTCCAGATGGTATAGCAAACACCATATATGAGTTCTCACATTGCCGTTTATGCAATGGTATAATTTATCAAACCGGCATCATCTCCACATGAGAGACCACCAGGGAGAGAAACACAATATCAATGGTTTGAAAAGAATAAAGGGGGCAGTGCACCCTTGATCTTAATACCAGCTGGATCTCTTCTGGTGAAATATGATAAAATTAGATCACCATCTTCAGTATAAGAAGAGCGCTTAGTATAGTCAATGTAGCAAACTGCAGTTTGGAAATGTTCTTTTGAAAAAAAGAAACTCACTTTTCGTAGCGTGGTTTTGATCTCTCACCCTCTAGAGTGTCCTCAGACGGTTATTGCGGCTCACTGAAGCTTAGCGTAATATAACCTCAAAGTTTCATCTTCCAGAGCGTCCTCAGACGATTGTTGGAAATAGATGCAAAAAACTTTGAATGGAAAAGCCGTTGTTTCGTCCGTCAGTCCGCATGAGATACAAACAAACCAGATATCCGCTAGTGAGATCCCCGGGGTCTCTAGATTTTCAAGAAAACCTTTCAAAGTTATAAATGTAAAAGCTTGACGCGTTTCTCGACAGATGTCGTTTCATCCTTTGCACTTACCATATCACCAGCAAACCCCTTCACGTATGCCATTGTTAGACCCCACTGTACTGATCCCGTTGCCAACCCTCCCTGCCCTGTTATTATTTCAAACCACCCCCTCATACACAATTGTTATACAAGAAGTGTTTTGTTGCTGATGCTAGAAGCATTTCACCTCTGTGGTGATCGCACCTGGACAGGCATTTATTATAAGGATTATTTTTAATGCAGTTTTTGAAACACACAGTACACATTTTTATATATTAAAGAGAGATTTGACTGGTAGTTTACAGCTCATGATGTCAAGAAAAGATGCAACAGTGAGTGAGGTGCTCATATGCTGCTCCGGCAGACTGATCAAATACGATTGTGCCAACATGTTTTATATTAGTTAAACTTAGTAAACAAAGTCAGATATGTTTCTATGAAGGGAATTTTGGAAGGATGTGTTAGTAGGCAACTAAATAAGTTGGAGTGCAGAGGCATAAATCAGTCGCAGATAATGTAAAAGGATTCATGTAATTTTATACCACAGGACTGGCAGCTTTTGCCGTGCATTGATTTAGTGAAGTCATCAGATCTAGGGTTTCCTAAATGTTACTACAACCAAGTTGTAATTGTTACGTCCGTATGTATTGATTGCAATAAAGATTCTCCGATGCGTTCAATGTGGTTCCAAAGTACAAAAGTTTTATTCACAATAATATTATAAGACAAAAGTTTGGTATGCATACGCATGTGCTTGTTAGCACTAACACAAACTTCTATCAGAACACTCTAGTTTCCAAAGCCAGAGGTGAGCAATTTATACACTGTACAGTTGTAAAAAGCATTAACATCACAAAGATACACAGTTACAGTATTCTTCATTTAGAGGTCGAAGGGTCTTGACCTCCCAAGAACTTGATGTGGCATTGGTGGATCCCTCTGGTCTTTGTTCATTGAGATTGCCAGGTGTTTTTCTTAAGATTCCCACCTATAAACATATATAAGCTGGTTTTTGTGATTAGGTGTATGAAAAAGTGATATTATTTATAACTTGCGAACGCTACATAAATAACACCGGAAATGTTTTCATGAGATTGCGAACAGAGTGAGACCAAACTTGATGTAATTTTTTTTTTTACCACATTGTATTTTATACTTACTGAAATAAATAGATTAAACTTATTTGCATGTTGTTCTTTGCTATTAATTATTCAATTGCCTACTAATAGCATTGCAACTAATATTAGTGTACAGAAAATATTGATTACCACTTCCATCCAATTATTAAACTTCAACATAGTAGTTCTAAATTCCACTTCATGCTACTCTTGTGTTGGCCCCATCTACAGTTGTTTTGGTCCCGCCCACATGCAGGGCGGATTAACCCTAGGGCTAACTGGGCTACAGGCCAGGGGCCTCGGGCATCCAGGGGGCCCTTGAAAGTGCTCAGCAGCAGTATTGATCGGTCGGGGCGGGGGCGCCCCCGGCGCAATCAATGCTGCTGAGCACTTTTACTGCAGTGCTTCCCCGGCGCGCTGTAGTCTCCTTACTGAGGAGATCTTGTGAGTCTCACTCTCACGAGACCGTACAGCGCGTCGGGGAAGGACTGCAACGCCAGGAGAAGAAGGTAAGTGCCTTGGGGGCGGCTCGGATCACAGGGGGGGGCCTCAAGGGGGAATGGAGGCCCCCTTAGCCCAGGGGCCTCCATTCCCTTAATCCGGCCCTGCCCACATGACTAAACTTCAGTCATTTTTTCTAGGGCCACTTTAAGTTCCCAATCTGCCTGGATGTTTGGTGTTACCCTGGTCTCACTCCACACTATGGCACAGGAGCATAGGTGGATCCTGGGACTCTGCAGCTCATTCAATTATAATAAGCTGCATTGTCCCTGTGATAGTCACTATTGCTGGCCATCACAGCTTTGTAGAAGTGAAGTATTAGAGGAAAGTAGTGGTATAACCTGTAAACTGTAACATATAATAAATAAATATAAAATAATAAACAATGTTAGATCCTATGGCTGCTCTTTCTTTTAGCTCCAATAACAGGATTACATTGAGGTGGAAAAAGTTAGTCAAGAACCAGAAGAAACATTTGACACTGCAACTGTATATCTATATGATTTATATATTTGCAAAAATATTTAAATGGACTGATTTATGTGATTTATTTAATACATGTTACAAATTTGTTGAAAGTGTACATATAGATACTTGAAGAAGACTGTGATACAATTGTGGCCTGTGTACTGATCTTAATATACCAATGTATATATATAGCATATTTTATATATAGTCTTAGCATTATTATTAATTAAGTAATATCTACTGATTAATAAGTTAGAATATCCTCTATGGCACAGGCAGGCCTTCCTGGGCTATCTTACAGCCTATCACCTGCCTCCAATACAGTGGACATAGGCACATATTTTCACACCAGGCAAATACTTGAATAAAGAATGTTAAACTTTATTTAGCACAAATTACCGCACTTTTATGAAAAGGTTAAATCAATCATACTATAACAGTTGTAACACAACACAAATACATAAATACAATGCAATATGATACCAGGCTTCTTTCTCATAGCTGCCAGCTTTGCACAGGTCCTGTTTTAATATCAACTTGTTTTTTACTGGTATTCAGATGCATAAGACCTGTGGAGAACAAGGATAATGGAAAAAGTTTTTCTGGTCCTCGCAGTACTTTGTTGGAGCCTGACATTCAGCTTCACAATCTTCATCTTGACCACACCGAGCTTGTATCTCCAGAAAAGGTAGGAAGGGTCCAGCTCGTGAGAGGGATTACATTCTTATTGGAGAGGGCACAGTTGAAACAAATGAATCTAGTGTAGGCCAGAGTGTAGATTGGGACAGCTGTGAGGGTGTTTTAGTGTGGGTAGTAAAGGTGGGAGTAGGGTAAGCTCTAATAAAGAGATGGATTTTCATAGAGTATATAAAGATTTGAAGTCTGTGAGAGAATCTGAATGGGCATGGTAGGGAATTCCATAAGTGAGTAGCAGTATATCAGAGCTCTTGTAGGTGGTAGTGATTACCAGAGACCAGGGGAGACACAGGTCAGTGGTAGATCGAAGAAGTTTAAAGGGAAGTAAGTTGAGATGAGATTTGAAATGTATGAAGGGGTGGAGATACTATGGGTTTCTTCGGAGACCGTAAGTAATTTAAATTAAATTCTGGAGGACACGAGAAGCCAGTGTAGGGATTTACAAAGTGGTCTGGCAAATGTAAAGCAGTAAGAGAGGAAGATCAGTCTTGCTGCAGCATTAAAGATGGATTGAAGAGAGGATATATGGGTGAGGGAATTGCCAGATGGAGGAGATTGTGGTAGTCAAGGCGGGAGATGATGAGAGAGTGGATAAGAGTTTTGGTAGCATTGTGAGTAGGAAAAAGGTGCATTCTGCCAATAATTCTAAGGTGGAGGAGAGGACTGGTTGAGAGACTGTATGTGAGGGATAAAGCAGAGTGCTGAGTCAAGCTTGACACCAAGGCAGTGTTTTTGGGTGTCTGAGGAAATAGTTGTTTTATTGATGAGGGATTTGATGAGGGATTTAGATGTGGGTGTTATAAGCATAGAAGTGGTGCTGGAGACCGAATGAGCAAAGTTCCAGAAGAGAAGGGTTGTACAGTGAGACAAACAGAGAGCCAAGAACAGAGGGACAACAATAGATATAAAGAGAGGAAAGTGGATGGGAAGATGTGCCAGAGGAGGGCACACTAAAGAAGTGGCTCGAGAGGTACGTAGTGAAACACTAAAGAACTGTGCCATGAAGGTCAGGGGAGTGAAGGGTTTGCAGAAAAGGAAGGTGATCAAAAGTATCAAATGCAGCAAATTAAAAGATAAATAAAATGTAGTTGTTATGAGATGGGAGTATAAGGAGGGGGAGTGAGAACATTAAGAGACCTGAAGATTAGATCTGTGTAGCCTGAAAGAATACAAACAGATAGAACAGCAGCAATGAAAGTGGAGATCTGTGGGTCCAGCAGCTGAACATAATTGGTAACAGCAATGACAATTGAGCTTGGTGGGTCCAGCTGATGAATAGAGATTATAGTCCAGTAAATCTTAAAACAGCCATGTTGTAGGTGTGTTGTCAATCCTCTGCACTACCTGAAGTATTCAGAACTCTTTTATGATTTATGTTTGTGAGAATCAGGAAAAGTGGAAGGTAGGGCATAGAGCTGAGCTAGAGTGCAGCTAACTCTAACTGCCGTCTGCAGGCCACCCCACAATCAATTTACAGATAACATGTTTCCACAATAGATATCAAACAAAGCAGCCTAATCACTGAATATATAATTAACTATGACAATCTCTCTGGTTTAACCCCTTCACTGGCTAATAAACTCTAGCCGGTGCCCTACACACCCATGAAGCATGTTGCAAGTTTTTGTAGGCTCAGTCTTTTCCCAGGGTGGCTACAGCTCATTAAATGTATAGTTTTGATATATATATGAACACACAGCTAAAACATATTACACTGAACATTTTAATGTAGACCAAACAGGATTGGGGTGTATGAAGGAGAGCAGTTGCCAGCGGGCTTAACATTTATTTGAACATGCTGATATATGCTTCTCAGTGATCCTAGGGATCTGGGGAACATAAAGGGATAAAAAGTATCTTGGCAATAATCTATTATCTGTACGAAATGAAAAATGTTAACCCTTTGTTTTGAAACAATTTATTGTGTTATTAAGATGCACATTGTATCTAATCAGATTATATCTCTTACTTCAGGTGGGTAAGTGGAGCATGGGAAGGATAGCAGCCACATATCTGGTGAGTGATGTAATTTTGTCAGTATGGAGTGGCCATGGATTATTAATAGAAATATGCAGCAAACAAGCTGTACAGAGGATGAGATGCACTCTGTCACTCCTGTAAGGAAGTTGAAGGACATTCCCTGGTTCTTATCCCAATGCTGAATGTTACTGTTGGCCCAGCTTCAGTGACATAGATATTGTGTATGTTTAGTGAGGAAGTTGACTATGTTTGTGCCTGTGAAATTACTCTCCTTTGACTCTCATAATGCAGCAATCTGTGAAGAAATAGGGACTTCAATTTTCCTTGTGTGTTTCTAAGTCATTAATGATTTTTGTTCCATGTCCATGTCTTGTATGTATACACAGTTACATACTACCTATACTTTTGTACTAATATAAACTTTACAGAGTTAATACCACCATACATTATAATACAGAAATGGAAACATACTGGAAACATTTGAAATCCTAGTCTGTTTTTCTATTTGATTTTTTTTTTTTTAAGGAGATTATATTGAATTATATAATCAGGAATTTTCATATAAGAAGTTCCCTAAATGAATGAAAGCACTTGGCATTTATTATAGGTGATATAGTTAAGAACAAAACAAATGGGGAACCAATTTGAAGACACTTACATTGAACCTTTTGTAAATAGTGTTTTTCTTTTCATTTTAACATATATAAGGGAGATTCAATTTGGCATGAGGTGTCTCCGGAATTTCCTCGGAGACACCTTGTGCCGATGTTATGGCTGACATCTCTGCTCTTTTTACCTCGCACATAGAGGGCGAAGAAAAATGAACGGAGATTCCTACTGTAATTGCTGGAAATGTGCACAGCTGGACAACGCGGTGATGTCCGCACTCCACTTTGCTGCCAATTGAATCTCCCCCATAGTGTAGAAATATAGTGGTCTATTTTTTTTTGTTTTTGGGAGAAGTCCACAGAAAAGGTGTTCATCAATCTGTCTCCATCTCCCATGTCTGCCCACTGATCGGCCCCTCTATTGTGGTTAGCTTGTGTTGCTGCTTACTTATTCACCTATATCACCACTTTATGTACCACATAGTATGGTTATTGCAACTGGAGCAGATGAGGACGCTACTTTGGATTTAGTGATTTATAACAGCTAACCAGGGGTGTGAAGTCTAATTGATAAACCATTAACCACCAGTAGCCCACTTAAAGGAGCTTGGAATTTGCCGCTAAATATCACAGGACAAAGCAAACAGGCCAGCCCCACAAAGCAGCAGCTGACTTGAAGGAATAATAGCCAAGGTCTGGGATAGGAAAAAGCTATTAACATATAGCAAAGACTCAAAAATGATATAGTCAATGTCATGTCAGAACAACTAGAGTTATTGCAATCAGGGCAAAGTTGAATCAGAACAATCCAATCAGTATACAAAATCATGGCTTTACTTAGCACAATTATACCTATTGCTCAGGTAAGGAGCAGAACAAAATGTAATAATTAGCACTGATGATGTTAAGGAGACGTCTTCCTTCATCAGGATTGGTTGAAGTTGGTTCACAGAACAGTCGTCATGGATCCTCGTCGGGAAGCAGCCACCCGGACTGAAAATGTCGGAGTAAGTGTCATCGATATGCTGACTACCACCGAAGGATACAAGTGAGTGCATGTGTGCATGACCAGAGTGTGTGCTGTGAGGACCACCTATACAGAGCAAAGAGAAATGCGTGCAGTTAGAAAACAGTAAAGGATAGTAGGATAGTATTTCAGGAACAAGTGCACCCTTATGGAGTCTCATGAAGGGAACCTAATACTTAACAGACTGGTATATCACAAAACTTCACAAGTTTACTGCAAATTGAAAAACATTCCTATTCACGACTTGTAATCCAAATCTTCTTCACCTCTTGGCTAAGTCTGATGCAGAATGCAAAAAAAAATAATTAATTTTTGGTCTCCAAAGAGATGGGGGTTCTGGACTGTGTCCAGTGAAAAAATCCTAACAGGGAAGTTAAAATTCTAGTTCAGGTTTTTTTTAGTTGTTCATTTGATTATGTCTATGGTTTAACATATCCTGCATGTTAATGAGATGACGTCTGGAGAGGGATTGCATTTCTAAATATAAACACAGTATTTATTGCAGTAATTTGGATCTCCAAGCACTGTATTCTTTCCACCAGCATCAACATACCATGTGATAATTAATATGAATGGTAGTATAGTAGAATCTACAACTTGGAGGATGGGGTAATAAAGTAAAATTGGAGAACTTGACACTCACTCTAGATAAGTTTTCTAGCAAGACTATGAAATTTACGGTGAATCTTGCTACATGAAACACATTTCCTTATAGACAGAATAAAGTTGTAGCCTGGTGTTGCCAAAAAATAAAGATAACCATCTGACAAACGGAACTATTAACTAATCAGTATTTTAAAGGCACTGTGAAGATCTGTAGCTCTACTGAGTGTTATGAGAGCCACTGCTCGGTCACTGAATGAATAGCTCAAAAAGAAAATGATTAATTCACTCGATCTAAAGTTCACCTGGGTATTTGAACCAAAAGATGGCCATAAGTTTCCAGATCTTTTTTATTTTGTTAATATCTTATAGCACTAGAGCAAGCTGCCCTTTCTCATCCTTGAAAAATCAAACATGTACAAAACTGATAGTACAGCTTGCTTCACTATGTAATGGTCTGTTTGTTAAGATTTCTATTTAAATGAATAAAAATGCATTTTTAAAAGTAAAAGGTGAATTAAAATATATCTTATAGCAAGAAGTGTTTTGGATTCGAAAAATAATTTGAAGAAATGAGTGTATTGTTCAATTTATGTAGCTGAGGATACTTTACCTTCTACTTTATTATATCTGCCAATAATAACTATGTTAATTAATTAAAAAATTTGTGGGTTTATAATTCTGGTTGGACTTCTAGAGGACAAACGGTTGACTATAGGCTTGCTGTAAGCCCCCAACTCCCGCAAAGTCCTCTTCCTTAAAACGCTATGTGATGAGATACATAAAGTTCACAGGGACCACCTGGTTATGATGGGCGACTTCAACCTGACTCTAGTTCCCAAAATAGTCAGGTCCGCACCTCAGAGACCAGCAGGCTCTGACCCTACCCTCAGCCCCTCTATTGCCTTTCATAAGTTATTAGCGAAACACGATTTATATCATATCTGGCAGGTCCAATCCCCAGGTGCACAGAAATATACCTACTCAATGGTCCATAACACATACTCTAGGATAGATATGGTGCTGACAGACAAATCGACACTTCAGCACAATGGCACTCTGAACATACTCCCCCATCACATGGTCAGACCATGCTCCGATAGAGTGGTCCTTAATAGAGACCCCCGAGACCTTGGCGTATGCCGGCAAATCTTTTATCTCCTTGGAACGTAGGGTCGTCCTCTCGTAAGCATTATCACAATATACTCAGACCAACAACCCAGATGACACCTCTCTCTCCACACATTGGTGCACACTGAAAGCAGCCCTCCATGGTTTGACCATCCAAATAGGCTGCCTCCTAAAAAATAGTACCTCTCCCACCAACGGACCCTCGAGCCTAGCTTGGCTACTCTAGAACTACAAAACCAGACGTGCCCTTCTAAAACCCTTCAAAGAGAAATAAATGACATTAGGAAACAGCTCAACACCCTTTTATATCCCGCATGAAATCATTCTTCACCAAACTGTAACAGAAATTTTACTCCATGGGCAAAGAGCCATCTGGCACCTGACCTGTAAACTCAGAGGTAAACAAGCCAGAAATCAAGTAAAAGCCCTCCATGACTTTAAAGGTAGCAAGATCTACAACCCCGCTGCGATAGACAATCACTTCACTAAATATTATACCAAACTATATAACTTGCAGGACGACACAGATACTGTGTAACCAACAGAAGCCTCCATATCTGCGGTCCTCCACCATCTGAACCTCCCCTCATTAGATGCAAATAGCTTGGAACTACTTAACCTCTTTTGGTCCCAGTGAGAGGTCGAGGATGTTATCAGATGCCTGAAAGACAATGCCTCTGGTCCGAATGGCTTTATTAATGCTTTTTATACTACGTTTAGGTCAGAGTTGGCCACACTTCTTACTAATCTGTATAGCAATGTATTGACGGGTGGTAGCTTCCCAGTTGAATTGCTGGAAGCACAAATTATAACTATTCCTAAACCTGGCAAGGACCATTACGACTGTAAGAATTATAGACCCGTAGCGTTACTTAATACCAATTTGAAAATCTACACAAGGTTGATAGCTGATCGTCTGAACCCTCTTTTACCAGAGTTGATCCACCCGGACCAGGTAGGCTTCATATTGGGTCGTTAGGCGTCAGATAATACACTTTGTATCCTGGATGTTGTGAACCTCCTGTCTGGGACCCAAGAGGAGCTTGTTTTGCTTTCGCTAGACACAGAAAAAGCCTTTGATAGGCACCATTGGCTTTACAGGAAATAGGTCTTACTTAAATTTGGTATTCAAGAAAATATACTACATTCCATATTGGCTTTATACCAAGGACCTTCCGCGAAGATATTTAGTAATGGCTTCCTATCTTCCCCTTTCCATATCACCAACGGTACTAGGCAGGGGTGCTCCCTTTCCCCCCTGATGTTTGTTTTTGCCATAGAACCTCTGGCCCACACAATTTGACAGGCTCTCGACTTTCCAGGTATCACTCTCCACTCCAATAAAGACAATGTATTCTTATTTGTTACCAGCCTGGAGACCTCGTTGTCAGCCTTGAAACACATCTTGGACCGTTATAGTGTGGTCTCCTTCTATAAACTAAATGTCTCTAAATCTGAGGCCCTTCCTATCAATAAACCTCAACTCTCATGAGGACTCTACAAAAACAATTCACCTTTGTGTGGGTAAAGGAATCTCTGCCAAATGGGTAAACACATGCCACCTACCTTATCCACAATATTTTAAACTTATTTCCGATTTCCCTCCACATCACTACTTTGGCCAAGAATTGGATTAACCATGATATCTCCTGGCTGGGCCGCATAGCGGCTTTTAAAATGATGTTGTTATACAAATTTATGTATATTTTCCGCACCATACATAGTAACATAGTAACATAGTTGATGAGGTTGAAAAAAGACACCAGTCCATCAAGTTCAACCTATTTTGGATCTCCTGCGATCCTGCACTTATATTTGAAATTTAATCCAGAGTAGGCAACCGCCCATCTGTTTCAATTTTAAAAATCCCCCCAGACTCAATATTGCAATCCAATTTTTACCCTATATCCACTACTATCCTTTATTTTAAATTAACGGTCGTATCCCTGGATACACCTTTCCGCTAAAAATTTGTCTAACCCTTTCTTAAACATATCTATTGAATCTGCCATCACAACCTTCCCTGGCAATGAATTCCATATCTTGACTGCCCTTACTGTAAAGAACCCCTTCCTTTGCTGGTTGTGAAATTTCCTCTCCTCTAACCTTAGGGGATGACCACGAGTCCTGTGTATGGTCCTTGGGGTAAAAAGTTCCCATGAAAGCTCTCTGTATTGACCCCTAATGTATTTGTACATAGTAATCATATCTCCCCTTAGGCGCCTCTTTTCTAAAGTAAACATGCCTAAACTGGCTAACCTTTCCTCATAACTTAATGACTCCATACCCTTTATCAATTTTGTCGCCCTTCTCTGAACCCTTTCTAGTTCCAAATTATCTTTTTTATAGAGTGGTGCCCAGAACTGTACTGCATATTCAAGATGAGGTCTTACCAATGATTTATACAGTGGCAAAATTACACTGTCTTCCCTTGCATCTATGCCCCTTTTTATGCATGCCAATACTTTGTTTGCCCTTGCATATATTGTTCCCAAACGGATGATGGCCTGTTTCTATACATTGATGATGACCTATGTGTGGAGACAGAAACTCCCCTCCTCATCCATAAATGTATGGCCTCACCTAAGCTATGAGGTGGCCTAATACTCCCCAACCTAATGCAATGCCAAGAAGTTTGCAAATTGACCCACCATGCTAAAAATCCCCTACTCTCTTTCCTCTCCACCAGCTTCTGTCTTAGATAGACTGACAAAGGGCACCAATAAAGGCAGAATAACGTTCTGGTACCAATACCTCCACTCCTTGACCTCCTCCCCTAAAGCCCCAGCTCAACTATGCTGGGAGGCTGACAGGACTCAATATAGCTTTGAAATAGAAACAATAGACATGCCCTACTCCACATCTGCATCAGCACCCATCATGAGATGGTTTAGATGGCACAAATATGTCACAGCTTGCCCTTGCGCACAGCAAAGTGCCCCCAATTTCTCACCCTCTCCCTCTCCAGCGGTCCTTAATGAATCTCTCCAACCCGACGAACATGCTACACCTTCCTGGTACTCTTATTATACCAAAAGTATCCTTACATTGTCAATATAGAGGATAGTATGCCTCACTGTTAATTAATTTTCCTCTGTATGTATATTGTTGATATTAGAGTGTTGTTTTACTTGTTTGATTCCCCCCATGCACGCGCGTGGCGGTTCCCCCTGTGATTTCACATGTTTTTACCCTCCTTTTTTTTATTTCTTTACCCCATATATTCTTGAAAACTTTCAATAAAAAACATTTACATTATTTCATGACTCCTCTTTAGTGAGTATGTGCTATGAGTAAAGATTTTGACAATTCACAAATCTGTATTATGTATTAGTCTAAAAGGTGGGGCAGCAATGTGAACCAACGATGCTGTATCGTATGCCAATGTATTTATAAAGGAAGAATATGATGTACACTAAGCCTATCCCAGGATTACATAATGACATAAATAATAATTATTAGCGTTTAAAAAAATGGCACGCGTAGGTAAAAAAAAATAAGAGTTAGAAGTTAGAATTAAGGAGAATGAAATAAACAATAAAAATGATCCCATTAAAATAGGTCCTGTACCTAATATTCCAGGTCTTGCAAGATGATTAAATTCCAATATTCCCGACCATCTAATTCTATATCATTATATATATTATAGAGTAGAAATTGTACAAATCAGCAATAACCCTTATCAGTCCTGCAAGAGAGAGTGCAAGAAGTGAGCCTAAACAAAAGGATTGAAATCCATATGATATCACTCCCTCTGCCTTCTTGCTGATCTATAATCCATCATCTGCAAACTCTATTTTCATTTTATATTGACATGTTCTCATGTCTTACTGATTTGCTCTACCGAGAGGTGCCCTCTCTCTCCATCTCTTGTATAATTACCATGGCACCAGAAACTGTTTCCTATCCTGCTGAAGGTACACTTTAACCTGGAGGCAATTTTCATTAGTGCTGATAGGGGACACCAAATTTGTCTATCAAATCTGTTTGTGCAACAAAATATGGTGAGAATGTTTTCATCTTCTACTGATCCTGTTCATTTATGACCAGTAATTATACTTTATAATACATTTGTCATTATTTCCCTTGTTTACTTTGATCAATCCTGGATTACTCTTAACAATATTTTTTTCTCTGTAGATACATTTTCTGTGTAAATACATTTATTTTCTGTAACAAAATTAAACATTTCTAAATATAATGGCACTGGTAATAATGGTAATTGATAATAGTATTTTAAACTAAAAATATCCAAACCATTTTTTAATTTAAGATTATATAAATAACTCTCAAATATAAATATTATATCATTGAATAACTATTTCAAAATATGCAATGGATAATATAAATTGTCATATTTCAGTTTTTTTCCAATAGTGCATGGTGAAAAGTAATCACTTATTAAAATAACTCTTTTTTTAAGAATTTCTTTTTATTAAACATTTTTGGTTAGAAAATAAATACAAATATAGCACTGCATTTTCCCTTTGGCGATTTAATTTTCTGTTAATTGATATGACTTTTTTAGTCTGAAGAATTTTTTTCATTGTCATTTATTTCTCTATGCTGTCATTTACTAAGCCTATATTTCATTATGTCTATTTTTAGTTAAAAAAATAGGAACAAGTGACTGCCTGTAAAGCTTAACAGATTCTAATTAGGAATGTAGCTGTTATTTGAATTATCAGGTGCAAATTCAAAAGCTAAATTTACTGTAGAACACACAGTACATTTGGTAATTTGTGGACCAGATAAAGTGCCGGAATCTTTAGTAACAATTGTTTTCTATGTAATAAGCCAAATGGTCATAGATTATAGTAAATAGGCAATGAAAATAATACAATACTATTACAAAATTAATAAAGAAATATTTGAGAGTGCAATCTGAAATTATTTAAAATGATAATAGGATATGTTCTTCCTCAGTGTCTGAATGTATTCATTAATTAATGAAAACTGTTGAGAATTGCTCTATCCAAAGTATAAACATTAAAACCCACCCCTTATTTCAGATGTGTTGATCACCTGATCTGCTGGGGTCCTTAAAGCCTCCCACACTCTTCTGATACCTTCCAATTTTCCTTATTCAAACAAACTTGTTGTTGAAGCCTCTATTGTGTTTTTTTCATCATTGTTTGTGAAGGGAAAATACACATGGGAGAGAAATCACAAACATTGCTGCCTGTTTAAAGCAGGAGAAGCCCTTTGTCATATGCAAGCAAATTATTAGACATATAAAACTGCAAATATGTGTTTGTGAATTAATTCATAGCTTGGTGTGGCTCAGATCAACTCTGTCTTCAACCATGAGTTAAAACCTGAAAGGGGGAGACTAAATTTCTTTATCTCTTTGATTTGTTTCTAAACTATTCTGCTCTATCCAGGATGTATTTATGGATAGAGAATTCCAGTCACACAAGTTACAGATGAGTGCTGTTACCAATTTATGGCACAGATCGTAAAAGCTAAAGCACTTGATATATCTCTCTAAGGGTATATCACTATCAATAATATCCAAAAACAGACCAGTCACATTCTTAGTGATTCTGTGATATCTCAGGACATCTCAACTGGATAACAGAGCATCTGGCATAAGTTTGAGTGAAGGGGAATAAGGCCACATGAAAATGTTGTATTTTCTCAAATATTATACTTACAGGAGTTATGTCTGGTATGTAAATGAAAGGAAACGTATGACCTGTTGTGTGGAGGTATCATCATCTTTGTATGACATTCTGGTCCAAAGTTATGCCAGTGTAAATAATACCAGATTCGAAAAGTTTGAAAAGAGTTCATAAAAACTAATTTGCATTTACACATACTTTCTAGGTCTGACATCACAGTGGAAGGAGGGCTGTGGGTACTTCAATATGTTTAAAATGCCCTGTAAATCTAATAGATCTGTTTACGTTTGGTAGTCAAATTCATATTGAGAAGTGTTCCATTATTCCTGTTAGCCCAGCAAGCAGAAAACTTCATTTGTGAGTTTTCCATTTTCTGTTGGCGATTCCTTTTTTATTTTGCCAGAAACTATTCAATTATGTCTTTGTCAGTTTGTTATTTGTTTCATCTTAAGCTTTGTGGATTTATTATCCATATTAAATTACACTTAATAAGATCAGTTCTCTGTGTTCACATGTAGAATTAGTTTGGTTTAAGAATGCTACATAGTTGAAATAGAGAAAATAATTTGTATTATGATAACTCTGGGTCGGGGAGATCATCTGGTTTATGATAACTCTGATGAATGTAAATTGTGATAGATTCATTTAAAGGGAGAAACAAAGGCTTCCTGAGAAAGCGTGCTAGCTCTTCACAAAAAAACCTTGGTGATGGCATACTTGGTAAGGAAAAGTTAGTGTGTGGGTATCACAGTAGCAATCACTGAAGGGGCCATTGGCTGGCATTAACGCAACTAAGCATGGAAGCGCAGAGTCTGACGCAACGCCTGTGTTCACCAGGGACACCCGCAAGGAGTTATGGGTTTTTCTGCGCGAGGTGCGCAGGTCATCGTTCTCCAAATTAGTCACCAGCGCAGTGGAGTGATGAACAGGAATGGTCGAATGATCCGGGTCAAAACTATACAGTAGCACAGTACCCAGGGGATAATCAGAAGGAGAGTCTGGAAGAAGCAGAAGATCAGAACCAAATGGGCTGTGCATTACCAAATCGGGATCCAGGAGAGTAAGCCAAGGAACAAGCCAGAGGTCAGGAATCAAATAGCAGTCTCAAGAATAATACAAAGGAAGTGCTGGAGCTGGGGAGAACCAATACTCTGGCATCCTAGAGTGTCCTTTATATATAAGAAGGTGTGCCATGATTGGATAGAGAGGTTTTGGAGGTCAGAACAGAGCTGGCCGCTGACAGGCTGGGAATGAGAGTGTCCTATTGCCTAGTAACGGGGATACGATCCCTTTGCGCATGCATGCACAGTGTGCCCTGAAAACCATTGCTAGGCAACGGACACGAACATCAAGACAATACACGAGGCCATCCCTACACCTAGGGGAAAGTGCAGGGATAACGTCTGACAGTAGGATAGACAGGGTGAGTTTTAATCATTTAACGTGGTGGTTGTTTTTGATTTAAGAGCTGAGGGGTAAAAAATTATTTGTGTGATAAGAGTCCTTTTGCCACCATTAAATGGTGCCTGTACAACGACTGGTGAAAACCTGAACATTTTACACCGTGGGACAATAATAATATGTATAGATAAATAATCACATAAACTGATTGAAAAACAGCCTTAATAAAATATATTTGCAGTACCTTAGAGTATATCAATGACTATATACATTAACAAAAATGCAGGCCTAACTCATTAAGGTCATCTACCTAGTATGGCTTCTGGTCACCCTTGACAATAGTCCTCAGTTTGCATATTTCCCAAGGTAGCACTGCACCAACATAAAATAGATGTTCACCATCAGTTGAAGGCCTCCCAATCATGCCTCCACATACGTACAGTGCATATAACACATTACTGCATTAAGAAAGTAATGTTTCAGTAACACTGTACATTTCTTGTGTATTGCCACATCCGCATTATGAACTATTTTAGTTTATTTGTACCATGATTATTACTACCTCACTATGCAAATATGGTATATGTATACTGTTTTGACTTTTTTGTTGTTGTTATTATAAAATAAATTTGCATGCTGCTCTTTTTTAGCACATATTTATGATGTGTGATACACATATAAGATACTTGCATTCCTTTTACTGATAATGGTACTGTGGCTATGTATTAAGCAGATTGTTTGTATTAAATTAACCTGCTTTTAATAAAAAAAAATTCTATCTAGCCAAAAGTTTACATTAATCACATCACAAAAAAAAAAATCAAGAAAATTGTATTGAAAGTGTGGAAAGAGATAAAGATCATGAGTAATAAAATTGTGTATAGTCCAAAGTTATAGCATACTGAAAATGAGCCAAAGTTATAGTCTGAACACATGGCCAAAAATCAACCCTACACAATATAATAAATACTTTGCCATTCTCTTGTGTTTGAGTGCACTGAGGGATGGCAGGAGGAATAAAGGCTTGTTTTCCTAAAGCTGGACTTTTTGGGGCAGCCAATCTGTGTATATGTAGTAAAAAGAAACAAAGTCTGAAAGTTAATACCCTTGGCGCCAAGCACATATCTGTGAAAGAAGGAATGGAGAAACCAGACATTTTCATGTGCACTACATTAATTTCTAATAGACTCATCCTCTTATATCAAAGGTCACAACCGTTTAATAAAACCAGACTCGGTCAGCTATGAAACACTGCTTGCTTCAACATAGATCTAACAGCTTCAAAGCTGACTTGTTTTAGCTAACTTCAGAGAGCAGCCATAAAGAGCCATTGATTATTAAACTGAATATTTAATTAGATTGTATTAATAAACACTTTACAGATCCTTAGCACTTTTAACTATTCTTTTATGTTTTATACTAATGATTTTTGTTACAAAGAATGGTGCAAATCAATAAATTACGTCTGCTGAATAAACAAGGATGAGACTAAATGAGTGCTTTATCACTGTGGCTTTATGCGTCATTGCAGTGCTGTTTGAAAACGTAGGTAGATTACAAGTGATACAAAGCCAAAAAAGGTAGTAATAAGTTAAAAATTGCTGTTAAAATTTGACTACATCATCACTATACAATGCACAAATATGTATATTTTAAAAATACTGCGGATTCTTGGCACAGTATCCATGTTATCACAGTTAAAATGCATGATTGCATTAAATAAGAAAAATTGTGTCTAGCAGTGATGCATGTGAATATAAATACATAATTCATGCAGAATTTTACTTTCTAATGTACAATTTATAAAATATGTGTAACAGCACATGACCTAAATTATGAGTTGAATTAAAATGTGTTTATAGCCTGTTTGCAATAAGTAATGTTATGTTTATTTTTCTCTACATATACAAATGGAGCTTATTACAGCGGTAGCTGGACCATGGTGAATGAAGGCTAAGTTGCAAATCTATGCTTTCTAGTGAAATATATCTGATTAGTTTAGCTGTTAATAGCTTGGGATATTTAAGTTAATTGAAAAATATTCTGTGTAACGGTATAGTATTTACTGCATGCACTGCTCTATTCCATTTTTATATCCTAAGTTGAATTGAGTAAAATTATTCATAAATGCACATACAGCATTTGCCAACGTGTGTTAGTCAGTTTGTAAAAGCTGTGAGTATAATAATCTAGGGTTCTCCAGAGACATAAAAAAAACTTACAGTTGAAGGCTTTTGGGGAGGACCCGACAACTGGTCCAATGGCTCATCAGAGGTAAGCCAGAGTCAATGATTTATAAAAGCCAATTCCACCTAATACTACATTTTAAGCTTTGGGTGGCGTTCTTGAAGAGTTTGAAATAACTCCCTAGGGGCAAATAACTTTAAAGTGTTGTTTAAATGGCATTCAGTTGATGACACAGAGGATGACACAGGTCAGTGTTGAGACTGATCATCACCCACCAACACACTGTTTGACTTTTGTTTGGAGATTATTAATGTAGAATAGGGGATAGTGTCCCGCATGTGAAGTGGTATAGAATTAGTATTACAAAGAAATTTTAAAACATTAAGGAGAGTTTGAAGCACACCCTGAAGGTAGAATCCAGTGATTTATTTTCTGTGATTTATGGTACTTTATTCCAATGCTAAACAACTTTCAACTAAAATTAGTCAATGAGGGAATTCAATTAGTTATGAGGGGGCACAATGTGTCTCCGGAATAGTCTGGGAAGACACATATCCTATGAGCTTTTTCTCAAATCTCTGCTCATTTTCCCTCAAGTCCCATAGAAATGCGAGGAGAAAATGAGTGGAGAATTCGTATCGTATTGGCTGGCAATGTATGCAGCCGGGCAACATGGCGATGTCCTGTGGCACCTCACAGATAATTGAATGCCCACCAATGACTACTGCTTTTCAGAACTTTTAATAGACATTGAAGTCCAATAACATTGCACAATGTTGTGTTTCCCTGTAATTCAATCTGTGTGTCACAATTAAAAAAAATAGCAATCATATTCACAGTTTAGACTTCAGCTGTGAAAATATCTAATTCAATATCATCCAAACCCACAAATATGTTATTCCATTGCATTTGTTCCATAAATGTAATAATTTTTCAGAATCACACTACAAATATTTATTGGTCATTTCAATTAAATGAAGCCGACTATCAACTATTTCTCCCCTCTACTAGTCCTCAGGGACCCCTAACAGTGTATGTTTTCAATATCTCTTTGCTGGAGCACAGGTGTGTTCCCTACTGACTGACACATTTTGAAAGATGCACAGGTGGTATCATTATTTCACCTAGAAAACCTGCACTGTTAGGGGTCCATGAGGACTGGGTTTGGGAAACACTGACCTAGACAATATTGTGATTTATTATTCAGTTAATACCTTGAAGAAAATTGATTGTTCCTTTCTTGAATTGATTTCATTATAGCTCCTACCTGAATGTTTGCAAATACTTGAGTCTGGCCATCAAAAGCGGAATCTGCCACCCAGTACCTAAAGAAAGCATTCTGTACAGTTCCTTTGCTAAACAATACAGATACCACTCTGCCTAGAATTATCACAAGTTAATCAACTAGGAAATTGAACCTGTATTGACTGCTGAAAGTAACTATTCAATTGAAGTCAGGCAACCTTTCATTGTGAAGTCTAAAGAATGAAGACATCTTTGGAAGAAGCATGTCATACTATAACTATTTTCACTTGCCATAAAAATCTCCAGTATCTTATTTTATCAGTTCAGAAGCTGTATTGGAGACAGATCTAATGAACAATTTGGGCCTGATTAATCAAGGAACGCAAGAGGAATGTAATGTAATGTGTATAATTTTAAAAACGGATGTACATAGGGCATACAGACATTCATATTCAAGATCTAACATATTCAGACAATATGTTCCTTGATGAATACGGGATTAACTCACTTACATGACCCAAAACCCAGTGCAGGTAGCAGTGCATTTATATTTGCTCTTCTATCTGAGTCACTGGCAGAAATACACATGTACGGGCAGCACGGTGGCTAAGTGGTTAGTACTTCTGCCTCACAGCGCTGGGGTAATGAGTTCAATTTCCGACCATGGTCTTATCTGTGTGGAGTTTGTATGTTCTCCCCGTGTTTGCGTGGGTTTCCTCCGGGTGCTCCGGTTTCCTCCCACACTCCAAAAACATACCAGTAGGTTAATTGGCTGCTATCAAAATTGACCCTAGTCTCTCTGTCTCTGAGTGTGTGTGTTAGGGAATTTAGACTGTAAGCGCCAATGGGGCAGCGACTGATGTGAATGAGTTCTCTGTATAGCGCTGCGGAATCAGTGGCGCTATATAAATAAATGGTGATGATGATGATGTACGACATGCATTTGTATTACCAATTGACAGAGGAACGCACAAGCGTGCAATTCCTTTCTTATCCTCATTCACCTTATTATACACACCTTTCCTGACATGTATTTTTCAATGTCATACTAACAAGTCATTTATCAGGTCATTTCTAAGTAATTTCAATGTCATACTAACCCTGCATATTAACCCTTTGTAACCTGCATAATAACCTCATCCTGTACACATCAAGGTGCAATTGCATGATATTGTATGATATCCAGAACCCATATAGAACATACTGTATTTGTCCCTATATCACATTATTAGACGTCAGTTTATAAGAAATAAAACGCACATAAAAAAATCTTCTTAACAAATTAACATTTTTATCAATAACAAAATGTAAAAGAACTTTCATAAACATTAAAAAAAATTATATCAATATTTTCAACTGTTCAATATATATATATATATATATATATATATATATATATATATATTGAACAGTTGAAAATATTGATATAATTTTTTTTATTATACTGTAAAGATCTTCTCACACTCTGCATTTATATATATAAATAAATTATGAAGGAGATTCTTTGCCATTTGCAAAAAAATATATATATTTTTTAAGTCATAATACTATGACTTTTTTTAACCTTTTTTTAGTTTTCTTACATTAGTTTGTTTCCAAATGAAGAGAAATTCTCTGTAAGGTTCATCTTATTCTGAAGTAGTAGTGAGGGGACTGCATCATGGAGGTACATGCAAATATTTTGGGGGGATTGCCTGGCAACATACACTTGGGGCCATGAAGTCAGACACCTGTAGAATAGCAATGTTTGCCTTGGCCTAGACAAAGACACAATTAGAAGAAAGACTTTGTGAGGCTTACACTTTTATGCTGCAAAACAAAATTATTAATAGAATACTAGATTTTTCTATCAAAATACTTACATTCCTCTGCAGGGGCCTGTGTTACCTCCTCCAGCTGGCTCTCCTCAGTCTCCTCCATGGGGTTTTCTAAAATAATTAGTAGTCCTCCCAGGATTCGTTCTGCATGGAGAAATGGCCTCCTCCTGGGCTGAGCAAAGGTATTGGTCAGTGTTTTGAGAAAGGGCCTTATTCAGGGCTGAGCAAAGAGTCTCCTCCAGGGCTGGGAAATGGTTTTGGTGGTAGGCTGGATAAAGGAATTGGGTATTGAGTAGGGAAAGTGCCGTCTCCTACTCCTGTGCCAACTCCTCTTGTAACTCCTCCTCCTGGGCATCTACCTGGCCCACTTTCCTAAAACATATTACACACCCGCCGTCTACTCGCATTGCCCCTTAATAGCATAAATGTAACAGTCTCGCTTCAAAGTGGTGGGAATGTCACTGACGCTATGTTGTAATGCCGGATTTCTTCACAGTCAGTTTTTCCTCAAGTCGGAATTGAAAGCAGGTCACAATTACAGCAATCGGAATTGTACTGCCGCTGTAAGAGCTGTCGGGACTGTTATTTGGACATATGAGATTCAATATTGGAAGCTAAGTTTCCATTTACTTTCACTTTTATATTATGTTCATTGTAAAATAAAGATACACTTTTCAATAATTCTTGCAGTCATGAGTCATTAACTCTTTGAAACCAAAAGAATCTCATTCAACCTGGAACAACATCCCACACTGTTCAAAAAGTGCTCAATTATTTACATTGTTTTCCTTATCACAGTCTGTCTCCCGAGTGTAGAGTACAGTTGGAACTCTGATTTTGTTGGAGGAACTGGTGAATGCTGTAGCTTGTTTTCCCATATGGCAAATCTGAGTGCCCTTGGCATTGCAATAAACACCAGTGACACTGCTTGTTTGACATGCAGTTGTTAATTAATACTGTAAAGATCTTCTCACCCTCTGTCTAATTGCAGTAATCAGTAGTGTAGTCAATCAAGTAGTATAGCCCATTGAATGCCATGCCAGAGAAATCTACAGCTACTAATATAAAATGATTATGCATCTACCTTAAGCTTTCCTGAGCTGATAAATGGACAGTCTCTCTTCGGATGCTGCCAAAGCGTTTAACACCAGAGTAGTGGCCCAACCTATGTAAGGTGTTGGATAAATTTTGTTTTGGCCCAAAATCCATTAAATGAATGAAACTGTTATATGCAGCCCCTCGAAACGTAATGGTTATTTGTCAGAAGGGGTAGCAGTAAAAATAGGTACTAGATAGGAATCCAATTTCTCTACCATTTTGCATTGGCGATTTGGGGTAGTTATGCAGACCTCTTTAAATGTTGTGGGCTTCCAGTATGTATTGTTAATCGAAAACATATTGTTGTATTTGGCTGCACCTTGCTGTTTTTGGGGAACACCAACACTATCCTATATACTGTCACAGAGATTTTGGATTCTTTAAGTAAATTATGTGGACCACTTATTATTTGGACCAAATCAATACTACTACCTCGTGGCCTGTCGCTAACCTACTGGTTGGTCCATGAATCCTTCCCTGTAGTAGATACTCATGGTACGAAGGGATTGGTATCAGTATTGCATGGCAAACTGGCGTATGGGATATAATACAATTCTTCTAATTAGTGACAATTGTAAACCGGATTTTGGGAACATAACAGATTTCAGACATTTTAGAAACTGCTCAACAGCACTCTATCAGTCACCTCAGTGACTGGCTCAACTGTACATTTTGCATAGTCATATTATACCCCTCTTATGTTACAATTAAGCAAGTTTAAGGCTGTCTCGAATGTGTGCTAATTGCCGTTTGGCCACTAGAGATTTCTTTCAGCTTATGTGGTAGTGTCCCACGTTTGTAAGGTATTGGGAGGATATGATTCAGAAAAATGAGTAAAGTATGTGGTGTTCTGAAGCTTGAGAGGGTGTTAAGGACAACTATAGCAAATTAGTGATAAAGGGAATATTAGTTTAAGACAGGAGATTAATAGCACAATTATGGATATCTGAATGGATACCTTCATTAAAACAATGGATATAGACTGTAAATCAAATAATTAAACTGGTAATATAAATCCACAGGGGACGCCATCAAACTTTTTTTTTTTTTAAAAAGATCAAGATGGGGTTTCATAGGCTGGAGTCAACAAAATGAATCCATGACTTAATCTAATTGCTATGTATATGCTGATAGTGCTCATGCTTATACTTATGTATATATTATAGAATGCTGATATTATATTCTGTCTATATTGCTCTTGGGAAAGGCGATGTTATCTGGGTATTAATGTATCATGTGAAGCCTGTAATATGGCATATGCACTAATGCTGACTGGGGTAATGTTGCTTTTCTGTTGTTAAAACCTGAAAAGACATTATATATATATATATATATATATAAATATGTATATATATATATATATATATATATATATATATATATATCTAATATATAAATGCTTAGTGGCGTGTGTTAGTCTGTCTGTGTGTGTGTGTGTGTGTAAAAAATAAAACCAAGCTGCAGCGCCACCTGCTGGGCGGAGTTATACACTGACCTACTAAATTCTTAGTGTGTGTGGAAAAAAAAATTCAGAAAGACCTGAAATTTGGCATACTAAGATGTTTTTAATTTGTTAATTTAATTTGTTAATTGTTAAAAGTGTTTATAAAGATTTAAAAAAAATATATATATATATTTCTTGAAGGAGAAGTGACAGTTGGGAGTGGTTGGTGGTTGCCGGGGGTGACAGTGGGGAGTGGTTGGTGGTTGCCGGGGGTGACAGAGCGAGAGGAATGTGATACTCAGGACCGCTGAGAGAGAACCCTGTGTCTGGATAGACATCTGGATAGATGTGGCGATAAAGATGAAGGATGAGGTGATGGAGAAGAATGATGAGGTGGTGACATGTGGACAAAACCACGTTAAAAAAGGGCGCATACGTCGGGAAGTAACGCTCTTCCCCTGAGGAGGCCTGGGCTATGGCCCAAATGCATGACAAGAACCTTTTTAACACCTTAAGTAGCTTGATTTGACTAGAATGCATGAGTATCATGCACGGGTTAATTTGTATGTATATATATATATATCATGATTTTGAGCAAAACTGTTATTGTGTTGTGGTGTAAGGAACATTCTTGTTTGTTCTGTACGTCAAATGACCACAGCTAGAGCTTGTTAAAAGTGTACAGTAAGATATATTTTAAAAGTTCCACATAGGCCCCTGGTACCTTCATAATTATACATCGTTCATGCTACTCGGACCAGACCAGAATTCACGTAGCAGTGTCAATATCAATGCTCAGAAGGTACAGTCTGTGTTCCAGCTCATATGATAGAAAATTCCACAGGTGAATGTTTTGTTTGTTGTAGGATTCAGAAATATTTGGATACTTGAAATACCTCTATTGAATGTTGGGATGCCTGTATGCTAAATACGCTACTTTGCTTGCTGAAAACTATGATCAATGATTAAATCATTAATTAGACTTTATATAATTTAAATTTCATGTCTTCTATCAACCTACCTCCTTTGAATGTGCTAAAATGAATTACTTGGTATATACTAGTGCATGTTTATATGGCGCTCCCCTTAATACATTTTCAGGACTTTCATCATCATCATCATCGACATTTATTTATATTAGAGTTCAGCGCTGACCCTCGTGTTTTGGTTTCTAAACTGTGTTTGAATTTCTGTGTGGTTAATATTTGGTTTTTTTTAGTATGGATGCAGGCCACATTCGTCTATTTACTTTCAAGAATGTATAACTCTATTCTTTCATACCACTGTCCATCCAATGACCTCTGCCTGTTGCTGTAGCATTACTCTCTA
Source organism: Mixophyes fleayi (assembly GCF_038048845.1). Classification (NCBI taxonomy): domain Eukaryota; kingdom Metazoa; phylum Chordata; class Amphibia; order Anura; family Limnodynastidae; genus Mixophyes; species Mixophyes fleayi. The sequence goes on from NC_134405.1 coordinate 197,340,016, forward strand.
TTATGGATGCCCTGTAACATTCAAAATGTATTGCGTGTGTAATCTTTCAATTTTTGTAGTATGGGTGCAGGACACTTTTGTCTATTTACTTTCAAAAATGTCTAACTCTATCCATTTATACCACTGTCCATTCAATGACCTGTGCCTGTTAATTTAATTATGGCCAAGCGACTGCCTGCTACTAGATGGGACACAGCTGCAGTGTAAGGGCCGTCCTGGCTGCCAGTGTAACAGCTGGGAAGTGCCCGCAATCTGAATACACTCGAGCCGTAGCTGACTTTTCTCTACAGAACTGCTTGACAATAATGATATGATTCTGTTGCTTTCCTATGTCCCTCGTTCACCCTGAACACTATTTTCTGAGTAGAGCATCGCAGGTAACCTCCTCTCCACACGCTGTCTGTTCTAAGATGGCACTTGAGAAAATGAGGCAGGATTTTATATACAGAAGATGGCAATCCAAAACTCCGGAAATTACGTTTTGCCTCTCTTTGAAATCCGAATTTGGCTCTCGAATCCATGCCACAACTCGGTTTCACACGGATTCTCAATGTTGGACTTTGCTGCATTTCACAAAATCTGAACCGCTCATCTCTAATTTATATAGTGCAGCAAATTCCATAGCACTTTACAATTGGGAACAAATACAGTAATAAAACAATACTGGGTAATACAGACAGACAGAGAGGTAAAGAGGCTCTGCTTGCAAGCTTACAATCTATGGGAATTATTAACTATAGGACTATTTCCACTGATTAGAAAGAGACTACTCTCTGGGAAAGCATCCAAAGACTATTTGGCATATCATTATGTGTGTATTTGTTGCCTGGAGACCTATTCACTGGGACTTAACCCAGGGATGCATTAAAACATTTGTTGTCCCATGTCAAAGATTATGTTAGTGTGGTCTTCGCTAAGGATAATTTGCAATTGAATCCCAAATTCAAGCTTTCTCCAAATAATAGTTAATTACAAAATATTATTTATTTTTCATATCCATTGGTACAAATTATTATTTAAAGAGAGTCTTACATTATTAGACTATGAGAAGGCAAATGAGAACTCTATTACAACTCTAGATACAGTAGTTTTACAGCTAGGCCTGGGTTTATGGTTAAGATTTACCTTGGATTGGGACTTTAGCTCATGTTATGGCTAAGATTAAATCTTGAGAGGTAAGCCCATATTTAGCAGTTTGGCTAATGATAGGCCTATGTAAGGATCTAAGATTTTTTTTAGATTAAATTAGTAAGTATTCTATTTATATCAACCAAGACACTTAATGATTAGTAAAGCTGTTTACTTGAAACATGAGTCTCCCTCCTTTGGAACAAGGGGTCTATTGTTTTTCTAGGATATAGTTATAAACTATTTAAGTGCCCTCCTATCCAGTCTCCTTACTATGAAGTACAATAGTGGGCACCCTTTTTCTGTTCTTCATGAAAACTGCCCTTATTTACTTCTTCAAACATTCGACCCACACAATAGAATATTCTTCTACTAAAAGGTACAGCCTGTCAGAATGAGCTCATTTTAATTTATGCAAATATAGGTCAATGCTTTACATTTCATCAATTCGATATATATAACCCCAGCATTATAATGTCCCTATATTTTATCATTTACAAACAACATTTTTATAAACTAATTTTAGTGAAGAAAATTGCCACTTTTTGGTGTCAGGATCAATCCACCTCAGATGATTCTGCAGCCACTACTAAGGCAACCAATAATTAGTCAAGCAATCAGCGCAGTGAAATCAAATTACCTTGTAATGTTTTTTTTTACCCTGTATGGGCTACCACTAAGGAAGGTTAATCTTTTCCCTTCAGAGTAACTTAGTCCAGGGGGTATATTTACTAAACTGCGGGTTTAAAAAAGTGGAGATGTTTCAGATAGCAACCAGATTCTAGCTGTCATTAGAATGTACTAAATAAATGATAACTAGAATCTGGTTGATTGCTATAGGCATGGGCGAGGAAGTCCACTCTCTCATTTCATCCTCCCCCCCCTCTACCTGTCCCCTGGACCCCATCCCCTCCCACCTTCTTCGCTCCCTTTCCCCCACTACCTGCTCCCACCTCGCTCACCTCTTTAATCTCTCCCTCTCCTCCGGAATCTTCCCCTCCTCCTTCAAACATGCTCTCGTTTCCCCCATTCTAAAAAAACCTAATCTTGACCCCACTTGTCCCTCTAACTATCGGCCCATATCTCTTCTCCCCTTTGCCTCCAAAATTCTCGAGAGACTCGTCTGTAGCCGTCTCTCCTCCTACCTTTCTGATCACTCCCTCCTTGTTCCTCTTCAGTCTGGTTTCCGCCCCCTTCACTCCACTGAAACTGCCCTAGCTAAAGTCACCAATGATCTCCTCGCGGCTAAAGCCAGGGGCCACTTCTCCCTTCTCATCCTCCTTGATCTCTCTGCAGCCTTCGACACTGTCAACCACCCCCTCCTCCTCCACACCCTCCAGTCCTTTGGCCTCTCCGGCCCTGTCCTGTCCTGGTTCATATCTTACCTTGCTGACCGTTCCTTCTCCGTCACCACCTCTGGGTCTCTCTCCCCCACGTCCACCCTTCCAGTCGGGGTCCCTCAGGGCTCTGTTTTGGGACCCTTACTCTTCTCTCTATACACCTCTTCCCTAGGTGAATTTATCAGCTCCTACGGCCTCAACTATCATCGCTACGCTGACGACACTCAAATCTACCTCTCCTCTCCTGATCTCTCTCCCTCTCTCCTCTCTAGGATGTCCGCCTGCCTCTCTGCCATCTCCTCCTGGATGTCCTCTCGATTCCTCAAACTCAACCTCACCAAAACTGAACTCATAGTCTTCCCTCCAACTCGCTCCCCGCCCCCTTCGGACCTCTCTATCACTGTCGACAACACCTCTATCTCCTCTGTCCCCCAACTTCGCTGCCTCGGGGTCATCCTCGACTCCTCTCTCTCCCTTGGCCCCCACATTCTCTCTCTTGCTAAATCCTGCCGCTTCCAGCTGCGGAACATCGCTCGCATCCGGCCCTTCCTTTCCCAAGATGCCACCAAATTCCTCATTCACTCCCTGATCATCTCCCGCTTGGACTACTGCAACCTCCTCCTCACTGGCCTCCCCCACTCTCACCTTGCTCCCCTTCAACCAGTACTTAACGCTGCTGCTAGGCTTTCCTTCCTTTCTCACCACTCCTCTTCTGTCTCCCCCCTCTACCAATCCCTTCACTGGCTCCCCTTACCCTACAGAATCCTGTTCAAGCTCCTCACTCTTACATACAAGGCCCTCGCCAACTCCACAGCACCCTACATCTCCTCCCTCCTCTCTATTCATGCGCCATCGCGCCCTCTCAGATCGGCCAATGACCGTCGCCTCTCTTCCCCCCTGATCACCTCCTCCCACGTGCGTATCCAAGACTTCGCCCGCGCTGCCCCCCTCCACTGGAACAAGCTCCCTCCCTCCATCAGAACTTCCCCCAATCTGTCCAGTTCCAAATGGTGTTTAAAAACCCACCTTTTTCTTAAAGCCTTTCAGTCTCCAGCTTAACTTCCTACCTGCTCTTCTGACTCTTCCCCTTCATTCCCCTTCCCCTTTCCTTCATTCCCCTCCCCCTCTCTATTCCTCCTTCTCTCCCTCTCTCCCCTGTGTCTCTCTGTCAGTCTACCCCACCCCTTAGATTGTACGTTCCTTTGAGCAGGGTCTTCTCTCCTCCTGTCTTCTCCACTTTCAACTCTGCTTGCCAGCTTCCCTGCCTCCTTCTCGAGGACCCTCTTCCCCCACCCCCTCTTGCTCCCTCCTCTTCCCCCTGGGGGTCTCCCTCTCATCCGTGCCCTCCCTCCTAGGTGCTGTTGTTGGCAGACCATCCCCTCTCCTCTTCCCCGCCCCTCTAGCTGTGCCCTGAGCTCACTGAGTTACTGTGATTATTGTTTACTGTACTGTGCTGTCTGTCACTCACCGGACCGTGAGTGCCTCTTCCCGGACATTTAGGAACCGTGGCCGTCCACCATCCTGAGGGTCTGCGCATGCGCAGCCCTTTTCTATACTTCAGTGTATACCCCTTTAACTTAATTGGCAGATCAGGCAACCTCCCTATATTAAGCACCTGTGGTCACTACCACGTTGCCTGATCTTGGAGTCTCATTCCTCATGAGTCTCTGAAGGTGTTCCTGTATTACTTGTGTATTCAGTGCTGCTGATTCCTGTGGTTTCCAAACCACTTCTACTACTGTGGTTCCATACCACTTTTACCATCAACTGTATCATCATGACTGTTTGCTGATTCCTATCCGCTGCCTCCGTGCACTACAGTCTTCTACACCATTTCAACGTTATTTTATATCAATGTGACTGTTTGCTCATTGCTATCCGCTGCCTCCGTGCACTCCAGCTTTTACCTCACTCACCTGCTTCTCATCAAGTCTGTTTGCTGATTTCTATCCGCTGCCTCCGTGCACTACAGTCTCCTGCTTGCAACTCGCCTGTGTTCAACATCGTGACTGCCAGCTGACTACTATCCGCTGCCTCTGTGCACTACAGTCTCCTGCTTGCAACTCGCCTGTGTTCAACATCGTGACTGCCAGCTGACTACTATCCGCTGCCTCTGTGCACTACAGTCTCCTGCTTGCAACTCGCCTGTGTTCAACATCGTGACTGCCAGCTGACTACTATCCGCTGCCTCTGTGCACTGCAGTCTCCTGCTTGCAACTCGCCTGTGTTCAACATCGTGACTGCCAGCTGATTACTATCCGCTGCCTCCGTGCACTACACTCTCATCTCATCTTTGCTGTGACTTCTTCGAGACTGCCGCTTTTTATTACCATCTGCTACACTTCGTGATCGTCAGCTCCTGCCCTGCGCTGCACTCCTGTTTCCCATCGCTGTTGGTTCCTGTGGTTGCTACTGGTTACCTCCGTGTGCCGCTGAGTCCTGCCGCTGTGGTCAGCGCTATCGTCCATCTCCTGCTGATCCACTCTCCACGCCTTCACGTGTTCCACTGGCCTCTACCCTCCTGTCAGCATTGGATTTGTATCTCTTCTACTACCCTCTGCTGGATCATCTCCATTCTCCTGGGTTTCCTATGACTCCAGTTCCACGTGTTGCTGGCTCCTGTGGATTCGTGTCCCTGTCGGTCTACTCACCTGTGCGCTGCACCTGCTAGACCGCTGCTTCTCCTATCCAGGGACTTCCTATCCAGTCGGCCTCCAGCCGCTCAGGTACCGCTGCAATCCCATCTGACTGCTACTGCTGAACCACGGTATGCATACTTCTCATTGACTGTGCTGTGTATTGCATATCTTGCTGGACTGTGTTTGGTTCTCTCTGGAGTCTGCTATCCGCTGAGTCTATTGCCATCATTGACTGTGTTATCATTGTGCTGGACTACTTCAAGAGACTTTCTAGATTGCAGACCTGATCAGTCATTTACATATATATATACCTATATTGTGCATATTACTGTGGATCGTGTATAAGGTGCCTGTGTATATCCTGTGTTGCAGTCTTCCCCCGTGCACCTCCTCACATATATATGCAGTGGTACAACTTGCTGATGTCAGACCACTGATCCCTGTTTCCGGTATCACCTGTTCCATTATCCTCTCACATAGCAGTGGTACAACTTGCTACCGCAGACCACTGACTACCTGGATACCTCCACTTGGATTCCATTCCTTCACTCAGACAGCGGTACAACTTGCTACCCGCAGACCGCTGACTCTCATCACCTCCTTGTTTCTGTTGGACATTCCTCCTCACTATAGCAGTGGTACAACTTGCTATCGCAGACCACTGACTACCTTCACGTGTCCTTGTCCATACAGTTCCTTGCATATCATTACCTCATTATTACCAGTGTTGCTAGTCATAGACTTTCCTGAGCATCTCATCGGCCATCATTTCATGTTCCGTGATCACCCAGCTACCAGAGTACCCTATTACCATCTACATTGCTCTGGTAAGCCTACCATCTGGTGATCCCTGGGTAAAGACTCCTAGTGCCCGTGACAGTAAGATCAGGCCATGACAGACCCAGATGTGGAACCTACCGCCAAAGAGATGCTGCAACATCTGGTTAGCCGTGGGGAGCAACAGGATGCCCGCCAACAGCTGTTACTTCAGTGTTATCAGTCATTAACCTCCCAAGGAACATCTGGACAGACTGTGACAGCTACTACTGAAGCTCCTGTGCTTTCCTCCGTTTCCCCATTGCCATCCCAGGTGTTTATAGCTTCCACGCTTCACCTGCCTACTCCGTCAAAGTACGATGGAGACCCCAAAACTTGTAGGGGTTTCCTTAACCAATGTTCAGTCCATTTTGAGCTCCAACCTCAAAATTTTTCTACCCATCGTTCCAGAGTGGCCTATCTTATCTCTTTGTTTTCAGGACAAGCCCTGGCTTGGGCCTCCCCTCTGTGGGAGAGGAACGATCCAATATTACAAGATAGTGCCAAATTCATTTCTACATTCCGAAGTGTGTTCGATGAACCAGGTCGTGTGACCTCCGCTGCTTCCAGCATCCTCCGTCTGCGACAAGGATCTCATACTGTAGGCCAGTACGTCATTCAATTTAGGATCTTAGCCTCTGAACTTCAGTGGAACACTGAAGCCCTAGTTGCCGCCTTCTGGCAGGGGCTTTCCGATAAAATTAAAGATGCACTGACTACCCAAGAGCTTCCTTCGTCACTTGAAGATTTGATCTCTCTATGCCATCGTGTTGATATGAGATTTCGTGAAAGAGAGGCTGAGAAAACGACTTCTGCTAAAGCACCTTTTCGCTCTAACCCTCAATTTCGTCCAGTGTCACCCGCTGTGATTCCCATGGAGATTGGACGTTCCAAGTTATCTTCTGAGGAGAGGAAACGAAGAGTCAAGAATAGACTCTGTATCTATTGTGCTGATTCCACTCATGTCCTCAGCTCCTGCCCTAAGAGATCGGGAAATGCCAGGCCCTAACTAGTTCTGGAGAGGTGAAGTTAGGGTCCCTGGAGTCCTCTCCATCGTCTATGAAATCTAAAGTCTGCGCTTTTGATGTGACTATTTCCTTTGCTACCAAGACCTTTGAGTCACAGGCATTGATTGATTCCGGAGCAGCAGGAAATTTTATTTCCAAATCGTTAGTTAATCAATGGTCTCTACCAATGATTACCTTAAAAACTCCCATTACTGTGACGGCTATCGATGGATCACGTCTCATCAACGGTCTCATCACCCAGAGTACGTCTCCAGTAACCCTTCAGATTGGTGCTCTGCATCATGAAGAGATATCGTTTTTAATTCTTCCTGTTACGACAAGTCCGATTGTCCTAGGCCTTCCATGGCTTCAGTGTCACTCTCCCCAGATTGACTGGCGCACCCCTCAAGTCACGTCTTGGGGGCCTGAATGTCACCATCATTGCCTTTCCCAAGTCATTCCTCTCAAGGTACAGCAAGCTTCCATTTCAGCTATTTCACCGGGACTCCCTCCTCAATATGCTTCATTTACCGATGTTTTTGATAAAGCTCAGTCTGAACGTCTTCCTCCTCATCGTTCTTGGGATTGTCCGATTGATCTTCTTCCTGGCAAGACTCCTCCCAGAGGCCGGGTCTATCCACTCTCGTTACCTGAAACTCAAGCTACATCTGAATATATACGGGAGAACCTCCAGCGTGGGTTCATTCGACCTTCCACCTCGCCCGCTGGAGCTGGGTTCTTCTTTGTCAAAAAGAAGGATGGATCATTACGCCCTTGTATAGATTTTCGTGGACTCAATGCCATTACTATCAAGAACCGGTATCCCATTCCGTTGATCACTGAGCTATTTGACCGCATCAAGGGAGCCCGTATTTTTACTAAGTTGGATCTTCGTGGTGCTTACAATTTAATCAGAATCCGTTCCGGTGACGAATGGAAGACGGCGTTTAACACCAGAGACGGGCATTACGAATATCTGGTAATGCCTTTCGGGCTATGTAATGCCCCCGCTGTTTTTCAGGGCTTCATTAATGAGATTTTTCGGGACTTATTATATGTATGTGTCGTCGTCTACCTGGACGACATATTGATTTTTTCACAGGACCTGCCTTCTCACCACCAACATGTGGCAGAAGTCCTCTCCAGGCTACGGAAAAATTCATTGTTCTGTAAATTAGAAAAATGTTCATTCGAATTACCCCAGATTCCATTCTTGGGGTATATTGTTTCCGGAGTTGGTCTGAAGATGGATCCTGACAAAGTAAATGCTGTACTACATTGGCCCCAGCCAACTACTCTTCGTGCCATCCAGCGTTTTTTAGGTTTTGCCAATTACTATAGACGCTTCATTCAAGATTTTTCTTCCATTGCATCTCCTATTGTGGCCCTGACTCGTAAAGGGGCTAATCCTAAGCAATGGTCTACTGAGGCTATTCAAGCCTTTCAAACATTAAAAGAGTCCTTCTCTTCGGCTCCAATCCTTCGTCAGCCTGATGTGACACTCCCTTTTTTCCTAGAAGTAGATGCCTCTAATGTGGGCTTAGGAGCTATTCTCTCCCAACGCTCGGAACAGCAAAAATTCCACCCTTGTGCCTTCTATTCTCGGGGTCTCCTACCCGCAGAGAAGAATTATACCATCGGAGACAAGGAATTACTGGCTATCAAAGCCGCATTAGAGGAATGGAGATACTTGTTGGAGGGAGCTCGCCATCCGGTGACGATCTTCACGGATCATAAGAACTTGTCATATCTCCAGTCTGCCCAATGCTTGAACCCTCGTCAAGCAAGATGGTCTCTTTTCTTTTCCCGTTTTGAATTAATAATTACCTTCAAACCAGCTGCCAAGAACAAAAAAGCTGATGCCTTATCTAGAGCCTTTGCTACGTCCTCTGATATAGAAGAGGTTTCCAACCATACCATTCTAGACCCCAAATGTATCTCACTGGCTGCTTCATCCACCAAAACGCTACCATTTGGGAAGACCCTCGTGCCTTCTACTCTAAGGAGGAAAATCCTTTCGTGGTTCCATGCCTCTCGTTTTTCTGGACACGCCGGTGAACACAAGACTTTTGAGATCCTCTCTCGAAGTTACTGGTGGCCTTCAATGAGGAGAGACGTCAAAGAGTTCATTGCTTCCTGTGAATTATGTTCGCAATTCAAATCCTCCCGCAGAACCCCAGCAGGGTTGCTGCGACCACTACCCATTCCGTCCAAACCATGGACCCATATTAGTATGGATTTCGTTACTGACTTACCACCTAGTAAGAACCATAACACTATTTGGGTGGTAGTGGACAGATTTTCGAAGATGGCTCATTTCATTCCTCTGTCTGGTTTGCCTTCCTCGTCTATCCTGGCTGAACATTTCATTAAAGAGATCTTCCGTATCCATGGATGTCCATCTGAGATTGTGTCTGATAGAGGAGTACAATTCGTGTCCAGATTCTGGCGAGCCCTTTGTAAAACCTTGGGCATACGATTAGCACTCTCATCTTCTTACCATCCACAATCCAATGGACAAACCGAACGTGTCAATCAAGATCTTGAGACTTTTATAAGGATATTTTCATCAGCCAATCAAGACAACTGGGTAGAGTTACTCCCTTGGGCTGAGTTCGCCCATAACAACATGTACCATGAGTCATCATCCCAAACTCCATTCTTTGTGGTTTACGGTCACCATCCGTCTTTTCCGGAATTTCCTGCCCTCCCGCCCACCCAAGTTCCTGCGGTGGAGACTGTTTGTCAGACCTTTAAAAATATCTGGTCTCAGGTTAGAACCTGTTTAAAGAAGACATCTGTCAAATATAAATCTTTCGCTGATAAGAAGAGGCGGGCTATTCCACCACTAAAAATTGGAGATCGTGTCTGGTTATCCACAAAAAATATTCGTTTGAAGGTTCCATCCATGAAATTCGCCCCTCGTTTTATTGGTCCATATAGGATCATTCAAGTTATCAATCCAGTATGTGTGAAACTCCTTCTTCCTAAGAGTCTTCGGATTTCTAATGCCTTCCATGTATCTTTGCTCAAACCTCTTATTATCAACCGTTTTTCAACTCCTCCCTCAGCTCCGCAGCCAGTTCAAGTCCATCAGGAGGAGGATTTTGAGATTACCGAGGTACTAGATGCAAAAATTTCGCGAGGAGTCCTCCACTTCCTCGTTCATTGGAAGGGCTTTGGTCCTGAGGAGCGCTCTTGGATCAAAGCTGAAGATCTTAATGCTCCTGCCCTTTTGAAGAAGTTTTACTCCAAAAATCCGGACAAGCCCGGTTCCAGGCGTTCTGTGCCCACCTTTAAAAGGGGGGGTACTGTCACTCACCGGACCGTGAGTGCCTCTTCCCGGACATTTAGGAACCGTGGCCGTCCACCATCCTGAGGGTCTGCGCATGCGCAGCCCTTTTCTATACTTCAGTGTATACCCCTTTAACTTAATTGGCAGATCAGGCAACCTCCCTATATTAAGCACCTGTGGTCACTACCACGTTGCCTGATCTTGGAGTCTCATTCCTCATGAGTCTCTGAAGGTGTTCCTGTATTACTTGTGTATTCAGTGCTGCTGATTCCTGTGGTTTCCAAACCACTTCTACTACTGTGGTTCCATACCACTTTTACCATCAACTGTATCATCATGACTGTTTGCTGATTCCTATCCGCTGCCTCCGTGCACTACAGTCTTCTACACCATTTCAACGTTATTTTATATCAATGTGACTGTTTGCTCATTGCTATCCGCTGCCTCCGTGCACTCCAGCTTTTACCTCACTCACCTGCTTCTCATCAAGTCTGTTTGCTGATTTCTATCCGCTGCCTCCGTGCACTACAGTCTCCTGCTTGCAACTCGCCTGTGTTCAACATCGTGACTGCCAGCTGACTACTATCCGCTGCCTCTGTGCACTACAGTCTCCTGCTTGCAACTCGCCTGTGTTCAACATCGTGACTGCCAGCTGACTACTATCCGCTGCCTCTGTGCACTACAGTCTCCTGCTTGCAACTCGCCTGTGTTCAACATCGTGACTGCCAGCTGACTACTATCCGCTGCCTCTGTGCACTGCAGTCTCCTGCTTGCAACTCGCCTGTGTTCAACATCGTGACTGCCAGCTGATTACTATCCGCTGCCTCCGTGCACTACACTCTCATCTCATCTTTGCTGTGACTTCTTCGAGACTGCCGCTTTTTATTACCATCTGCTACACTTCGTGATCGTCAGCTCCTGCCCTGCGCTGCACTCCTGTTTCCCATCGCTGTTGGTTCCTGTGGTTGCTACTGGTTACCTCCGTGTGCCGCTGAGTCCTGCCGCTGTGGTCAGCGCTATCGTCCATCTCCTGCTGATCCACTCTCCACGCCTTCACGTGTTCCACTGGCCTCTACCCTCCTGTCAGCATTGGATTTGTATCTCTTCTACTACCCTCTGCTGGATCATCTCCATTCTCCTGGGTTTCCTATGACTCCAGTTCCACGTGTTGCTGGCTCCTGTGGATTCGTGTCCCTGTCGGTCTACTCACCTGTGCGCTGCACCTGCTAGACCGCTGCTTCTCCTATCCAGGGACTTCCTATCCAGTCGGCCTCCAGCCGCTCAGGTACCGCTGCAATCCCATCTGACTGCTACTGCGGAACCACGGTATGCATACTTCTCATTGACTGTGCTGTGTATTGCATATCTTGCTGGACTGTGTTTGGTTCTCTCTGGAGTCTGCTATCCGCTGAGTCTATTGCCATCATTGACTGTGTTATCATTGTGCTGGACTACTTCAAGAGACTTTCTAGATTGCAGACCTGATCAGTCATTTACATATATATATACCTATATTGTGCATATTACTGTGGATCGTGTATAAGGTGCCTGTGTATATCCTGTGTTGCAGTCTTCCCCCGTGCACCTCCTCACATATATATGCAGTGGTACAACTTGCTGATGTCAGACCACTGATCCCTGTTTCCGGTATCACCTGTTCCATTATCCTCTCACATAGCAGTGGTACAACTTGCTACCGCAGACCACTGACTACCTGGATACCTCCACTTGGATTCCATTCCTTCACTCAGACAGCGGTACAACTTGCTACCCGCAGACCGCTGACTCTCATCACCTCCTTGTTTCTGTTGGACATTCCTCCTCACTATAGCAGTGGTACAACTTGCTATCGCAGACCACTGACTACCTTCACGTGTCCTTGTCCATACAGTTCCTTGCATATCATTACCTCATTATTACCAGTGTTGCTAGTCATAGACTTTCCTGAGCATCTCATCGGCCATCATTTCATGTTCCGTGATCACCCAGCTACCAGAGTACCCTATTACCATCTACATTGCTCTGGTAAGCCTACCATCTGGTGATCCCTGGGTAAAGACTCCTAGTGCCCGTGACACTGTCTCACCTCGTATTGTAATTTAGTTTGTCCCTGTACGGCGCCGCGGACACCTAGTGGCGCCCTATAAATAAAAATTATTAATAATAATAATAATAGGCAACATCTCCACTTTCTCAAACCCGCAATTTAATAAATATACCCCCAAGAATACTAAGTTACTACTAATAATAGTGGGAAGGAAGCCTGTTTTAAAAAAAATCAAGTGTTCTGAGATTTAATCACTGTTAGTCTGATTTATAATTGCACACGCATTTGAAAATACTTGTTAAAGGGGAAGTATTAAACAAGAGATATTTCCGCTAAAAACTATTTCTCTTTTGTAAAAAGAAAAGTAAACATTATTTAAATCAATAATCAAGTATTCTGAGATTCAGTAATTAACAAGGGAAGAAGGTTAACTCCTGCTGGTGAGGAGAAAAAGACAACAGTAAAACAGCAGTGGGATTGGTTCAAGTCGGTGGGCAGAACAGTCGTCATTGATACTCGTCGGGAAGGAGTGAAGATGCCGGGGTAAGTCTTGGCGGGGTCGTCACAATTGATATGCTGACTACCACTGTTCTAGTTTAGAAAAGATGGACATCCCTATTTACAGGACAAGGAACATATATTGATTTTATTAATTTATGTAAGATTTTTTAATAATGTATTTATTTCAGCTTATTCTACTCCCATGTCCTTTGTTATTTCAACAGTTGTATAACTTTCACTTAGATATCCTTATTGTATATTCAAGATGTCTTTTAACATTACATTATATTTTCTGCAACATATTCCCATATGTGTATTCAAATGGCTAATGGTACTATAGGCGCAATTATCTATCTGTTGCCTTTAAATAATTAGTAACATTTGTCTCAGTTGTGAGAAAACTTTACTATATTCAGAGATCCATATGCGCTAGAAGAAGAGATGCATATCTCATATGCCCATAATTGTTCATTCTTGAGGAAAAAAGCCTTCCTATATAGGAATTTTAATCTTATGTGATCGCCCTGTGATTGACAATTGTTATTAGAATTGGGCTTCCCCTTAGATTGACTTTCAGATTACTGTAGCTGGTGTATTTATTGCATTTAAATGGTCACTGTGTCTTAAATTATTATACCTTTGTGGTAAATACCACAAGGGTTATTCTGTTTTACCAATTCTCATATTTTAGAACAAATTGCAATAATCATACAAACATACTACATGATTAGTTTTTAAACAACAAGATTAATTCAAAAACCGCCATTCTAACCTTTTACAATAGTGATAAAGTGTTAATTCTGTGTTCCCCAAATTTGTGCTACATCAGTTACATCATTTGCGGCCCTACCTATGGTCTGCTAAAAGATATTTTATTAGCATACAATTTCTACCTTTATCACTTTTCTATATAAATTTTAATCAATATTTCGCCACTTTGAGGCATGGTGGAGGTAGTATTGTGAATATTCTAAAACTCAAGTTAACAATAAAAGTGATTTTAATTGTTAGAAAATATATGTTAATTTATTGGACTGGAGTGCCCTTTCCTTCAACTCTAGTCTTGATTAAAATTTGTACATAAAATTTGGAAGAGCACCCCCTGTAAATAAATGTCAAATGACAATAATTTGCCATGCATACTACATAAGGTGAGTCAAGACCTGGTGTAGACCTAAAGCTTTCTTTTTTTTTTGTACACTACTAATCTCATCAGTTTGCACACTGAAAATATATTTTTCAGCTCCGAATCTTTGGCCTTGGCACTCAGACCTGACTTACTCAATACACGTCATCTGAGGTTAATTTTTCACTCCATACTGTTAGGCATTTGCACCTACAGTCAGCTGGCCATTGTAGTAATAATCTCTGAGACACAAGACTATCATGCCCAGGTTAAAGATATATCTAATTTGTCCCCAAAATCCGTCGACAGATTTCTCATGCAGATTCTATGCTATTGAATATTTTTACCCTCTTAAATGACAGTCCCTTATGCAATACCTGTCTGTTGAATAATGTCATGTAAGATTAAATATTTTACACCTTTCCCATTTTTATATTATCATTCTGCAGTGGTAATACCATCCACCATTTCACATCTCAATAATAATAGTAATAATAATAATAATACTTAGGGGCTTATTTATCAATAGATCCCCGTTAGCAGCGATAAGATTGATTTATTTCATCTCAGTGATAATAATTTGTTGTATCGGGCAATATGAAAAAAAGTCCTGTTGCTGGTGAAAACATCTGTTTTCGCGGGCAATAGGGCTTTTCGTTTTTGATAAATAGACCACTTAAACGAGATGTCAATGTTCTATCTTGTTCAGAGCATTAAAATGTCTAGTTATGACTCTGGGCATGAGCAATGAATGAAGTGCTATTATTTTGAGAGGTGAATCTGTAAGCATCCACTCAGAGGATGGTCTAGTTAGCAACCATAATCATCATCAGTGTGTGTATTTGCACCTCTGTTCAGGCACCCGCAACAGATATGGATACCGACTCTACTTGGCCTACTTTTGACTGCCCCTTCCCTATTCCCGTCCTGCCTCCCTAGTTGTAAGAGGCCGCAAGTGTCAGGTGAGAGCAAATCTGCTTAAAGATGTATGTGTATACATTTTTTTGCTGCCAAGTGCAGTACAAATTGACAGATAGTCTTCCAGTTGGTCTTTGAAACAACTGTAAGATTGGTGTGATGACATTCCTCTGTACTACTCTAATTTCCCACTGCCTTCACAATTTTTTAATATTTGTGATAAAATAATTACTTGGGAGGAAAGGCACAGAGCTGATGTGAAGTGCAGCCATCTCTAACTGCAGTCTGCATGCTCAATCTGTTATACTATGCCTAAATGTACAATTTCACGATTGAATCTACAATCAAACTTCATAACCTCTGTGTTGTTGTTGCATATATTTTTCATGGACAAGATGTTCAAAACTTAGCAAGGCAACAATTTTAAATTGTGCAGTATGTGATATTTAGATGTGCAAATGTAGAAGGGAACATGATGAACCTATCTCCTCATACCAGAATTAGTTTATAGGTTCATTTTGATCTCAAGGCATCCTTGGTTAAACAACCTGCCTGTGCTGAACTTGATGAACTATAGAAGTAACTGTGCTTTGATTTAACCATGCCATCTGCCTGACTAAGCACTGGGGTTGCTCAATTGCCGTATGAAGCACCTGTCCTCATTAATCATCAGTCTCTGTGTCTGCACTACATCATTGCATCTTGTGCTTAAACTCATGTTGCATATCAACTGAGAAAATGCTATAATCCTTCATTGAAAAGCCTACAACGAATTGTGAACAGTTTATTCAATTAGGCCCAGCTTCTTCAGTGCATCCAGGGTGTGGACTCCCGCTTGGACACCATTCAAGGATCGTTACCGTACGCTTTGTGGTTCCATCCTGAATAGAAGCTTCCTCTGTCGTCTCTGCCTCCACCAGCTCCCGTGGGTTACGTATACCACCTCCAGAGAAATATGACGGTGACCCAAAGAAGTGCCGCGGGTTCCTTAACCAGTGTGCCATTCAATTTGAACTCGCATCTGAAAACTTTTTTCTTCTGACAGAATTAAGGTGGCCTATATAATATCTCTCCTAGTAGGCCAAGCCCTGGCCTGGGCATCTCCGCTGTGGGAACGTGACGATCCTTTGCTCCAGAATTCAGTAACCTTTATTCAAAGTTTCAGCAAACTTTTTGACGAGCCTGGCTGCGTGTCCTCAGTGTGCACTGGTCTCTCAAACCTTCGTCAAGGAACTCTCACTGCAGCTTCTAAGCTTCGTTGGAATGATGAGACCCTTATTGCTACCTTCTGGCAAGGGTTGAAGGACAGGATAAAAGACGACTTAGCATCACGAGATTTACCTTCTAGGTTGGACGATTTAATCTCATTGTGTATCAAAGTGGACATCCGCCACAGAGAACGCACACAGGAGCGGGATCGGAGTCTCCGATCCTTTCCCCTTGTTGCACCTCAATTCCAATCTCCTGTGCTCCCCAAGGAGGAATACATGCAAATTGGTCGTTCGCAACCATCTCCTGAAGAGAGGGATAGACTCCTGAAGAACCAGCACAGTAGTGACTACTGTGGAAAATCTGGACATCTTCTCTCCGCATGCCCCAAGAGACCGGGATACGGTCTATTGGGGCACCTGCTAGGCGATTGCAGGGAGGTCAGTCCTCCTCACCCTGTTCCCAGAAAGACCCCGAATTTCTCATGCTAATCATTCTCTTTTCCTCTGATGGTCCTTAACCTCTGTCTGCCTTCGTGGACTCGGGATCCGCGGGGAACTTCATATCTTCCAGTTTGGTCTCTTGGCTCTGTTTGAGTACAACGCCTTTGCCTCCGCTGCTGACACCTACCGCAGTAGATGGAAATCGAGTCTCCAATGGCTCTATCAACTGCAGCACTGTTCCTGTTCGGCTGATAGTAGGAGCTCTCCATTCAGAATGGATTAAGTTTCATGTTCTCCCGCAATCCATTAACCCTATTATTTTTGGTTTACCCTGGCTAAGGGCACATTCTCCTCAATTCGATTGGCATCATGCTCAAGTTACCTCCTGGGGTTCTGCTAGTAAGTCATGTTGTTTGACAACTATTATTCCCAGTAATCCAGTCATTTCCTCTCAGGGTTCGTCCTCTTGTGATTTTCTCCCCAAGGTTTACTCTGAATTCTTCGATGCTTTTAGAAAAGTGGCTGCGGAATCACTTCCTCCTCATCGTCCTTAGGACTCTCCCATTGATCTGGTGCCAGGCAAGAGCATACCGCGGGGCAGGGTATTTCCTTTATCCATACCAGAGACCCAGGCTATGGCCGAATATGTTTCTGAAAATCTGAAACAAGATTTTATTCGCAAATCATCTTCTCCTGTCGGCGCAGGGTATTTTTTTGTAGGGAAGAAGGATGGGTCTCTTAGACCATGCATTGACTATCACAAGCTCAATGCCATCATGGTCAAAAAATAGTATCCTCTTCCCCTCATCCCTGAGCTGTTCGATCGGATCTGTGAAGCTCAAATCTTCACGAAGTTGGACCTCAGGAGCGAATATTACCTAATCAGGATTAATAAAGGAGATGAATGGAAGACAGTGTTCAATACCAGAAACGGTCATTACGAGTACCTTGTTATGCCATTTGGGCTATGTAATGCTCCAGCTGTATTCCAAGAATTTGTCAACGAGGTCTTCCGAGATCTGTTATATCAGTCAGTGGTGGTCTATTTAGATGATATTTTGATAATTTCCCAGGACTTACCTTCCCACCATGCCCATGTCAAAGAAGTGCTTCTTCGATTGCGGGAGAATCACTTATATTGTAAAATGGAAAAGTGCATCTTTGACCAATCCCAGATTCCCTTTCTGGGATAGATTGTGTCCAGATTTGACCTCCAAATGGACCCAGACAAAGTGAAAGCCGTCTTCGACTGGCCACAGCTGGTAGGCCTAAAAGCTACACAAAGCTTCATCAGCTTCACAAATTACTATTGGCAATTTATTCAGGGATATTCTACTCTTATTACTCCCATTACCCCGCTTACTCATAAGGGAGGCCAAGTCAAGTCATGGTCTAATAAAGCAGTCCTGGCATTTAAGACTATCAAATAAGCTTTCTCCTCAGTTGCTATCTTGACCCAGCCTGATCTACATAAACTATTCTTTTTGGAGGCTGACGCCTCTTCTGTAGGCATAGGGGCTGTCCTGTCCCAAAAGAATTCCTCCGGTACTCTCACACCCTGTGGTTTTGTCTCCAACAAATTATCTTCCACTGTATCTAGTTACTGTATTGGAGACAAGGAACTCATAGCTATTAAACTCGCATTGGAAGAATGGCGTTAATTACTGGAGGGTGCTCGCTTCCCGGTCACTGTATTCACTGATCATAAAAACCTCTTTTATTTACAATCCGCTCAATGGGCGAGATTTACTAAACGGTAGGTTTGAAAAAGTGGAGATGCTGCCTATAGCAACCAATCAGATTCTGGGTTTCATTTTGTAGAATGCACTAAATAAATGAAAGCTCAAATCTGGTTGGTTGCTATAGGCAACATCTCCACTTTTTCAAACCCGCAGTTTAGTAAATATACCCCAATGTCTTAATTCCTTGCAAGCTCGTTGGTTTCTTTTCTTCAGTCGGTTCCAGCCATTTCTGACCTTCCATCCGGGTTCCAAGAATTTTAGGGCTGATGCCCTCTCACGATCCTTCGATCCCTCTGACTCTAAAACTTCCATGCCTGCCAAACCCTTCATGAATCCTGTGAACATTTTGGCTTTGACACAATTTACCATTAAGACTCCTCCTTTCGGACGTCCCTTTGTTGATGTCCATTTGCGCAGCAAATTGTTAAATTGGGCACATAGTTCCAAAATCGCAGGACAGACCAGTATTAAGAAAACGGTGGCACTTCTCTACCGTTCGTACTGGTGGCCCTCCTTGATCCCTGATGTATAGAAGTTTACTCAGGCCTGTGAAGTATGTGCCAGACATAAAACTCCCTGACAATCCCCTGCTGGACTCCTGCTCTCGCTTCCTGTTGCAGAACATCCCTGGTCAGGCATGATTATTGACTTTATTACCAACCTCCCTAGCAGTCAGGGTCACACTTGCATATGGGTAATTGTTGACCGATTGATATGGCCTGATGCCTTTCTGCACTACAGGTGCAGTTCTGCATTTTCCACACTAGTGGCCGCTATGTGGATTGTGTTTCCTCACTCAGCTGTTAAATGTTTTGCTGATCACCAGACCATAAAAACTGACCTGTGGCAATCATTCCTTGCTGTTTCATTGTATGTGTTGCAGCTCTGGATCATTGTGGTGTGTTACAGCTCTGGATCTCTGTTTATGTTGCAGCTCTGGATTTTGCTGTTTATGCGGTCCAGCCCGAGTTGCCAGTCTATGCGGTCCAGCCCGAGTTGCCAGTCTATGTGGTCCAGCCTGAGTTGCCGGTCAGTGCCGTCCAGCCTGAGTTGCCGGTCAGTGCGGTCCAGCCCGAGTTGCCGGTCAGTGCGGTCCAGCCCGAGTTGCCGGTCAGTGCGTCCAGCCCGAGTTGCCGGTCAGTGCGGTCCAGCCCGAGTTGCCGGTCAGTGCGGTCCAGCCCGAGTTGCCGGTCTATGCGGTCCAGCCCGAGTTGCCGGTCAGTGCGGTCCAGCCTGAGTTTTTACTCGTTGCTGCCGCGTCCGAGGCTCCTCACAGTGCTGCCGCGTCTGAGGCTCCTCACAGTGCTGCCGCGTCCGAGGCTCCTCACAGTGCTGCTGCGTCCGAGGCTCTTCACAGTGCTGCCGCGTCTGGGGCTCCTCACAGTGCTGCCGCGTTCGGGGCTCCTCACAGTGCTGCCGCGTCCGGGGCTCCTCACAGTGCTGCCACGTCCGGGGCTCCTCACAGTGCTGCCGTGTCCGGGGCTCCTCACAGTGCTGCCGCGTCCGAGGCTCCTCACAGTGCTACCACGCCCTGAGTTGTGTGCCCAGTCCGGGCCTTCAGATGAATGTGCTCTATCTGAGCTCCCTGAGATGTGTGCCCAGTCCAAGCCTTGTGAGTCAGGTGCCCAGTCCGAGGTAACAGTTGCCAACCCTCAGCCAAAGTCTTCTGAGTGCCCAACCATGGACTCCTGTGCTATAATTGCCAAGGCTACCGCTTGTAACCTTCCCATGTTTCAGCCTCTGCCTTTTGATGGAGACCTGGATAAATTTTGTGCTCTTACGCGGCAGTGTTTCAATAATTTCCGTTTCAATCCAACTTATTATGCCAATAGCTTTAATGAAGTAGCTACCATACTAATGGGGTTTAAAGGAAAGGCTCTGGAGTGGGCGCTGTCCTTGATAGAATCTGATCACCCCATTCTCTACCATACCAGCACCTTCATCGGTGCAGTGGCAAAGAAATTTGGACCACCCTCTCTTTTTTGACCCAGCCTCTGATACCATAGAAGCTTCTATGTCTTCACCGGAACCAACTTTACCTCTAGTGCAAGCTCCAGCATTTGACGATATTCCAGCTCCTGTAGCAGCTATGTGCTCAGCTCCGGTCGGGACACCTGCATCTGAAAAGAAAAGTCATTGATCCAAAGCCTGTAAGAAGAAAAAATCTGCTGTCTAGGTTGGGGAGAGGAAAAGAAAAGAAAAAAAAAAGCGTCTGGAATCCGCTTTGTTTAGGGGGGTGTACTGTTATGGCCTGATGCTTTTCCCTACAGGTGCAGTTCTGCATTTTCCACACTAGTGGCCGCTATGTGGATTGTGTGTCCTCACTCAGCTGTTAAGTGTTTTGCTGATCATCCGACCATAAAAACTGACCTGTGGCAATCATTCCTTGCTGGTTCATTGTATGTGTTGCAGCTCTGGATTTTGGTGTTTATGCTTACCTGGCTTTTGGACTCTGACTTCAATCTGCATCTCTGGAGCCTGGCAAGTTTAAAAGACTTTGTTTTGAATATTATTCCTGGACATTTTGTTTCATGCCTTGCTTGGCCCTTCAGCCATTGAGATCCAACCCTGCCTGTATTTACAATAAATATTTAAGTTTACCATCATCACTGTTTCTGTGCAATAATATTGTGAAATATACCAGAGAGCCATGACACCGATTCTCCAAATTCGCTCATTTCATCCCTCTCAAGGGTCTACCTTCTGCATCGGAATTGGCATCCTTATTCATTCTTTTCATTTTTCGTCTGCATGGCTGTCTTTGGGAGATAATCTCTGACTGCGGGGTGCAGTTTTTTTCTAGTTTTTGGAGGGCCTTCTGCAAACTTCTGGGCATGGACTTAAAATTCTCCTCCGGATATCATCCCCAGACGAATGACCAAAGTGAGCGGGTCAACCAGGATTTCGAGTCCTACATCCAATGTTTTTGTTCTGAAAAACAATCTAAGTAGAGTAAGGTTCTTCCTTGGGCAGAATTCTCCCACAATAATCACCTCCATGAATCCACTGGCACGTGTCCCTTTTTTACTTTATTCAGGAGACACACGATTTTGCCCACCTTCTCGGACTTACCTGTCTCCATGGTATCGGCAGCTCAAGATTTGGTTCACGACTTTTCCTTAACTTGGTCCCAGGTGCAAACCGAGTTACAACAGACTAAGGATAGTTATAAACACTTTGCAGATCGCTTTGGAAGAACATCCCTGTACTCCACATACTCTAAGAGTACATAACTCTTTTCATATCTCCCTTCTTAAACCTATTGTTATTAATGAATTCTATAAGAGATCACCTCCACCTCCTCCTCCTCCTGTCAAAACCACATCTGGAGAAAAGTTTGAAGTTGAACGCATTCTAAAGATGCGAACTCTCCGAGGCAAATCACAATTTCTGGTCCATTGGAAGGGCTACGGTACTGAGGAGAGATCCTGGGTAAACAAGAATGATCCTCATGCTCCTCGTCTTCTGGCCCAGTTCCCGAGAGAGGTTAGGGGGTACTGTCAGGCGGCGCCCCCGTAATGTCCTGTTGACCCAGGGATGGACGCCTGTCTCCCTTGCTGAACCGCGTCCCCTTACTTGGCAACAGGACGTACATCCGGCTACGTTGTGCGCACATGTGCAGTAGGTTCGCATCCAGTTGCTACGCTCCTTTCATCAACTAGTCGGTGGTCAGGTGCATCTGACCGCCAAGATCACTCGCACCTATCAGGGCCCACATTAAACTATTTAAGGCACCTCCTCCCTACAGTCTGTGCCAGAGTATTGGTTCTCCAGTCTCCAGTGTTCGTGTCTTTCTTCCTGTTCCTGTCTATTGCTTCCATTCCTGGAAGAATAGGAAATTCCATGCAAGGCAATTCCAGTCCTGTAAATTAAATGGAGGAGGTGGGGCTGAGTGATGCGGTGCACGCGTCATCATGGCCCCGTCCCCTGTTTTTTCTGGTCAAAAATAGCAATGACAGTTTAGGGGGCAGAGTAAATGACATGATTCTCCAGTCCCCGCCCCCATACATTCACCTGCCTCCCGGACCTCCCAGGAAACAAGTTGCCTATGTTTTCAAGTATGCACTTACACAATTGGCTCTCCTTTTATTTCCCTTACTGGGGTCTATAAATTGCACCTCTGGCACCTGCCATGCATCCCCTCCTACTTCCTGGGAAAATGGCCACATCCTCTAGCAGGTGCCCATAGCTGCACGGCTAAACTCTGTTCCCACCTGTGATGCGGTTGACTATGCCATGCTGAGTGAGGCACTGGCCTCATTAAACTAGTATATCCTCTGATGACCTCATTTGCCGTTACCAGGGGAGATGGACCGCCTTAGTGTAATGCTGGATGCATTACACTGCACACTTGGATCTCCGCTATATGCGTGGCCACCTAACCCACTCCTCTACAAGACCCAATTGCAGGGTAAGAGATTGTGTAGGAAGGGGAAGCCAATTAATTCCTTACCTGTAATACACTGTGTCACTCACCGGACCGTGAGTGCCTCTTCCCGGACATTTAGGAACCGTGGCCGTCCACTATCCTGAGGGTCTGCGCATGCGCAGCCCTTTTCTATACTTCAGTGTATACCCCTTTAACTTAATTGGCAGATCAGGCAACCTCCCTATATTAAGCACCTGTGGTCACTACCACGTTGCCTGATCTTGGAGTCTCATTCCTCATGAGTCTCTGAAGGTGTTCCTGTATTACTCGTTTATTCAGCGCTGCTGATTCCTGTGGTTTCCAAACCACTTCTACTACTGTGGTTCCATACCACTTCTACCATCAACTGTATCATCATGACTGTTTGCTGATTCCTATCCGCTGCCTCCGTGCACTACAGTCTTCTACACCACTTCAACGTTATTTTATATCAATGTGACTGTTTGCTCATTGCTATCCGCTGCCTCCGTGCACTCCAGCTTTTACCTCACTCACCTGCTTCTCATCAAGTCTGTTTGCTGATTTCTATCCGCTGCCTCCGTGCACTACAGTCTCCTGCTTGCTACTCGCCTGTGTTCAACATCGTGACTGCCAGCTGACTACTATCCGCTGCCTCTGTGCACTACAGTCTCCTGCTTGCAACTCGCCTGTGTTCAACATCGTGACTGCCAGCTGATTACTATCCGCTGCCTCCGTGCACTACACTCTCATCTCATCTTTGCTGTGACTTCCTCGAGACTGCCGCTTTTCATTACCATCTGCTACACTTCGTGATCTACAGCTCCTGCCCTGCGCTGCACTCCTGTTTCCCATCGCTGTTGGTTCCTGTGGTTGCTACTGGTTACCTCCGTGTGCCGCTGAGTCCTGCCGCTGTGGTCAGCACTATCGTCCATCTCCTGCTGATCCACTCTCCACGCCTTCTCGTGTTCCACTGGCCTCTACCTTCCTGTCAGCATTGGATTTGTATCTCTTCTACTACCCTCTGCTGGATCATCTCCATTCTCCTGGGTTTCCTATGAGTCCAGTTCCACGTGTTGCTGACTCCTGTGGATTGGTGTTCCTGTCGGTCTACTCACCTGTGCGCTGCACCTGCTAGACCGCTGCTTCTCCTATCCAGGGACTTCCTATCCAGTCGGCCTCCAGCCGCTCAGGTACCGCTGCAATCCCATCTGACTGCTACTGCTGAACCACGGTATGCATACTTCTCATTGACTGTGCTGTGTATTGCATATCTTGCTGGACTGTGTTTGGTTCTCTCTGGAGTCTGCTATCCGCTGAGTCTATTGCCATCATTGACTGTGTTATCATTGTGCTGGACTATTTCAAGAGACTTTCTAGATTGCAGACCTAATCAGTCATTTACATATATATATAGCTATATTGTGCATATTACTGTGGATCGTGTATAAGGTGCCTGTGTATATCCTGTGTTGCAGTCTTCCCCCGTGCACCTCCTCACATATATATTCAGTGGTACAACTCGCTGATGTCAGACCACTGATCCCTGTTTCCGGTATCACCTGTTCCATTATCCTCTCACATAGCAGTGGTACAACTTGCTACCGCAGACCACTGACTACCTGGATACCTCCACTTGGATTCCATTCCTTCACTCAGACAACGGTGCAACTTGCTACCCGCAGACCGCTGACTCTCATCACCTCCTTGTTTCTGTTGGACATTCCTCCTCACTATAGCAGTGGTACAACTTGCTATCGCAGACCACTGACTACCTTCACGTGTCCTTGTCCATACAGTTTCTTGTGTATCTTTACCTCATTATTACCAGTGTTGCTAGTCATAGACTTTCCTGAGCATCTCATCGGCCATCATTTCATGTTCCGTGATCACCCAGCTACCAGAGTACCCTATTACCATCTACATTGCTCTGGTAAGCCTACCATCTGGTGATCCCTGGGTAAAGACTCCTAGTGCCCGTGACAGTAAGATCAGGCCATGACAGACCCAGATGTGGAACCTACCGCCAAAGAGATGCTGCAACATCTGGTTAGCCGTGTGGAGCAACAGGATGCCCGCCAACAGCTGTTACTTCAGTGTTATCAGTCATTAACCTCCCAAGGAACATCTGGACAGACTGTGAAAGCTACTACCGAAGCTCCTGTGCTTTCCTCCATTTCCCCATTGCCATCCCAGGTGTCTATAGCTTCCACGCTTCACCTGCCTACTCCGTCAAAGTACGATGGGGACCCCAAAACTTGTAGGGGTTTCCTTAACCAATGTTCAGTCCATTTTGAGCTCCAACCTCAAAATTTTTCTACCCATCGTTCCAGAGTGGCCTATCTTATCTCTTTGTTTTCAGGACAAGCCCTGGCTTGGGCCTCCCCTCTGTGGGAGAGGAACGATCCAATATTACAAGATAGTGCCAAATTCATTTCTACATTCCGAAGTGTGTTCGATGAACCAGGTCGTGTGACCTCCGCTGCTTCCAGCATCCTCCGTCTGCGACAAGGATCTCATACTGTAGGCCAGTACGTCATTCAATTTAGGATCTTAGCCTCTGAACTTCAGTGGAACACTGAAGCCCTAGTTGCCGCCTTCTGGCAGGGGCTTTCCGATAAAATTAAAGATGCACTGACTACCCAAGAGCTTCCTTCGTCACTTGAAGATTTGATCTCTCTATGCCATCGTGTTGATATGAGATTTCGTGAAAGAGAGGCTGAGAAAACGACTTCTGCTAAAGCACCTTTTCGCTCTAACCCTCAATTTCGTCCAGTGTCACCCGCTGTGATTCCCATGGAGATTGGACGTTCCAAGTTATCTTCTGAGGAGAGGAAACGAAGAGTCAAGAATAGACTCTGTATCTATTGTGCTGATTCCACTCATGTCCTCAGCTCCTGCCCTAAGAGATCGGGAAATGCCAGGCCCTAACTAGTTCTGGAGAGGTGAAGTTAGGGTCCCTGGAGTCCTCTCCATCGTCTATGAAATCTAAAGTCTGCGCTTTTGATGTGACTATTTCCTTTGCTACCAAGACCTTTGAGTCACAGGCATTGATTGATTCCGGAGCAGCAGGAAATTTTATTTCCAAATCGTTAGTTAATCAATGGTCTCTACCAATGATTACCTTAAAAACTCCCATTACTGTGACGGCTATCGATGGATCACGTCTCATCAACGGTCTCATCACCCAGAGTACGTCTCCAGTAACCCTTCAGATTGGTGCTCTGCATCATGAAGAGATATCGTTTTTAATTCTTCCTGTTACGACAAGTCCGATTGTCCTAGGCCTTCCATGGCTTCAGTGTCACTCTCCCCAGATTGACTGGCGCACCCCTCAAGTCACGTCTTGGGGGCCTGAATGTCACCATCATTGCCTTTCCCAAGTCATTCCTCTCAAGGTACAGCAAGCTTCCATTTCAGCTATTTCACCGGGACTCCCTCCTCAATATGCTTCATTTACCGATGTTTTTGATAAAGCTCAGTCTGAACGTCTTCCTCCTCATCGTTCTTGGGATTGTCCGATTGATCTTCTTCCTGGCAAGACTCCTCCCAGAGGCCGGGTCTATCCACTCTCGTTACCTGAAACTCAAGCTACATCTGAATATATACGGGAGAACCTCCAGCGTGGGTTCATTCGACCTTCCACCTCGCCCGCTGGAGCTGGGTTCTTCTTTGTCAAAAAGAAGGATGGATCATTACGCCCTTGTATAGATTTTCGTGGACTCAATGCCATTACTATCAAGAACCGGTATCCCATTCCGTTGATCACTGAGCTATTTGACCGCATTAAGGGAGCCCGTATTTTTACTAAGTTGGATCTTCGTGGTGCTTACAATTTAATCAGAATCCGTTCCGGTGACGAATGGAAGACGGCGTTTAACACCAGAGACGGGCATTACGAATATCTGGTAATGCCTTTCGGGCTATGTAATGCCCCCGCTGTTTTTCAGGGCTTCATCAATGAGATTTTTCGGGACTTATTATATGTATGTGTCGTCGTCTACCTGGACGACATATTGATTTTTTCACAGGACCTGCCTTCTCACCACCAACATGTGGCAGAAGTCCTCTCCAGGCTACGGAAAAATTCATTGTTCTGTAAATTAGAAAAATGTTCATTCGAATTACCCCAGATTCCATTCTTGGGGTATATTGTTTCCGGAGTTGGTCTGAAGATGGATCCTGACAAAGTAAATGCTGTACTACATTGGCCCCAGCCAACTACTCTTCGTGCCATCCAGCGTTTTTTAGGTTTTGCCAATTACTATAGACGCTTCATTCAAGACTTTTCTTCCATTGCATCTCCTATCGTGGCCCTGACTCGTAAAGGGGCTAATCCTAAGCAATGGTCTACTGAGGCTATTCAAGCCTTTCAAACATTAAAAGAGTCCTTCTCTTCGGCTCCAATCCTTCGTCAGCCTGATGTGACACTCCCTTTTTTCCTAGAAGTAGATGCCTCTAATGTGGGCTTAGGAGCTATTCTCTCCCAACGCTCGGAACAGCAAAAATTCCACCCTTGTGCCTTCTATTCTCGGGGTCTCCTACCCGCAGAGAAGAATTATACCATCGGAGACAAGGAATTACTGGCTATCAAAGCCGCATTAGAGGAATGGAGATACTTGTTGGAGGGAGCTCGCCATCCGGTGACGATCTTCACGGATCATAAGAACTTGTCATATCTCCAGTCTGCCCAATGCTTGAACCCTCGTCAAGCAAGATGGTCTCTTTTCTTTTCCCGTTTTGAATTAATAATTACCTTCAAACCAGCTGCCAAGAACAAAAAAGCTGATGCCTTATCTAGAGCCTTTGCTACGTCCTCTGATATAGAAGAGGTTTCCAACCATACCATTCTAGACCCCAAATGTATCTCACTGGCTGCTTCATCCACCAAAACGCTACCATTTGGGAAGACCCTCGTGCCTCCTACTCTAAGGAGGAAAATCCTTTCGTGGTTCCATGCCTCTCGTTTTTCTGGACACGCCGGTGAACACAAGACTTTTGAGATCCTCTCTCGAAGTTACTGGTGGCCTTCAATGAGGAGAGACGTCAAAGAGTTCATTGCTTCCTGTGAATTATGTTCGCAATTCAAATCCTCCCGCAGAACCCCAGCAGGGTTGCTGCGACCACTACCCATTCCGTCCAAACCATGGACCTATATTAGTATGGATTTCGTTACTGACTTACCACCTAGTAAGAACCATAACACTATTTGGGTCGTAGTGGACAGATTTTCGAAGATGGCTCATTTCATCCCTCTGTCTGGTTTGCCTTCCTCGTCTATCCTGGCTGAACATTTCATTAAAGAGATCTTCCGTATCCATGGATGTCCATCTGAGATTGTGTCTGATAGAGGAGTACAATTCGTGTCCAGATTCTGGCGAGCCCTTTGTAAAACCTTGGGCATACGATTAGCACTCTCATCTTCTTACCATCCACAATCCAATGGACAAACCGAACGTGTCAATCAAGATCTTGAGACTTTTATAAGGATATTTTCATCAGCCAATCAAGACAACTGGGTAGAGTTACTCCCTTGGGCTGAGTTCGCCCATAACAACATGTACCATGAGTCATCATCCAAAACTCCATTCTTTGTGGTCTACGGTCACCATCCGTCTTTTCCGGAATTTCCTGCCCTCCCGCCCACCCAAGTTCCTGCGGTGGAGACTGTTTGTCAGACCTTTAAAAATATCTGGTCTCAGGTTAGAACCTGTTTGAAGAAGACATCTGTCAAATATAAATCTTTCGCTGATAAGAAGAGGCGGGCTATTCCACCACTAAAAATTGGAGATCGTGTCTGGTTATCCACAAAAAATATTCGTTTGAAGGTTCCATCCATGAAATTCGCCCCTCGTTTTATTGGTCCATATAGGATCATTCAAGTTATCAATCCAGTATGTGTGAAACTCCTTCTTCCTAAGAGTCTTCGGATTTCTAATGCCTTCCATGTATCTTTGCTCAAACCTCTTATTATCAACCGTTTTTCAACTCCTCCCTCAGCTCCGCAGCCAGTTCAAGTCCATCAGGAGGAGGATTTTGAGATTACCGAGGTACTAGATGCAAAAATTTCGCGAGGAGTCCTCCACTTCCTCGTTCATTGGAAGGGCTTTGGTCCTGAGGAGCGCTCTTGGATCAAAGCTGAAGATCTTAATGCTCCTGCCCTTTTGAAGAAGTTTTACTCCAAAAATCCGGACAAGCCCGGTTCCAGGCGTTCTGTGCCCACCTTTAAAAGGGGGGGTACTGTCACTCACCGGACCGTGAGTGCCTCTTCCCGGACATTTAGGAACCGTGGCCGTCCACTATCCTGAGGGTCTGCGCATGCGCAGCCCTTTTCTATACTTCAGTGTATACCCCTTTAACTTAATTGGCAGATCAGGCAACCTCCCTATATTAAGCACCTGTGGTCACTACCACGTTGCCTGATCTTGGAGTCTCATTCCTCATGAGTCTCTGAAGGTGTTCCTGTATTACTCGTTTATTCAGCGCTGCTGATTCCTGTGGTTTCCAAACCACTTCTACTACTGTGGTTCCATACCACTTCTACCATCAACTGTATCATCATGACTGTTTGCTGATTCCTATCCGCTGCCTCCGTGCACTACAGTCTTCTACACCACTTCAACGTTATTTTATATCAATGTGACTGTTTGCTCATTGCTATCCGCTGCCTCCGTGCACTCCAGCTTTTACCTCACTCACCTGCTTCTCATCAAGTCTGTTTGCTGATTTCTATCCGCTGCCTCCGTGCACTACAGTCTCCTGCTTGCTACTCGCCTGTGTTCAACATCGTGACTGCCAGCTGACTACTATCCGCTGCCTCTGTGCACTACAGTCTCCTGCTTGCAACTCGCCTGTGTTCAACATCGTGACTGCCAGCTGATTACTATCCGCTGCCTCCGTGCACTACACTCTCATCTCATTTTTGCTGTGACTTCCTCGAGACTGCCGCTTTTCATTACCATCTGCTACACTTCGTGATCTACAGCTCCTGCCCTGCGCTGCACTCCTGTTTCCCATCGCTGTTGGTTCCTGTGGTTGCTACTGGTTACCTCCGTGTGCCGCTGAGTCCTGCCGCTGTGGTCAGCGCTATCGTCCATCTCCTGCTGATCCACTCTCCACGCCTTCTCGTGTTCCACTGGCCTCTACCTTCCTGTCAGCATTGGATTTGTATCTCTTCTACTACCCTCTGCTGGATCATCTCCATTCTCCTGGGTTTCCTATGAGTCCAGTTCCACGTGTTGCTGACTCCTGTGGATTGGTGTTCCTGTCGGTCTACTCACCTGTGCGCTGCACCTGCTAGACCGCTGCTTCTCCTATCCAGGGACTTCCTATCCAGTCGGCCTCCAGCCGCTCAGGTACCGCTGCAATCCCATCTGACTGCTACTGCTGAACCACGGTATGCATACTTCTCATTGACTGTGCTGTGTATTGCATATCTTGCTGGACTGTGTTTGGTTCTCTCTGGAGTCTGCTATCCGCTGAGTCTATTGCCATCATTGACTGTGTTATCATTGTGCTGGACTATTTCAAGAGACTTTCTAGATTGCAGACCTAATCAGTCATTTACATATATATATAGCTATATTGTGCATATTACTGTGGATCGTGTATAAGGTGCCTGTGTATATCCTGTGTTGCAGTCTTCCCCCGTGCACCTCCTCACATATATATTCAGTGGTACAACTCGCTGATGTCAGACCACTGATCCCTGTTTCCGGTATCACCTGTTCCATTATCCTCTCACATAGCAGTGGTACAACTTGCTACCGCAGACCACTGACTACCTGGATACCTCCACTTGGATTCCATTCCTTCACTCAGACAACGGTGCAACTTGCTACCCGCAGACCGCTGACTCTCATCACCTCCTTGTTTCTGTTGGACATTCCTCCTCACTATAGCAGTGGTACAACTTGCTATCGCAGACCACTGACTACCTTCACGTGTCCTTGTCCATACAGTTTCTTGTGTATCTTTACCTCATTATTACCAGTGTTGCTAGTCATAGACTTTCCTGAGCATCTCATCGGCCATCATTTCATGTTCCGTGATCACCCAGCTACCAGAGTACCCTATTACCATCTACATTGCTCTGGTAAGCCTACCATCTGGTGATCCCTGGGTAAAGACTCCTAGTGCCCGTGACACACTGGTTACAGAAAGTAAAACATACCACCTTACAGTTACATTCTTTTACTGCAGCATTACTATGGGAGCACTATATTCCCCATAGCAAATGTTCCTGAAGTTAGGACAAAGTCCAGACTGACTGGCACAGTGCCTCAAAATAGTGGATGTCCTGCCAAAATTTGGGCAGTAGTCAGACAGTGAAAATAGATGAGGAGGCTGTCATATGCTGAGGGGTGAAAGAGAGACACAGGAGCAGTCACACTCAGAGGGGAGGTTGGGGGAGGCAGAGGGGAGACTGTTACACACTGAGGGGAGGGAGATAGAGTGAAGCAATGTGTCACAGAAATAATTGTCTTAATCCAGAAAATATAAATAACAATGTTCAGTCTTACCAGCTAATGGGTCAGAAGGGATTCTTAAGTGAAGTCCGTTAAGGAAAGCCAAAGCTATAATAGCAGTCCTAAGTCCAGACAACAGTGACTAGGGTGAGTGCGGCAAGAATGGTCCAACAAACCAGCCGGTATCTGTTAGCCAAAAAGGTCAGTCCATGATCAAAGCCAAAAAGGTAAATCGAAGAGAATTGTCAAAAGGTTATAGCTAGGGTCATAATACACAAAGAAGTCAGTCCAAAACAATAGAAGGCAAATAATCCACAGGTAACAGCAAGCCAGGTAAGCAGGTCACAGGGAGAACAAGACCGATGCACAAAGATTTCTGTCAAGGTCAGAGAGCTAAGACTCAAAGTCGCACAAGAAGACTTCAATAACCTAGGAAATTTAAATACAGTTTTTTAAAGTGTTAGTGGCACCTAGTGAAAAAGATTTGTGGAGATGAAGATATGTAACAGAAGTGAAGTCATGCACTTCAGGCATATTATCTATCATTGATAGTGTCATGTTTTTCCTGTATACCCATACAACTATTAAGATCACCATTGTTTACCATAATGTTATTAAGCTATTTATGAATTGTAACGGGTTCGCAATATACATTCCTATTGAATTCATCAACATACCAGTGCTTGTGAGATTGTAATGCTTAGAATAAATTTAATTGAGAAAAACCCCATATTCTAAACATTGTTGTGTAACTGTCTTTGTGTCCTGCACACAGGAAACAGGAAGTGAATGTGTGTGGTGATTACTATGTGTATTTGGTGTCATTTTACAGCTCACAGAATGTGTGCAATGACGCGACAGGCAATCCCTGGTGTTTTTTTTCATAGCCTGTCGAGGAACGATACCTTGTATTTTACACTAGCTGTTGGGTTATGGTATATAGATGTTTTAATTACTTTTCACAGCAGTTTTACTGATCTTTCTGAACTTGATTAACTTGCCTTAGGCTCTGCCTTTATTCTTCTAATGCTGTATAGACTCGGCCTACATACATCCGTTCTACATCAAGAAACAAGTCTGGTGCCACTACATTATATGCTTAGGTGCCATCTAGATCAGTGTCCTCTATTACCAGTAGTAGACACTTTGTGCTGTTCAGCCACTGGGAACTGCAAGTCCTAGCATGAAGGAAAGTTGGAACCCATAGTTACATAGCTACAACTGCTCGAAAGCCACAGTTTTCTTATATCTGTCCCATAAAATAACCATTACACCAAACAAGAGAGAAAAAGAAATGGCCACCCTAGAACTTTGGACATTTAAATGTTTTTTTCCTGCTTGGCATAGTATTTGTTGTATGAAAAGTTTAGAGCTGTATGTATTGCTTTAGTTTTAGAGTACAGTTACTGTAATCATGACTACAAGTGTCAGCTTGTTTTAGATTGAACTCATTGGTGCTACACCCATTTATGTTATACCTAGACATGTGTAGTGTATCCAGTCTATACACTTTCCCCAGCTCATGAATTTAACTTACTCATGATTTTGTTTACTGAAATGGAGAATAATGTTTTAGATATTTGCCCTGGAATTACTGTATGCATAGGGCTGAGATACAGAGGTACTCGGCACTCGCCTAGCAAAAGTTGCATATGCCTCGAAATGCACACATAAGTAGTAGGATAGTCTAAGCATTGTTATATGCATGCATACATTTACATGCATGGTAATTACACATATTCATTTAAAATTGTGTATTAGTGTGTACATCCTGATTTGTGTACACACATACCTGTGCCCACCCCTGACTTGTGCACCCAGACACTTGTGCACTCCCCTTACTTGTGCACCCACACACCTGTGCAGGGGAGGGCTGGCAGACTTTAGCCCAGGGGGCAAGTACAAAGCACTGGCCCACAAGTAGCGGTCCATCCTTATAGGGTACAAAATATATTTTTGGTACAATATATATTGGTATTTTTTTTGTACAGTATATATTTATCTATATAAAAAGAGGCTATTTTTGTGTTGCTTAATCCATACATAAATTTTTTGCCCAGGCCCAGAGCTGGATTAAGGCTCTGGGGAGTCTGGGCACTTTAGACTGGGTAACCCCCTATGATGTAACATGGTTATCATTTTAGACAAATACACAGACAATACTGTGTGCAATACTGTTAGGTGCACACAGTTCTGCCTTCACGAGCAGTACACAGTGAAGCGGGACATACCGCCCAACTGTCCTAAGGGAAACAGTCACCCAAATTCGGGACTGTCCCGCCAGATTCAGGACAGTTGGCAGACTGTCCTGCTCTCTCCTACCTGTCTTGTCACTTTCACCACTTGTGGCTGCTGGTTACTTTAGTTCCGTCGCTGGTTGTCTGGATCCTTGGAATATTGGAGGCCCTAACTGGTAAAAAAAAAAAAAAAAAGAGTACATAAAATTTACAAAACTTAGAAAACAACAATCCCAGGCAATTAAATCAATATATAACCCACGTTTTATAATTAGGTCCCCCCTTTATGCCCACATGCTTTAGTCACACATGCCTCTCCCTTCTGCCCACATGCTTTAGTCACACCCCACCTCTGCCCAGCACCTTTAGCCACCACATGTCCCCCTCTGCCCCTGCACCGTTAGCCACACATGCCCCCCTCTGCCCCCAGCACCTTTAGCCACACATGTCTCCCTCTGCCCCAGCACCTTTAGTCACACATGTCTCCCTCTTCCCCCAGCACCGTTAGTCACACATGCCCCCCCTCTGCCCCAGCACCTTTAGTCACACATGCCCCCCCCCCTGCCAACATGCTTTAGTCACACCCCACCTCTGCCCAGCACCTTTAGTCACACATGCCCCCCTCTTCCCCCAGTACCTTTAGTCACACATGCCCCCCCTCTGCTTACATGCTTTAGTCACACCCCACCTCTGCCCAGCACCTTTAGTCACACATGCCCCCCTCTTCCCCCCAGTACCTTTAGTCACACATGCCCCCCTCTTCCCCCAGTACCTTTAGTCACACATGCCCCCCCTCTGCTTACATGCTTTAGTCACACCCCACCTCTGCCCAGCACCTTTAGTCACACATGCCCCCCTCTTCCCCCCAGTACCTTTAGTCACACATGCCCCCCCTCTTCCCCCAGTACCTTTAGTCACACATGCCCCCCCTCTGCTTACATGTTTTAGTCACACCCCACCTCTGCCCAGCACCTTTAGCCACACATGTCCCCCTATACCCTGCAGCTTCAATCGCACATGCCCACCTCTCTCCCCCCTTCACACACACTAGCTCCCCCATCACAGTACCCCTTCCTCTTACCTTTTTCTACATGAGTGACTCCAGGAATAGACAGAAATGCTGCAGCTTCTGCACAGAACTCCATCAGCCCCACCTACACTGTGTACCATGTGACCACTGCGGTCACATGACACTTTGATCTGAAGCTGTTACCGAGATGCGATGGAGACAGCCTTTGCGGTCTGTGCAGGGGCTGTCACATTGCGTAGTACTCACTGCGGGGGCATCATCCATTCACAGAATATTCTACTACAAGCTGTAGTACAATATTCTATGAATGAATGATGCAGCTGCTGTGAGTACTACGTGATGTGACAGCCCCTGCACAGACTGCAAAGGCTGTCTTCATCGCATTACCACTGGACCACCAGATGGCCCAAAATACTATTCTTCTGTCCGGCCCGGGGGCCATATGCCCCCCTGCCCCCCGGGCCGATCCCGCCCCTGCACCTGTGCCCTCCCCTTACTTCTGCACCCACACACCTGTGCCCTCCCCTTACTTGTGCACCCGCATACCTGTGCCCTCCCCTGACATATGCACCAACACACCTGTGCCCTTCCCTTAACATTTGAACCCACACACTTGTGCCCTCCCCCTACTGGTGCACCCACACACCTGTGCACTCACCTGACTTGTGCACCTACACGTCTATGTCTGTTTGTAAATTACCCTTTTTATCTAGAAAAGATACATACAACAAACATGTAATTCACATTTACAGGTAATGTAACACATAATTTATGGATAATGTACAACCTAAGCAATGGAAGCTTAAGCAGTTTTTTTTACTCCTGCTAATATGCGCTTTACATCGCTTTATTTGTACACAATTTCTTTTAAGAGATGTCTGTGATTAATGTCCTGGAGTTGTTGCATCTTTGCGGTTTGTTGATTTAGCATCTCAACTTTTGTATGCTGGGAATTGGCTCTTTTGGATTTTCACATTGCTGCATTATACTATTCAGAATATTTATACTGGGAATTAATGACACTATCTCTGTGGAATTTACTGGACAGTAAGATGTTCAGATGTTGAGCTGTGGAAATTTACAGGAAAAGGTTGGAATTTTTGGTTTAGTTCTTTGTTAGAAATTTATTATAAAAGAATTTTCAAAACATTCCATTTTTCCTTCCTCACCAAAACTTTGATTCAGAGTGAAAAAATCTTTAACTATTTCAGCATAATTACCCTTTATATTGTTTAGTATTTTAAAATATTTAAAAAAGATTAGAATCCCACCTGGTCACGTTTACTTTACCAGATCTGAACAAGGTGTTACTGTTCTAGAGAATTTGAAATTTTAAATAACACCCTAGCACTTGCATTGAATTAGCACATTGAAAATGAGAATTGTGCATATAAGTGAATTGTTTATATTATGAATCGTTCAGATGAATAGGAAGTTCAAGTGGTTGGGGATTTGATGTCAAGGAAACATGTTGTTAAGATTATTTAAATGGGTACTAACATTAAAAACCTTCTGTGCTTAATTATGCCTAGCCCAGGCAAATGTGCACTCAGAGGCAACTTTGTAAGGTACACCTTTCGAGTACTGTGTAGGATCCCCCTTTACCCCAGAACAGCCAAATTGTTTGTGGCATGAATTCAACATGATGCTGGAAACATTCCTTAGAGATTCTGGTCCATGTTAACATGAGGCAATCACGCAGTTGCTGCAGATTTGTCGGCTGCATATTCATATTGTTATTTTTATGTTCCACCACATCCCAAAGGTGCTCTATTGGATTGAGATTGGATGACTGAGGAGGCCATTGGAGTACACTGAACTCATTGTCACGTTCGTGGAAACAGCTGGTGATGACATGTGTTTGTGACAGGACATGTTATTCTTCTGGAAGTAGCCGTTAGAAGATAGGTAGACTGTGACCATGAAGGGATGCACATAGTATGCAAGAATATTCAGGTGGCCTGTGGCATTTAAATAAAGCTCAATTGGTATTAAGAGGCCTAATGTGTGCCAAAATAACATTTCCCACACCATTATACCACCACCACTAACCTGCATTGAGGATGAAACCATGGTTTCATGATGTATGCCAAATATTGACCCTATCATCTACATTTCATAGCATAAATTGAGATTAATCAGACCAGGCAATGTTTTCTCAGTCTTCAACTGTTGAGCTTGTGCCCGCTGTTTCCAGTTGTTAGTTCACATGACCTGGTGTGGTCATCTTCTGCTGTAGCCCATCCACTTCAAGGTTCAATGTGCTGTGCATTCAGAGATACTCTATTGCATACCACTATATGGTTATTTGAGTTACTGTCACCTTCCTGTCAGCTGGAAGCAGACTAGCCATTCCCCTCTGACCTCTCTCAATAAGGAGTTCCTGCCCACAGAATTGCTGCTCAATGGATTTTGCTTGTTTTGCACACAATTCTCTCTAAACTTTAGAGACTGTTAGTGTAAAAATCTCTGGAGATCAGCAGTTTCTGAAATACTCAAAGAGAAGAAAAGCCATTTGTTCACACTATAGCTGTAATAACACACTTATCGTGCAATCTTCAAATGGCAGTCAGGCGGTGAAAACCGTGGATGATGCTGATATTCACTGCGATCCGGTTAGGCTGCCAGTTTGATGACTAACTTGCAGAACAGATGACAGAGGTCTTCACCTTTAGCAACCGCCTTTCCCGTAGAGCTTTATGTGCTCACAGGTACTCGGATGCCCCAAGGACTTAACTCTTAGCGTAGTGCAAGTTCGTTAGATAACACTGCAGCGGCAGACCAGAGGAGGCTGGGTCACAAGCAGGGCAGAATGGTCAGATAACACGCAGAGGGTCTGGATCACAGTCAAGCAGGCAAGGTCCAAGGTACAAGCAGTGTACAGCAATACAGAAATCCAGAGCAGGTCAGCAACAGTGCAGACTGGACACTATAACCGGCAGGGAGGCCAATCAGGACTTTGCCCTGTAATTACCCGCAGGCGCTACCTGATTACTGAAAGCCATAAAATGAATTAGCCCACAGGCTGTGTAACTATTGCGCACGCGTCCGGCTGTCCTGTACTGCCGGGACACGGCACTGAGAGGTTTTGGCGTCCAACCTTTGCCCTAGCAGCGGTTGGGCTGGAACCGGAAGGGACGTCCCGGTTGTCAAGGAGACGACCGGGACTCCAGGCAGCACAGAGAGCGAGCCGCGGCGGCTATGGACACTGCCACGGCTCGTAACAGATCCGTACTCCGTGGTAGAAGCTAATACAGCAGTGCAGAAATCTTACATACCTTTCCCCAGTTTCCTTAATTGCTCCATACTCCACCCAATTCCCCCCCTCACCCTGAGCAAACTTCTGTTCCTCTGTAAACTTCATTGGCCTGCTCCAAAAATCAATGCTCTTTTATAGAAAACTATGAGCACCTGTGCAAGATAAGACATACAATGGGATTAAAATTGATTCTGCATCTCAGCCATTTTGCACTTATTAAAGAACCTCAACTGTATATTATCTCACATTATCTATTTAGTTTGTCTTGTGTCTTTTGAATAAAGTTAGATAAGCTTTCTACCAACAGCACAATCTAGCTTTCTCTGATTGGATGTTTGTGAAGTCACAACTCCAGCTCAAAGTACTTAATTCATTAGCATTGAATTTAGATTAATACTAGCCACTGGGCTGTCTATGTGGATTAATTATTTGCTACATCCAATTGTACTACTGCATAAAAGATGATACCCACTGGATTTTTAAAGGGGTAAACAACGGATGTGAGGTGTATGTATTTAATTACATTTTATATGGCAAATGCAACTTTAACATTTATTAATAACACTGTTAAACACATTTCTCTCATGTGTACTATATATTACACATCAATACTGTACATTATACAGTGTACTGATAGGATAATGTGACTTTCAACATTCACATTTACTACTAACACTGTCAAGCTGTATCTCAACATTATTGTTGGGTGTTGTTATAAGTATTTGTACTGAAGTACATATGCTGTGGATAGACTGCTGTTTTAGAGATGGACATATGTTATTACTGTTTATTTATATAGCGCCACTGATTCCGCAGCACTGTACAGAGAACTCACTCACATCAGTCCCTACCCAATTGGGGCTTACAGTCTAAATTCCCTAACACACCCACACACCGAACAGAAACAGACAGAACAGAGACAGACATACAGAGACACGCAGACAAGGGTCAATTTGTTAGCAGCCAATTAACCTACCAGTATGTTTTTGGAGTGTGGGAGGAAACCGGAGCACCCGGAGGAAACTCACGCAGACATGGGGAGAACATACAAACTCCTCACAGATAAGGCCATG
This sequence comes from Mixophyes fleayi, assembly GCF_038048845.1. Classification (NCBI taxonomy): domain Eukaryota; kingdom Metazoa; phylum Chordata; class Amphibia; order Anura; family Limnodynastidae; genus Mixophyes; species Mixophyes fleayi. The sequence continues at coordinate 197,378,681 of NC_134405.1, forward strand.
GTTGGGAATTGAACTCATGACCCCAGTGCTGTAAGGCAGAAGTGCTAACCACTTAGCCACCGTATTGAGGAAAGTGCAATAAAAGAGATATCTTTTCTTATCATCAGGGCTGGATTTACCGCTAGGCAACCTAGGCACCTGCCTAGGGCCTAGCGGCTCTCGGGGTGCACAGCTGGGGGGGACAGGAGCAATTTAAAAAAAATTGGGGGGTGCCGCGAGTCGGGGGAGGGGGGGGGGGCGGGTGCCGCGAATCGGGTCCCGGCAGCCTCTCCTCCTCTCAGTGTCTCAGTGATAGAGAGAAAGGAGGAGAGGCTGCCGGGACCCGACGAGCGATCACGTGACTCTTTTTTTTTTTTATCTGGACTGACCGAGGAGGAGCAGCGCGCTGGAGAAGAGAGGCAATAGAAAGGTAAGTAAACCAATGGAGGGACAGAGGTGGTGATGGTGAAGGGGCACAGAAGTGGTGATGGTGATGGGCACAGAGGTGGTGATGGTGAAGGGCACAGAGATGGTGATTGGCACAGAGGTGGTGATGGTGATTGGCACAGAAGTGGTGATGGTGAAGGGCACAGAGGTGGTGATGGTGAAGGGGCACAGAATTGGTGATAGTGATTGGCACAGAGGTGGTGATGGCGAAGGGCACAGAGGTGGTGATGGTGAAGGGGCACAGAATTGGTGATAGTGATTGGCACAGAGGTGGTGATGGTGAAGGGCACAGAGGTGGTGATGGTGAAGGGGCACAGAATTGGTGATGGTGTTTGGCACAGAGGTGGTGATGGTGATTGGCACAGAGGTGGTGATGGTGAAGGGCACAGAGGTGGTGATTGGCACAGAAGTGGTGATGGTGATTGGCACAGAGGTGGTGATGGTGAAGGGGCACAGAATTGGTGATGGTGATTGGCACAGAGGTGGTGATGGTGAAGGGCACAGAGGTGGTGATGGTGAAGGGCACAGAGGTGGTGATTGGCACAGAAGTGGTGATGGTGATTGGCACAGAGGTGGTGATGGTGAAGGGGCACAGAATTGGTGATGGTGATTGGCACAGAGGTGGTGATGGTGATTGGCACAGAGGTGGTGATGGTGAAGGGCACAGAGGTGGTGATGGTGAAGAGGCACAGAGGTGGTGATGGTGATTGGCACAGAAGTGGTGATGGTGAAGGGCACATAGGTGGTGATGGGCACAGAGGTGGTGATGGTGAAGGGGCACAGCAGAATTGGTGATAGTGATTGGCACAGAGGTGGTGATGGTGAAGGGCACAGAGGTGGTGATGGTGAAGGGGCACAGAATTGGTGATAGTGATTGGCACAGATGTGGTGATGATGAAGGGCACAGAGGTGGTGATGGTGAAGGGGCACAAAATTGGTGATGGTGATTGGCACAGAGGTGGTGATGGTGAAGGGCACAGAGATGGTGATTGGCACAGAGGTGGTGATGGTGATTGGCACAGAAGTGGTGATGGTGAAGGGCACAGAGGTGGTGATGGTGAAGGGGCACAGAATTGGTGATAGTGATTGGCACAGAGGTGGTGATGGCGAAGGGCACAGAGGTGGTGATGGTGAAGGGGCACAGAATTGGTGATAGTGATTGGCACAGAGGTGGTGATGGTGAAGGGCACAGAGGTGGTGATGGTGAAGGGGCACAGAATTGGTGATGGTGTTTGGCACAGAGGTGGTGATGGTGATTGGCACAGAGGTGGTGATGGTGAAGAGGCACAGAGGTGGTGATGGTGATTGGCACAGAAGTGGTGATGGTGATGGGCACAGAGGTGGTGATGGTGATTGGGACAGAGGTGGTGATGGTGATTGGCACAGAGGTGGTGATGGTGATGGGCACAGAGGTGATGGTGAAAGGGCACAGAGGTGGTGATGGTGAAGGGCACAGAGGTGGTGATGGTGAAGGGCACAGAGGTGGTGATTGGCACAGAGGTGGTGATGGTGATTGGCACAGAGGTGGTGATGGTGAAGGGCACAGAGGTGGTGATGGTGAAGAGGCACAGAGGTGGTGATGGTGATTGGCACAGAAGTGGTGATGGTGAAGGGCACATAGGTGGTGATGGGCACAGAGGTGGTGATGGTGAAGGGGCACAGCAGAATTGGTGATAGTGATTGGCACAGAGGTGGTGATGGTGAAGGGCACAGAGGTGGTGATGGTGAAGGGGCACAGAATTGGTGATAGTGATTGGCACAGATGTGGTGATGATGAAGGGCACAGAGGTGGTGATGGTGAAGGGGCACAAAATTGGTGATGGTGATTGGCACAGAGGTGGTGATGGTGATTAGCACAGAGGTGGTGATGGTGAAGGGCACAGAGGTGGTGATGGTGAAGAGGCACAGAGGTGGTGATGGTGAAGAGGCACAGAGGTGGTGATTGGCACAGAGGTGGTGATGGTGAAGAGGCACAGAGGTGGTGATGGTGATTGGCACAGAAGTGGTGATGGTGATGGGCACAGAGGTGGGGATGGTGATTGGGACAGAGGTGGTGATGGTGATTGGCACAGAGGTGGTGATGGTGATGGGCACAGAGGTGATGGTGAAAGGGCACAGAGGTGGTGATGGTGAAGGGCACAGAGGTGGTGATGGTGAAGAGGCACAGAGGTGGTGATGGGCACAGAGGTGGTGATGGTGAAGAGGCACAGAGGTGGTGATGGTGATTGGCATAGAAGTGGTGATGGTGATGGGCACAGAGGTGGTGATGGTGATTGGCACAGAGGTGGTAATGGTGATGGGCACAGAGGTGATGGTGAAGGGCACAGAGGTGGTGATTGGCACAGAGGTGGTGATGGTGATTGGCACAGAGGTGGTGATGGTGATGGGCACAGAGGTGATGGTGAAAGGGCACATGTGATATTGTGAAGGGGCAAAAGTGACAATGAAGGGGCACAGTGTGATGATAGAGGGACAAAAGTGACAAGAGCACATACTTGGATTTATGCATATTATTTTTGCAAACAACTTAAGTAAGTATTTCTGCCCTGACTTCAATATTTATTAAATTGTTTTGACCCAACTACTTAAAAAAACGGGACTGCTTGGTAATTATTTAGGGGTGCCTTTTTCTGCAGCAGGGTGGCCTTGCTCTTTTCACATGTTAGGTACGCCCCCAAAGATGCAAGCCACGCCCTTACCTCCTTTGGCGCGGCAGCACATGCTTTCACTTCTACGTAACTATAGGGGTATATGGTAGGCTGCAAAAATATAGTGCTATGGATTGTTTCAGGGAGGGGGCCCAAAAACAGTATCCTGCCTAGGGCCCTATGAGGTATAAATCCGGCTCTGCTTATCATCAATAGTGTTTATGAAAAGAAAATTAAGAATATTAAAAAATCTTTGGGTAAAGAAAATGAAGGGGGGATTGGGAGTGGGAAATAGCAACTGGGGTAATGGGGGGGGGGGGTCAAAATCCAAACACAGAGTTGTAAGCAAATAATTATAGTAACTGGTTATTACATTTATGTAAATCAACACAAAATGTAAGCGTTGTGGTCTTATAGGTTTGTGGAGGTTAGTTTAGGCAATAGTGCAGGGGGTCAGAGCTATTTTTGGTTTGATTACTGAAGAACACTCTCCATTCGTGACATATTTGTGCCATGTAAACCATTTAATGATGGATAAAGATGCCGACGTAAAGCAATGTACTCCCATAGTCTTCATATCAAAGTTGAATTGTAGTTTGGTTATAATATTGGTAATGGTGGGAGTTAGCAAGCTTTTCCGGTTCTGGGCTATGGCAGCTCTTGCTGCAATAAAGATGTGGCCCAACACATATCTACTATGTTTGGGAATCTGGCGAGGCTATAGATGTAATAGTGCAACTGCTGATGAGGGGATCACATTGATGTTAAGGACCTTGTTTGCCAAATTAAAGACTCCCTATCACATATGTTGAATAGGCGGGTAGTTCTACAAATTATTCATATTTTTCCCTATTTCATTGCAATAGTGTCAACAGAATTTTGATTGGTAGGGCCACATTTTGTGCAGTCTACCCAAAATGAGATAGAATTTATTTAGTAATTGTCACTCATCAGACCCGCTGATCGACGGGCTCCTTACTGCCACTTACCTTCTCCCCAGTGGCTGTATTCTTCCAGGACGGACGCTGCGGCTCTCCTGACGGGGTGCCATCTTGCCGGGTTGTCTGTGCATATGTGAAACGGCATTCTTCCACATTCATTCTATTTAGCCAATCAGCTGTCTGGTTCTCCTATTTAACATGCCTCCTGCACTTCTTTGTTGCCAGATCTTCAGGTCTCTTCTCTTGTTCAGACGTCCTGTACCCTGACTCCTGTTTGCATCCCGCCTCCAATGTCTGCTGTATATTGGTGCGCACCCTGTGTGTCATCTCCACTGTCTAAAGTGGTAACTCTTTGCAGACCATTACATTCTTCCTCCAGTGTCTCCTGTGTATCTGTCCACAGACTACTTTCTCCTGTATGTCACCTCCACTGTCTAGTGGTAACACTTCACAGATTATCGCATCCTGTTCTTCAGTACCTCCTGAGTACTAGTCCACAGACTGTCTTATCCTGTGTCTTATCTCCATTCTCTAGTGTAAACGCTCTCCAGGACCTTCAGTCATTCTGATCCTGCTTACCTGTATTACTCCTAATACCTCCCTCTCCGTTAGACTCCGTGCCTCTTGGGGGGTAGCACCAATTTGAGCGGATCGTACAGACATTCTCCAGACCTTTGTGAACTTGACAGTAATTTAACCTGCATCTCTCAATGGTTTAGATATTTGGGCATGCAATGGGATATGATAGGCAAAAGTTGCAAAAGTCTGTTTAAGTCTTCTTCCCATAAGAGTTGTGAGGAAGATTTAGGGGGCAAGTTTGATTTTAGTAATTACTAATAACAAAAGATAATTCCTCCTTTTCTTCTGCCCTTTGTGAGTCTGGAGAAATCTAGGTCATTACTGAAAACATAATATTTGCCCCCTGAAACCAAATCTGGAGAGTACTTCTTGCATATAATGCCAATGAAGCCTATCAAAGGCTTTCTCTGCATGTAATAAAAGTAAGATTAAAGAAAAATTAACTCATTTTTGTTCCACGTTACCATTTCTATTATGTTGAGTACACTGTGAGTATTGTCAGATGCATGTCTGCACAAAACCCACCTGGATGTACTAGCTGACGGATGAGGAGGGGATGCGATTGGTACTTTATTTAGCATAAATGTTGATATTGGTGTCCATCAATGCAAACGGATTGTAGCTTTAAATTTTGCAGGATTTCTCAAGGCTTTGGAATGGTGACAATTGTGGCTTCTAACATTTCTGCGGGAAAGGTTCCACTCTTTTTTCCCAGCATTAAATTGCTTTGTGAGGTTAGAGGCGAGCTCTTCTCGGAAGGTGATGTAAAAGTTATTAATAAACCCATCTGGGCCAGGAGCTTTAGCTTTAGTAAGTTTTTGAACACATATTCTATTTCCTGTGGGGACTATTTGGGCATTAATTACATGTAGATCTTTCTTGTCTAGCTTCAGAAGTTACAGGTTTATCAGAAAGGTTTCAGTTTACTGAGGGTCGGAATGTGTCTTTGTTGTTTTTCATGTTATTCAGTATCAGTACATGGGTTGAGGACACTATACCAGCTAGAATTGACACAGCCAGAGAGTGGTGGCATGGAGTCTAAGTTACTACCGGTAATCACCAGAGCCCGCTGTAAGGAGGGATGGCTTTGACTGCATGTAGTAACCAGGTCACTGTCCGCTGAACTGGCCTTTAACGTGGCTGGCGAAGCATTACAGGTAGTAGTTCAGAAAGCAGAATCGTCAGACTAGCCAAGGTCAACAGGATGCATATAACACAAAATAGAATCAGCAGACAGGGAAATAGACAGGATCCGAATCTCACAAAAACAGGAACAATAATCATAAGTCAAGAAATAATCAGGATAATGTGCTCAGGAAATCAGAACAGAAGAGCTGATACTCTGGCAGGGAATGACAGGCAGAGCAGGTTTACAATTGGGTTTGGGAGTTCAACTCCCTGCTCTGTGATGTCTGTGATCACCTGATTGCATCTCGCTGTGAAGTGAAAGATAAATGCTGAGTCTGTTAGGAACTGCTGCAGTGTTGATGTCAGCTTGGGTGTGATCACATGAATTCCACTCACCCGCAGCATAATCTGATACCTGCTACTACTGCTTTTAATACTTGTCAGGTTCACTAACTCTTGCCGGTTGTAGCATAAACATGCTTGCTTCTCCGTGCTCCTGTTCCTGAGAATATTCTGCTCCTGTCTGATACTTGGCTTTGACCTGTGCCTGAGACCTGACTACTCCTGATGGCTGCCTGGATTGATCTTATTCCTTGTGACCCCAACTATGTATAGTGATGCCTGGATTGACCCATTTGCCTGAAATTTGACTCTATTTTCTGTGATACCACTTCCCAGCCATAGGATCGTGGTGCCCGCTATCTGCTCCATTGGACTTTCCTGTGTCAGCTATGATACTCATTCCAGTTTTATAGGGCAACCGTTTCTCTGCACTTTCCCTTGTACTGTGTGTTGCTCTCCAATGACTTCTCCACACAGACCACAACTGACCATCTTCTATTCTACACTGCCATTCTGTTATACTGGTTAATGTTGGTATTAAATCCTATTACAACTCACTATATCTGCTCAACCAGGTCCAGGTGCATACTGCATCCCTTTTTCCACAGTGATCTCTGCTCTGCATCCTGCTATGAAGTCCCTTGTGGCATCCACCCCCCTTGAGTTAAGTTATCACTACTCAAGATTAAGTCCTGGGGAAAGCCGAGTACGGCGAACATATCTGGTTCAATGGGAAAGGGGGTTGTTAAAGGGGAAACTCTCATCTACAACAGGTTCTGATAACTCAACCAGTAGGGGGGACATTATAACCAGTCCGCATACTTGGAATTTGCTCTCATGGATCCTATTCCACTATCCCTAGCACAAGTGCTGGCTAATCAACTGCAAGCTCAATATCTGATTTTGAAGACATTTCTACTAGACTGTCTTTTCATGAGCAAGCCTCCGGGACTACCTCTTCTCAGGAAGTTGAGATTCAAGAACCCAAGATTCTTCCAGACAGATTTTCCGGCAACCAAAGAGATTTGCACAATTTTAGAGAAAGTTGTAAATTATATTTCAAACTACATCCTCACTCTTCCGTATCTGAACAGCAACGAGTGGGTATTGTTATTTCCCTGTTGAAAGGAGAGCCACAGACCTGGGCATTTGGCTTGTGCCCAAGAATCCAGTGTTGTTATGGGCCCTTTGTATAATGATGATGAAGTCACTTCGGCAGAATCTCAACTTAGATCTTTGAAACAGAGGAGTTATTCTGCTGAAGAATGCTGCACAGAATTTTGCAGACGGGTCTCAGATTGTGGTTGGAATGACCCAGCTCTCCGCAGTCAGTTTCGTTTGGGTCTCTCTGAACTAATAAAGGACATATTGGTGCAAAATCCAGCTTCTGATTCTCTGGATTTCTTTATGTGTTTGGCAATTCACATTAACCAGCAAACTGTCCTCTGGGAGTCTTGATGTCCTAACTTTCGTGGACAGTAGAGCAGGTGGAAATTTTCTGGATATATCTCTGGCCCGGAAGTTTGCTGTCCCTGCCCAACCATTAGAAGACCCAGTATCTGTTTGTGGTTTAGATGGGCACCTACATATGGGCAGAAGTGTGCAAGAGAGTACCATCTCTCTTACCCTGACAGTAGGATCACACCATAAAGAATCAATTTCACTCTTATTCATTCACCCTCGTACCCTGTGGTTCTGGGGTACCCATAGCTTATCAAGCACAATCCTATCCTTGACTGGTCCACAGGAGAACTGGTGGCATCAGGGAAAAACTGCCAGGCGACATGCTTAGCATTTCCTGTTAAGATTGCTACTGCTTCGGTCAACCCAGGTCCTACGCTACTGTTGCAATATCATGATTTTTCCAATGATTTCTCCAAATAAGCTGCAGATTTACAATTCCCGCACACCCATATGACTGCACCATTGATCTTCAGTCAGGTTGTAAATTTCCTGAGACTCGGTTATATTCTCATTTCACTGAAGAGACCAAAGCCATGGAGGACTATGTTTCAGAAAAACAAAAAAAAGAGTTCATTAGACCTTCTCGATCACCCATCGTATCACTATAAAAAACACATATCCACTGTCATTGATTGGACCTGATTCATTAAGGAAAGTAAGGCAAAAAAAATTAAAAAACGTTTTCTCCTGGACAAAACCATTTTACAATGCAAGGGGTTACAAATAAGTTTAGTATTTTGCACAAATATAAATACTGGCTTTTCTTTCATGCAGCACACACATTCTTGATAGCTTAATTTGTACACTGAAATTCAAAATTGATCTAGAACTTACCCCAACTATAAATCTGCCATCATATTTTAAATTTGCCTCCCCCTCCAAAGCAACATGGTTTTGCCAAGGTGCAAATTTTTTTTACTTTACTTTCCTGAATGAATTAGGCCCTATGAGTATTGTGTTATGCCGTTCGTTTTTTCTAATGCGCCAGTCGTTCTCCTGGACTTGATCTACTCTACCTCTTTTTCTCAACACTGTGATCAATTCCCTTTGGTATTACAGAAACTCAGAGAGAATCACCTATTTGCCAGTTTGGAGAAATGTGACTTTGAAGTCTCCACTGTGGCATTTTTGGGATATTTCATTTCTGAAAACAGATTTACGATATATCCAGCAAAAGTCATAGTCATCACAGATTGGAGACTTCCCAGTAACCTAAAAGCCATCCAAAGGTTTCCAGTGTTTGCTAATTATTACAGGAGATTAATTTGCAATTTTGCAGTAATAGTGGCACATTTCTAACTCGATTGGCTAAAAAAGGAGCTGATGCAACTGTGTGGCTGCCAAAATCTGTTAAAGCATTGGAGACTCACAAACAGGTCATTGTTGTTGCTCCAATACTTAAGCATCCTGATTCAGAACTGCCTTTCATTATTGAGGTGGATGCTTCTGATGTAGGTGTAGTGGCAATTCTGTCACATGTGTCTGGGTCTGATGGGAAGTTACAACCCTCTGCATTCTTTTCTAAGAAATTCTCAGCGGCAGAAATTAATTATCTGGAAAATCGCAAGTTGCTGGCCAGTAAATGGGCATTCAAAGAACGTAGGCACTGGCTGGAGGGCGCTCAGCATACCCTTATGATATACACAGATCACAAAAATCCCATATATCGAGACTGCCAAGAGGTGAACCCAGACAGGCAAGCTGGGTTCTTTTCTTCTCATGTTTTAATTTTGTGATCACATATCGTCCTGGATCTAAAAATATCAAGGCAGATGACTGCTCCAGAAGTTTCCTATAGAAACATGAGGATCCCCTCCATGACACCCCTATCATTCCTTCTAAAACCATTGCCTCTTGACTCACTCAGGATTTGACATCTCAGTTACAGGCGGTTTAGGACCAGGAACCAACTTCCATGCTTCCCAATTTATTGTTTGTGCCAGTTTCACTGAGACAGTGCATTTTGTCTGAGGTCCATGACAGCAAAATATCTGGACATCCAGGTATCACTAAAACTATAAAATTGCTGTCATGACGTGCATCCTGCAGCTCCTGACTGCAGGTACTTTGTTGGACCTTTTGCATATATTGTATCCTGCCTGTAGTACCACTGCCCACTAAAGGGGCCAACTGTGGTACTTAGACTGCTCTTACCTGCCTCGTTATTGCTGGAAGCTTTACACCTACTTCTGGCCTATTTAAGCCTGCCTGTCCCAAGCAACCTTTGCCAGATCATCAGGTCACTCAATCTGATGGGTAGCAATCTTTTGACTCCTGGTTATTCTTCGCTGCTGTGTGTTCATCGCTGCTGTAGATTAGATTTCCTTCATCTCTGCATACCTGTTCCACAATCTGTGGTAAACTGCTATTCATCACAGCTGTCATCCAATCAACCTGCTTCATTGACTATTGTTGGCTACTCCACTGTTACAAACTGTGTTTATTGTGGCTGAGTATGTCTGGACTTTGCTGATTCCTGTGTCTTAATTCTATTACTAAAGAGACTTTGATTATTGCATGCAGCCTATATTAATGAATTTTGCTGACAGTTACTATTCTGCATTTTTTCATGATCATCATTTGCATTTGAACTGGTATTACCTGTGTTCCTAATAAACCACTTCATTCACTTAACTTCTCTCCGTGGTCTTACCTTGGGAACCCTGATTTTGCTCTCTCGCTCTGTTTGGTGGCCTTACTTTGTTCAGTCATGTAAAGATACCCAGAGATTTACACATGGGACAGATGGTCCCTTTAACCATGCCCAGTGTTCTATGGACACACATTTCCATGGATTTCATAACAGTTATGCCTTTGCCTAAAGGGTGTAATTGTATATGGGTATTACTCGATTGCTTCAGTAAGATGGCTCCATTCCACTCAAGCTACCCTTTGCTAAATCTTTGGCTCCACTGTTCATTCAACATGTCTTCAGATTACTTGGCATAACCACTAATATTGTCTCAGACAGAGGAACTCAGTTTGTGGCCCAGTTCTGGAAATGATGGGGAACAGGTACCATCACCTGGGGTAGATGGCTTTGATGCTCTATCTTTCCAGGGTTTTCCACACTTTTTACTGTAGACCTGTTCTGCCTCTCTTGTTCCAAATGAACATACCTTAACAAAGTGTGACAATCGGAACCCTACAACAGGTCTGGAGCATGGCACTGATATTCATGGCAGGACACACAATTGTCAAATACATATTTTCAAATTCTTGGCCAGAAAAACTGCTGTAAAATTCTATCTGAGGTTTTTCCTACCCCTAGATCCTTAGCAGTTATGAAACCATGAGCCCGGTCTTCTATACGGTTTAGGAACTTACAGCTGTTCCAAAATGTCTTTTCCTTTTTTATATATCTGACACAATAACCCCTGGTTTATTGCCATGTAAGGGTATGACAACCTATTACCAGGTTCTATTGGCTTCTCATGAATAGTTTTCACCCTTTCTCTGGTTTTTATTAGGGAGGGGTCTTTTAACTGCTCTAAGGCAAAAACATCTTTCCTTACTTTGAACTAGAGATGAGCGGGCTCGGATTTCCGAAATCCGAGCCCACCCGAACAGTGCGGATCCAACGGGATCCGAGCCCTGTTCGGGAACTTCCGGGCGCCAAACGGAGCCAAACCGAGGCTATGACATCCAAGTCTCGCGTCGGATCTCGCGAGACTCGGATGTCATAAATTCAGCGCTAGTGGCCGCCATCTTCATTCTGGCTGCGATCACTCATGAGAGAGGTTGCAGTTAGGGAGCTCCTGTCCATGTTTTAATATTAGTGGTACTTTTGTGCTTTGTCCAGTGCTCTGTCCTGCTGAGTCCAGTGGTGCTGCCTGTGTCCTGTGCTCTGTTCTGCTAAAAAATAAATTAAAAATTATACAAAAATTATAAAAAAAAAATGAAAAAAATAAATTAAAAAATGATAAAAAAATTATCCAAAAATAATTGTAAAAAAATATAAAAAAAATATTTTAAAAATACTAGGTACTGCTGTATAACTCCAGTCCAGTGGTACTCTCCTGTGCCGCAGATAATTTGTAAAGGCTTTGCCGAGTGTGTGTGGTTTAGGGGTACACTCTCTTGTGCTGCATATAATGGAGTACAAAAATTTGAAGCATAAAGTAGGGAAAGATCAAGACCCACTTCCTCCTAATGCTGTAGCTGCTGCCACTAGTCATGACATAGACGATGAAATGCCATCAACGTCGTCTGCCAAGGGCGATGCCCAATCTTCAACACCTGTGGCTGCGAGGAAAAAGCTCAGTTTTCCTAAAAGACCCGCTGGCGGGGATGCTGAGAACATCTGGTCTGGACTGAAGGACATGCCAACCATTGCAGACATGTCTACTGTCGCTGCATTGGATGCTGTCACAATTGAAAAAATGGTGGAGGATTATTTTGCTGACACCATCCAAATAGACATGTCAGACAGTCCATATTGTTACTGGCAGGAAAAAAAGGCAGTTTGGAAGCCCCTGTACAAACTGGCTATATTTTACCTGAGTTGTCCCCCCTCCAGTGTGTACTCATAAAGAGTTTTTAGTGCAGCGGGGAACCTGGTCAGTGAGCGGCGAAGGAGGTTGCTTCCTCAGAACGATGAAAAAATGATGTTTATAACAATGAATTATCAATTCCTCAATCAAGTACAGCATTGCCCTCCAGATAATACAGAGGGACCTGCGGTTGTGGAGTCCAGCGGGGACGAATTGATAATGTGTGAGGATGAGGAAGTACACACTGAAGGGGGCCAGGAATCAGAGGATGAGGATGAGGACGACATCTTGCCTCAGTAGAGCCAGTTTAGTTTGTACAGGGAGAGATGAATAGCTTTTTTTGTGTGGGGGCCCAAACAAACCAATCATTTCAGCCACAGTAGTTTGGTAGGCCCTGTCGCTGAAATGATTGGTTTGTTAAAGTGTGCATGTCCTATTTCAACAACATCAGGGTGGGTGGGAGGGCCCAAGGACAATACCATCTTGCAACTCTTTTTTTGGCATTATGTGCTCTTTGGGGCCTAGTTCTATCTCCATCAGAGACATTCCTGCAGGCCATGTCACCGGCACAGCTATGTTGGTGTTAGACGTGCGCTGCATACTCTGTCTGATTTAGCAGAAGCTAGCCATTGGCCTTGATAATCAAATAGGCTTTCCGTGATATTACATTGTCAGGGATTAGGCTAAACAGAGTGTCATGGTATTTGAGATCCCTACCTTACCTACACACAGCGTATACAGCGCTGCTATTTGTTCTATCATATTAATGTTTAGATAGGGTCTCTCCATATTAACACACTCCGCTTGCTCACATCACCCAGTGAAGCAAGCGCTATATAAGTGCCAACTTTTATACACGTTAGGCAGCGTCTTTAACGAGGAAACAGTATCTATATAATTGTGAGTGCTTTAAGATCTTACATGACCTTTAATCAGGCCACTTTAATCGCTGCTCTATTACAGATCTCTGTACAGTGATCATCATGCATATTTTTGCAGAACCAATTTAAATATATAAACAGGGTCTCCTAGAATACGTACTATTTTATTTAATGGAGCTTTAAGGGGCATTACACTCTAATAGAGAGACTCATCATTTCTGAATAAAAACAAATGCTCTAATTCTTGTTAAGTTCCCAAAAAGAGGAACTGCCATTTCTATTAATATTTTCATTGTTTATGTAGTTCCCAAAAAGAGGAACTGGCAATTCTATTACTACGTTCATTGTTTGTGTAGTTCAAAAAAAGAGGAACTACCACTTCTATTACTACGTTCATTGTTTGTGTAGTTCCCAAAAAGAGGAACTGCCATTTCTATTAATACTTTCTTTCTTTATGTAGTTCTCAAAAAGAGGAACTGCCATTTCTATTACTACTTTCTTTCTTTATGTAGTTCACAAAAAGAGGAACTGCCACTTCTATTACTACGTTCATTGTTTGTGTAGTTCAAAAAAAGAGGAACTGCCATTTCTATTAATATTTTCATTTTTTATGTAGTTCCCAAAAAGAGGAACTGCCACTTCTATTACTACGTTCATTTATTGTGTAGTTCCAAAAAAAAAAGGAACTGCCACTTCTATTACTAAGTTCATTGTTTGTGTAGTTCCAAAAAAGAGGAACTGCCATTTCTATTACTACTATCTTTCTTTCTTTCTGTATTTCCAAAAAAGAGGAACTGCCATTTCTATTACTACTTTCTTTCTTTCTGTATTTCCAAAAAAGAGGAACTGCCATTTCTATTGCTACGTTGTTTTTTTTTGTAGTTCCAAAAAAAAATAACTGCGGCCTTAACTGCTATGTTGGTGTTAGACGTGCATCCGGTGTCCGCCATCTGTGCAGTGGTATTCCGACCAGTTGGAGGAGGTATTGTGTCCCCAGTACCAAATTGGGTACCGGGGCCACTCCACTATGCAGTCCAGATAGCTGTGCAGTGGAATTCAGACCAGTTGAGGGTTTTATATTGTGGCCCCAGTACCAAATTGGGTACCGGGGCCACTACACTACGCAGTCCACATAGCTGTGCAGTGGAATTGAGACCAGTTGAGGGTTTTATATTGTGGCCCCGGTACCAAATTTGTTTTTGTAGTTCCAAAAAAGATGAACTGCCATTTCTATTACTATGTTCTTTCTTTCTGTATTTCAAAAAAAGAATAACTGCCATTTCTATTACTATGTTCTTTCTTTCTGTATTTCAAAAAAAGAATAACTGCCATTTCTATTACTATGTTCTTTCTTTCTGTATTTAAAAAAAAAGAATAACTGCCATTTCTATTACTATGTGCAGTGGAATTCAGACCAGTTGAGGGTTTTATATTGTGGCCCCGGTAGCAAATTGGGTAACGGGGCCACTCCACTACACAGTCCAGATAGCTGTGCAGTGGAATTCAGACCAGTTGAGGGTTTTATATTGTGGCCCCGGTACCAAATTGGGTACCGGGGCCACTACACTACGCAGTCCAGATAGATGCGTATCAGATATTAAACTACATTCAATGTTGGGGCCAAATCCAAAATTAATTAAAATGACCTGTCATCGTCAAAAACAAGAGGTATTGACGCGTTAGAACTACACCCTGTATATGCTGCAGAGGATGTAGGAGCAGGCAGCTGTGCAGTGGAATTCAGACCAGTTGAGGGTGATATATTGTGGCCCCGGTACCAAATTGGGTACTGGGCCCACTCCACTACGCAGTCCAGAAAGCTACCGCGGTCCAACGTTTTGGACTAAAAACAATATTGTGAGGTGTGAGGTGTACCAAATAGACTGGAAATTAGTGGAAATAATTGTTATTGAATGTTATTGAGGTTAATAATAGCGTAGGAGTGAAAAACAAACAAAAAACTAGATTTTAGCACTTTTTATGCTTTTTTAAAAATAAATCAGAACCCAAAACCCTAAATCAGAACCAAAACCTTTTGTCAGGTGTTTTGGCAAAACAAATCAGAACCCAAAACCTCAAGCTAATCAGAACCCAAAACCCAAAACACTAAAAGTGCTCGGTGCACACCCCTACTTTGAACCCGGGCACACAATTAACAGGTTCAACAATATTTCCTACTTTAGTAGGAGGTACAATGTCCTGCGGTTTACTGCTGACCTTGTCATTTCCTCACTCTCCAACCACATTTGATAAAGAGAACACTTCCGACTTGGAGAACACAATCCCTACCACTGTATCGGTGACATTACCATGTGGGTCTGGGCTTTTCACTTTAGCAATTGACTGGGTTTCCCATAGTTTCCAGAAGTGGGATTAATCTTTCCCCAATATCACATCAAACTTCAAACCGGGAACGAAGCCCACCGTGACTACCACGTGACCACACTGTGTTTCCATTAGAGATGGGCGGGTCCGGTTCTCCGAGAACCGAACACACCCGAACTTTGGGTATCCGAGTACTGAGCTGAGCAGCTCGGTACTCTCCCGCCCATTCCGAATCTAAATCGAGGCCGAACTTCATTGTGACGTCGTCGGATCTCGGGGCTCGGTTCTCGCGATACTTCAACTTTATAAATACACGCCTCCACAGCAATCCATCGCCATTTGACAGAGGGAGAGAGCAGGGTGTAGTCATAGGCTAATTAGAGCAGGGACAGAGAATACAATATTGTTCTTGCAATTGCTCTAACCAAAATCGCTAGTGCAGAGAGGAGGATAGAGGTTTATTATTTTTTCTTCATATTTGGCACTCCCCAGCGCTTTTGGGGTGTCCCCCATAATTGTGCATAAATATTTCTGGCTGTCAAAAGTCATATCTGTCAGCAGTATCTACTAAATAATTTTTAGCACTCCTCAGTGCTTTTGGGGTGTCCTCCCTAATTGTGCATTAATATTTCTGGCTGTCAAAAGTCATATCTGTCAGCAGTATCTACTAAATAATTTTTAGCACTCCTCAGTGCTTTTGGGGTGTCCTCCCTAATTGTGCATTAATATTTCTGGCTGTCAAAAGTCATATCTGTCAGCAGTATCTACTAAATAATTTTAAGCACTCCTCAGTGCTTTTGGGGTGTCCTCCCTAATTGTGCATTAATATTTCTGGCTGTCAAAAGTCATATCTGTCAGCAGTATCTACTAAATAATTTTTAGCACTCCTCAGTGCTTTTGGGGTGTCCTCCCTAATTGTGCATTAATATTTCTGGCTGTCAAAAGTCATATCTGTCAGCAGTATCTACTAAATAATTTTAAGCACTCCTCAGTGCTTTTGGGGTGTCCTCCCTAATTGTGCATTAATATTTCTGGCTGTCAAAAGTCATATCTGTCAGCAGTATCTACTAAATAATTTTAAGCACTCCTCAGTGCTTTTGGGGTGTCCTCCCTAATTGTGCATTAATATTTCTGGCTGTCAAAAGTCATATCTGTCAGCAGTATCTACTAAATAATTTTTAGCACTCCTCAGTGCTTTTGGGGTGTCCTCCCTAATTGTGCATTAATATTTCTGGCTGTCAAAAGTCATATCTGTCAGCAGTATCTACTAAATAATTTTTAGCACTCCTCAGTGCTTTTGGGGTGTCCTCCCTAATTGTGCATTAATATTTCTGGCTGTCAAAAGTCATATCTGTCAGCAGTATCTACTAAATAATTTTTAGCACTCCTCAGTGCTTTTGGGGTGTCCTCCCTAATTGTGCATTAATATTTCTGGCTGTCAAAAGTCATATCTGTCAGCAGTATCTACTAAATAATTTTAAGCACTCCTCAGTGCTTTTGGGGTGTCCTCCCTAATTGTGCATTAATATTTCTGGCTGTCAAAAGTCATATCTGTCAGCAGTATCTACTAAATAATTTTAAGCACTCCTCAGTGCTTTTGGGGTGTCCTCCCTAATTGTGCATTAATATTTCTGGCTGTCAAAAGTCATATCTGTCAGCAGTATCTACTAAATAATTTTTAGCACTCCTCAGTGCTTTTGGGGTGTCCTCCCTAATTGTGCATTAATATTTCTGGCTGTCAAAAGTCATATCTGTCAGCAGTATCTACTAAATAATTTTTAGCACTCCTCAGTGCTTTTGGGGTGTCCTCCCTAATTGTGCATTAATATTTCTGGCTGTCAAAAGTCATATCTGTCAGCAGTATCTACTAAATAATTTTTAGCACTCCTCAGTGCTTTTGGGGTGTCCTCCCTAATTGTGCATTAATATTTCTGGCTGTCAAAAGTCATATCTGTCAGCAGTATCTACTAAATAATTTTTAGCACTCCTCAGTGCTTTTGGGGTGTCCTCCCTAATTGTGCATTAATATTTCTGGCTGTCAAAAGTCATATCTGTCAGCAGTATCTACTAAATAATTTTTAGCACTCCTCAGTGCTTTTGGGGTGTCCTCCCTAATTGTGCATTAATATTTCTGGCTGTCAAAAGTCATAACTGTCAGCAGTATCTACTATATAATTTTTAGCACTCCTTAGTGCTTTTGGGGTGTCCTCCTTAATTGTGCATTAATATTTCTGGCTGTCAAAAGTCATATCTGTCAGCAGTATCTACTAAATAATTTTTAGCACTCCCCAGTGGTTTGCGCTCAGAATGGATTCAAAGCAGTCCACATATGATCTGAATGAGCAACCAGGTTCTGTCACCAGTCCTGATGTTAGTGTTCCCAGTACGTCATCTGGCCAAGGCGATGTCAAACAACAGAGTGTTTTCAAATTAGTGCAAAAAACAAAAACCCCCAAAAAATTTACTGTATTGAAGCGAAAAAGAAGTGTAACTGAGCAAAAGTTAAGTGACGATAAAAAAAAAATTGCAAGCATGCCATTCTACACACGCAGTGGCAAAGAGAGAATGAGGCCTTCACCTTTGGCTATTAGTGGCAGATCCCAAAAAGTTACCCAGCCTACAATTGGTGCACAACTACTGTTACGCGTCAAAGCCGAGCTGCAAGATAACAGTGAGGCATTACAGGAGAATATTTGCTCTGATTCACAAATGACAACAATCCCTGTGGAGAGTCCATCCAACAGTGGGATGTCTAATCGTGAGCATTCTGCTGATGTGTGCCTTAATAGCCCGAGTGTAGCCGGTGATACCCAAATTGAGGATGCCACTTTGGAATTAGAAGAGGATGAGGGGGAGATTTGTGTAGGCGACGAGGGCGCTAATGATGATGTTGATGATTATGATGCAGACAGATACCAAATTGCCTTTCTCAATTTCTATTTATATTCTAGATTATATAACGGCTGAATAGTTTTCTATTTTACTCCTAGTGGAGAGAGGATCTGATGCAGACAGATACCAAACTGCCTTTGTCCATTTCAATTTATATTGTACAGTATATAACGGCTGAATTTATTAGTATTTTATACAAGTGGAGGGGGGCCTAGAGAGACAGAAACCAAACTGGCTTTCTCCATGTCAATTAATATTGTACAGTCTATAATGGCTGAATTTTTTGGTATTTTATACAAGTGGAGGGGGGCCTTGAGAGACAGAAACCAAACTGGCTTTTTCCATTTCTTTACATATTTAACTATAAGTGTAGGGTGTAATATACATTCAAAGACGATGGCTGCATTGCCAATATGCATAGATGGAGAGGAAGACAATCTGTTTTGTGTGTAGAATAGGCCTACCAACGAAGAATTAAACTGTTTTTTTGGATGATTTATTACCTCAATAATTAGATTACTTGTCTCTAAAACAGTTGGAGCACTAAATTGGGTTAATTTAGGCCCAAAAACATGGATTTTCCAAAAAAATAGCAAAACAAAACTAAACAAAACCAAAACCAAAACCAAAACACGCAATGGCAGTTTTGCAAAACCAAAACCAAAACCAAAACACGACGGTAATCCAGATCCAAAACCGAATCCAAAACCAAAACACGGGGGTCAGTGACCATCTCTAGTTTCCATGTGTATATCAGTAGAAGCATAATGCAGAGTATTCTCATGTACACAGATTACCCCAACAGTTTTCCCTTGACGCTTTAAGGGGCTTTTACAAGAGAAATCATACTGCCAGAATCTAACAGAGCTTTTACCGTTTTACCTTCACACAGGTATCTTCCTGCTGAGCTACAATAGCTGCCTGCTGTTGCCTGTTAGCTTACTGCTGGACCTTGTTTATTAACGCTTTAACTGTATCATCCATGTTATCTCCATGTGTAGGAAATTGGCAGATTATTGCCTTTTCAATCAGCTGTCGACATCCAGGATTAGGGTTAATACGTTTTTTGTGATACAGTCTTTTCCCAAAATTGGGTACCTGTCTGTTTATTCTCTCTCTATTTTGAGACTTTGGTGTGCTTGTATGCAATCTTTCTGGTTTGCAAACAGTAATCTATTGCTTTTTCTTGTGCAATCTAGCTTGAAAAGCAGCCATTTTATTTTCACATAGATGAAGTAGTTTTGTTATAGAAGAACCATTTCACTTGATTTAGGATGTATGTGTTAGGAACCCCTCCAGCCAGCACAACACAACCCGGAGTCTACTCTGCCAGTCAGGTGTTCACTGGAGCCCCTGATGGTGGGGACAGACTGGGCTGCAGACTGACAGAGGGTCGTGAAGTATGTACCGGCTGGGGAGAACCCAGGCAAGAAGAGTCAGGTCCACGCAGAGGTCAAAGGCCGGCAGCAAGTAGCAGTATCGATGAACAAGCTGAGGTCAGAGGTCACAGGCAAAGTAGCGGAACGGGTAAACAAGCCAAGGATCAGGGTCACAGGAAACACGAGCGAAGTCCAATACAAAGCCAAGGGTCATACACGGGAAGTCAAATATAGATATCAGGATACAGGAACTGGAACAAGCAGGTCAGCAGACTGGAACACAGGAACTATAACCGGCAATGAGGCAGCAGACCTCATTGCCTTAAATACCCAGCTGAACCAATCACAGGTTGAACACACTCCTGCAGGTTAATAAAGCAGTCACTAACAGAGCCAATCAGGGCTTGCCCCTGGCCTGCACAGTTGCAGGCTAATGCCTGTAATTGCCTCCTATAATCTGCCCATATTAATTAGCCCACAGGCTGTAGAACGCTGCGCCCGGCCTCCTCCCATTGCCGGGACGCAGCTCTGAAGCGTCTACTGGTTGCCCCGGAAACGGCCGGGTTATGGCCGGAAATGACGTCCCGGTCGTCATGGCGATGGCCGGGACGCGGGTGAGTGAGTCGCGGCGGCTGGGCACCACCGCGGCTCGTAAGAGTACCCCCCCTTGAGGAGGGGTCGAGGGACCCCGACATCCCGGTTTTCTAGGGAATTTTTTGAAGAACTCCTTCAGTTTCTTTGGGGCATGGAGTTGTCTCCGCAGAACCCAAGATCGCTCTTCCAATCCGCGATTCTTCCATTGTACAAGGAAATGCACCTGTCCTTGAACTTTTTTAGAATCAAGGACCTTTTGAATCACAAATTTTTGTGGTCCACTGGGCACCGCCGCGGCTCGTAACAGTATGGCACTTCAACGCCCAGCATATGTCTCAATAAACTTTTCTCTTTAAAGTCTCTTGCTTTTTGCTTTTGCACAGAACCTTACCACACCCAACTTGTGCTTTGTAGAAACACACCTTTCCTAGACTTCATGAAAATATATTTGGGTTTTCATTTCAGACTTAAGGAACACACCTGCTTCCCAGCAATTAACAAAACTTAGTCCATGAATTTCATTGCATTGCAGAAAAAAGTTTCCTTTTAATCTGTAGCTCACTGATCTATGCACACACTTCTGTTTTTCCAATACAGAAATAGGCAGTTTTTAGTGACAGAATTTAACTCCTCTCAAATCTTCATAAATGCAGCAAATCTGTTTAAACAGTATTTCACAGTAGGATTTATCACTCACATCCACATGGTTCTCTGTTTCTCACTGTTGCTGTACATGACCACTCCAATTTTTAGCTGTTGTTTTCCACATGACAAGACATGCATGTATTTCTTCAGGCTCTCTGTCCCTTTTAAACTTTCCAAGCACATACATAGAGCTGGTTCCTGCAAGTTTCTCAAAACTGCTGCTGTTCCTAATATGCGCAGATCTTTGCAAGCTTTTGCTCTACCGTTTGTGACATAATCAGGGGAAGAGGTACCATCACCTGGGGTAGATGGCTTTGAACAGCAGAAATTAATGACGTAAATGCAGGATTTCTGGTACAAATGACCTCAGTTAGTTTTATTGAGCATGTGCAAATAAACAAAACATAAACAAAAGCCTTGCTTGTCCAGCACTAACTAACATTCCTTAAAGGCCCTCTCTCGAGTCTGAGACCTTGTGTCCGAGACTCAACATGTAACAAAGGTTTTTTGCTCACCCTTAGCAGGTTCTCCCAGGAGGCAGCCAATCTCCTCCCCAGGTCTCCGAGACAAAATGATCAGGGCTGCAACCTTTTACAGGCCCCACACAGGTGCAACTCTTAATTAGTCTGTGAAACATACCCTGGGAAGCTTTTCCCCACAGAGCTAAACAATCTCCCTGTTGCCAGTGCATACAAGGCAGGAGACCTGGGACAAATACCTCTGTGATTTAGCATCAATCCGGTGACTTTGTCACTATATATATATATATATATATATATATATATATATATATACACACATACACACACACACACACACATATACACGTAATATGGACAAAAGTATTCGGATGCACGACCATTACACCAACAGGGACTGTATTGCCATTGTATTCAAATGCGTATACTTTAATATAGAGTTGGTCTCCATTTTGCAGTGATAACAGCTTCCACTCTTCTTGGAAGGCTTTTCACAAGATGTTGGAGTGTTTCTGCAGGAATTTGGGCCCATTTATTCCGCGGAGCATTTATGAGGTCAGGCTCTGATGTTGAATGAGAAGGTCTGGCTCTCAATTTCCGTTCCAGTTAATCCCAAAGGTGATCAATGGGGTTGAGGTCAGGGCTCTGTGCGGGCCAGTCAAGTTCTTCCACGCCAAACTCATCAAGCCATGTCTTTGTAGTCCTTGCTTTGTGCAGTGGGGCACAGTCATGTTAGAATAGAAAAGTGCCTTCCCCAAACTGTTACCACAAAGTTAGAGGTATAGCATTGTCCAAAATGACTTGGTATGCTGAAGCATTAAGATTGCCCTTCACTGGAGATAGGGACCTAGCCCAACCCCTCACAAGCAGCCCCATACCATTATCCCTCCTTCACCAAACTTCACAGTTGGCATAATGCAGTAAGGCAGGTAACGTTCTCCTGGTATTCACCAAACTCAGATTCGCCCATCTGACTGACAAACAGAGAAGAATGAACACGTTTCCACTGCTCTACAGTTAACTGTCGGCGTGCTTTAAACCACCTTATCCGACGCTTGGCAATTTTCTTGGTGATGTGAGGCTTGCCTGCAGCTGCTCGGCTATGGAAACCCAATCCATTAAGCTCCTGCTGCACAGTTTTTCTGCTTACATTAATGCCAATGGAAGTTTGGAATGCTTCAGCTATGGAATCTGCAGACCGTTTGCAACTTTTATGCAGCACGCGCCCTAGCAGACGTTGACCCCACTCTGATTTTAACTGGTCTTCCGTCTTCTGTTGTTTCTAAACGGTTCCACTTTATAATAATATCACTTACAGTTGACCGTGGAATATCCAGCAGGGATGAGATTTCCCAAATCATCTTATTAAAGAGGTGGCATCCTATCACAATACCACGCTAGAAAGTCACTGAGCTCTTCAGACCCATTTTGAATCACAAATGTTTGAAAATGGAGACTGCATGGTTAGGTGTCTAATTTTATATACCTCTGGCAACTGGTCTGATTGAAACACCCCAATTCAATTATTAACAGGTGTGGCCAAATACTTTTGTCTATA
The DNA here is from genome assembly GCF_038048845.1 of Mixophyes fleayi. NCBI lineage: Eukaryota > Metazoa > Chordata > Amphibia > Anura > Limnodynastidae > Mixophyes > Mixophyes fleayi. The sequence continues at coordinate 197,401,455 of NC_134405.1, forward strand.
TAGTGTATATATTTTATATAAATATTATATACAAGTTAACCCGTGCATGATACTCATGCATTCTAGTCAAATCAAGCTACTTAAGGTGTTAAAAAGGTTCTTGTCATGCATTTGGGCCATAGCCCAGGCCTCAACCACTCCCCACTGTCACCCTCTGCAACCACCAACCACTCCCAACTGTCACTTCTCCTTCAAGAAATATATATATATATTTTTTAAATTTTTATAAACACTTTTAACAATTAACAAATTAAATTAACAAATTAAAAACATCTTAGTATACCAAATTTCAGCCCTTTCTGAATTTTTTTCCCCACACACACTAAGAATTTAGTAGGTCAGTGTATAACTCCGCCCAGCAGGTGGCGCTGCAGCTTGGTTTTATTTTTTCCACACACAGACAGACTAACACACGCCACTAGACGTTTATATATTAGATTATGGTAAAAATATAATTGGAGACTTGTATTCAAAGCATGTACACTAAGTATAAACACTGTTTAGGCCAATGCTTCAGAATGATAAAACATTCCTTTATCAGAGATGTAAGCAAAAAATGCCTTATCTGAAAATAAACTATTATACCTGATATAAATCGTATACAGGAGCGCCAAGAGGGGGGGGGGGGTACAAATTACATGGGCCCGGACCTTACTGGAGGGCCCAGGGCCCCACTGGAGTTCAAGAGTTAAAAAAAAAATAATTAAAAGTACTTTTTTTTTTTTTTGCTCGCAGGTGTCTTCTGTATGATCTGGAGCTCTCTATGTGCACAATAAAGTGAACATGTGAAAAGTAATACAAATTTGACAAAACTTGTTTCTGACCTTTGTAAGTATGTATCTTTTCCAGAACCCTCTGTAATAAATAAAAAGCTATGTTAATTGCTCTGGCAGCTCTGGAAGCTAAACAATCGTTTCTTCCTTCTCAATAAAAGGCCATTGTTCTCTTACACATGTACCATTGTACTGTTGTACTGGACATCTTTCTCACTCTTTGCTTGATGCCAGTCTCCAGTAAAATAACATGTTTTATAAATATACATGAGTGTGACTGGATCATTTATAAATAACTTATTTGTGGCTGGATCATGTAGAAATAATTTATTGTATAAATGTATTTCAATCAGAGGTGCAGGCACCAATGTATAATTTGAAATGCACTCATCATGTTACATACGGATGTGTTTTATATGGAAGTGTCATTGTTTGGGTTTGTAATTTTGTAGAGTAGTGTTTTTGCTGATATAAGGAAATGCTAAGTAAGTCTTTATGTGAAGTGACAAACACCTGTTTAGCCTGTATGCCCAGCAGGGGGCCTCTGCCTGGCTGTCTGGCGTGGCTGCATCTTAGATAGTGCAAGCATCAAGTTTTAGCACATAACAGAGTAATGTAAATATTGTTAGCTTTGCATTGCATGTAAATCCATGTTTGGGAAAGATATATCGTATCCTGATACTAAAAATAGCTTAGACCTCAAGGGGCTGGCTTACCCTGTGAGGCTGTGTCCAAACTGTATAAAAAGAGAGACCTTGTGCACTGAAATATATCATCATTTTTGTTCCATCTGACCTGATCACTGGTACCTTCAATCAGTGTGACTGCAAATAAACATCACTTGCTTCAAAGACCTGCTTGAAAACATCTACCATTGTGGGCAGCACGGTGGCGTAGTGGTTAGCACTTCTGCCTCACAGCACTGGGGTCATGAGTTCAATTCCCGACCATGGACTTATCTGTGAGGAGTTTGTATGTTCTCCCCGTGTTTGCGTGGGTTTCCTCCGGGTGCTCCGGTTTCCTCCCACACTCCAAAAAAAAAAACATACTGGTAGGTTAATTGGCTGCTAACAAATTGACCCTAGTCTGTGTGTGCCTCTCTCTGTCTGTCTGTGTGTGTGTATGTTAGGGAATTTAGACTGTTAGCTCCAATGGGGCAGGGACTGATGTGAGTGAGTTCTCTGTACAGCGCTGCGGAATTAGTGGCGCTATATAAATAAATGATGATGATGATGATGATGATCTACCATGCTGAAAATCCTGTGACCTACAAATTAGACTCAAAATCTAATCCATTTCCAGCTGTCTAAGGTTTGGACCAAGCTTCACAGCACCACCGCTCTGCCCACTACCCAGCAGCCCTGGCCAGTTTGATAGGCCAGGGGGGATCTAGCCACAGCAGCCCTGATGCATAGTAAGTGGTCAGGGGTACCAACCTAGGTGTACCAGCGAGGGGGTACCCTATCAGTGACAGTTCCTTCTGGCAGCATTTGTAAGCCTCTTCTACTGCAGTTAGAGGGCGCATTTGGGATAACGAAATGGAATGGTTGCAAAATAAGCCCAGACGCTTCCCAGCAACAACAGACAGGGTGGCATAGGTGGTACATCCTGTCACAATGAGTATCAACAAAAATATTTCCAGTGTGAAAATATATAGTCACCATGTTTTGGGACTTACTGCATTGTGACACTGAAAAGGGATTGAATTGATCCTGGACAAACCATGTTACAATACAAGGGGTACAAGCTAGTTTATTATTTTGCACATAAAGAAAACACTGGCTTTTTTTGTCATGTGGCACACAAATACTTGATAACTTTGGGCCTGATTCATTCAGGATCTTAAATGAAGAGGATTCTTATTTCAGTCTCCTGGACAAAATCATGTTACATTGCAAGGGGTGCAAATGAGTGTTCTGTTTTGCACATAAGTTAAATACTGCCTGTTTTTTCATGTAGCACACACATATAAACTTTAAATTTCAGTGTACAAATAAGCTATCAAGTATTTGTGTGCTACATGAAAAAAACAGGCAGTATTTAACTTATGTGCAAAACAGAACACTCATGAATAGATGAATAGAATAAGGCTGGGCACACACTACATATAATTTAACCCAATGTGCTATCGGTAACGATTTTATCAACGAGTGAAAAGTCCCAATCAGCATGCCAATTCATTTGTACACACTATTCGTGTGTGTCACACGCCGGCCCCGCGGACGGGTACCGACGTAGTTACCTTCCTCCTGTAAGCGGTGATCAGGGTGTACTAACTTCATTATCGGATCAACATCCACCATCTAGTCTCTGGTTCTGCGCATGTGTTACCAATTACTCTCTCTTATGACCTCCTACCTGTTCCTATTGGTTCTAGCATTTTGGAGCACTATTTAAACCTCCCATTTCCTTCTGTCAGATGCCTGTTCTTCAAGTTACTCACTCTCAGTAAGGATCTGGCTTCCTTCGTTCGGACTCATCTGTTGTTGATTTGTACGAACGTCCTGGATCAGCTGAACTCCTCTCCTCCGCTGCCGCTAATAGAACTGCTTGCTGCACCTGTACTCACCTACTGCTGCTCTGAATCACCATCTATGGATCAGCTAAGTTCCACTTCATTTCAGCCTGTATTGAACTGCCGCTGTACCAGTAATTCACCTGCAGTTGCTCTGAGCTACCACTTGCGGATCAGCTAGTTCTACTTCATCATCACTTCTATTGGAACTGTTGCTGTACCAGTAATTCACCTGCTGTTGCTCTGAGTTACCACTTGCGGATCAGCTAGTTCTACTGCGCTATTGCTCTCATTCAACTGCCACTGTATCATTATCCATCTGCAGTTGTCCTGACGTGCCATCTACATCTCAGTTATTCTCTTTCGGCATTGCTCCCAATGGCACTACCGCTGAACCCGGGACTCTCCTGCTGTTGCTTCCAGTTGCTACTTACAGTTTTGCCTCTTCATTTCTACTTCCCGCTACACTATCATTACTCTGCATTCCTATGAGACTGATCCTATTGTCAGTATCTTCAGTGTCTCTCTGACTGGTCGTCACCACTCCATTGTATCAAGCTCCACTATTTACTCTGCCAACACTCATTCAGGGAACCGCGACCTGTGGGATAGGAGCAGCGAAATCCATAGTGTTATCTGTATATATTTGTGACATCATCACTGTTTGTTAATTCAAACTGCATATAAGCAAGCCCTGTGCCAGTGTTAAATATCTCTTCCTGACTGCAGACTACATGGCTGAACATGGGCCAAGCCCCAGGATGCGCTTGCATAATGTAATGAATTATGTTTATACTTTCCTGTTTATTATTAGACATTTATGCATCATCATGGCTTGCTGTAAATCCTGCTATCATTCGCTATTAAATCTCTTTGTGCATTGGAACCACATTAATCGCAGTGGACAATGTTTATTGGTAGAGACAAAACAAACATTACACCTCACATAGTTTAGGAATTAAGTAACCCCCCCATTCCATCACATAGTAAAGGAATATAGCAGCCTCCCTCCCATTCCCTCACATAATATAGGAATATAGCAGCCCCACCCGCATTCCCTCAAATAGTATCCCTCCATTCCCTCCCATAGTATAGGAATATAGCAGCCCCCCCATTCCATCACATAGTATAGGAACATAGTAGCCCCTCCAATCCTTCACATAGTATAGGAATTTAGCAGCACCCCCATTCCTTCACAGAGTATAGAGATATAGCAGCCCCCCATTCTCTCACATAGTATAGGAATATAGCAGCCTCCCTCCCATTCCCTCACATAGTATAGGAATATAGCACCCCCCCAATTACCTCACATAGTATGGAATATAGCAGTTCCCCCCATTGCCTCACATAGTATAGAAATATAGCAGCACACCCATTCCCTCATATAGTATAGGAATATAGCAGTCTCCCTCCCATTCCCTCACATAGTATAGGAATGTAGCAGCCTCCCCACATTCCCTAACATACTATAGGAATATAGTAGCCTCCCCATTCCCTCACATAGTATAGGAATATAGTAGCCCTCCTATTCCTTTACATAGTATAGTAATATAGCAGCCCTCCCATTCCATCACATAGTATGGGAATGTAGCAGCCCCCCCACATTCCCTAACATACTATAGGAATATAGTAGCCTCCCCATTCCCTCACATAGTATAGGAATATAGTAGCCCTCCCATTCCTTTACATAGTATAGGAATATAGCAGTGTCCCATTCCCTCACATAGTATAGGAATATATCAGCCCCCATTCCTTCACATAGTATAGGAATATAGCAGCCCCCCATTCCCTCAGATAGTAAAGGAAAATAGCAGCCCCCACATGTCATCACATAGTATAGAAATATAGCACCCTCCCATTCCCATATAGCAGACCCCCTCATATTTACTTTGTTCCAGCGATAATGGAGACTCCTCTCTGCGTCGCACAACTCACATATGGGGACGGCACCTGTCATGTGGTGACCGTTCCATGTGATGTGTGGTTGTATGGAGATTGGAGGAGGCCAAACAGGAAGAAGGAGGGAGATCCGCAGGCAAATAAATTCCCCCCGCCAGAACCCCTGACCGCAACACCGGGGAGAAAAAAATCACTTTAATTAAAAAAACAAACAAACATCAGGCTGCCTCATTAGGCCACCAGTAAGGCCTATTACCTATCCACCCCTGATCCTCGTTCATCGCTGGAGTGTACACATTAATGCGATACTGGGTTGAACACTCAATTACCCAGCCTTAGCATCGTGCGTCTAGTAGGGTTTATATACAGGGAGCATTGAATCCAATATTCTAATTGTGCTATACAGTGGTAAGAATATAGAGATCACATTAAGTTGCGGATAGAGATGAACAAAACAATATGGAAGTGAATATATCAATCGACTTGTATCACTCATAAAAGTTTAAAAAGAATAAGAATTTGCTTTTATTGAACAGTATTTTTGAATTTTTTGTTAGTTGATTGTCATCAGTTCAGCATGTTCTGATGAATATTGGGCAGAGCAATTAAAATGTTGACAAAAGAACATATTAGTCTTTTAAAAATATTGGCGTGCACTGTTATGTAAATATGAGTATTGGATATAGCATTTAGACTACACTAAACAAACAAAAGCAAAAACACAAGCCTAGGGCGAGTACAGTAAGGGCAACAGAGATAAGGCTACATGCATATGCATATACAAGTTAACCCGTGCATGATACTCATGCATTCCAGTCAAATCAAGCTACTTAAGGTGTTAAAAAGGTTCTTATCTTCATCGCCACACACACACGCCGCTAGGCTTTTATATATTAGATAATGCTAAGAATTTAGTAGGTCAGTGTAGTATATAACTCCGTACAGCAGTTGGCGCTGCAGCTTGAGCACTCTGTCACTAGGTAGTTTTTTACACACACACACACACACACACACACACACACACACACACACACAAACTCTAACACAGCATGTGGGTTCATGAGGTAAAATTACCTCACAAAAAGAGTTTGAGCCCTCAACTCGTAAATTTAGCCTTTACTACCCCTCCCACGGGGGGAAGGGGGGATGATAGAAGTTAACTGACTTCACTATTATAATTTTTTTGTCAAATAATGTCAGTATACCAAATTTTAGGTCAATTGGATGAGCCCTTTCAATTGGATGAGCGCCTAAAATAGTTTTTTACACACACACACACACTAACACACGCCGCTACGCTTTTATATATTAGATAATGCTAAGAATTTAGTAGGTCAGTGTAGTATATAACTCCACACAGCAGGTGGCGCTGCAGCTTGAGCACTCTGTCACCCGGTAGTTTTTTCCACACACACACACACACACACACACACACATACTAACACACGCCGCTAGGCTTTTATATATTAGATGCCTGTCAGGTCTTTTCCAGAGGTTTGAGGGCTGGTGCAGAAAAATGCAACAATGAGGATGAAGATGATGCTTAGCAGCACTAGCTAGCTCCTTCTGAATGGCTTTTTACATCTTGACCCCTCCTACTGATAGTACATGATTGATTAGTGTAGCTGCAATGTATCCTGTATGCTGCTTAATTGATATCTCTGTTTGGGCTGCAGCAGGAAAGAAGAATCCCAGTTGATTGTTAAAGGAGAAAACAATCAATGTTTGTTTTTAATTTTACTTCATATGGTAAATGTGTTTTTCACTTTTATTATTAGCACTGTCCTGACACTATTCTGCATATAATATTAAATGTCATTATTAGATTATGTATAAATAGACTTTAGTATTTTCTACTTACATTGTTAAGCTGCATCTCTACAATACCGCTGTGCTATCCTTGCACTTTTTCTACGTTATCACGGGGCATCACTTGTTATGTTGGTATGTAGGAGCGCTACGCTCTGTCCCCTGTCTCATTGGCATGGCAACCCTGCTTATCTCCGGTGCTCTAGGAGGAGAAAGGAAGTGGGGCAGCCTGAGAATGTCCGTGATGCGCTACTGCGCATGCCCAGACCGCTGGACCGGAAGTGCACACTTCCAGTCAGACGAGTGAGAAAACGGGTGCAGTTCTGTTACCTGCGCTCTATATGTATATATAAAAGTCCCTCAAAGCGGCCAGTGACTGATCGGAGGTTCCCCACTATATACATATATATATATATATATATATATATATATATATATATATATATATATATATATGTATGGGGTCTGTATGCCCACAGTAACCTGAACGGACGTGCAGATAGAGAACCACCAAGTGCATTACCAACCTGCCTGCATATCTACATAAGAAGAGTGTATAAGAATACATACTGCATAAACTGTTGATTACTTGCTGTACTACTGTCACGGTTGGCTTACAGGAAATTGATCCCTAGGCTCTGCTGACCACGTCTAAGGCCACCCACGGGCGTGGAGTCTAACAGACAGGTGGTTTTCACCAGGAACCCCCGCAAGGAGGTATGGTCTTAGCTGCACCAAGTCTGCAGGTCGCGGTCCCGTGAGTGAGTGTACAGCAGAACGATGTGGGGGAGCCAGGTGAAGTGGATGGAGACAATGGAGTCCACAGATGAGTGGTATAAATACAGGCACAACAATAATATAGGCTGATGGTCAGCGCCCAATAAGTCACTAGGAGAATAGGTGCTCTGTGGTATACAAGAGGACAGAGCCTGTCACTATGAAGTACTCTGGAGATGGTAATGGAAGTACTGGAGCAGCAATAGTTCAACACAGCCAAAGGCTGAAGGCTAACTGGAGTGATGGAGGTAACTCGTAGTAACAGCTGATGAGTCCCAGATGAAATAGCAGGTCTGAACGGTAGTGATGAGAGAACTGGAGCTGTCACAATATAGTACACTGGAGTAGCGATAGTTCAACACAGCCAGAGACTGAGAGCAGACTGGAGTAACGGAGGTAACCCGTGGTAACAGCTGAGGAGTCACAGGTGTAATAGCGGCTCTGAGTGGTAGCGATGAGAGAACCGGAGCTGTCACGATGAAGTACACTGGAGATGGTAAATGAGGTACTGGAGCAGTGAAGGTTCAACATGGCCAGCGACTGAGAGCAGGCTGGAGTAGCAGAGGTAACTCGTGATAGCAGCTGAGGAGTCACAGGTGTAATAGCGGCTCTGAGTGGTAGCGATGAGAGAACCGGAGCTGTCACGATGAAGTACACTGGAGATGGTAAGAGAGGTACTGGAACAGCGAACTGAGAGCAGACTGGAACACAGGCAAACCACAAGGAGAACAGGAACCAGAACCACAGGCTGCAGGAAGTGAGCTTGAAGAACAGGCATCAGACAGGTGAATCCAGGAGGTTTAAATAGTGCTCCAGAAGTGCTTAGCCAATGAAAAAGAGGGAGGAGGTCCTGAAGTGCAATAGGCTTGCACCTGCACAGATCTGAATATAGCAGAATGAATGAACTGGAGAATGTCTGATGCTGGGACATGACAGTTTCCAGATGAATGGACTGCAGGTAACGATACAGGTACTATCTGTGGGACCGGAGCGTTACAACTACAAGTCAACTATTGTGAGTACTTGCTTTCTGTTGTTATCATCTTTAAATAAACAGCAACCTGTTTAAGAAACAAAAGTGTTGTGGCTTAACATCCACATTAATGCCGCTGAACACCTTTATTAACATCAAAATGTAAAACCAACATGTTACTCCCGATGTAAACCTTGCACGTACACTACTGAGGTACAACTTGTTGCATCTTGACCATATGCATATGAATACACTTTTTCATCCTCTTGTCCTGTTTACATTCAGGCACAAATACATCCAAATCTACGTGAATTCCATAGAGTGTACTGTGAGAAGTATTACTATATGATTAAGCGATTCCACTTCTAAAACTGAGTGAGCAGACAAATTACAGTTTATAACAAGTGTACAAGTGCCAATAGCAGGGGAATCAGACTCCGAGGCATACTGTACTGAGATTCTGCTCAGATAAACCAAGTGGAGTAAGTGGCAAATTGGTTATATCCTACAGTACTTTTATTTTACCAACCTCAACAATGCCTCTATATTTCTGATGAGCCCCTAATCTTACATTAATATACTAAAATAATAATGAAATGCAGTTAAATTGATTTATATACAGAGCACAGAACAGCTCAAATTAAAGCTGGCTGTTTGAAGAAGCAAATATAACTTTCATGCACCCAGATCAATCTATCTTCAATTTGTTAGGAACCCCTCCAGCCGGCACAACACAACCCGGAGTCTACTCTGCCAATCAGGTGTTCACTGGAGCCCCTGGTGGTGGGGACAGACTGGGCTGCAGACTGACAGAGGGTCGTGAAGTATGTACCGGCTGGGGAGAACCCAGGCAAGCGGAGTGAGCTCCACGCAGAGGTCAAGGGCCGGCAGCAGGTTGCAATTCCAGTTAACGAGTCAGGGTCAAGGGTCACAAGCAGACAGAAGAAACGGTAAACAGGCCAGAGGTCAGGGTCACGGGATACACACGCAAAGTCCAAATCCAAGCCAAGGATCATACACGGGAGATCAGCAGAAGTTCAATAAACAGGAACAGGAACAAAGCAGGTCAGCAGACTGGGAAGCAGAAGCTATAACCGGCAGTGAGGCTCAGTCCTCACTGCCCTAAATACTGCAGCCAGCCAATCAGAGCCTAGCTCTGAAAATACCCACAGGACCCTGGTAATTAATAAATTAAACCTCAATAGCCTGCAGGCTATTACTTAGTACTGCACACGCGCCCGGCTGTCCTCAGTTGCCGGGACGCGGCGCTACAGAGGAAAGCGTCCGACCGCTGCCTTGGCAACGGTCGGGAGTTGGAGGGAAGTGACGTCCCGGTCGTCATGGTGACGGCCGGGACGCTGGGGCAGACAGGAAGCGAGCCGCGGCGGCTGTGAGTACCGCCGCGGCTCGTGACAGTACCCCCCCCCTTGAGGAGGGGTTAAGGAACCCCGACATCCAGGTTTCCTTGGAAATTTTTTGAAGAATTCCTTCAACTGTTTAGGAGCATATAGTCGTCTTCGCGGGACCCAGGAACACTCTTCTAGTCCACGATTTTTCCACTGTACTAGGAAGTGCACCTGCCCCTGCACTCTTTTAGAGTCGAGAATCTTCTGGACCACAAATTTTTGTGGTATGTTCCTATTCCCCACAGAAAGCCCTGTAGGCTGGAATTGATTCGGGTATAATAGCGGCTTAAGTAACGAACAATGAAACGTGTTGGGGATCTTTAGTGAGCCAGGAATCTTCAGTCTAAAAGCTATCGGATTGATCTGTTTGGTAATCATGAACGGACCAATAAATTTAGGCCCCAGTTTCTTACAAGGCTGTCTGAGCCTAACATTTCGAGTTGACAGCCACACTTTCTGGCCCACTTTGAATGAGCAGGTGGTACGGTGGCGATCCGATTTTATTTTAGCAGACAATGAGGACTTTTTCAAGGAGGACTGAACTCTCCTCCAAATTACTTTCAGATCAGCAGCTGTGGAACGAATCTCCGGGATACCAGCAGATTTGAGAGAATACAGAGAATTAAACCTGGGATGGAAACCGAAGTTACAGTAGAACGGGGAAGTTTGAGTAGATGAGTGAAACGAGTTATTGTAGGCAAACTCTGCCCAGGGCAGCAAAGAGGACCAATTGTCATGGAATTCTGAAGTATAACATCGGAGGAACTGTTGAAGTGACTGGTTCACCCTCTCAGTTTGCCTGTTAGACTAAGGGTGGTATGCAGATGACAGACTGATCCTGATTCCGAGAAAGATGCAGAAGGATTTCCAGAATTGCGCTATGAATTGTGAACCACGATCAGAAACAATATCAGAAGGAAGTCCATGGAGACGGAAAATATGTTGTATGAAGAGAATAGCCAGATCTCGAACGGTAGGGAGCCTGGTTAATGGAATGAAATGTGCCATTTTGCTGAAACAGTCTACCACAACCCAAATAGTATTGTGTCCCACAGAAGGTGGAAAATCAACAATAAAGTCCATGGACAAATGGTGTCCAAGGTTTTGCAGGAATGGCCAATGGAACCAACTGACCTACCGGGCGAGTCCTGGGGACTTTGTTTCTGGCACAAACCTCACATGAGAGGACATGACTCTTGACGTCAGCAGACAAGGATGGCCACCAGACCGTACGGGAAAGGATTTCCAGCGTCTTGTAAATTCCAGGGTGTCCAGCAGACCTACTATTATGCGCCTCTGCAAGAACCGCCTTCCTTAGATGGACTGGAACAAACAGACATCGCTCCGGAGTAGTATCAGGGGCTAATCTCTGGAATCTCTGAAGTGTGATACTCAGATCCTGGGTTAACCCAGAATGGATTACGGAAGGAGGAATAATAGGCTCTGGGTTTATAACTGGAACGTGGTGTGCCAAGAAAATTCTGGACAGAGCATCTGCCCGGACATTTTTGGAACCTGGTCGATAGGTGATCAGGAAATTAAATCGGGTGAAGAATAACAACCAACGGGCCTGTCTGGAATTTAGACGTTTGGCCGATTGAATATATTGCAAGTTCTTGTGGTCGGTAATGACAGAGATCTGATGTGAAGCACCCTCCAGCCAATGCCGCCACTCCTTAAAGGCCCATTTGATTGCCAATAGTTCTCTATTACCGACATCATAGTTGGCTTCTGCTGAAGAGAACTGACGAGAGAAATAGGCACATGGGTGTAGACGATTAGTATGAGGGTCCTTCTGCGATAGGATGGCACCAGCACCTACATCAGAGGCGTCGACCTCAAGAACAAATGTCTTAGCTGGATCCGGGTGTCTAAGGACCTGAGCGGAGACAAAGGCCTTTTTCAGGCTTTCGAATGAGGCTACTGCTTGGGGCGACCAATTAGTTGGATCCATTCCTTTATGGGTCAGGGCGACAATGTGAGCCACAATGTCAGCAAAGCCATGAATGAATCTTCTATAATAGTTGGAGAAGCCCAGGAACCTCTGTACCGCCTTAAGATTGTTTGGTTGCACCCAATCCAAAATAGCCTGAACCTTAGTTGGATCCATGGAGAATCCCTCAGAAAAGATTACGTAACCTAAAAAGGATACCTTCCGCAGCTCAAACTCACACTTTTCCAGCTTGGCATAAAGGTGGTTCTCTCGCAATCTTCGTAGAACTTGTTTAACGTGATCCCAATGTGCAGACAAAGATCTGGAATAGATGAGGATATCATCTAAATAGACGACCACGAAACCACCAAGGAAGTCCCGAAGAACTTCATTGATCAAGTCCTGAAACACTGCAGGTGCATTGCTAAGGCCAAACGGCATGACAAGATACTCGTAGTGGCCGGAGTGCATATTGAATGCCGTCTTACACTTGTTTCCTTCCTTGATACGGATGAGGTTATATGCTCCACGAAGGTCGATTTTTGTGAAGACATTAGCACCTCTCAACTGATCAAATAATACTGAGATGAGCGGAAGGGGATAGGTGTTCTTGATTGTGATAAGATTCAATCCCCGGTAATCAATACAAGGTCTTAGTCCTCCGTCCTTTTTGGATACAAAGAAGCATCCTGCTCCTACGGGAGATTTAGATGGCATGATGAAGCCTTTCTCCAGGTTTTCATCAATGTATTCCTGCATGGATTTGGTCTCTGGACCAGAGAGGGAGTACAAGCTCCCCCTGGGTAATTTAGAACCTGGAATAAGCTCGATGGCACAGTCGAATTCCCGGTGCGGTGGTAGAGTGTCAGCAGCCTTTTTGGAGAAAACATCCCAGAACTCATGATACTGTGAGGGAAGCTGCTCCGGAATAGGCTGAATCACACGTAGAGGTAGTGTCAAGCAAGACTCTGTGCAATAAGAGCTCCACTGGACAATTTCTCCTTTTCCCCAATCCATGACAGGGTTATGGCGGGATAGCCAGGGGTGGCCCAGGATCAAAGGAACTGACGGACATTCAATAAGGAAGAAGACTATGGATTCCGAGTGGAGAGCTCCAATGTTCAATTGTAGTAGCGGGGTCTCCCAGGTAATCTTGCCGCCTGGCAATGGACTACCATCTAAGCCACATACAGTAATGGCAGATTTGAGTTTAATCAGCGGAATTCCAGCAGAGTGGGCAAACTCGATGTCAAGGAAGTTGCCTGCAGCTCCACTGTCAATGAAGGCCGACAGGTTCAATGAACCGGCACTAGACGTGAGTTGTGCAGGGATTAACACAGCATTTTTTGAGGAAACAATTTGCAGACCTAGGTGAACCTTCCCCTCGTTCCCTAGGCATGCTCTTTTCCCGGCTTATTGGGGCAGGAACGGGAGAAGTGGCCCTTAGTGCCATAATAGAGACAAAGGCCTTGTGATCGCCTCCTGTCTCTTTCCTCAGGGGAGAGACGATACACTCCAAGTTGCATAGGTTCCTCGTCATCCGTGACAACAGGAATCAAGGCAGATGGAAGAGAAGATGCCTCCTTCTCAGACTTGCGTTCCTTAATTCTTCTGTCAATTTTAATAGAGAGGTGCATCAGATCCTCCAATGAGGTAGGAGTCAGGTATTGCACCAAAGAGTCTTTAATCTGTTCTGACAGGCCTAGACGGAACTGACTACGTAAAGCAGGGTCATTCCATCCACTATCAGGTGACCATCTACGATATTCAGCGCAGTATTCCTCTGCCGACCGCCGGCCTTGTTTCAAGGCCCATAGAGGAGCTTCAGCGGAGGCCACTCGATCTGGGTCATCATACAGTAGACCCAATGCCTCGAAGAAGGAGTCTACGGACTGCATGGCCGGACTGGTCTGCGGCAAAGAAAACGCCCAGGACTGGGGGTCACCCTGTAGAAGGGAAATAATAATCCCAACTCTTTGCTGCTCTGAACCGGAGGAGCGGGGTCTCAACTGAAAATAGAGCTTGCAGCTCTCCCTGAAATTCCGGAACAGGGATCTGTTTCCGGAGAACCGGTCCGGTAAATTCATTTTGGGTTCACAGATGGAATCTGGAGTGGATTGCGAGGTTTTTGCAAGTTCTTCCTGAACAGACAAACGCTCAGCCAATTCCTGGATCATCTGGTACAAGGACTCAACATGGCTTGCTAAGGCTTGCGCCGGAGACGGTGTGGATCCGCTTCCATCCATCACAACCTCGTCTCAGTGTGTGGGCCGGTTATAATGTTAGGAACCCCTCCAGCCGGCACAACACAACCCGGAGTCTACTCTGCCAATTAGGTGTTCACTGGAGCCCCTGGTGGTGGGGACAGACTGGGCTGCAGACTGACAGAGGGTCGTGAAGTGTGTACCGGCTGGGGAGAACACAGGCAAGCAGAGTGAGGTCCACGCAGAGGTCAAGGGCCAGCAGCAGGTTGAAATTCCAGTTAACGAGCCGGGGTCAAGGGTCACAAGCAGACAGAAGAAATGGTAAACAGGCCAGAGGTCAGGGTCACAGGATACACACGCGAAGTCCAAATCCAAGCCAAGGGTCATACACAGGAGATCAGCAGAAGTTCAATAAACAGGAACAGGAACAAAGCAGGCAAGCAGACTGGGAAGCAGAAGCTATAACCGGCAGTGAGGCTCAGTCCTCACTGCCCTAAATACTGCAGCCAGCCAATCAGAGCCTAGCTCTGAAAATACCCACAGGACCCTGGTAATTAATAAATTAAACCTCAATAGCATGCAGGCTATTACTTAGTACTGCACACGCGCCCGGCTGTCCTCAGTTGCCGGGACGCGGCGCTACAGAGGAAAGCGTCCAGCCGTTGCCTTGGCAACGGTCGGGAGTTGGAGGGAAGTGACGTCCCGGTCGTCATGGTGACGGCCGGGACGCTGGGGCAGACAGGAAGCGAACCGCGGCGGCTGTGAGTACCGCCGCGGCTCGTGACAAAATTCCCCCCAAATACAATTTCAAGCTCAGGTTTTATAAGTAATTATTAAGTAATCTGATACCTTTCAAATAAGAAATACTGTTTATCTACCTATATCATCCTGTAATCTAACTTAACCTGTAGTTCTATAAACAAGAGTTCTAGAAAACATATGACATATGTAGGTAAGCACATAAACATGTTTTCTGCACTTGCATGGATACATCATTTGTGACAGAAAACAACCTTGTTTTTACCCACTTCATAACTAGTCACAGTACGTGTAACTTCAGCATATTGACACATGAGGAATCATTGGTATTGGCGGATAAAGATCACTCCTTTCTACAGGTTATTAACCTTAAACCAGAATGAAGTCAAAGGCCTATTATTTTGTAAGCTAAATAAATACACACAAACCTTGTTCCTGGAATAGATTGCACCAGATATCTTTCTGTTTTACTGCCAATTACACTTCAGTAAAACCAAACCATGTATAGATATACAATTTCTTATTTCCAAATCAAGCAACGTCTACTTTAACAATTTTTATTAATGTTCGGTAGTAACGCAAATGTTCTTTTGTCAGGGACATAGTGAAGAAATGTATCAAGTTTTACTAAAACCTACCCAGATAAACTAAGGAATCAGAGACCACAAAATGTGCATGTGCAAAGATATTTGTACATCCTTCTCCACTTACCAGTACACAGTCACCCATCTCCTTGACCCACACAGTATAAACAAAATATGTAACATTTCCCCAAGCATAAAACAACATATGCAGCATTTCAGAGGAATGGAATATGCTAAAAGATGCTCTACCTGATCAACAGAGAACAAATGTAACGTCAGACTGTGTTGTGTTTTCTTAGCCCTACATGAGAGTTCTGCATAGATGATAGCTCCCATCATACCTTAAGGAACCAAAATACAATATTTTCATTGTACTAACTCATGTGGTTGGAGTACTGATGTCTATAGGTAAGCCTTGTTTTGTGCAATACATATCTATGGCTCTTCTTGTACTTTTCATGTGCCTGGAGTATTAAATAAAGGCAACTAAAGAGAAATGATGGTGTAGGGCCCTTGCATGGCCTCTTAATTAGTAACATATACACAGTACAACTGCAATGTGTTTTGGCATTTATAGTTTCTATGTTCTATTTGCACTCTGTAATGAGACAGGAAACAGGAATTTCAGGCCATTTACTAGTAGTTTGACTAGTTTGGACCATGTGTAGTGATATATCACAGAGACTATTGATGGGGTGTTTGCCTGGAGCCCATAACTTTCCCATCCATCCACTGATATTTTTAATAAATGTGCATAGCTGCCTGCTACCACACAACACCTGTCGTAGTATCTGGTATCCCTCACACAATGTCCCAAGCAACTTCCTCTCTACTCTGTCCACTATACCTACGCTGGAACTCTCAGTCTCATTGAAATGACTTAAGTGGCTGTAGACAAATGGTAGAGACCCAAAAAAGCTTTAAAATTAATTTGGAGGATTTTAGACTCACTTTGAGCTATTTAAATGAATTTGGTGTATGGTGCAATGAGGACGTCTTTCCATGTTTTGCACGCATTCCTATAATAATGTTTAATATCATTCATTTTTTCTATACATCATCACAGGCTATGTGCAACATGTTTTTTTTTTTGCCAACAACAAGCTTACTAAATCCTCAGGGCTTTGCTGTAAATCTTTCTTAATTGCGTAATGTCATACAATAATGTCTGACAAGAGCTCTTCTTTCCCACAATGCTTTGCTGTTAGGCTAGACAACATAATGAAACAGCAAAATATTATCATGAAATCATCATCATAATCATCATCAGCTATTTATATAGCGCTAGTAATTCTGCAGCGCTGTACAGAGAACTCACTCACATCAGTCCCTGCCCCATTGGAGCTTACAGTCTAAATTCCCTAACATACACACACACACAGACAGACTAGGGTCAATTTGACAGCAGCCAATTAAACTATCAGTATGTTTTTGGAGTGTGGGAGGAAACCGGAACACCTGGTGGAAACCCACGCAAACACGGGGAGAACATACAAACCCAACACAGATAAGGCCATGGAAGGGAATTGAACTCATGACCCCACTGCTGTGAGATAGAAGTGCTAACCACTAAGCAACCCAAATCATTCTTTATTAATGTTTACTTATGCTAAATTTTCTTTTATTGATCACTATTACAACATTAATCAATTATGTCGATATCACAGCTGACACAGACATGGTAGTCCAGTACAGTCAAAGTTGACAACATTAATGGGCACCAGACCATCTCTCTGATGAAATAAAAAAATACTTTTATTACATATTTTCCTCCTGCACAGTTCATGGCTGCATAAATAGCATATATCACACTGTTGGTATCCAGAAAACTTGTTGGGAATGGCACCATGTCTATTACTTTTCAGCCTCTGTGCTCTCTCTCTTTCTACTTGATCTGAACTCCACTCACTACAGGGTAACTCTTACCCTTTTGCTTCTGTTATCTTGTCCCACCCGGTATTTATGGGTGGACAGTCTCAACACACATGCTCCTATCATGATGTCACTGACAGGCAGCTTACAGCAATTGGATTTCCTACCAGGATGTCTCAAGTAATGGTGACTGCCGGGGCCATCCCCTTTAGACCAGGGCAGGCCCCAAAACTTAAAAAAACATAAAGAGGGTTCCATTCATCCCACATCACAAAGGGACATTACTCAGGTCCATCCATGCAGGGCTGCCAAGAGGAATTCAGGGCCCCGGTACAACAAATTCATGGGGCCCCCCCTTATAGTTGAGTAAGCAAAAAAATTTCACTTAGCCGCCACGCGGCGGCGCAAAATTTTTCATAAGTATGGTCAAACAATTGGGGGCGTGGCAATGCGCCATTGGGGTGTGGCTAGCACAATAAAATCACTAGGTCCTGAATTCCCCGGAGCGTGACATTTGTCCAAGCACTCCTGACTTTCAGGACATCTAGCACCCTTGTGTAGTATAGGAAGAATGCAGTGTGTACAGAAAGAGTTCAGTCTTGGCCTGCGCCCACTGGGCTCACCAAACATTGGCATTGTCCCTACTAGAATCACAACATTTCACACACTATGCTGCTCTGTCCTACCTGTTCTTCTCACTTTTACCACATGTGGCTGCTGGTTTCTTTAGTTGCGGCTTGTCCAGATCCTGGAGTGTTGGAGGACCTATTTGGAAAAAAAATGGCCACATTTATAAAATTACAGCCAGCCCCACCGTTAAATCAATAACATCCATGATTAATAATTAGGCCTTCCTCCAGCCCCAACATTAAAATAGTATTCCCATTACCCCGCAAACAAAATAGCAGCCATTAATTAGCCACCATCTACCTCACACACACTACATGCCAAAAGCTCCGTGCCATCACACACACATTACTGTGCCCCTTTATCATCACCAGGCTATGCCCCCTTATGACCACACTGCGCCCTCCATGCTGCCTTTGCCCCTTTCTTTAACCCCCTGTGCCATGTTGCTTGTCCCTCTTTTTTTTAACCCCCTGTGCCATGCTGCTTGTCCCTCTTTTCTTTAACCCCCTGTGCCATGCTGCTTGTCCCTCTTTTTTTAACCCCCTATGCCATGCTGCTTGTCCCTCTTTTTTTAACCCCCTGTGCCATGCTGCTATTGTCCCTCCTTTCTTTAACCCCCTGTGCCATGCTGCTTGTCCCTCTTTTCTTTAACCCCCTGGCCCATGCTGCTTGTCCCTCTTTTTTTAACCCCCTGTGCCATGCTGCTTGTCCCTCTTTTCTTTAACCCCCTGTGCCATGCTGCTATTGTCCCTCCTTTCTTTAACCCCCTGTGCCTCTCTGCATTTCTCCTTCCTTTCTTTAACCTCCTTTGCCATGATGCTTGTCTTGTCCCTCTTTTCTTTAACCCCTCTGTGTCATGCTGCTATTGTCCCTCCTTTCTTTAACCCCTCTGTGTCATGCTGCTATTGTCCCTCCTTTCTTTAACCCCTCTGTGTCATGCTGCTATTGTCCCTCCTTTCCTTAACCCCTCTGTGTCATGCTGCTATTGTCCCTCCTTTCTTTAACCCCTCTGTGTCATGCTGCTATTGTCCCTCCTTTATTTAACCCCTCTGTGTCATGCTGCTATTGTCCCTCCTTTCTTTAACCCCTCTGTGTCATGCTGCTATTGTCCCTCCTTTCCTTAACCCCTCTGTGTCATGCTGCTATTGTCAAGAAAGGAGGGGAGTAATCCGCACAGAGTCAGGATATACCTCATCTAAAAATCAGATCATTGTTTCAAATGAGGGGGTGCTCTTTCCCTTATTAACATAGGCAAGGACAAAAATGCTATGTTTGGACCAAACATAGGGAATTAATATATTCCTGCTATTATACTGGCTCCACTGTCTGTGGTAGTATTTTATACACTTTTGCACTTTTTTCACATTTATTTTCTTTTTTATTTCACTTTTTTACCATGAGGATATTATTAATCTCAGTAGAGATATGTTTTTAAGGAACTATTATCAATAAAGGCATTTGCCCCATAAACAAAAAAATAATAAAGAATAATTATTGAGATATTGGATCACTTGATATGTTTCTATTACGCAATTATTAAAAGAGGCATTTGTCTTAAACATTAAACTCCATATTTCCCAGATTGAATTAGGAGTGCTCTAGCAATCCATTTCTTTCCTTTTTCTTCTTTTTGTCCTTGCTCATGCTGCTATTGTCCCTCCTTTCTTTAACCCCTCTGTGTCATGCTGCCCCCCCCCGTTTTCCTCCCTTCACTTACCTTTACTTCTCTCTTCTTTCTTGTCTTCTCTGCTGCTCTGTGCTCCATTGCTCCAGACTGACTGAATGCTGGGCGTGACATGATGATGTCACACCCGGCATTCAGTCAGTCTAGAGCAATGGAGCACAGAGCAGCATAGAGGAGGGACGCCGGGGCCACAATCACGTGAGTATGGTTTTGTTTATTTTCAACTACCCTGCTCCTCCCACCAACGACCGATACACCCCACCAAATCATCGGCGCGAGGGCCCGGGCCGGGCCCCCTCACATGCCCGGGCCCAGGTAATTAGTACCCGCTCCCCCCCCCTCTCGACGGCCCTGCATCCATGCAAAGGGGTGTTACAATACTGTAGCAGTAATCTGTATTCTAATGAGTCAGTAATTAAAGTCATTTTTAAAGTTGGTATACCTGCATTCCAACAGTCAAATGCAAAATTTGTAGGCACTGGAAATAAAAGTTTATTGATCTACTTTAACTTAATCCACTGAGTATATAAATAAATAACCCAAATAATCTCAGAATTAAAAAAAAAATCATTAGAATCATATAGCCTCTGCCCTACAGAATTACTTGGCAGTTTCTTCTTTTTCTCTCACTGTGCTGCATTTTGCACCCCAAACATATGCTTAAAAATTTAGTTGCAACAATTGGGGACATGTATGTTGAGCTGCACATATGTCAAGATGTGTCAAACTCAAAACGCAGAAGCATTTCTAAGTCGTGTACAAATCTGTATACTTATGTTCAAATATAGTGTACAGTTGTGATGCAGCTTGACAGTAATTGGTGTAAGTGCATTACCCAATTTGTATTAGGGATGTGCACCGGCCACTTTTGGTGTCTCGTGTTTTCTGTTTTGGATTCGGATTTGCTTGAGGTTTTGGGCTCGGATTTGTTTCGCAAAACACCTGACGAAAGGTTTTGGATTCGGATTTATTTTGAAAAAAAACATAAAAAGTGTTAAAATCAAGTTTTTATGGTTTATTTTCACTCCTACGCTATTATTAACCTCAATAACATTCATTAACAATCATTTCCACTAATTCCTAGTCTATTCTGAACACCTTACACCTCACAATATTGTTTTTAGTCCAAAACGTTTCACCGAGGTAGCTTTCTGGACTGCATAGTGCAGTGGTCCCGGTACACAATTTGGTACCGGGGCCACAATATATCACCCTCAACTGGTCTGAATTCCACCAAAAAAGTATCTGGACTGCATAGTGGATTGGTCCCCACAATATAATAAAAAAAACCTCAACTGGTCTGAATCCCACCAAACAAGTATCTGGACTGCGCAGTGGAGTGGTCCCCACAATATAATAAAAAAACCCTCAACTGGTCTGAATTCCACCAAACAAGTATCTGGACTGCGTAGTGGAGTGGCCCCGGTACCCAATTTGATACCGGGGCCACAATATACTAAAAAAAACCTCAACTGGTCTGAATTCCACCAAACAAGTATCTGGACTGCATAGTGGAGTGGTCCCCGGTACCCAATTTGATACCGGGGCCACAATATAATAAAAAAAACTCAACTGGTCTGAATTCCAGGGAACAGATGGCGGACACCGGATGGACGTCTAAAACCAACATAGCAGTTAAGGGCGCAGTTCCTCTTTTTTGTGACTGCACAAACAATTAACATAGTAATAGAAATGACAGGTTTTTTTTGTTTTAAATATAGAAAGAAAGAAGGTAGTACTAGAAATGGCAGTTATTCGAATCCCCAGGAGAGTCTAAGTGGGGTGAGCCACAGAGAGATTATTTCCCTCAGTTTCTCTAACAGGTTGTCAGTGTTGTGCCTCTTCTTAAAACCTGTGATACATAACTACACACACTCGGCAAAGCTTTTACAAATTATCTGCGGCACAGGAGAGTACCACTGGACTGTACTTTAATAGCAGTACCTATTTTTGGGTACAGCAACAGTGAATGATCGTAGTTAGACTTTTAAATAGCAGTACAAGCTAGATTTTTTAACATTTTGTAATATTTTTTTCCAATTATTTTTGGAAAAAATTTTATTCTTTTTTTTTTATTTTTTTTAAAATTATTTTTTTTATAATTTTTTTAATAAAAATAAATTTGTTTTTTTGGAACTTTTGGATAACTTGGAAATAACAATGCCCTTAGCAGAACAGACGACAGGACACACGAAATACAGAAAGAAAGAAGGTAGCAATAGAAATGGCAGTTCCTGTTTTTTTGGAACTGCACAAACAGTGATGAAAATGAAGGTGGAGCTGGTGGCATGTCACGGTCCTCTTCAGAGGACAATCTCCTGACCAGCAGGTCTTTGCACCGCTGTAGACTTGTGTCCGCCGGAAACAGAGACATACGCTTTAAACTGAGGATCGAGAACGGTGGCCAGAATGTATTCCTCTGACTTTAAAAGACTGACCACCCTCGGATCCTGGCAAAGCGTACGAAGGGCTTCATCCACAAGAGCTACATGCTTGGTGGAATCGCAATGGTGTACCAGCTCCTCCCTCACTTTCTCCAGCTGCTTCTGCAAAAGCCTGATCAGGGGAATCTCCTGACTCAAGCTGGCAGTGTCGGAACTGACTTCTCGTGTGGCAAATTCGAATGGCTGCAGAACCTTGCACAACACGGAAATCATTCTCCAGTGCGCTTGACTCAGGCGCATCCCCACTCCTTTTCATATGTCGTAGGTGGCTGTGTAGGCTTGAATGGCCTTTTGATGCTCCTCCATCCTCTGCAGCATATAGAGGGTGGAGTTCTAGCACGTCACTACCTCTAGTTAATTTAGATTGCAAGGCTTGTAAATACTTTGAAGATAAAAAAAAGCAGGCTGCACAGACTGTGGAGCTAGAAAGTGAAATTAAATGGACCACGTTACTTTGGTGGCTATCTATGCCCCCCACTCCCCCCCCCCCCCGCCCTACACTTGTAGTTGAATATAAAAAAAGCAGCCTGCATAGACTGTAGAACTAGAAATTCAAATATACAAGGAAATTGACAAAGGCTGTTTGGTATCTGTCTGCATCAGATCCCCTCTCCACTAGGAGTAAAATAGAAAAATATTCAGCCGTTATATAATCTAGAATATAAATAGAAATTGAGAAAGGCAATTTGGTATCTGTCTGCATCATAATCATCAACATCCTCCTCAGCGCCAGCTACATCAATATCCTCCTCCCGGTGTACAACATTCACACCTTCATTAGCCAAATCTGTAACTGGACTGTGGGTGATCCTTCCAGCATATGCAGAGGGCATGCTGCAAATGGTGGAAGGAGCCACCTCTTCCCGTACAGTGATGGGAAGGTTAGGCTTCGCAACCACCAACACCCTTGGACTCGCCTTGGGGATTTGTGAAAATTTCTCTTTAGAAGGCAGAGTTATTTGCTGTATTGTTGCTGACAGCATAACTCTCTTAAATTTTTTGTAGGGGGGGAGGGCTTAGTTCCTTGGGTGAAGCTGAACCACTAGTCATGAACACGGGCCAGGGCCTAATCCGTTCCTTGCCACTGCGTGTCGTAAATTACATATTGGCAACTTTATGTTTCTCCTCAGATGATTTTAAGTTTCTCTTTTTGCTACTTTTACTGAACTTGGGCTTTTTGGATTTTACATGCCCTGTACTAGGAGATTGGGCATCGGGCTTGCCAGACGACGTTGATGGCATTTCATCTTCTATGTCATGACTAGTGGCAGCAGCTTCAGCATTAGGAGGAAGTGGATCTTGATCTTTCCCTACTTTATCCTCCAAATTTTTGTTCTGCATTATATGTAGCACAAGAGAGTGTACCCCCGAAGCCACACACACTCGGCAAAGCCTTTAAAAATTATATGCGGCACAGGAGAGTACCACTGGACTGGAGTTATACAGCAGTACCACTGGACTTATACTGCAGAATCAGTGAAATATGTAATATTGCAGTACCACTGGACTTAGAGAATGAGTGAACTTTGTAATATTGCAGTACCACTGGACTTATACTGCAGAATGAGTGAACTTTGTAATATTGCAGTACCAATGGACTTATACTGCAGAATGAGTGAACTTTGTATTATAGCAGTACCACTGGACTTATACTGCAGAATGAGTGAACTTTGTAATATTGCAGTACCACTGGAATTATACTGCTGAATCAGTGAACTTTGTAATATAGCAGTACCACTGGACTTATACTGCTGAATAAGTGAACTTTGTAATATAGCAGTACCACTGGACTTATACTGCTGAATCAGTGAACTTTGTAATATAGCAGTACCACTGGACTTATACTGCTGAATCAGTGAACTTTGTAATATAGCAGTACCACTGGACTTATACTGCTGAATCAGTGAAATTTGTAATATGGCAGTAACAACAATGGACTTATACTGCAGAATGAGTGAACTTTGTAATATTGCAGTACCACTGGACTTAGAGAATGAGTGAACTTTGTAATATTGCAGTACCACTGGACTTATACTGCAGAATGAGTGAACTGTGTACTATTGCAGTACCACTGGAATTATACTGCTGAATCAGTGAACTTTGTAATATAGAAGTACCACTGGACTTATACTGCTGAATCAGTGAAATTTGTAATATGGCAGTAACAACAATGGACTTATACTGCAGAATGAGTGAACTTTGTAATATTGCAGTACCACTGGACTTAGAGAATGAGTGAACTTTGTAATATTGCAGTACCACTGGACTTATACTGCAGAATGAGTGAACTTTGTAATATTGCAGTACCAATGGACTTATACTGCAGAATTATTATTATTATTATTATCGTTTATTTGTAAGGCGCCACATGGTTTCCGCAGCGCCGTACACAGTACAAACAGTAGACCATGCAGGGCAAAACAGTACAGAACATTAAACATAAAATACCAATACTTCGTAAACTCCGGGCAGGCAAATACAGTAGAGACGGAGTGGAAGAACAGGTATGGAGACAGGAGGAAAGAGGGCCCTGCTCATACGAGCTTACATTCTAAGGGAGGGTGGACAGAATCAGGCACAGAAGGGAGCAAGTGAGGCAAAGGGGAGAAGCGAAGAGATGAGAGGTTAAGTGGATGGTTGGTAGGCCTTGTAGGCCGTGTAAGAATGAGTGAACTTTGTAATATAGCAGTACCACTGGACTTATACTGCAGAATGAGTGAACTTTGTAATATTGCAGTACCACTGGAATTATACTGCTGAATCAGTGAACTTTGTAATATAGCAGTACCACTGGACTTATACTGCTGAATCAGTGAACTTTGTACTATAGCAGTACCACTGGACTTATACTGCTGAATAAGTGAACTTTGTAATATTGCAGTACCACTGGACTTATACTGCTGAATCAGTGAACTTTGTAATATAGCAGTACGACTGGACTTATACTGCAGAATCAGTGAACTTTGTAATATAGCAGTACCACTGGACTTATACTGCTGAATCAGTGAACTTTGTAATATTGCAGTACCACTGGACTTATACTGCTGAATCTGTGAACTTTGTAATATAGCAGTACCACTGGACTTATACTGCAGAATCAGTGAACTTTGTAATATAGCAGTACCACTGGAATTATACTGCAGAATCAGTGAAATTTGTAATATTGCAGTACCAATGGACTTATACTGCAGGATTGTTTTTGGATATTTTTTTTTAATTTATTTTTTTTATAATTACTTTTTTTTTTATAACTTTTTTTTAAAAAAAATTTAACTTGGGAATAATGGGGAAATAACAATGCCCTTAGAAGGACAGAGCACAGGACACAGCACCACTGGACTGAACAGGACACAGCACAGGACCCAGAAGCACCACTGAACTCAGAAGGACAGAGCACAGGACACAGCAGCACTGGATTGAGCAGAACACAGCACAGCACAGCACAGAACTGAACAGCACAGCACAGCACAGCACAGAACTGAACAGCACAGCACAGCACGAGATATAGCAGGACAGAGGACCACCTAACACAACCTCCCTCTACCCTGATCAATGCCCGAGTGAAGATGGCGGCGACTAGCGGGGAATTTATAGGATCCGAGTATCGCGAGATCCGACAGCGGGATTATGACTCAAGCCTCGGTTTCATTTCTGCAATTGGCGGGAATACCCGGATCTGTCTCGGATCCGGCTCGGATCGGCAACGTTCGGGTGGGCTCGGATTTCAGATATCCGAGCCCGCTCATCTATAATTTGTATACAATATAATGTAATGAAGTGTCACATCCAAAATATAGAATAGTGTCTTGACAGTGTTATTAAGGACACACCCCCTATGGTACTCAATTACTGCTTGTCCGTCCCTGTTCTGCCTCTCCAGGCATAAGGTGCCGCATGTCTAAGATATGTGCAAACCAACATATGCACTAATTTTGTTGTGCTTGCAAAGTAAAAAAATGTGCACCTTTATGCAACAAAAATACACATCCGTCCAGCACAGAGTAAGGACTGCATCCTCTGCAAAACTCAGGTCAAGTCAGGCAACTTTTTTACGAGACTCTGCTGTGATGTCTGCTGCAGGAAGTTCAAAGATAAAAGGACAGGTAAGTAGTGGAAGAAGATGAAGGATTTTCCCTGACATGTATTGACTCACTTCTACCAATCTGAATTCTCCCAGTGATGGAGGTTCCATTTCAGGGCCCAGTAGCAGCTGCATACTATGAGCCTTTAAATATAATTGCCTTATTTACTGTGTATACTTTTAAAATGATTGTAACTTGGATTGGGCAGCCCTGGGCTCCACAATATACAGGATGAAATAGGTCATAATGAAAAACTTGTTTATATATAAAAACTAGTAACAGAAACTTATGGCAGAAGGCCAGCATCAGCGATTTAAAAGCGTGTATAGGCTCAAACATTCCATTGGTGAATCCTTTATATAAGACAATATGCAAAATAGAGGTTTCCACTAATATGATTTATAATGGAAAACTGTGTATATATTTGTGTTGCAAAACAAACTGCTATTACTTATCAGAAAGGAGAACACACACATGGAAGTTAACAAAATTGTGATGCCTGTGTCACTTAAATACTGTAGATAACATGTATTAATTGCTGAAATAATCACATATTAAATTCGAATCAAATGATCATATATAGCAAAAATACAAAAACATATAATGTCCATTGTGGTAACCTGACATGATTTAATACTGTATCATCATCATCATCATCATCATTTATTTATATAGCGCCACTAATTCTGCAGCGCTGTATCTTCTCTATATGTTCTTATTAATCTTGATTTTAATCTGGTGCAAATGTGTTCACCTGATTGGTGATTTTGGAATAAAAATATTTGATTCATCTATAGAGCTAAGCCTTTCGTTTTTCTTCTCTCACGCTCTCTCTCTCTCTCTCTCTCTCTCTCTGTCTCTCAGATTCTAATTAGAATGTACTAGTTAAATGATAGCTAGAATCTGAATGGTTGCTGTGGGCAAAGCTAGAATGTGATTGGTTGCTATGGGCAAAACCTCTACTTCTTCTTTTTTAAACGTTTAGATACATCTACCCACGGAGTGTTTTAGTTGTCTAATGCATGTCCTGTCCCTTTGTTGTCATTCCAGGTCCCTGATGTTGATATTCTTTCTGACATTGCTCTTGCTCCTTTCACAATAAGTTAATACCAGTGTATTGCCATATTGCTTACTTGTTATTATCGTTACATTGCTGCATGTGTTTCCTTTTGCAATCATATTGTCAGTATTCTATGTGTATTTTATTAATCAGTTTTATTTCTACTTCAAATGCTTACATTTGTCACACTTATCTCTTAAAGCTTCATTATTATACCACTTTACACCTTTTTACTTGAAGCTTATAAAAAACCCACACTATGCACTATTTGCCAGGAGTCAAGTCATAGGCTACAGGGCTTTTATACCAATAAATGTGCCAAGTGGCTTATCCTCATTACTTATGAGTAGGAGTTCCTGCTAGTGGTTTTTGTGGAGTCAGGTCCGGTGTTTTTCAGTCAACCCCTAGTAGACAATGCAAGGACCCTCAACCTGAAGAGAGAAACTAACTTGGGGGGAAAGCACATTCTTGAAAAGGAAACCTGGAAAAGAAGAAAAGGTGAGATGAGTCTAACTGTGAGGTTTTACTCTCCTCCAGGAGAAGGGTAGTGGCCGAATACACAGGCACTACATATAATAGTGCGCTTCACTTTCTCCCAGTACAAGTGATATATGTGTATATGGCCAAAGTTCAAATGTATTCATATAAGTGTTTGACTGTCAATCCATTAATAGGTGTAAAATATACATGTACAAAGATCCTTTAAAATTTGCAAAGGCTCAGGGCCATCTTAACAGCATTATGGGTCCCCGGGCAAAGCAGTGCACTGGGGCCCCTACCTACAGAACCACTCACAGGAAATAAAAATGTAAATTTTTGATAAAATTAGGCTTATATTAATTGTTACCTGCAACAAAATCAGTGTTTCAACATTAAAAAAAAACACGCTGTACAACTGTTACCTTGCTGCTGTATCCAATGAAGGAGGGTTCAAATGGCTACATAGAGTCTTTTCACAGTACTTCACAATCATTGTGGAGGGAACTGTTGAAGTGAGGATAAAAAAAAAGTCATAAATGACCATCATACCCATTACACCACTCCACATGTCATCAAACCTAACTAAATGCCCCTTGCATGACCATCAGATCTCTCCATATGCTCCTTACATCCACATCAGCTGCTTTTGCTCCCCTTCTTCTGTCTCCCGTTTCACACTGTGCCCTCCATTATGCTGCTTTTTGCTCCCCTTCTTCTGTCTCCCGTTTCACACTGTGCTCTCCATTATGCTGCTTTTGCTCCCATTCATGTCTCCCCTTTTCACACTGTGGCCTCCATTATGCAGCTTTTGCTCCCCTTCACCTGTTTCACACTTCACTTAGCTTTCTATTGCCTTCTTTCTTCTGAATTTTTCTCTTCTGTCCTTACTCGCCGCCGTCGCAGTTGCTCTCTCTGTGTTCTTCACAGAAAATGTTGCGCGTGATGACAATCAGTACGAGCGCAGCAGGGAGCATGGGATGAGGGAGGGCGCCGGATCGTCGCCGCAAAGGCAAGTTGAAAAAACCTGTTCTTTATTTTGGGCCCTGCCTGTGGGGATCCCGTGCAGTTGCTCTGCGTTCCCATGTGGAAAGACAGCCCTGCAAATGCCAATTCTTTCTTCGGGCGTGAACATCTAAAAGCGAAAAAAAGAAAGGGGGCTCCCCATAGTGCAAATGAAGATTTATTGAAAATTCACCACTCAGATAAGAATTATCTATACTACATTAAATGGAATATAAGTATATAGATAACTACTACAGTAGATAAGTATTGCTTTGGGTTACCACCAGGAAATTGGTGCCTCTTAAAGTCTCTTTTCTAAATTCATTCCAGTGCCATAGACAAATTCAGTTGAATGCTAAGCTAGAGTGCAACGTGGTTCATCTCAATAGGGGAATGGCATGGCGTTTTACTGAAAAGTAAAGGAGCTCAATTTACAAGACAAGAAAGGTTTGTAACAAGTATCCAATGGAAATGGATTATGAAAAGAATGACATATTAAATCTTTAATGGACAAATCACATGTATCCAAATACTGACATTGTATAGAATTAACATTTTTAAAAATGTGAAACTTATTTCCTTCAAAGGATAATAGATCCAAATTAGCATTTGTTTAGAATTTATATGCCTTAGCATGCTTTATAATCTGTATTTAGAGTTTACATATCTTGAACTTGTGGCCTGTTGCTCTTGGAGAGGTGGATCATGGGTGTTAACATGCAAGTACAGTACTGTAAAGGAGTGCAGGTGCAAGTTAGGCACGCCTCTGAGATGCATCAACATTTCACGGATCTTGAAATACGTTAGCTACGATATGTAGATTTTGCCCCTACATAAACCAAGTGCTAGCTTTAAGGTTCCTTGTATCTTTATCTACAACTCAATATACAGACATGGAAACGCAGTGTGCAGGTGTACCTTTGCTTATAAGCAAGCAGGGAATTTTTAAATCAGGCTCGCAGTTTTTAAACAGTAAACTCCAATACAGAATTACATAAACTCATCTTCATATAGCTTTCAGCTTCTCTACTTAGTCTGCTCTAGAACCTGCTCCCAGCAGTCTACTCTAACTGAACTGGTCAAGAGGGGATCCCTGTCCCTCTCTACTGGCAGGTATGGTCGTTTTATGAGATGCTTGCAGGGAAAACACATCTTCTGCCCGGCTGTACCCAAAAACCAGTCTAGATGGAAGCTACTGATCTGAGGCCCAAAAAGCTAGAAAGAAAGTACTGCAATCTTTCCATTGCAGAACATTTTTCCCTGTATCATATATCTCTCTTCACCAAAACTTCTTGCTAATTAATTAATGTATTAATTGATGCCATTTGCGCAGTGTGAAATGGCTCAGATTGGAGGGTCAGCAAAATGCAGTTTTCCATTGTTAAATTATCTAAATATATAAATGCAGCAGGAGTTAACAAAAAAAGCTGAAAAGCACTTTAATACCGCTTTCATACTGCCGCCCCGGCAATATCCCGGGTATATAAACCAGGGATATTTCAAGGGGACAGAGCCTCCCACGGAGAGAAATTGCAGGGTAGACCCTGTTCATACTGAACACAGGTCTGCCAGGGTCTCCATGGCAACATCACAAGAGGAGTTCTGATTGGCTCCTCTTGTGATGTGTTTTTTTTTTTTTTCAACTTTATAATTGTGTTTGGTGAGACCCAGATTGTAAAATCCAGGTCTCACTATTCATAGTGCAGGCGACCCGGGTCTGATGAGGGAATTACAAGCCCAAAAGTCCCGGGTCGTCTGGCTTGCCCCGGCAAAAACCCAGTTTTTTGACGCAGTATAAATGGTGTATAAATGAATTCTCTTTAAAATAGAGCAAGTCTATATCACAGGTTAATTCCACGGTACTAGAACTTTAAGTTTGACAAACCTTAATGCAAGCTTTGCTTGTAAGTTGGCAGAGTCCCCTATAGCTATATTATCAGACAGATCTGATAAAGTATGGGATGGATTGGGAACTTAAAGTGGCCCTGGAAAAAATTATTGAAGTGGCCTCATGTGGGCTACACCAAAATAACTGTAGGTGGGGCCAACACAAAAGAATGCAGGATTTAGAACTATTGGAATCTGGTTGTAGTAACATTTAGGAAAACCTAGATGTGATGACTTTACACACAGTGGTCATTTCTAAAGCAATGCAGGGCAAATGCTGCCAATCCGGTGTCATAAAATTACATGAATCCTTTTACATTATCTGTGACTGGTTTATGCCTCTGTGCTCCAACTTGTTTAGTTGCCTACTAACACGTACTTCCAAAATTCCCTTCATTGAAACATACCTGACTTTGTTTAATAAGTTTAACCAGGGCTTTTTTGTCATAGAATGCTCAGAATGGCGTTCCAGCACCTTTTTTCCACGGGTTTTCAAAGTTTAACTGTTTATTTTTTTTTTCCTCTGCGGTGCTGCTACAGTGCAGGGGGGCAGAAAGAGGGCTACATAAAAAAGAGGGGGGCAGAAAGAGGGCTACAGAAAAACGAGGGGGGCAGAAAGAGAGGGCTACAGAAAAAAGAGGGGGGCAGAAAAAGAGGGCTACAGAAAAAGAGGGGGGCAGAAAGAGAGGGCTACATAAAAACGAGGGGGGCAGAAAGAGATGGCTACAGAAAAATGAGTGGGCAGAAAGAGGTGAGTTCCAGCACCATTTTTCTTACAAAAAAAGCACTGAGTTTAACTATTACGAAAGATGTTGGCACAATCGTATTTGATCAGTCTAGAGCAGCATATGAGCAACTCACGCACTGTTGTTTCCCTGACGTCATGAGATGCAAACTACCAGTTAAATCTCTCTCTATATATAATATATAAATATGTGTACTGTGTTTCAAAAATGCATTAATAATAAGCCTTATAATAAATGGCTGTCTAGGGTGATCAGTATAAAGGTGAAACAACATCTGCAAGAAAACACTTCATTTGCAACAAATGTGTATGAGCCCTAAATGTGCCCAGTGATTGGGGGTGGTTTGAATTAACAGTGTAGGGAGGGTTGACAGACAATGGCATAAGTAAAGGGGAAAGCTATTACAAGTGTTTGCAGGTGATATACTAAGTGCAAAGGAGGCAGGATTAATTATATTGTCAGTGCAATGGGGGCTGGCCATATTTTCAACAAAGTGATCTGAGAATGGGACCAGTGCAAGGTAGAAAGAGGCAATGGAATCAATACAAGAAACACTAAAGTATCACCAGAGCTGGAATAAGGCTCTGGGGGGGCACTTAAGACAGGGAGGTTATTATTTTAGATACATTTTAGACAAATACACAGGCAAAACTGTGTGCACTACTGTTAGATACACGCAGCTCTGCCTTCCCGAGCAGTACAGTGTGAAGCAGGACATACCTACCAACTGTCCTTGCTGTCTGACCAAATCCTGAATAAGCGAGACAGTCACACAAATTCGGGACTGCCCCATCAGATTCAGGACAGTTGGCAGACTGTCCTCCTCTCTCCTACCTGTTCTTGTAAATTACACGACCTGTGACTGCTGGTTTCTTTAGATCAGTTGCTGTTTGTCTGGATACTGGAATGCTGTAGGCCCTATTTGGAAAAAATAATGGTTACATGAAAATTAGAAAATGCCAACCAGTCCCAGCATTAAATCAATAGCATTCACAGTAAATAATTAGGCCTCCCTCTAGCCCAAACATTAAAATAATAGTACTCACATTATGATAAATAGATCTATTTCCCTCCAACCAGCCATGACTATAAATTAATAGTATACACATTTAATAAGTAGACCTACTTCCTTCCAATCAACCCCAGCAAAAAATTAATAGCATTTACATTTAATATTACCATTTCCCACAACCATTCCCAGCATTAAATAATTCATATTCACATTTAGTAAATAACTCTCCTACTCAAACTCAGTCCCACATTAAATTAATAGCCCCATATCACATCAGCTTTTAATTAAAGGTCCCGCCACCCCATCTTAATTTAATAGGCCCCACTATTTAATGAAATAGTCCACAAATAAATTAAATTGCCCCACCATCACCCCACAAATAACATAGCACACATTAAATAATTAGCCTCGCACCTAAACGCCACCATTAAATTAATAGCCTACATTCCACTGATGTGTTATTAAGACAGCCCTCCTCCCTTCCCTCATATCACACATTATAGCAACATAACCCCCTTTCCTTCACAAATTATAGTAGCCCCTCCCTGTCCTTCACACTCCCTATAGTTTAGTATAGGCAGCCCCCCCTTAGTATAGTCTAGGCATCCCCCCTTAGTATAGTATAGTCAAGGTAGCTCCCCCTTAGTATAGTATAGTCTAGGCAGCCCCCCCTTAGTATAGTATAGTCTAGGCAGCCCCACCTTAGTATAGTATAGTCTAGGCAGCCCCCCCTTAGTATAGTATAGTCTAGGCAGCCCCACCTTAGTATAGTATAGTCTAGGCAGCCCCCCTAGTATAGTATAGTCTAGGCAGCCCCCCCTTAGTATAGTATAGTATAATATAGGTAGCTCCCCCTTAGTATAGGTAGCCCCCCTTAGTATAGTACAGACAGCCCCCGTTAGTATAGTACAGGTAGCCCCCCCATAGTATAGTATAGGCAGACCCCTTAGTATAGGTAGCCCTCCCTTAGTATAGGTAGCCCCCCCCTTAGTATAGGCAGCCCCCCCTCACTTACCTTCAGTTACTCAGGCCAGGGACTTTTCTCACATCATGCAGACAGGAAGTGAAGTCAGACTTCCTGTCTGCTGAACAGCAGTCTGGGAGCCCACTGAACAGCAATGGTTAATATTGCTTCCCTGCACCCCCTCTCCCCCCCCCCCCAGCGGGGGGGGGCCTCTGGGCGGCCTCGTTAGGCCATCGGCCTACCGGGAAACTTTCCGGTAAGGTCTATGGCCAATCCGCCCCTGGATTTACCAACCAATGACTTCAAAGCAAATCATATCTCAGACTTCGGAGTATATTTGTTTATTCCGCAAGAACATTTACTCAATACTTGTTTTTTGTTGTTTTTTTAAAAAAAAGTAAAACAGTACAATCTATATTTGAATAATTTTCATATATGTACAGATAATGAACATTTAGTCAAATGTATATATATATAGTTATATACTGTATATAAATTTTTAACAGCAGCTGTATTTAAGGATTTTCAAAAGAATACATGAGACAAGTGTGTTCTTGCAAGTCAGCCACCTGTCTTTGTATAACTGACATAATTTCAAATTGATACAAAGTATATTTATCTATACTGCAAATAACCTACTCAAAACTTGCATTTAAAAAAAAACCAAAAAACCAGTGCAGTCTATTTTTGAACCATATTCATATATAAACAGATAATCAAAGTTTGAATCAAATGGAGATATATATATAACTAGAGATGTTCACTGGCCCCCGTGTTCTGGTTTTGGTTTTGGATATGGATTAACTTCGTGTTTTGGTTATGGTTTTGGCAAAACCACCCTTGCGTGTTTTGGTTTTGGTTTTGGATCCTGATTTTTTTCTAAAATCCCTATTTTTTTTTGCTAAAATAACATATTTTTGTTTTTTTCCCCCTACATTATTATTAACCTCAATAACACTAATTTCAAGTAATTTGCAGTCAATTTTGACCACCTCACAGTTCACAATATTATTTTCATACACTTTCAAACAAAGACAGCAGCGACCTGGCTGGATGCTAAGCGACAGAGCAATGACTCAAACACACATATACTCATTGCCACACAGCAGTGTCAGTAAAGAAAAGTGGTGGAATTAGCAATGGAGCAATGGAGCTCGCCTCTTTCTATGTTACCTATATAACACAGTACAATGTGACTGCAGATTTAGAAGACCAAGCCTGCCAGACCTATTATTTGTATTTCAGCAATGACAATTAGCAATGGAGCAATGGAACTCTCCTCTTTGAGTGTAACCTATATAACACCATACAATTTGACTGCAAATTCAGAAGAGCAAGCCTGCCAGCCCTAGTATTTGTATTTCAGCAATGACAATTAGCAATGGAGCAATCTGGTATACAATAAGAACGCACTCACCACCTATCTTCTGCGTGCTACTTGGGTGTAGAGCAACCTCCCCTCTCTACCTAACAGCATATATAGAAAAAATCCCAGTGCACAGCAATCCTGATACCACAAACTGGTTATAATACAAATAATCTCATTTATTAAAAATCAATAAAATGGTACACTAATAGGTATAACAATATTCGTTCATATAGTGTTCCCACGATGTACATCCAGTGTGAAAGATGGATATGCTTCCTTAATAGTATCTGTAGTGATCTAAAGTAGAATATAGAGACTGATATTGTGAGGCTGTAAAAACACTTCACTTAAAGACAAACAATGTGAATAAATACACACACCTAATTCTAGGATTTTTTTCTTTCGAAAGTCCTTACCATAGGATAAAAACGCGTTGGCGGATATTGCCGACATCATATTGGATTTCATTGAGTGATTTTTTTATATTCCGCGCTGTGGCCACAGCGATTGGGAGTTTTTTACTGTGTCACATGACACATTGGATTTGCGGTCATATGACCAGGAAGTCAGCAGCACTAGTAACAAAATTGTCTGCCCGTATTACATAAGTACACAGTACAATGTGACTGCAGATTTAGGAGACCAAACCTGACAGACCTAATATTTCTATTTCAGCAATGACAATTAACAATGGATCAATGGAGCTCTCCTCTTTATGTGTAACCTATATAATACCGTACAATTTGACTGCAAATTCAGAAGACCAAGCCTGCCAGCCCTAGTATTTGTATTTCAGCAATGACAATTAGCAATGGAGATCTCCTGAATGTCACTGTAGACTTTGAAGAACACTGCTACCCCTTCTCTTTGTATTCTACCTATGACACTGCCCAACTGCTCTACAGACTACCAAGAACTGTGCTACCCCTTCTGTGTCCCTCTGTGAAATGGCGCTGGATCGCCGTGGAGGGCGGTACTTATAGAATCCAAAAATTGTGAGATTCGAGATCCGGCGATGTAACTATGACGTTTTGCCTAGTTTTCAATTCTGAGGTCGCGCGATAGTACCGAGGCGGCTCGGCTCGGTACTCAGATCTGCTAAGTTCGGGTGAGTTCGGTTCTCGGGGAACCGAGCCTGAGCATCTCTATATATAATACAGAACCTCTTCAAAAAGTCTCTTAGACGAAATGCGTCAAGGAAGGAAGCGAGTTGTCTGTGGACCTCCATTTTCTATAGATCTTCCCTGGCCAGGAGTGTTGTGTCTGGGAGGATTTCAGATAAGCGCTGACTTTTCATTTTAATGTACGGGCATTTCAATGTTATATTAAAGTAATGCTTTTAATCTATAGATTCAGTTCTGATATTATTAGTCCTTAAATAGGGTATGAATGCAATCTGATTTGGATATACTACACTATGTTGATGTTCTTTTCCGAGTTTTTTGCTGCTCTCACCCTTTATCTGTGATAATAAGAAAAGTCATCTGTCTTCCTAGGAGGGACCCCATTTATCAGATAAGCCTATATTGATTATTTTTTTGGTACGAGGCTACACTATTTTACGATTTGGATATATTTTTATGTGGTTATTTTTGGTACACTATGTCTGGCGCTTCTTTTCTATGTTTCATTCTTATGCAAATAAGTGCTAAGATCTAGAAGCTGCCGACTGTATGTGACTTTATACATTTTATATTTTATATTACACAGATCTTTGTTTACACTTGGTGTAATGTTGAAATCACAACTCACTGAGCGCCGTTACTACTTATTATTATTATTTTACTATATATAAATATATATGTATATGTATGTGTATATATATATATATATATATATTAATATTTTAAACGCCCCTGTGTTTAATGATTTTCAAAAGAAGGATGAGATAAGTGTGTTCTTGTAAGACAGATTCCTATAGTTGTACAACTGACTATTTAAAGTGAATACAAAATTGTTACATGTGTTCAAGATTGTAATTTAGCGGTTTAACGACTTGTAGATTAACTTGACTAAGCATGTGAATTCAGTGTTTGATAACAAAGACATGTCACAGCTCAACATTTAAATACCACAAATGTTCACATATGTAGAATAGAATTTTAACAGTACTGATCTACACTATCCTGTTTATATATACTCAATAGAGGGTGGTTATTTGTTTGTGTACACTCAGTTGAGAGGACAATTTTTGTGTCTGCATGTGCAACTGAGTGGATCCCTATGTGTGAATTATCAGATGGAGCGTATCATGTGAGTGTGCATGCTGAATTGAGAGGGTGCATTTGTGTCCCTTGTGGGATGCCAGGCAAGTATCATAGAAAAGCTGTGCAGAGGGGTTTTCTGTATGCATCAATTGAAAGTGTGATTTTGTTTGTGCGAGTTACTTGGGCAAGGCTGGACAAATCCCAGGCCAGTTAGCCAATGTGCCTAAACATTAAAAAAAAAATTTTTAAAAAAAATATTGCCTGTTGGTACTCAAATTTTAGTAGTTAATCTACTGAGATAATTTGATGCCCCTCTTCCCTGGTCTCTTAAATGGATAGTAACACCCCAACCACATTGCCCCCCCCCCACCCACCAACACCATATTTATTGTGATGTAGCTGAGGGACTCAGCAAGAACGTGATATACCTGAAGACCTCCTCCCAGGGTAGGATGTAAGCTGACCACCTAATTCTCACACGTTCCCCTGGTAAGACTTCATCAGCCAAGTACGATCCCACTGCTTATTTAGAATTCGCCGTAAGCCGATTTGTGCCATGGAAAAATTGTAACTCACGTAAATTGGTCCCATTTGTGCATTCACACAGCTTACATTCGTATTTAGTTGAGAGTATGTGGAGATGTGCCCCGAGGATAGTGTAGCTGAGCCCATGAAGAGGGCGAAGAAAGAAGAGGAGATGTACTTACCGTTCCTGCGATCCAGCGTTGGTAAGTATTCTCTTTTTTCCTCAGGTCTTGACAGCGGAGAGAGGGTGAGCCAATCAGGCTCGTCCTTCCCCCGCTGGCCAGTCGGCGGCCGGATGAGGGAGCCAATCACGGCTCACCTCCGGCCGTTTAAACGATTGGCGCTGCGGCGGGCCAATGAGCGCTTGCGGCGGCGCCCAGTGATGATGTTGCATAGGCGGTTATATAAGCCGCTGGGTGGCGCCATCTTGTCATAAGTTAGCCGGCGGAGTATGAAGAGGACGTCGTGGGACGTCCATATCGGCGAATCAAGATGAAGATGTCGGAAGTGGCAGGGTGCCCTTGTCAGGACAAGGAGCTACCCTGCCACTAACTATCACTGCCGAAGACATCGGCGGGGAGCCCTTGTAGGGGCTAAGAGCTCCCCCGCCCAGAGAGCTGCTGGAGAAACCGCGCAGAAACGGAGAAGAGGCGCCACCGGCTGGAGGGTCTGGAAGACCCGGAGAAAGAAGGCTGCGGGTCAAGCTGGGTTTCCTGCGCAGAGCAGGTGCAAGATGTCAGGCCCCCATTAAAGAGGGAAGTGGTTGGAGGTGTCAGAGGTTCGGTTGCTGGTCTGCTGGGATAGGACAGCGGCTGGGGTGCATCGGAAGCGGACGGGAGGTGACCATCGTTTGTAAGGTAAGTTCATCTGTGTGCATCTGTCCTGTTCCCCGCAGGCGTTACAAGTACATTATACTTGCATCCACTTATGTTTGGAGAGGCTGGGCAGAGATCTTCATGTGTAAGTTTAGTGCAATACGAGCATGGAGACTCTAGGCAACCACAACACTTTTAGATACTTTTAGATCTGATTTTGACTTAAGATATGCCTGATAGGATATTTATTCATCCCATAGGCCTGTTGTAACTTTCCAGGTTGATGATGATGATGACAACAGCTGCATGTACCTATATGCTAGATTTTAAGTTGCATGTATCTCAAAATATGTGCAACTCGAAATCAAACAGTAGAGATGTTAGTATACAGACGCATTTTTGTGTTTATGCAATATATCTGTATATTGCATTACAATAGGCCTATGGGATTAATAAATATCTTAACAGGTACAACATTAAAACCACTGACAAGTGAAGTGAATAACACTGATTATATCATTATAATGGCACATGTCAAGAAGTGGGATATATTAGGCAGCAAGTGAACAGTCAGGTCTTGAAGTTAATGTGTTTAAAGCAGAAAAATGGACAAGTGTAACGATCTGAGCGACTTTGGCAAGGGCCAAATTGTGATGGCTAGACAACTGGGTCAGGACATCTCCAAAACGGCATGTCTTGTGGGGTGTTTAGTGTATGCAGTGGTTAATACCTACCAAAAGTGGTCCAAGGAAGGAAAATCGGTGAACTGGCAACAGGGTAATGGGCACCCAAGGCTCACTAATGCGAGTGGGGAGCCAAGGCTAGCCCATCTGGTCGAATCCCACAGAAGAGCTACTGTAGCCCAAATTGCTGACAAAGTTAATGTGGCTATGATAGAAAGGTTTTAGAACACATCGCAGCTTGCTGCGTATGGGACTGCGTAGACACAGACAGGTCAGTGTATCTATGCTGACCCCTGTCCACCGCCGAAAGCACCTACAATGGGCACGTGAGGGACAAAACTGGACCACGGAGAAATGGAAGAAGTTCGCCTGGTCTGATGAATCACATTTTCTTTTACATCATAAGGATGGCCAGGTCCGTGTGCGTTATTTAACTGGGGAAGAGATGGCACCAGGATACACTATGGGAAGAAGGAAAGCCGACAGATGCAGTGTGATATTCTGAACAATGTTATGCTGGAAAATCTTGGGTCCTGGCATTCATGTGGATGTCACTTTGACATGTATCACCTACCTAACATTGTTGCAGACCAAGTACATCCCTTCATGACAACGATATTCCCTGAAGGTGGTCACCTCTTTCAGCAGGATAGTGCATCTTGCCACACTGCAAAATTTGTTCAGGAATGGTTTGAGGAACATGACAACGAGTTCAAGGTGTTCACTTGGCCTCCAAATTCCCCCTATCTCAATCCGATCGAGCCTTTATGGAATGTGCTGGAAAAAGGCCCCACCTTGCAACTTACGGAACCTAAAGGATCTGCACTTAACATCTTCATGCCAGATACCACAGGACACCTTCAGAGGTCTTGTGGAGTCCATGCCTTGACAGGTCAGAGCTGTTTTGGCAGCACACGAGGGGGACCTACACGACCTCTGGTAGGTGGTTTTAATGTTGTGACTGATCAGTGTATAATATATATAGTAATATATATATATATTGTGACAGAGTCACTGGAAGAAGGCTAAATGGCAGAGGTATGTGTACCAGGATTCCAGCATTGTGTACGTTAAAACACCAGGGAGAATGTGTAGATGTGTGGGCAAAGCTCCCCACACGGTATTTCCCTGTGCTAACAAAACATGTTAAGGGTCCCTGTGTTATATATGGAGAAAGAGAAGAGTGGGCTCCATACATAAGGCCCAGTCCAGGTCTTCTGATCTGCCTGTCTCTAAACAGAATGACCAGGAGTTGCACCCATGAGGTGCCTGTTAAAATGCAAGCTGGTGAATAAACTAGCTGTGGCTTTTAACCTAAAACCTCTGGACTTGTGTGGTTTACTGCTGCTGTTCGTCGCCATCTCCCCCAGGAGAAGGTAACTTTTCCTCTGATGGTGTCACAATGTATATATATATATACAATCCCTCAGACCCTGCTGCCTCCAAACTTCTCTCCCTCTCCTCCTCCCTTGGTCTCTCTCAATGGACCAACTCTCCCTCCCACCGCTGTGGCCATTTCCTAGATCTGGTTTTTTCACACCTCGGTACTGTCTCTGACCGCATTAATTCACCTTTTCCTCTCTCGGACCACCATCTCCTCTCTTTTAGCATCTCTCCACCCCTCTCATCGTCCCCGTCCCACAAGGTTACTCTCACCAGGCGTAATCTTGACACAGTTGATCCTACCACTTTCTCCTCCTCCCTGGGCTCGCTTCTCTCCCCCATCACCACTTTTTCTTGCCCTGATAAGGCTGTCTCCTTCTACAATCGCACTCTTACCACTGCACTTGACTCTGTCGCCCCGGCTGTCACCGTCAAGCTTCGTCGGTCCCGTAAATTTACCCGCTATCTTCAAAAATGCTCTCGCAGTGCAGAACGGCTTTGGAGAAAGTCACGCACTCATGCTGACTTCCTCCACTTCAAGTTCATGCTTGCATCTTATAGTTCGGCCCTTTCCCTCTCTAAACAATCTTTCTTCAAAGCTCTCCTTTCTTCCCAATCCTCTAACCCCCGTCGGCTTTTTGCCACCTTCAACTCCCTTCTCTCCCCTCCCCCTCTCCAACTCCCCATCACGCTCTCTGCTGTCGACTTTGCTACCCACTTCACATCCAAGATTGAGTCTATACGTCATGACATCTCCCAGCAGTCCCTTCTTACACCACCCTCTTCCCCCTCCATGCCCTTTCTGTCCCCCTTCTCACCCTCCTCTGCTGCTGCTATCTCCTTTCTCCCCTCCCCTCCGGCTAGCTCTCCCTCCTTCTCTTCCTTCACTCCGGTATCTGCAGATGAAGTCCATACCCTTCTCTCTTCCTCTCCCCCCTCCACTTGCACACAGGACCCAATCCCCTCCCACCTTCTCTGCTCCCTCTCTCCCGAAGCTTGCTCCCACCTTGCACACCTCCTCAACCTCTCCCTCTCCTCTAGAATTTTCCCCTCCTCTTTTAAACATGCTCTTGTCTCCCCCATACTCAAGAAACCGTCCCTTGATCCCGCCTCTCTCTCTAATTACCGCCCTATTTCGCTTCTTCCTTTTGCCTCCAAACTCCTTGAACGGGTTGTCTACAACCGTCTCACCTCCTTTCTTTCTTCTCACTCACTACTTGACCCGCTCCAATCTGGTTTTCGCCCCCTTCACTCCACTGAAACTGCCCTCACTAAGGTCACTAATGACCTTCTTCTCGCTAAATCCAATAGACACTACTACCTTCTTATCCTTCTTGACCTC
Source organism: Mixophyes fleayi (assembly GCF_038048845.1). Classification (NCBI taxonomy): domain Eukaryota; kingdom Metazoa; phylum Chordata; class Amphibia; order Anura; family Limnodynastidae; genus Mixophyes; species Mixophyes fleayi. The sequence continues at coordinate 197,443,274 of NC_134405.1, forward strand.
TCTGCTGCCTTCAATACTGTTGACCATGCACTCCTTTTGCAAACTCTCAAATTTTTAGGCCTATGTAACACTGTCCTCTCCTGGTTTTCCTCTTACCTCACCAACCGCTCCTTCTCAGTCTCTACTCATGATTCTACATCACCCCCTCTTCCCCTACCCGTTGGCGTTCCTCAAGGCTCCGTTCTTGGCCCCCTGCTTTTCTCCCTCTACACCTCCTCCCTTGGTGTCCTCATCCGCTCCTTTGTCCTCCAGTACCACCTCTATGCTGATGATACCCAAATCTATATTTCATCCCCTGACCTCTCCCCTTCCCTTCTGTCTCGTGTCTCCTCCTGCCTCTCGGCCATCTCATCTTGGATGTCCCAACGCTTCCTTAAACTCAATATTTCCAAGACCGAGCTTATAGTCTTCCCCCCTGCCAGGACTCTCCCACCCCCCCTCTCTATTTTTGTTAATAACACTACCCTCATTTCTGTCCCCCAAGTCCGATGCCTTGGGGTCATCTTTGATTCCTCCCTCTCATTTAAGCCTCACATTATGTCCCTCTCTAAATCCTGTTACTTCCACCTTCGGAATATATCTAAGATACGTCCCTTTCTCACCCTGGAAGCCACGAAAACCCTTGTTCACTCGCTTATTATCTCTCGCCTTGACTACTGTAACCTTCTTCTCTCTGGCCTTCCTGTTTCTCGCCTTGACCCTCTTAAGTCTATCCTCAATGCTGCTGCCCGCCTCATTATTCTCTCCCGCCGCTTTATCTCTGCGGTCTCCCTTCAACAGTCACTACATTGGCTCCCCATACCCTACAGAATTAAATTTAAACTCCTCACCATCACCTTTAAAGCTCTTAGTCAATCTTCCCCTCTCTACATCTCCAATCTCATCTCTACCTACACTCCTACCCGCTCCCTCCGCTCTGCCTCTGGCCGCCGCCTCACTACTTCACTGATCACCTCCTCTCACTCTCGTCTTCTGGACTTTGCCCGGGCTTCTCCCCTGCTGTGGAACGATCTTCCACGTTCCATCAGGTTAGCATCTACTCTCAAAGGCTTCAAGCGTGCCCTTAAGACTCATTTCTTTATTCAAGTCTATCAGTCCTCCTAACTTTCTTGTCCTGGCTCTCTCCCCTAGTTAGTACCCCCATTTATGTGTCTCCCCCTCCCTCTAGGTTGTTAGCTCTCATGAGCAGTGCCCTCTTTCCTTGTGTGCTCCTTCTACAGTTCCTTCACCCTCTGTAACTCTTGGCCTGCTTCGCTAGCCCTGTTTTCCCTGTTTTATTAATCTTCGGCCTTCTTCTTGCTGATTTCTACTATCCCTTTCTCTATCTGTCAGATTTAATCTGATTTGCTTTACCCTGTCACCTGTGTTTGTATATATTTGTGTATCATGTTGTGTCTTGGTTCTGTTTTCTGTATATGTAATGTACGGCGCTGCGGACCCTTTGTGGTGCCTTATAAGTCAAAGATAATAATAATAATATATATATATATATATATATATATATATATATTTATAGATAGATTATATAGATATAGATATATATATATATCTCATACTTGACAACTCTCCCGGAATGTCCAGGAGACTCCCGAATTACGGGTAGATCTCCCGGACTCTGTGGGCAGAACTAGATCCAAAATGCCGCAATTCTCAGGGAATCGTTTCTTTTGACCCCACCCCCGGCTGTAAAAATGACGCGTTTGCGTCATTACGTCACGGGGGCTGGGCCAAAATGACACGATCTACTGAGCTCCGCCTCCTGGAAGCTCCCAGACGCCTACTTCAAGAAGTCAGAAGTATGATATATATATATATATTTATATATATATATATATATATATATATATATATATATATATTGTGATAAAGTATTGCAAATACTGCATTGCTAAAATAATCAGGGTAGCATAAACAGCAATTCATCACAATTGCTCCCACAACCCTATGTCTGGCTGTACAGTAGTTTCCCTGACTTCCAGCCGGCCATTAATTGGTGTTGTTTGCCCTACCCACAAATACAAACAATGTTTTTATCCTCCACCCAAGCACTATAAACCAATCACAACAAACAACAAATCAATTACACCCTTGTGGAACACCTGTGTGTGTAAAGCTTGGTAAACACTACATGTTTTTTGTTCAATAATCGCCTCAACCAGCCGACATACGACCGCTCGTTCGAAAGTCGGGTCAGTGTGTGTAGTGACACGATGGTCGAAAGTCTTCCCAAATGGCAAGGTAAGCACACAGGAGGGTTGATAAATAGCTACGGCGCAGTGTAGCCATGACTGTAGCAGAGGCAGTAATACAATGCAGGTTTCAATTAGCCGCGGCGGAGCGTGACAAGGTGATATATACAACAGCAGTATTGTTCACAGCACAGATGATATCAGCTACAATAACCACAGCAAAGATGAGAATAGTCAGCGCTCTGTGCACTACAGAGAAGGTAGCAATAACCAAGATCCAGGATACCACAGGGTTCAGTAATTAGTAGAGTAGATACAGAGATGCAAGGTAAAGTCTATACACCGCAGAGTCCAGGAATTAGCAGTGCAAGCGAACTACCCTGTTTGGTATGACAAACGTTCTCATACAGTAGGGTTGAAGGTAATGAGAGTCTGTATATCACAGTAGAGGCACACTTGAGAGTAAACAGAGTCTTCTAATATGCACATGAATATACTTGCAACAAGGAAGTCCCAGGAGATGCAAAATGGTGCCGTGCATTATATAAGAGACTAGAATTGAGTGTGGCTGTATATCGATTTTCTCCTGATGAAGTCTAGAAATCAATTAGACGAAACGCATTGAGACTGGTCGCTTTATTGTATGGATTGTATGGGACTTGGATCCATTCCGTGTGGAGAGAGGACTGGTATAACCAACCCGGGATATTCCATAACCAGGACCTACCACACTGCTGAGTATAACATCCCAGATAAGCTGTATTTTGTTTTTGAAATTGTGAGTGCATTAACCATGTTGTTATTTATGAATTCAAATTTTGTGTTTGAACATACTACACCATATCAGTTTTTATTTGATATTTCCATCTGAGGTGAACAATAACCATGTAAGGACTAGGGATGAGCGCACTCGGATTTCTGAAATCCGAGCCCACCCGAACGTTGCGGATCCGAGTCGGATCCGAGACAGATCCGGGTATTGGCGCCAAATTCAAAAGTGAAACTGAGGCTCTGACTCATAATCCCGTTGTCGGATCTCGCGATACTCGGATCCTATAAATTCCCCGCTAGTCGCCGCCATCTTCACTCGGGCATTGATCAGGGTAGAGGGAGGGTGTGTTAGGTGGTCCTCTGTGCTGTTTAGTTCTGTGCTGTTTAGTTCTGTGCTGTTTAGTTCTGTGCTGTTTAGTGCTGTGCTGTGCTGTGCTGTTTAGTGCTGTGCTGTGCTGTGCTGTGCTGTGCTGTGCTGTGCTGTGTTCTGCAGTATCAGTCCAGTGGTGCTGTGTGCTGTGCTCTGTCCTTCTGAGGTCAGTGGTGCTGCTGGGTCCTGTGCTGTGTCCTGTTCAGTCCAGTGGTGCTGTGTCCTGTGCTCTGTGCTTCTAAGGGCATAGTTATTTCCCCAATATTCCCCTGTGTTTAAAAAAATAAAAAAAAGTTTTTTTAAAAAATACCAAAAACTACTTTAATATTTTTTAATTACCACAAAATTTGCACAACCAATCCTGCAGTATAAGCCCATTGGTACTGCAATATTACCAAGTTCACACATTCAGCAGTAAAAGTCCAGTGGTACTGCAATATTACAAAGTTTACACATTCTGCAGTATCAGTCCAGTGGTGCTGTGTCCTGTGCTCTGTCCTGCTGAGTTCCGTAGTGCTGCTGGGTCCTGTGCCGTGTCCTGTTCAGTCCAGTGGTGCTGTGTCCTGTGCTCTGTGCTTCTAAGGGCATAGTTATTTCCCCATTATTCCCAAGTTTTTAAAAAATAAAAAAAAAGTAAAAAAAAATAAAAAATTTTTTAAAAAAAAAAATATATAATAATTATAACCAAATTTGCAAAACCAATCCAGCATTATAAGTCCATTGGTACTGCAATATTACCAAGTTCACACATTCTGCAGTATCAGTCCAGTGGTGCTGTGTCCTGTGCTCTGTCCTGCTGAGTTCCGTAGTGCTGCTGTGTCCTGTGCCGTGTCCTGTTCAGTCCAGTGGTGCTGTGTCCTGTGCTCTGTGCTTCTAAGGGCATAGTTATTTCCCCACTATTCCCAAGTTTTTTAAAAATAAGAAAAAAGTAAAAAAAAAAAAAAAATTAAAAAAAAAATAAAAATATAATAATTATAACCAAATTTGCAAAACCAATCCAGCAGTATAAGTCCATTGGTACTGCAATATTACCAAGTTCACACATTCTGCAGTATCTTGTGCTACATATAATGGAGACCAAAAATTTGGAGGATAAAGTAGGGAAAGATCAAGACCCACTTCCTCCTAATGCTGAAGCTGCTGCCACTAGTCATGACATAGACGATGAAATGCCATCAACGTCGTCTTCCAAGCCCGATGCCCAATCTCGTAGTACCGGGCATGTAAAATCCAAAAAGCCCAAGTTAAGAAAAAGTAGCAAAAAGAGAAACTTAAAATCATCTGAGGAGAAACGTAAAGTTGCCAATATGCCATTTACGACACGGAGTGGCAAGGAACGGCTTAGGCCCTGGCCCGTGTTCATGACTAGTGGTTCAGCTTCACCCACGGATCTTAGCCCTCCTCCTCCTCCCCCCCCCTACAAAAAATTGAAGAGAGTTATGCTGTCAGCAACAAAACAGCAAACAACTCTGCCTTCTAAAGAGAAATTATCACAAATCCCCAAGGCGAGTCCAAGGGTGTTGGTGGTTGTCAAGCCTGACCTTCCCATCACTGTACGGGAAGAGGTGGCTCGGGAGGAGGCTATTGATGATGTAGCTGGCGCTGTGGAGGAACTTGATGATGAGGATGGTGATGTGGTTATTGTAAATGAGGCACCAGGGGGGGAAACAGCTGATGTCCATGGGATGAAAAAGCCCATCGTCATGCCTGGTCAGAAGACCAAAAAATGCACCTCTTCGGTCTGGAGTTATTTTTATCCAAATCCAGACAACCAATGTATGGCAATATGTAGCTTATGTAAAGCTCAAATAAGCAGGGGTAAGGATCTTGCCCACCTAGGAACATCCTCCCTTATACGTCACCTGAATAACCTTCATAGTTCAGTGGTTAGTTCAGGAACTGGGGCTAGGACCCTCATCGGTACAGGGACACCTAAATCCCGTGGTCCAGTTGGATACACACCAGCAACACCCTCCTCGTCAACTTCCTCCACAATCTCCATCAGATTCAGTCCTGCAGCCCAAGTCAGCAGCCAGACTGAGTCCTCCTCAATACGGGATTCATCCGAGGAATCCTGCAGCGGTACGCCTACTACTGCCACTGCTGCTGTTGCTGCTGTTAGTCGGTCATCTTCCCAGAGGGGAAGTCGTAAGACCGCTAAGTCTTTCACCAAACAATTGACCGTCCAACAGTCGTTTGCCATGACCACCAAATACGATAGTAGTCACCCTATTGCAAAGCGTATAACTGCGGCTGTAACTGCAATGTTGGTGTTAGACGTGCGCCCGGTGTCCGCCATCAGTGGAGTGGGATTTAGAGGGTTGATGGAGGTATTGTGTCCCCGGTACCAAATCCCCTCGAGATTCCACTTCACTAGGCAGGCGATACCAAAAATGTACAGAGAAGTACGATCAAGTGTCCTCAGTGCTCTTAAAAATGCGGTTGTACCCACTGTCCACTTAACCACGGACATGTGGACAAGTGGTTCTGGGCAAACGAAGGACTATATGACTGTGACAGCCCACTGGGTAGATGCATCCCCTTCCGCAGCAACAGCAACAGCTGCATCAGTAGCAGCATCTACAAAATGGCTGCTCATGCAAAGGCAGGCAACATTGTGCATTACAGGCTTTAATAAGAGGCACAACGCTGACAACATATTAGAGAAAATGAGGGAAATTATCTCCCAGTGGCTTACCCCACTTAGACTCTCATGGGGATTTGTGGTGTCAGACAATGCCAGTAACATTGTGCGGGCATTAAATATGGGCAATTTCCAGCACGTCCCATGTTTTGCCCACACCATTAATTTGGTGGTGCAGCATTACCTCAAGAGTGACAGGGGTGTGCAGGAGATGCTTGCGGTGGCCCGCAAAATTGCTGGACACTTTCGGCATTCAGCCAGTGCCTACCGCAGACTAGAGGCACATCAAAAAAGCTTGAACCTGCCCTGCCATCACCTCAAACAAGAGGTTGTGACGCGCTGGAACTCCACCCTCTATATGCTGCAGAGGATGGAGGAGCAGCAAAAGGCCATTCAGGCCTACACAGCCACCTACGACATAGGCAAAGGAGTGGGGATGCGCCTCAGTCAAGCGCAGTGGAGACTGATTTCCGTGTTGTGCAAGGTTCTGCAGCCATTTGAACTTGCCACACGAGAAGTCAGTTCCGACACTGCCAGCTTGAGTCAGGTCATTCCCCTGATCAGGCTGTTGCAGAAGCAGCTGGAGAAAGTGAGGGAGGAGCTGGTAAGCCATTGCGATTACAGCAAGCATGTAGCTCTTGTGGATGTAGCCCTTCGTACGCTTTGCCAGGATCCGAGGGTGGTCACTCTTTTAAAGTCAGAGGAATACATTCTGGCCACCGTGCTCGATCCTCGGTTTAAAGCGTATGTTGTGTCTCTGTTTCCGGCGGACACAAGTCTACAGCGGTGCAAAGACCTGCTGGTCAGGAGATTGTCCTCTGAAGAGGACCGTGACATGCCAACAGCTCCACCCTCATTTTCTTCCACATCTATGGCTGCGAGGAAAAAGCTCAGTTTTCCCAAAAGAGGCACTGGCGGGGATGCTGATAACATCTGGTCCGGACTGAAGGACCTGCCAACCATTGCAGACATGTCTACTCTCGCTGCATTGGATGCTGTGACAATAGAAAAAATTGTGGATGATTACTTTGCTGACACCATCCAAGTAGACATGTCAGACAGTCCATATTGTTACTGGCAGGAAAAAAAGGCAGTTTGGAAGCCCCTGTACAAACTGGCTCTATTTTACCTGAGTTGTCCCCCCTCCAGTGTGTACTCGGAAAGAGTTTTTAGTGCAGCGGGGAACCTGGTCAGTGAGCGGCGAAGGAGGTTGCTTCCTCACAACGTTGAAAAAATGATGTTTATAAAAATGAATAATCAATTCCTCAATGAAGTACAGCACTGCCCTCCAGATACTACAGAGGGACCTGTGGTTGTGGAGTCCAGCGGGGACGAATTGATAATGTGTGATGAGGAGGAAGTACACACTGTAGGGGGAGAGGAATCAGAGGTTGAGGATGAGGACGACATCTTGCCTCAGTAGAGCCTGTTTAGTCTGTACAGGGAGAGATGAATAGCTTTTTTGGTGTGGGGGCCCAAACAAACCAATCATTTCAGTCAAAGTTGTTTGGTAGGCCCTGTCGCTGAAATGATTGGTTTGTTAAAGTGTGCATGTCCTATTTCAACAACATACCTCTCAACTGCAGCTCATCCCTCCTCTGCGGGGATAATGTCTCCTGTGCTCTGACACGTCACTCTGTGTACTCTCAGCCTCAGGATCTGACACTACAGCTACCATGCCTCTTGTAGCAGCCCTCACTCCAGGGCCTCTTCCATGTGCAGTGTCCCCCTCTCTCTTGGGTTCACTATAGTGGCATGGAGTTCTCCCCCTCATCCAGGGCACACATTCCTTGCCCTGGCTCAGTCACCACGCTCAGACTTCCAGGCAATGCTGGGGGAGCCTGGGAGCTTCCACCCCAGGTCCCCAGCTACAACTCTCCTCTCCTGTGTCTTCTCTCTCTTTCTGACACTTTAAAGATCGTGCCTTTAAATGAAAAAGTCAGTCTTCATTGCACGACTATGTGCAAGTGCAACAGGGACATTTTTTTGGGTTTACAAAGTCAAACAATAACACTTCGACCCTGTCTGTCTGGGGTCTCTCAATGACGAATTGTCTGTAGCATGTTTGGAGGAGGTATTGTGGCCCCGGTATCAAATTGGGTACCGGGGCCACCCCACTATGCAGTCCAGATACTTGTTTGGTGGAATTCCGACACGTGGAGGGTTTTTTAATTATATTGTGGCCTCGGTACCAAATTGTGTACCGGGGCCACCACACTACGCAGTCAAGATAGATAGATGCGTATTGCGTATCATAGATAAAGTACATTCAGTGGTGTGGGGCAAATTGAAAAATATTCCAAATGCACTGACATTATCAAAAACAAGAGGTTGTCACACGCTAAAACTCCAACATGTATATGATGGAGAGGATGGAGGAGCAGCCGTATGTGTAGTGTAATGCAGATCTGTTGAAGGTTTTTTATATATTTTATTGTGGTGCCCAGTGCCCACTCCTCTACGCAGTCCAGGTACAATTATTGGTGCGAATCATAAAAGTTCAGGGTTTTTAAGATATTGTGGTGACCCACTCCTCTACGCAGTCCAGGTACAATTATTGGTGCGAATCATAAAAGTTCAGGGTTTTTAATATATTGTGGTGACCCACTCCTCTACGCAGTCCAGGTACAATTATTGGTGCGAATCATAAAAGTTCAGGGTTTTTAAGATATTGTGGTGACCCACTCCTCTACGCAGTCCAGGTACAATTATTGGTGCGAATCATAAAAGTTCAGGGTTTTTAATATATTGTGGTGACCCACTCCTCTACGCAGTCCAGGTACAATTATTGGTGCGAATCATAAAAGTTCAGGGTTTTTAAGATATTGTGGTGACCCACTCCTCTACGCAGTCCAGGTACAATTATTGGTGCGAATCATAAAAGTTCAGGGTTTTTAAGATATTGTGGTGACCCACTCCTCTACGCATTCCAGGTACAATTATTGGTGCGAATCATAAAAGTTCAGGGTTTTTAAGATATTGTGGTGACCCACTCCTCTACGCAGTCCAGGTACAATTATTGGTGCGAATCATAAAAGTTCAGGGTTTTTAATATATTGTGGTGACCCACTCCTCTACGCAGTCCAGGTACAATTATTGGTGCGAATCATAAAAGTTCAGGGTTTTTAAGATATTGTGGTGACCCACTCCTCTACGCAGTCCAGGTACAATTATTGGTGCGAATCATAAAAGTTCAGGGTTTTTAATATATTGTGGTGACCCACTCCTCTACGCAGTCCAGGTACAATTATTGGTGCGAATCATAAAAGTTCAGGGTTTTTAATATATTGTGGTGACCCACTCCTCTACGCAGTCCAGGTACAATTATTGGTGCGAATCATAAAAGTTCAGGGTTTTTAAGATATTGTGGTGACCCACTCCTCTAAGCAGTCCAGGTACAATTATTGGTGCGAATCATAAAAGTTCAGGGTTTTTAAGATATTGTGGTGACCCACTCCTCTACGCAGTCCAGGTACAATTATTGGTGCGAATCATAAAAGTTCAGGGTTTTTAATATATTGTGGTGACCCACTCCTCTACGCAGTCCAGGTACAATTATTGGTGCGAATCATAAAAGTTCAGGGTTTTTAAGATATTGTGGTGACCCACTCCTCTACGCAGTCCAGGTACAATTATTGGTGCGAATCATAAAAGTTCAGGGTTTTTAATATATTGTGGTGACCCACTCCTCTACGCAGTCCAGGTACAATTATTGGTGCGAATCATAAAAGTTCAGGGTTTTTAAGATATTGTGGTGACCCACTCCTCTACGCAGTCCAGGTACAATTATTGGTGCGAATCATAAAAGTTCAGGGTTTTTAAGATATTGTGGTGACCCACTCCTCTACGCAGTCCAGGTACAATTATTGGTGCGAATCATAAAAGTTCAGGGTTTTTAATATATATTGTGGTGACCCACTCCTCTACGCAGTCCAGAAAGATACCTTGTTGCAATGTTTTGGACTAATAACTATATTGTGAGGTGTTCACAATACACTGTAAATTAGTGTAAATGCTTGTTATTGAATGTTATTGAGGTTAATAATAGCCTAGGAGTGAAAATAAGCCCAAAAACTTGATTTTTAAACTTTTTATGTTTTTTTCAAAAAAAATCCGAATCCAATACCTTAAATCCGAACCGAGACCTTTCGTCAAGTGTTTTGCGAGACAAATCCGAACCTCAAAAATAACGAAAATCCGGATCCAAAACACAAAACACGAGACCTCAAAAGTCGCCGGTGCACATCCCTAGTAAGGACTACTGGACCACATACAGTTAAGCATTAAAGGTTATTTTTCTGGTACGCGTATATACCTTTGGTTGGGAGTGGTGTGCATGTTTGAGAGTGATTTCCTAAAATTTAAAACACACTATCTCTGGCTTCTTTATCTATTTATTATTTATTTCTGGTCTCATGTCATCGAGCCTGCTATGAGGACTTAAAAACTCTGAGAACAGATTTTGACACTATTGTTTACCTTCACAATCTGGTACGCATATCATAGTCACTTAAGGATATTGGACAGTATCTTTTAACACAATCTGGGCACCCTGGACAGCCTCTTTTACAAAATAATCAGGTAGGGCTGGCGCTTCCACTGCTCAATACAATAGTAAACTCTATATACTGTAAATGTAAGCTTAGTGAATGTATTATCGATGACAAAGTTCTATAGCAGTTCCAACAGTTTTCCATTTACACAATAGACAATCTGCAATATTCCGCTCAAATGGGTGGATTTATCCCACTCCATCATCCTTCCAGGCAAGGTTCAACCTTCTTTTATAACTTTCATTGGAGACGAACATCCATTATCAGATCCGAGTAATCTTCCCAGAGTATACACTAAAACCTCCAACTTGAATAATATCTCCATTGTCCACACATAAGATGAAAAAATGAAACCAAATCTAGCATAATAATATTTTATCAGACATTCAAAATCTAAAAAATACACTTACACAGAAATGCATAGATAAAAGGGTCAAAATGTAAAACACGGCGATGTCTGCACAAATGAAGCTCATACCAGATGTATAAGGTAAGAATGCCTGCAATACATGAGGAGTGACACCCTGGATATGCTCACATCACAAGGCCCCAAGATTCACTAGATCCACCGTTTCAACTTCCACAATTGTTTCTCAAAGTGATCAGGGGAAATGGCAGATTTCACAGTTTTAAATACTTTGGGCCTGAGTTATTAAGGAGAGCAAAGCATCAAAAAGAAGTAAATGTTCTCCTGGACAAACCATGTTACAATGCAAGGGGTGCACATTAGTTTATTATTTTGCACATAAGTTAAATACTGTCTGCTTCTTCATGTAGCATACACATACTTGATAGCTTTAGTTTTACACTGACATTTAAAGATGATCTAGGACATGTCCTACCCCAACTATAAATCTGTCCCCACATTTTACATTTACCTCCCCCTCAAATGCAACATGATTTTGCCCAGATGAAGAGTTACCGTTAATTAATGAAAATTCTGTCCTGCCGATCATTTATAATACCGGTATGTTAAAAAATCACCCTCTAAAATTGGTGCAACAGATCCACAATAAAATCATGTTCTGATATCAACCATCCACACACACATGCACAATACACAAACACTAGTAGATATGAGATCTTTCAGATTCCTTGCATTTTAAAGAATTATATCTAGTTGTTTAAGGAGCACTAGGATACCTATGAAGAATTTTCAAATGTTTCTTTAGTGAATGTTTAATTCTCCTTTAATTTTCAAGCAGTAAGAAAAGGTACCAAACTTCTATTGGCCTCTTTTTCTTATATAGCAAAAAGATCACTCCTGTCCATTTTTCTTGCTCTGTCTAAAGCTTCAGAGATCAAGGTCTCCGGATAGCCTCTCTATCGAAATATTGCAGCATAGGTGTTGGGTTGTGCTTTACTCCTACAATGAGGCCTGGGAGAATGGCTCTGACTCAGGGCAGGATGCACAATAGTCAAACACATCTTTTCAAATTCCTGGCCATAAAAACTGCTGTAAAACTCAATCTGAAGTTTTTCCTATTCCTAGATGCTTGGCAGTTATGGAACCATAAGCCTGGTCTAACACCACTCTTATATACAGTTTAGAAACTACCAACCATTCCAAATGTCTTTCTCCTGATACAATAACCCCTGGTTTACTGCCATGTAAGGGCAGACAACCTATTACCAGGATCTACTGGCTTCCCACTAGTAATTTCCACACTTTCTCTGACTTTTATTAGGGTGGGGTCTTTTAACTGCTCTGAGGCAAAAACAGCTTACCTTACTTTAACACCAGGCATACAGTTAGTAGGTTTAACAACATTTCCTATTTCAATAGGACATACACTACCCTGCGCTTCACCGCAGCCTTCATCATTTTCCAATTCACCAATCACGTTTGAACTAGAGAACACTTTAAACTTGGGGAGCACTACCACTACCACTGTATGTTACCAAGCAGATCTGGGCTATTCACTTATGCAAGACTGATAGACTTGCATAAAGAAATGAGTGTTAAGGGCACACTTAAAGCCTTTGAGAGTAGATGCTAACCTGATGGAACTTGGAAGATCGTTCCACAGCAGGGGAGCAGCCCAGGCAAAGTGCTGAAGGCGAGAGTGAGAGGAGGTGATCAGTGAAGTAGTGAGGCAGCGGTCACAGGTAGAGCAGAGGGGACGGATAGGAGTGTAGGTAGAGATGAGATTGGAGATGTAGGGAGGGGAAGATTGACTAAGAGCTTTAAAGGTGAGGGTGAGGAGTTTAAATGTAATTATGTAGGGTATGGGGAGCCAATGTAGTGACTGTTGGAGGGAGACTGCAGAGACAGAGCGGCGGGAGAGAATAATGAGGCAGGCAGCAGCATTGAGGATAGACTTAAGAGGGTCAAGGCGAGAATCAGGTAGGCCAGAGAGAAGGAGGTTACAGTAGTGAAGGCGAGAGATAACAAGCGAGTGAACAAGGGTTTTCGTAGCTTCCATGGTGAGAAAGGGACGTATCTTAGATATATTCCGAAGGTGGAAGTAACAGGATTTTGAGAGGGACAGAATGTGAGGCTTGAATGAGAGGGAGGAATCAAGGATGACCCCAAGGCATTGGATTTGGGGGACAGAAACGAGGGTAGTGTTATTAACAGAAATAGAGAGTGGGGGAGGTGGGAGAGTACTGGAAGGGGGGAAGACTATAAGCTCTGTCTTGGAAATATTGAGTTTAAGGAAGCTTTTAGACATCCAAGATGAGATGGTCGAGAGACAGGAGGAGACACAAGACAGAAGGGAATGGGAGAGGTCAGGGGAAGAAAGATTAATTTGGGTATCAGCAGCATAGAGGTGGTACTGGAGGCCAAAAGAGCGGATGAGGACACCAAGGGAGGAGGTGTAGAGGGAGAAAAGCAGGGGGCCAAGAACGGAGCCTTGAGGAACGCCAACAGATAGGGGAAGAGGGGGTGATGTAGAATCATGAGTAGAGACTGAGAAGGAGCGGTTGGTAAGGTAAGAGGAAAACCAAGAGAGGACAGTGTTACATAGTCCTATAGATTTGAGAGTTTGCAAAAGGAGTGCGTGGTCAACAGTATCGAAGGCAGCAGAGAGGTCAAAAAGGATAAGAAGGGAGTAGTGTCTATTGGATTTAGCGAGGAGAAGATCATTAGTGACCTTTGTGAGGGCAGTTTCAGTGGAGTGAAGGGGGCGAAAAACCAGATTGGAGCGGGTCAAGGAGTGAGTGTGTCACGACTGATAATGGGTACCTGCTGTTGTTGGTGCAACTCAGAGGAAGGCGCGGAGTCTAACGTGCCCCTGGTATTCACCAGGAACCCCCGCAAGGAAGTATGGACTCCGCTGCAGGGACACGCAGGTCGCGGTCCTTCCTAGAGTCCACAGCGAGATACAAGGAGGTGTCAGACAGGCTGGGTCAGCAACGTTCAGGTAGAAGAGGTACAAAGGGAAATCCAGAAGAATGGTGAGGCAAGCCGGGTCGGTAACTTTCAGGGAGAACAGTACAAAGGCAGAATACAAATAGAGGTGGTCAAATGGTCCGGGTCAAAAGGTCACAAGCAGCACGAGGATAGTCAGGAACGAATATAGCAACTGGTATACACAAACGCTGGAGGCAGGAAGACCTGTTCATAGCGTCCCGTTGCCTAGCAATGGGGCGCGTCATCACACCCAGAGGTCGGACGGCAGGGGAATCCGGAAGTGATGCGTCTGGTTGCTAGGCAACCAGACGCGCTGTCAGCAGACAGGCGGCCGTGCGGAACGGCGCCTGACAGAATGAGAGGAGAGAAAGGAGGTAAGACGGTTGTAGACAACCTGTTCAAGGAGTTTGGAGGCAAAAGGAAGAAGCAAAATAGGGCGGTAATTAGAGAGAGAGGCGGGATCAAGGGACGGTTTCTTGAGTATGGGGGAGACAAGAGCATGTTTAAAAGAGAAGGGGAAGATTCCAGAGGAGAGGGATAGGTTGAGGAGGTGTGCAAGGTGGGAGCAGGCTTCAAGAGAGAGGGAGCGGAGGAGGTGGGAGGGGATTGGGTCCTGTGTGCAAGTGGAGGGGGGAGAGGAAGAGAGAAGGGTATGGACTTCATCTGCAGATACCGGAGTGAAGGAAGAGAAGGAGGGTGAGCTAGCAGGAGGGGAGGGGAGAAAGGATATAGCAGCAGCAGAGGAGGGTGAGAAGGGGGCATGGAGGGGGGAGAGGGTGTGGTAAGAAGGGACTGCTGTGAGATGTCATGACGTATAGACTCAATCTTGGAGGTGAAGTGGGTAGCAAAGTCAACAGCAGAGAGCGTGGGGGGCAGTGGGAGAGAGGGAGGGGAGAGGAGGGAGTTGAAGGTGGCAAAAAGCCGACGGGGGTTGGAGGATTGGGAAGAAATGAGAGCTTTAAAGAAAGATTGTTTAGAGAGCGATATGGCTGAACTGTAAGAGGCAAGTATGAACTTGAAGTGGAGGAAGTCAGCATGACTGTGTGACTTTCTCCAGAGCCATTCTGCATTGCGGGAGCATTTTTGAAGATAGCGGATAAGTTTAGTGTGCCGCGGTTGCGTCGGGGACCGACGAAGCTTGACGGTGACAGCCGGGGCGACAGAGTCAAGTGCAGCGGTAAGAGTGCAATTGTAAAAGGAGACAGCCTTATCGGGGCAAGAAAGAGTGGTGATGGGGGAGAGGAGCAAGCCCAGGGAGGAGAAACTGGTAGGATCAACTGTGTCAAGATTACGCCTGGTGAGAGTAACCTTGTGGGACGGGGACGATGAGAGGGGTGGAGAGATGCTAAAAGAAAGGAGATGGTGGTCTGAGAGAGGAAAAGGTGATTTAATATATATATGTGCATATATATATATATATATATATATATATATATATATTTATTTATTTGCAACCCAACCCATTGATCTAAATTAATTTAATTATTAAAAAAATATCTAAACATCTACTTAGCATGTAAAACATGTTCACCTCACCTTCTGCAAAATACTTCTTTTATATCATGTAAAAAATTCCTCTGATATCAGTTGTGTAACCATTTCTTAAGAACCTCATGGCATGAGCAGTGTGGAATTGAATGTTAATTATAGAAAACTAAACATCAACATACACCCACTAGTGGAGATGATCACACAGAAAAAGTTGTGAGTAAGTGGATACTGGTAAATCATATCTCTTGCAATGGCACCACGTGTGCACAGTGGAAAGCTAACATTCCTCTCATACAGATCTATGTGACATGTTGTATAGTGATCCAATAATGTGTGGGTGGCGTGAAAGTCCACATATATCAAGAGGCGAGTTTTGTTCTCTATGTCTATGTGTTTGTAAAGTGTCTGTGCTACGTGCAAACAATTACATGTTTACATTTAGCTCTTATGTAATTTTGGTTCGAATATAGCATGAAATTGCTATCGTTGTCCACCTGGACATATCTGTTTTAGCACAAAGCCTAAGTTTATTTAAAGGTTAGTTAAAGGTTATTTAAATATAACTGTATTTTATTAAATAAATATATTGACATGTATGTTGTGCTATTTCAGTTTGAGCAACATCAATACATTTATTTGGTTCTGTGGTAAGTGACGATGTTAGAGGAGCCCCCACGGTTTTTTGAAATCCCCAAAATTCTAGAGCCATCACTGCATGGCAGCATTTGTGTAGGAGTGAGTGCGATATGTTTAATGATAAATTATATTTTATTTAGTGGAGTGAGATTATTTAAAATGAGGTGAAGAGAGCGCATATATTCAGGAGCAGTCTTTGTTTAGCAGAATGGCACACAGCTATTTTCACTTACAGCAACACTTTTATTTTGCACCAACTCCAAGCTGGCAGACATTGGGTCTCATTCTATACTTTTATTAACACCCAGTTTTAAACATTCCAGTGGTTGATTTCTAGACACATTTTGCGCAAAGCTAAAAAAAAAACTTCTAACGTATAATAGTGCCAAATGTAATAAAGGTAGTCTTTACTTTCCTTTCCCTTTCATGATTAACGTAACTATGCTAAACTGAGCAGTGTATTAAAAGAAAAACAGTTTAATTTAATGTAAGGGGTGGTTCTAAAGTGTTAGGAATATGAAATTAGATATTTACACGTTTGAATAGTGCTCTTGAGATTTATCCACCTTCTCGCAAACCTAAGTGCACTACTTGTCTGTAAAGTATCTTCCAAGAATGGAAAGTAGGTGCACATAGGAGCTGGCTGCTGCCTAAACAGGGGCTGTTCAGGGGAGTGTGTGAGTGCACAGTGCACCCCCTCCTCCTTCGGGTATGCCAGAAGTCGGCTGCACCATTCTAATAAGATCAGGAACAGCCCATTGGGAGGCCACAAGAGAAGGCTCGGTGGGCAGCCTGGTGCTCATCGTTGTTTTAACCTGTTAAACTATGGAATGCAAGCAAAGATTTGCCAAGCTTGGGTAAAACATGTTACTTTAGTAACTCACCCCTAAATGGTTCCGACAGAAAGCTAAAAAAATAAAATAAAAGAGCATTAGGAAAAAATATACCAAATACAATATTTTTTGAGAACAATAATGTAACACACGACACCTATCTCCAGCAGAAATGTTATAAATAATGTAAATATATAAAACAAACACAAACAAAATAACACGATTCATAAAGCAATTTCTCCCGTGCCATTTTTCCTACATTTGGTTAGTAACTATATTTTCAGAAGATGATGCTTGTTGAACACTTCAAGGTCAATGACATATCTCTATATTGAAAAGTTTAACCTCATCAGTCCTGTGCTGGATAATTGAAAACATCAGTGAGTATATATTTTACTTTCTAACTTGCTGTGTCTGGTGTGAAACTGGTTCATTCTTAAATAAAACAATTCTCAATCAGAAAAGTTATAAGTAAGTATGTTATCAAATCATACAGTACAGTATTTTTTTGTTACAGATTACAGATGACCTATTATTATAGTGGAAATTAGAGATTGTCTTATTTTATGCTGAATTATGTAGGCTAACAGAACCCAAAATTGCTTTAACACATCCATATATGTATGTGGACAGCAGATAATTATCATTGACCCATTTAGTTTGTCCATTTTATTTATTAAGGTCTTTCCCCAGCCATACTGTGGGACATCTAAATGTTTTCTTATCATTATCTGATCGGTTTAGAGGGGATTTCAGGCGCATAGCAGCACAAGGTGGAGTTTAAGTGTAATGACTTGCCACCTGCTCTTGAAATAGAACACTCTTCAAATCTACCATAACTTGATTGCTGTCAAACACAACAATCTATAACAATTTATTTTATCACTAGTATACACAGGTGCACATCCCTATTCCGCTTTTTGGAAGTGTCTGTGTGCAAACACTTTTGGTGCAATTAATTAATAATGCCTTTTCTTTTTTTATCCTAAAATTCTACATGTTGGATACATATTTATCCTTGAAATAATTGATGAGATTAATAAGCCTTGGGCTATATTTATTACATGCATTACAATTGAACATTTTAATGTTTTTCATTATTTATTACTTTTTTATGTGCCTGCTGTATAAATGCATTTTCCTTTGTAAAGTGTGGCGGGATAGTGCAGAAGGCAATATAAGCAATTGCCAATGCTAAGGCTAAAAGGCTAAAATGAGAACTCTCCCCCCCCCTAATACCACAAATCATTCTGTTCTTTCCATCATAAGAGCAAGAGTTTTCTACCATACAGTCTTCATCTTTACATACTAGAATCATATTTGCATTGTGCATTCACAAATGTATGCAATCATAAACAAATCATAACAAGTAAAGTAATTGAAAAACCATTATTTCTAACAATATTCCTGGGGGTAAACTTATCAAGCTGCGGGTTTGAAAAAGTCGAGATTTGAAAAATCTGATTCTAGTTATCATTTATTTAGTACATTCTACAAAATTACAGCTAGAATCTGATTGGTTGCTATAGGCAACATCTCCACTTTTTCAAACCTGCAGCTTGATAAGTTTACCCCCTGATCTCCATACTCACCAGTCTCTGCATCTAAAAAATACTAAAACATAGCTTAGAATTTCCATTGGAAATCCATCTTCCATAAGGTCAGGTTTCAGGGGTGTGAGCGAGTCTGCAGAGGCATAGACCCACTTGACTCACACAAAGATATGGCAAATTACAACAATTTCTTGAAATATTAGCATAGAAGGATGGATATATCTTAATTCAACACCCCCAATTATAATTTGCTTGCAGTCCATTGTAGCCTACATGTGTGAAATAATGGGAAGACACAAAATATGACTTATAAAATAATTGGTAGTTGTTGCAGTTGCTATGAAATATTCTTATACATGGGAACCCAAGATATACTTCTGATCCCAGATTAGCAATGGGCCTATTGCCAAAGGAATGACAGGACACTAGGATTATTTGTGATGGAAGCATCAATCAGGGCCTCCTGATAAAGTGAACCAGTTTGGTGGTGCACAGGGCTCTCCATCAATGTTACTGAAAGATGTTTTAAGGGTGTTGTGCTACTGTTACTGAGATGGTAAGAGCTGAGACTCCCTATACCTGATGTGTGTCAGTTATAAGTATAAGGACTGTATTACTGTTACCTCCTGGCTGATATAATATGAAGCTTCCTATGTATTAATTAAAGTAGCAAAAAACATGCTGGAGCGAACACTCGTAGGGAGAAATGTAAGTAGAAGTCACATACCTTATAAGGTCAACCTTTCCTAAATCCTAGATGTATTTATAAAGAAGATGAAAACAGTGATCAGAGACACAGCCGACCATTTAACTTCACAAATGAAAAATATTTTCTGATACTGTATACTGTAAATGGCTGTTTGATTACAGCACTCCAACTATGTTATTATAGCAACAGTTACCTTTAAAAAAAAAAAAAACCTTTGAAACCATTGTTGAAGGAATTCAGTATTAAATGGAATTCCATAGTCTGATTACTACAATTTTCTGTGTCTCAATGTTGGAGAATTAATCACATATGGCACCTGCAGCCCTAAACTGCAATCAGAGAATAAAAGTGAATGGGAGCAGCTGGTTTTCTCCTCACGTGACCTCCTCTGCACAATGCAGGAAGGTCATGTAGCACAACCCATCAGAAGAGAAGGAGGAATTAGTTCAGTGCATTCTGGACTACATCCTCTCCCTCCTTCCTCCGTGCATTTTAGATGTGCAGGTACGTGTGTGGAGAACTGAGGGAAGATGTGAAAATGTCTGTGGGGAGATTGAAGAGGTCTGTTGGGAGATCTGAAGAGATCTGGCATGTGGTGGAGTTTTGGGATACATGTGGGAATATTTTGGAAGAAGTGGGGGTCTGAGGGCAAGTGGTGATATTTTGGATATTTTGATATTTTCGAGCATGTGGGTGCATTTTGGGATGAGTGATGTGGGGGTGTCAAAGTTGTTTTTAAATTAAGTGTAATGTGCTGCCCTTTTGGAGGTTGGAGGACTGTACATGTGACCTTTGAAATATATTGGGTTGCCCATCACTGTAATATTTTCATGGGTGTCCGATTTCCTCCAATGGTCAAAAAGACCAAACTGGAGATTAACTGGCTGGAGACAAAAATGGACTCTAGTGTGTGTTTGTGTGGTAGGGAATTTAGACTGTAAGCTCCAATAGGGCAGGGACTGATGTGAGTGAATAAAAATATTCTCTGTGCAGCACCACTTACTATGGTAGCGCTTTATAAAAAAACATCACCCCAAGAGCAGGCTTCTCACATCCATGTCTAGTTAAGTGCAGTGACATACATACATTTACTTGTATTTTCTGCCCTCTGGGAAGTTCGAGCATATTAAATAAGAGTAACCTGTATTCATGTAATGTTTTAGGCTTAAAAAAATGCTTTGTGTCCTTTTTCATGTTGCCTAACCCATGAACATGGAAAACCAAGTTATCCTCATTTTTCATGCCTTAGAGCAAGCATTTTCTGCAGAGGCTTTTAAGCCTTTATCAGCATTTTTTTAATCCTGCTCAAGTGCATGGAGAGATGAAGGGATAGATGAATGAAGAATATTCGACCTTTTTGAATCTTACATCATCTTCAGAATCTGTCCAAAAAAACTCCATTCATCTGCTCAGACACTGTATAATGCTATCACATATACTTTATTGATTATACTAAACCATTTTATTTACAGCTAAAGTGATAGGTAGAAATTACAAAAAAAAAACCACAAGATTGGTGCAGTGTACCAAAACTAATAAATGGGGAACATCTCAGTTTATGATGGTCCTGTTTTCTGACAACCTAGTCGAGTATAGAATTCCCAGCATCGAATGCAGAACGTCCATCCAGCTGGCTTTGAATTCACAACACAAACCAAGTGTTAGAATTACTGTTTCCTCAGTATCAGTCACGTAAAATGTCCCCTCTATTGCCAATTGCAGAGATGCGCATCATTCTTCCTTCCTTGCAACTGGCCAGATTTTTCTCTTTTACTACACATAGAGCTTTGAACTGAGTAACTAGCAATCATCAGCCACCCTAAGCCAATGCACCACTTTATTTCATCCTGTGAAATCCTGTGCTGTAGAAACTGAGAAACTAACATAGTCTGGCACTGATATACCAGCATGGTGCTTTGCCAACACTTGCTATAGCCAAATAGGAAAATACGTTTTTGGTTGCTGTCATACGTTTTTGTTAGGATGTCATAGAAGAGTAGAAATAACCTCATGTAGAGTTAGGAGAAAATCCAGCTAAAGGGTGTAAATTTGCACCTGGACAAACCATGTTGCGATGCAAGGATTGCATTTTCTTGTATGTAGGGAGCATACTGCTTGCTTTTGAACACAAATACTGAGAACCTTTTTTTTTAGACTGAAATTTAGAGTTTATGATGTGCCCCCCCAACTCTAAATCTGTTTGCACATTTTAATTGTGATCCTCCTGCAGTGGTTTACTAAGGTGCAAAATTTCACCTTTCCAGATGGATTTATGACTAACTCTAAAGGAGACTCAATATAAAGATAAATAAAACTGTATCAAATCCAATAGCCTATCCCTAGTTTGGTATACTTTTTGTCTACACTGGAAGTAAAATATAATATGACTTATAAGCTGATAGCTGATAGCAGGCAGTTGATCTTATCCTGTGTAAAGATGGTGCCCGAGAAGCGGGCGAAGATGCCTGCTGTGGCCGTGTCCCTGGAGGTACAGAAGATGCCTCTGGTTCCTGTGCCCAGCAAGAGGGTGAAAAAAGAAGAAAGAGCTTACTTACCCGTCCAGCGCTCCCGCGGTGGTAAGTATATCTTCTAACTTCCAGGTTCCAGGTTCTCTCAGGGCTCATCTTTCCCCGCTGGCCAATCAGCGGCCGGATACGCGAGCCAATCGCGGCTCGCGCTCGGCCGTTTAAAAGATTGGTGATGATGTCGGCGGCGGAGAGAGAAGGACGTCGTGGGACGTCCAGAGTGCAACAAGAGGAGAAGCCGCCGGAGCAGAGAACGCCAGCGGGGAGCCCTTGTAAGGGCTAAGAGCGCCGCTGCCAAGCAGCCCTCAACAGCGCCGAACAGGAGAAGAGGCGCCGCCGGCTGGAGGGTCTGGAAGACCCGGAAAAGAAGGCAGAAGACGGCGTGGCAAGCTGAGATTCCTGCGCGGAGCAGGTAAGGCCACTAAGTCCGTGTAGCATGTAATAGGGGCACAAGGCCCAGGGAATTGGGCACTAGGCCCCGATGAAGTAGTGGGCCAGTAGGCCATAAGTATTAAAGGGCACAAGGCCCTGTTAGTTACCTAGGCAGGGGAGGCTCAGAGCTTCCAGGTACAAGGGCACAAGGCCCTTAGGTAGGTAGTGGCCTAGAGGCCATAGGAAGGCCACAGGGCCTTAGTAGGGGCTGGTAGCCCATAGGCTGAGAAGGGCACAAGGCCCTAGTAGTTAGAGAGTAGTTAGAGAGGGAGGCCTCAAGGCCTGAGTAGACAGGGGCTAGTGCCCCTAGGTAGCAGGGCACAAGGCACAAGGCCCTAGTTAGTGGGCTCAGAGCCCTGAGTTAGAGAGGGGGCCAAGGCCCGTAAACAGAGCACAAGGCTCTGTGTGTAGCTGGGCAGAGGCCCATGATGTGAAGGGCGGAAGGCCCTGGTGGTGTGACAGAGGCGTGAGAGCCTTGTGAGTGTAGGCGCGGTCCTGTGTGAGGTGAGCACACGGAGTTAGGAGATACAGTAGAGCGGAGGCTCCTGTGGGTGCTATAGCAACCGGCTGGTTGGCTAGCAGCTGTGTGCTCTGGTACTGTATACTGTATTTATTCTGTCTGTGCGGCAAGTATTGTCTGTATTACTGTATCTTTGGGTGTGCTACATAATTGTGTCCAGGGGCAAGACGTCAGGCCCCCATTAAAGGTAGGCTCTTGTTTCCTGTGTTTTCCTGTGCTAACCCGTGCTGTGGGGGACAAGTGTAGTTACCAGCTTACACATAGTCAGGGAAGAACATACGTAGTTTTCCCGTCCCTTAGGTCCCTGGGGTCACGCTGGTTCCCAGAGGGGGTGACTGAGTGAGTCGGTGGCAGTGCAGCACACCTTGATGCAGTTCCAGGGGCGGTCCGTGGTTCTGGTTGAGGGTCCCCAGGGCCGGTTCCGTGCAGGTTAACCTGTGCTTCCGGGTGTAAGGATATGTGTTTGATACCCGAGTACAGGCAGTCGGGCGGTTCAGTTTCGATCGGCTGTTCCGTGCGGCAGTCGGCCCGCGGGTTAGTGTGCTGTTCCAGCGAGCCTCAGTCGGGCCTGGTGCAGTCAGTCCTTAGGGTCCGTGGGTGACCCCATCGTAAGGAGACAGTCTCCTTTATTAGACCTGGGTGAGGGGGTTAGGAACCGCCCTCCGGTATAGTCCGTGAACACCGGCTGGTGTTCCCCGTAGTGCTTAGTGAGTAGTTCTGTTAGTGCACCACACCTAGTTAGTCATAGTTGTTTGACTTAGTTGCGTTGCCGACCATTAGAGCATTGTTAGGGTCTGGTCGCTGTTGTAGTCAGTTTAGCGTTTGTGGGTGCCCATCTTAGTCTCACTGAGAGTGCAGAGGGAGGCTGTGTGCTCCTTGTCGTCTGCAGGTGTCGGAGAGGTGCAGGAGAACCGGATCGGAAGTGGGAGTGTCCCGGTGAGTATCACGCTCGATTCCCCCTTTCGGTTAGGCCCTCACCAGGAGGTGTGCGAGGTACTTGAGGCGGGACTAGTCCTGGTCTCGAGTGCCTGTAGTCCCCCGTGCCTTGGCGAGAGCAAAGTGAGGAGGCGGCAAGGGGGCTTGGACTGAGAGTGTCCTTGTTCATTGCCGTATTCTCGGACAGCCCTTACCTGGTAGGCACGGCCGTAATCTCTGTCTCTTTCTTAGAGGGACGTGGTTGGAGGTGACAAGGGTTGCGACTGCAGATCTGCTGGGATCGAATCGCAGCTGGAAGATCGGAAGCGGACTGGAGGTGACCATCGTTTACAAGGTAAGTTCTTTTGTGTTGCGTCTGTCCTGTTCCCCGCAGGCGCTACACCTGTACAATACATTTTGACATTGTTTGAATTTTGTGCGCCAACATTAAAACGTTTTGTCTCTAGTATAGTGGCAAATGCTTAAACTTTTATTCATACTCCCAGGTTTTAAACTTAATATTGAATTTAAACATATGCGTGCACAAGTAATGATAGGTCAATGTTACAGAAAATTATATAAAAAACAGTGTATGTTCAATGGCAAATTGTATATTCAGCAAATGTTGCTTCACACGGTACATTACAATCTAATTTAATTTTCAGTGGTCTTTTACTTTGTATGCCTATATATGATGTCCTTAAATGTTTTTTTCAGCCGCATTAAATAAACAAGCAGTTAATTTTATAAAATTAGATGTAAGCAATGTTCAAATTTTTCCTATAATGTTATGATCCCCTAGATTACAAAGAAAGAAAATATGCTGTGTTATTATAGTCATTTTTCATTTACATGAGACATCTCATAATGTCTAATTGAGCTATTTCAAAATTAGCTAAATTAAAGTCATACACATAATGAGAAGAAAAATTCCACAGATACATGGAGACAAACCTCATAACTTTCTCATATACATGGAGAGAATTCAAGCATGTCTGCTCATTTTATGTCTTTTTGGCGTCGTCCATGCAAAATGATTTTAATGACATGGTCAGACAAATGCTTTTAAAGCTCCACACCAGCTGTGCCAACATACATTTTTAGGACTTGTTTTCCTCCACTTGCCAGTTTGTGACACTGCCAAGGAAGTCAAATTCTGCATGATTAAACTCAGTTGTGTACATTTAATGGAAAGTTTTTAGACTTCATTATTGTGTTTATTTGCACCAGAATGGTTACAAGCCTTGTGCTACATAAATGATGCAGGGAACCTAGAGAATTTTGTTACAAGACTTTGGTCTTCTTCAGAGAACGTAGTGTTGCATGTAGTATGATGTTTTACAGAAATAAAAATTACAAGAAGCAGCAGAGATTCTATTACAAACTAATGCCAAGATTAATTAACAGTTTATTTTCCATGTGTTGATGGTATTCAATGAAATGGTGATCTGCAGAACCTATATTTGCCACCATTACTGCATGAAAAACACCTGCTTTCCTATATATGTTAGGTTGCTGCCATGTTAATAATATAGATATAGATAGAGATAGATATAGATATATATATATATATATTGAAACTGATAATGGATACTAATCCAAACACTATCAACATAAAGCATTGCTGACCATCTTTGTTACAGTATCCACAATGCCAATATACTCAGACTTCCATGTGGTGGTCCAATGACTCAAGGAACTCTATGGAAAAAAAAATTGTACAGGAACATACTGCATAACAAATTGTATGCTCTGACATCTGCATATACCATAGGGGGTAGTATACATACCTCTTAATGTTTGGACTCCAAAGCGGTGTGGTCTGTCTGGATTACTTTGGTATTTATTATTTTGATATTTATTACTCAACACCATTCTCAGAATATTTCTCATGACACAGCAGGGGCAGGCTGGGGTGAAGGGCAGGGGGGCATCTGCCCACTAGATTGGTCCCATAGTGGGCTACCTAGGACTGGGTCACTGGACCAACTGCAGTTTTTATCCTTTAAAATGTTCCTAATAGGCTGCTGAGTTGAGTCTTGCCTACCCAGGCTAATATTTGCCAGCCCTCCTCTGGGGCACAGGTATATCTATCTGTCTGTCTGTCTGTGTATCTCATGTGTGTGTCTGTCTGCCTCTCTGAGTCTGTGTCTCAGTCTGTGATTCCTATGTATGTAAGTATATGTACAAATGTTAGGTGCAAGCAAAGATAAGTAGGTTTGAATTAGGATACAAAAGAAAAACAATTCATAATAAAGTATGGTATCCTATGACTGTTGTGACCACAAATAGCTGAATACATAGATTGAAAAATGTAGACTTTATATTGCATAAAAATACAAACAGACATAAGTACAGCTGAAACACAGTATACAGTACAATAAAAAAAAACATATGGTATACAATTTGACATTCTACACTATACATCAAATACTGCACTATTCATGTATCACTTCAACAAGACCACTTTTCCTTAAAGTAATACATGTGAGGGGGAGCTCAGTGAAGGGGGTAAGAAAGGGTACTCACAGGCCCAAAGCTTTATTTATAGACAGACACATAAACACGGAAAGGCAGTTAACAAACTTCAAGCAGTGTGTTGGGAGAAACACTCACATTTAGAAAGAAGGGACAGGAGGAGATGTGTTTAGTCCTCTTCTTCCTCAGGACTGCCAATGATGAAATAGTCTTTTAGCAGGCTGTGAATCAGCCTGCAAGAGTCCTGGAGAGACATCTTCTCCCATTTTAAAATGGGCCGATTCCTGGTAATCCATAAACTATTCGTAAAACAGATCATAAGGCACTAGCACTCCTGGATTGCCCCATAAGTATGAGTGACAGGAAATAATCCATAAAATAAGGAGTGGTAGGAAAAGCAATTCCTGGGCACAATCAACCTAATTCAGGAAAGTAAAGCAAAAAAAATGAGTAACTTTGGACCTTGGCAAAACCATGTTGTTGTCAGACGCCGTCCCCGCTCCTCCTCGCTGGCCGGGGATGGACGTCTTCCTTCCCCGCTGAAGCGCCCTGTTGCTAGGTAACAGGACGATCCTTCCGGCCGCCGTCAGGACTCATGCGCGCCCGTTTCCACGGCAACGGGACGCGCGGCCTGACTTCCTGTAGGCTGCCAGCGCGTCTGACCGCCGCACCACTGCTCACCAATGAGGGCTGACTTCCATAGGTGTCCATTAGGTACCCTTGGCTTGCTCACTACTCTCTGTTTCCTGATTTGGTACTTCATTTGCCCGCACGGTTCCTGACCTCAGCCTGTATGACCTAGATTCTCATTGCCATCTTGAGGATATCCTGTATGTTGTTTGCTGCGAAACCCAAACTCCCCTGTGGGGGTCTCTGGTGAAGACCAGCGGCGTGTTAGACTCTGCGCCTCCTGGTGTAGCAGTGCCAATATCCACAGGTTGCTGCATTCCAAAATTGTGACAGTTGTATTGAAGGGGGGAGGCAAATTTAAAATGTGAGGACAGATGTATAATTGGGGTAGAGCATTGATCAACTTTTTGTAAATGTCCTAATGGCCTTTTGAGGAACAATATTGTTGATACAAGATGATATATATATATATATATATATGTAGAAAGCAAGATGTAAGCACTGGCGCTCAAGACAGTATTGTATGAGTAAAGTAATCAAATTCAATCCCACGTATACACCTCTTCCATGTGAGGAGGCAGCCTTTTACCAGTATGGATCCCTGGAAAGTTTTAAGGGTATTACCGGAGATCTTCACACAGAAGTATCAGGTATATAACATCAAAATGGTCAGGGTGGCAGTATGACCTAACTAGCATAAACAGAGATAGTATTGCCTCAACGCGTTTCGTCTAGGTAGACTTCATCAGGAGGAATAAACCATTATTTATTGTTTGGAGATCGCCGGTAATACCCTTAAAACTTTCCAGGGATCCATACTGGTAAAAGTTGACCAACTGCTGAGTACAGATAAGCTTTTATTTATCTTGCAAAATGTGAGTTTGCATTTTTATATGTTTGATGAATAAATCCCTTGTATATAAATTACTACTCTATATGGCTCCTTTATTTTTAACATTCTGGCTGATTTGAGTTTGAGAGCGGTGCTTCAATTGGGACGTCTGCCCGTGGTTAAAGGAATATCGTATACTGCGGTCGTTGTATTGTCCGTTCCTGATTCACTAGGCGGAGCTGAGATTCCCCCCTGGAGACCCTGATACAGATAAGCTGGTTTTATATTATTTTCTGGTATGTTCCCATTTATTGATTTGTTTCAAATACCTGGTGTACATAAATTACTACACTATATAGCTCCTTTATCTCTATTATTCTGGCTGATTGGAGCCTGAGAGCAGTGTTTGCATTGGGACATCTGCCGTATTCAAGAAATATTGTGTACTACGGTCGCTGTTTGTCCGTTCCTGATTCACTAGGCGGAGCTGTGATTCCCTCCTGGAGACCCCGATACAGATAAGCTGGTTTTATATTACTCTCTGGTACGCCTTCATCTATTGATTTGTATTTATTATCTGATGAACTGCATTATTCTATACACCTCCTGTACATTCCTGTCCTTTGATGACAATTGATTGAAGAGTTGTAAGCTGTGTCACAGCGGCCTGGCAAAGCTTATATAAGTTGCACTTTAAACTTTTCTATTCCACCCTGTTATCAGAGTGGAATTCTGCTCGTTCATGTTTGATATGACTGGTCACTCTGTCTTGCATTTGGATTAAGACTGGATTATTTGTATATCTTGTTGAATACCAACCCAGAGATTGAACTGAATCCATCTGCTTATTTATATTTTACCCACCTTGTTCAGTATTATCTGTCAATATCACCATTGCGCCTTCGTTCTGTTGTACCTATGATAGATATATATATATATATATATATATATATATAACTCTATGGGCCTGATTCATCAAGGCACTAATATTGAGCGCAATGCGCAATATACGTTTATTTCAGGCGCATGTAATTCGGCTCTGCACATGTCCGAATTCAACAAGCAGATCTGAAGATACGTGCGTTGATGAATACGGGTGTCTGCAGGATATGTCCAGTACCTATGAGCAATATCAATTTTCAAAAGAACGCACATAAATAAAAAAAAAATATTGAATTAATGTCACCTTATAATATTATAGGCATTAATGACAAAGTCTGAATTTTTTTTTCAATTTTTTATATCTCCAGGAAATACATTTATTAGGTGTTATCAATCTCTTCTGTACATAAAATAAATTTTTACAATTGCTACTGATTGCATACACCAGTTATAGCATGGATACACAGTCGTCATCAGAGCCGACGAGAGGGGGGTACTAATTACCCGGGCCCTTACTGCCGACAGGTTTTTTTAATTCGTTAGTAGCGGGAGCAGGTTAGTTAACAAAAACATACTCACATGATCCTGCTCCGTTCACACTGAATGTCGGGTGTGAGGTCACCAAGTCACACCCGACATTCAGTGAGGAGCGGCACAGAGAGGACCATGACAAAAGCAAGAGAGGAGAAGACAGAGGAAAAGAAAAAAAAAGAGATGAAAGAAGCCAATACAAAGGTAAGTAAAGGAACACAGGCAAGGGGAGGAAAACAAAAAGCACATTATGAGGAAAAAGGGGGGGAGACACAGTGTTATTGAAAAAGGGGGGGCACAGTGTGATTGAAAAGGGGGGGAACAGTGTTATTGAAAGGGGGGCACAGTGTGATTGAAAAGGTGGGGAGAAAGGCACAGTATGATTGAAAAGGGGAGGAGAAAGGCACAGTGTGATTGAAAAGGGGGGGCACAGTGTGATTGAAAGGTGGGGAGAAAGGCACAGTGTGATTGGAAAAGGGGAGGGAG
The DNA here is from genome assembly GCF_038048845.1 of Mixophyes fleayi. Classification (NCBI taxonomy): domain Eukaryota; kingdom Metazoa; phylum Chordata; class Amphibia; order Anura; family Limnodynastidae; genus Mixophyes; species Mixophyes fleayi. The sequence goes on from NC_134405.1 coordinate 197,472,612, forward strand.
CAGCATGACATGGTGTGGTTAAAAAAGGGGTGTCAGCATGTGATGATCAGTGTGATGGAGGGGGGCCAGGTGAAGGGGGAAAAGCAGCATGGAGTGGTGAAGATGAAGGGGCACAGTAATGTGTGTGTGTGTGATGGCACAGGGGCCTTGTGGCAACGTAGTGTGTGTGTGTGTGTGTGTGTGAGGTAGGTGGTGGCTAATAAATGGGTGATATTTTGTTTGTGGGGCAATTTAATAGTGGGGACTATTAATTTAAGATGGGGTGGTTTGGGGGCTATTGAATGTGGGGGTGAGTTTGGGGAGAATGAGGTCTCTTTATTAAATGTGACTATGAATTATTTAATGGCAGTGATGGTTGTGGGGAATAGGTATATTTATGAAATGTAAATACTATTAATTTATTGCTGGGGCTGTTTGTAGGGAGGGAAATAGGTTAATTTATTAAATGGGAATACTATTATTTTAATGTTGGGGCTGGAGGAAGGTTTAATTATTACTCGTGGGAGCTATTGATTTAACGCCGGGGCTGGTTTGAATTTTCTAAATGTACCCATTTTTTTTCAAATAGGGCCCCCAACATTCCAGGATCCAGACAAGCTGCAACTAAAGAAACCAGCAACCACAAGTGATGAATGTGTGTCACGGGCACTAGGAGTCTTTACCCAGGAATCACCAGGTGGTAAGCTTACCAGAGCAATGTAGATGGTAATAGTGTGCTCTGGTAGCAGGGTGATCACGGAACAGGCAATAGTAGATGATGAGATGCTCAGGAAAGTCTATGACTAGCAGCACTGGTAATATGGAGGTAATAATACACGAGGAACTGTATGGACAAGGGCAAGTGGAGGTAGTCAGTGGTCTGCGATAGCAAGTTGTACCACTGCTATAGTGAGGAGGAATGTCCAACAGAAACGAGGAGGTGATGAGAGTCAGCGGTCTGCGGATAGCAAGTGGTACCGCTGTCTGAGTGAAGGAATGGAATCCAAGTGGAGGTATCCGGGAAGTCAGTGGTCTGCGGTAGCAAGTTGTACCACTGCTATAGTGAGAGGAATGGAACAGGTGATACCGGAACAGGAATCAGTGGTCTGCCTTCAGCAAGTTGTACCACTGAATATATATGTGAGGAGGTGTACGGGGAGGGACTGCAACACAGGATGTACACGGGCACATTAAACACGATCCACAGTAATATGCACAATATATATAAATGACTGAACAGGTCTGCAAATGTAGGAAGTCTCTGAAGTAATCCAGCACAAGGTAACACAGTCAATGATGGCAAAAGACTCAGCGGATTGCAGACTCCAGAGGAGAACCAACACAGTCCAGCAACATATGCAATACACCAGCACAGTCAATGAGAAGTATGCATACCGTGGTTCAGAAGGCAGTCAGATAGGAGTGCAGTGATACCTGGGCGGCAGGAGGCCGACAGGATGAGAAGTCCCTGGATGTAAGAGGCAGGGGTCTAGTAGGTGCAGCGCACAGGTAAGTAGACCAACAGGGACACGAATCCACAGGAATCAGTAACACATGGAACTGGACTCATGGAGCACCCAGGAGAATGGAGATGATCTAGCAGAGGAGTAGCTGATGAGATACGAATCCAATGCTGACAGGAGGGTAGAGACCAGCGGGAAACAGGAAGGCGTGGAGAGCGGATCAGCAGTAGATGGACGATAGCGCTGGCAGCGGCAGCAGGACTCTGCGGACCCACGGGAGAGATGAGATGAGGCTGACGTGCACAGAAGCAGGAGATAGGAATCAGCTAGCAGTCACGATGATGAACACAGGCGAGTTGCCAGCTGGAGACTGTAGTGCACGGAGGCAGCGGATAGGAATCTGCTCACAGTCACGATGATGAACACAGGCGAGTTGCCAGCTGGAGACTGTAGTGCACGGAGGCAGCGGATAGGAATCAGCTCACAGTCACGATGATGAACACAGGCGAGTTGCAAGTTGGAGACTGCAGTGCACAGAGGCAGCGGCTAGGAATCAGCTCACAGACTTGATGATGCACAGGTGAGTGAATAAGGAGAGAAGGCTGTAGTGCACGGAGGCAGCGGATAGCAATCAGCAAACAGTCACTATGGAATATAATAGCGTTGAAGTGGTATAGGAGACTGTAGTGCACGGAGGCAGCGGATAGGAATCAGCGAACAGTCACTATGGAATATAATAGCGTTGAAGTGGTATAGGAGACTGTAGTGCACGGAGGCAGCGGATAGGAATCAGCGAACAGTCACTATGGAATATAATAGCGTTGAAGTGGTATAGAAGACTGTAGTGCACGGAGGCAGCGGATAGGAATCAGCTCACAGTCACGATGATACAGTTGATTGTAGAAGTGGTATGGAACCACAGTAGTAGAAGTGGTTTGGAAACCACAGAGGTAGAAGTGGTTTGGAAACCACAGGAATCAGCAGCGCTGAATACACGAGGAAACACAGGAACACCTTCAGAGACTCATGAGGAATGAGACTCCAAGATCAGGCAACGTGGTGTTGACCACAGGTGCTTAATATAGGGAGTGTTGCCTGATCTGCCAATTGAGTTAAAGGGACATACACTGAAGTATAGGAAAGGGCTGCGCATGCGCAGACCCTCAGGATGGAGGACGGCCACGGTTCCTAAATGTCCGGGAAGAGGCACTCACGGTCCGGTGAGTGACAATGTGACAAGAAAAGGTAGGAGAGAACAGGACAGTGTGTGAAATGTTGTGATTCTAGTGGAACAATCCCAATTTTTGGTGAGTGTTCTGCCCAATGTAAGGGGCAGGCCAACATTGTTAACTCTTTATATACACACTGCATTCTTTATATACTACACTATGGTGCTAGATGTCTTGAAAGTCAGGAGTGCACAACAATGCAGGTTTTTTTTCTGTAGGAGGGTGACCTAGCATTTTTCACCGGCTAGCCACACCCCAATGATGCATAGCCAATCATCCCCAATTGTATGAATACACCCACAGCTCAATTGTTTATTACCATGCTCAACTTGAAGGGGGGTCCAATGAAGTTGTTGTTCCGGGGCCCTGAATTCCTCTTGGTAGCCCTGGTCGTCATCATTAGTAGTCAGCATTTAGACTAGCCGTGTAGCTGGAGGAAGAGATGTGGCTGAAAAACAAGTACTTTTGAGTTGCCCCAGAGCTTGGATTGGACGTCGGTGCGTGTGCTCAAGATTGGCATGCCCTTACTGTACACTGACTGCGGCTAAACGCTCAAAGGGGAATTCAAAGTCGTTGCATTCTTTGGTGTATGAGCTGGATCTGGGCATGCGCAGAGTGATTTTGTGGATTGTACGTGCAAAATCACTCTTTCCGTTTCTTGATGAATCAGGCCATACATGTAAATAAGAACTAGTTAAAGGGGGTTTCCACCTTCAGATATCTTAAATGTATTGATTTGTACATACCCAATATACGTAAGTAGACAACTTTAAATAATTATATAAATACATGTCTGAAAATCACAGTTGGTGGCTGGAAATATAAAAAAATTTATTTAGCAAAAGCTGCAGGAAGGCACGCCCAAGACAATACATAAAATACATTAAAAAAAGGACACACAAAAAAGTGGATTATCCTTTTATGCTTTCTGAGTAGCTGATGATAGCAGTAGCTGGCAAAGATAACAGTTATTTGCTAAACATTGAAAAGAAACCTTGAAAACGAAGATATTGTAATTTGTAACAAGTGCATCATCCAGTCCAATATCTAGTTTGGGGAGATTTTGTGAGTGTGCTTTTTAGACTCATTCTTTATGGGGGGGGGGTATATTTTTCTATACAGGAGCGTAAAATTAGCAGTCAGTAAATATAAGTAACAAATACTTGCTTTTCTCTAATTTTATTGTATGCCGTAAATTGACTATGGTGCATTTTATACATGCATTGACAAGCATGTAATAAGTTCATTTTATTTTTTATAAAACAAATAACTATTTAAAAGTTTGAAAGATCACTAAGGACTTCACTTTTCACTATGGTAAAAATGTACTCTATGCAGAATCTACCACATTCAGTAAACCATAAACCATCATAAAACTAGCTACAAAATGAAATAATACACTCTAAAAGCAGGAATTTTATATTTTTTACTTTAAAAAAAAAAAAATTCTGAGCCTTTCTGTTGGCTAAGAAAGCATATGTGTGATACATAAAAGAGGATAAAAACATTTGTGCTGGCATAAAGTAACATATAGTAAAATAATGAAATCCATAATTAATAGCAATAAATAAAGTCAGATTGAAGATGTCTAATCAGACAGCCTGAGAATCTGAGAAGTACAGAATGTATCATATCACAATAGATGTAGGACTAACAGAACTATCATTGTTAATGCACCTTGATTCAGTTTTGCAACAGTGGAATGATGCATCAAATCTTCATATCTGTTCCTATTGGCAGTTGTATCCTATGCCTTTAGTTTTGTACTGCCATTAATGTCTCCCTAAATAATAAAATGGATACTTTCATAATGTATTAAATTACACTCCCCTCCACAGTTATGTACATTGCTATAATATGTCTGTATCCGCTCATCTCTTTGGGACATCATTGTGAATCTGCATCACATTTGATATGATGTTGGAGGAAGAAGGAGCACAAAGAAGCAATGAGAAACACGACTGAATTAGAAGTGTCTGTAGCTATGGCGTAGGAATGTGTGCATGGTGAGTGGGAGTGAAGGTGTGGCACAGAGTCCCTAAGATTTAGCAAGTGAAGTGTTAGTGAGTAAAGAATAAGGGAGTGAGAGATAGAAAGTGTGGAAATTTGAATTTAAATTCAGAATTAAGAGTTCACAACAAGAGAGGTTACTGAGTCTGAGGTAGAGATGCAGAGAGAAGAGCTGAGTATTATAATAGAGCAGGTATCATCCAAGAGAAGAGAATTTATCAGGCAAGTAATTCCACCAAGTGTGAGAACTGGAATCCGAGATCATGTGTGCTCGCTAATGTGAAGTCTTTCTGAGCTGAGTATGGAGGACCCAGGTTCTCCAAATACAGCACTATTCAATATATCGAAATACATGCGAGAGACGTTATCAGGAAACAGAGAACAATTAACCAAAAGTTCACAGTGCAGGAGAAGAGAATCAAAGTAGAGAGTGACAGTCCAGTTAAGAGTGAGTGTCAGTTCTTCTACCAAGTTACCAGGTTATCACTTGACAAGCCTAATGAAGATTGCGATGATAAAGCATGGTTATATTGTAATGTACAGATTTGATCAAGTGATCATTTTGCAATCTGTTATTTGATGTGAAGACAAGACACTGTATATAAAGACTGTAAATTACATCATACATATATTATATTTGTTCAAGGAGATGACCTGGCTCAAGGTAATTTGTTTGGCTTTATCGGTACATCTGCCACAGCTGTGTTTTATCTTCATGCACATCTGAATACTAGTAATAAAATGTATCTTGTATCTAAAAACAGCCTTATGAAAACACGAAAGTATATGGTTGACAAGGAATGTCCAGCTGAATTAAAACCAGACTATAATCAGGATTTAATCTCTCATACACTTTAGGAAGTATATCATTCTAGCTGAGGAAGTTACAAACTACTGTGACTCTTATTTTGCTCATCCTGTAACTGAATTTCAGCACATACTAGCCTTCTCCAACATATTGCAAAAAGAAGGCTATCAATATTATTCATATTAATAAACCACAAAACATGGGAAAATGAGTGTATATTTGTTAATTCCGTGAAGATACACTTGTTGATTCACATGAACTGAGTGACATCCACTCAGATGACATTCAATACAAACCAAAATGAACACATGACTATATAATAACTGACTAGTACCTAACTAAGATACATTGCACTAGATATAGTTAGTCATTCACTCACAGCTTTCAAAATGCTTCATCACACTGGAGGACACAATGCACATTTGGTTGTCTTGTTGTAGCTGGTTTAGGAGTAAATAAATCAGCTGATTAATGAGCTATGCCTCTTTAACTCCTTAATGTATTGTTCTGTCTAACACCTCTATTCTGCTACTCCACAAACACTGTCATGGTTCTGAAATCTATGTGCTTTAGTGGAAATCTAGCAGGACCTGCAAAAATATAGAACATTTCGTGTGCCCTCCTTGATGGTTGTGCACTGCTGTAAGGCGACACATGATGATTATAGAGAGCAAAGCAAGAAAAAAGAAGTAAGTTTGCTTCTGGACAAACCATGTTACAAATCAAGGGGTGCAAATTAGTTTATTATTTTGCAAATAAGTTAAATACTGGCTGCTTTTTCATGTAACACACAAATACTTAATAGCTTTTTTTTACACTGAAATTTAAAGTTGATCTAAGACATGCCCTATCCCAACTATATATATGTCCCCACATTTTAAATTTACCTCCCCCTCCAATGCAACATGGTTTTGCCCAGGTGCAAAGTTACTCCTGTTTTATGCTTTGCTCTCCTTAATGACTCAGGCCCAATAAGCAAAGTAAAGAAGTAAGAGCAGAATATTTTGCCTAGCAAAATTTCACTTTCTATGTTGTGCCTAGGTACAAGCTTTATTTATTTTAGTAGTGCTCACTTTGTTATGAGAATACGAATATTTGTAACATTTGATATCTTTCTCTCACACTGATAACTATTAAATCAGTGCTTGGACGGAAGGTTCACAAACCTAAGAGAAAATTGAATAAAGCAAATGAAGATAATATAGAGAACATTTTGTAAGGATGAGCAAAATTCGGTGAGTAAAGCAAATATTATTTAAACAAAAGGGTGCTAGTTTTCTTTATGTAGGACTGGTTTGTATTCAGAGTTTATGCTGCACAGACCATCTAGAATGAATGTGTAAAAGTTAATCATTGTGTACTGTGCTTTCTCATGCTGACCAGCAATTCTTCTCACATGACTGAAATTACCATGATCTTGAAAATAAAATATTTTTACCAGAGTTTAAATAATAACTAAATACAAAGGTTAACATTTTCATATATGAAATATAAAGGGTTTATATTAAAATGCAATTGTGTCAAAAAAGTAAGTATTATGGACAGGGGCATATCTAGCAATCACAGTGCTAACATTTTGGAGTTGGGACAGCAATGCATATCTACTGACAATTCTGGCTTTGCGGAATTGTGCGGAGGCCACAAGACTGGGCATTTGAAACAGATAGCTCATAAGCTTGCAATATATAAGAATATAGGCATTTTGCACCTGATTTCATATTGGTTCAGTAAGATTGCAGTGAGAAAACTGCTTAGTGGGGCTATATGATCTGCACAGCAGTTAGTTTGGAGTCAAGAATGAGCATAGAAAGATAATGGGGGTGATAATCAGGTACAATAGCCTAGAAGTCTCATGAAGGTGGCTCAGGAATTTGATAAGCTTGCCTTAAGAGGTGAGTTTTCAGGGAACATTTTATTGTAAGGGGGAGGGAGTTCCTCAGAGTTTGTGCAGCACGAACAAATTACTGGGAGCATTCAATGAATGGGGATTAGAGGCCCAAACTTAGTACAGAGTGGAGGGGGCAAGTTGAGACATATTTTGAGACAACAGAACATATTTTGAGACAACAGAAGAGATGTTTGTTAGTACTGTCTTCTTTGTATATCTTTGTATGTGAGTAGAAGTATTCTATACAGGATTCCGTACAGACAACCAATTTAGGGGCTGACTGAATGGAGCATCAAGAGAACGATTGGCAAGGAAAATTATTCTCAGCATTAAAAATTTATTGTACAGTCATGGTCAAAAGTTTGTGAATTACACAAATACTATTTTTCACAAAGTCTACTGCCTCAGTTTTTATGATGGCAATTTGCATATACTCCAGAATGTCATGAAGAGTGATCAGATGAATTGCAATTAATTTCAAAGTCCCTCTTTGCCATGACAATGAACTTTATCCCAAAAACATTTCCATTTGCATTTCAGCCCTGCTACAAAAGGAACAGCTGACATCAGGTCAGTGATTCTCTCGTTAATACAGGTGGGAGTGTTTACAAGTACAAGGCTGGAGATCACTCTGTCATGCTGATTGAATTAGAATAACAGACTGGAAGCATTAAAAGGAGGGTGGTGCTTGAAATCATTGTTCATCCTCTGTTAACCATGGTTATCTGCAAGGAAACACGTGCAGTTATCATTGCTTTGCACAAAAAGGGCTTCACAGGCAAGGATATTGCTGCTAGTAAGATTGCACCTAAATGAACCATTTATTGGATCATCAAAAACTTCAAGGAGAGAGGTTCAATAGTTGTGAAGAAGGCTTCAGGGCACCTAAGAATGTCCAGCACATGCCAGGGCCGTCTCCTAAATTTGATTTAGCTGTGGGATCAGGGCACCACTGACAGAATCACTAGGTGGAATTGATGATACCTGCCAGCAGTTGGCGGTACTGAGTACTGAGGCGCGGAGTCTAACATGCCCCTGGTTTTCACCAGGAACCCCCGCAAGGAGGTATGGACTTCACTGCAAGGGACGTGCAGGTCGCGGCCCTCAGTATCAGTCAGCTGGCGAGGTAACAATTGAGGCAGCGGTGATAGCCCACCAGGATGCAGGATGGAAGAGTAGTAAGCAAGCAGGGTTAAAACAAGAAGAACATATATAGCCAAATCAGAAGCAGGAGAATGGTCAGGAAGCCAGGTCAATACCAAATATCACTCTAAGCCAGAATCAGGAACCAAAGGAGAAGTCAGGAACAAGCCGGGGTCAGAATCCAAATAACAGCAACACAGGAACAAACGCTGGAGCAAGGCTGAAGACCAAATACTCTGGCACTAGACATGTGTCAAAGGCTGCCTTATATACCGTAAGGTGCCTCCTGATAGGGTTAGGGAGATTTTGGCGGTAAGACATGCTGGCTGCAGACAGGTGAGCAGAGATAGCGTCCCGCTGCTAGGCAACAGGACGTGGTTGCTTGGAAGGTGCAGTCGTCCGTCTCCTGCACCAAGTGTCAGTGCGGAGACGACGCCTGACAACCACTAGTGCAGAGATTGCTCAGGAATGGCAGCAGGCTGGCTTGGTGTCAAGAAGGCCAGCAATAAAGCCATTTCTCTCCAGGAAAAACATAGACAGACTGATATACTGCAAAGGGTGCAGGGATTGGACTGCTGAGGACTGAGGTAATGTCATTTTCATCGATGAATCCCCCTTTTAGATTGTTTGGGGCATCTGGAAAAATGTTTTTCCAGAGAAGGAAAGGTGAGTGCTCCCATCAGTCCTGTGTCATGCATCCTGAGACCATTCATGTGTGGGGTTGCTTCTCAGCCAAGAGAGTGGGCTCACTCACAATTTTGCCTAAGAACACAGCCATGAATAAAATATTATACCAAAACCACATCCTCCAAGAGCAACTTCTCCCAACCATCCAAGAACAGTTTGGTGACGAACAATGCCTTTTCCAGCAAGATGGAGCACCGTGCCATAAAGCAAAAGTGATAAGTAAGTGGCTCGGGGATCAAAACATCGAAATTGTGGGTCTATGGCCAGACCTTAATCCCATTGAGAATTTGTGGTCAGTCCTCAAGAAGTAGGTGGACAAATAAAAACCCACAAATTCTGACAAACTCCAAGGATTGCTTAAGCAAAATTGGGCGGCCATCAGTCAGTCTGTGGCCCAGTAGCAGTCAGGGCGAATTGCAGAGGTCTTCAAAAAGAATGGTCAACACTGCAAATATTGACTCTTTGCATAAACTTAATATAATTGTCAATAAAAGCCTTTGACACTTATGAAAAGCTTATAATTTTACTTCAGTATACCATAGCAACATCTGACAAAAAGGTCTAAAAACAATGAAGCCACAAACTTTGTAAAAACCAATACTTGTGTCATACTCAAAATGTTTGACCATGACTGTAGGGGTGAAAGCCTGGTTAATAGAATAACAATCAGAAGGGAATTTGGGTAGATAGTTTGGGAGATTATGAGTGCATTTTTGCTGTGTCTTGTGTGAGATATGTGCATATTCTAGAGATGTTTCTTAGATTTATTTAACTGGATTTGAATACAATTGAATGTGGACACAAATGACTACTGATGTATTTTTGGTGTACATGCTAGTGTGTAAGCACTGGCCTCCATGAGATTAAAATATATGTGGCACTAGCCTTTTGTGATTATGAAAATCTTTTACTTACTATATTATTAGATTTAAAGAACAAAGAGGTGGATTTATTTATAATTTGTTTCAGAGTTTAATTTTTTTTCAATAATGTAACTGAGCAACACACCATGCATTATGCTGTCCCAATTAAATATTGCAAAATGTGAAGCTAGAAACCTCCCTTGTCAATTACATTCAAATGTACAGTTTCAGTGCTCCTCAAATAGATTGGAAATATATCTGCGTGTCTAAAGTGCAAGATGCTTATTTTCAAATAAACTACAACTGTATAATATGACAAACAAAATGGCTAACTAATTTGAAAGTTGCTGGCTTCCACAAATCTAATTCCAAACATATGACTTATGAATTATTTATAATTCTATAGGGACAGCAACATTAAGTAATTTATTAAGCTTTTCAGGATGGTGTTACTGGTCTTTTTCATCCAGCTGAAGCCACTCTGACACGCGTTTCACTAATTGGCTTTTTCCAAGGCAAAAAAGGCAAGTAGCGAAACGCGCGTCAGACGAGCCAGCACGCCACTCGCTCCTTAATATGATATACCTCACCAACTTTTGAAATCCTAGTTAGTAATGTTAAAATGGATACATTTAAGCCAGCTTAGTCAGGCCACTCGATGCTAGGTCATCAAGTCTGAATTATCATTAATATAGAAGACAGCAGCAGGAATGTAGCTACTGACTATATATCTTATGAATATTGGGCAAGGGCTATATGCCCTAATATAAGAAAGGGATCAGGACATATAAGTCTCCCATTTTAGTTGGTTTTAAGATTGGGTGGACATTGGCCTAATAAAAGGAACAGAGCTTTATATAATAGTCTCCCAAATCGGTTGGTGGGGCTATTATAAGCCTACAATTTTCTCTATAGACCTACTCCATTTGTATATATCATATTATAGTGCTTGCAAATATTGCACTCATTTGACTGCTGGGATTACTATTATATAGGCAGCATAGAGGATTATGAGGGTTTATGTCTATAGAGTGACATATTAAGGACAATATAGGAGCTTATTAATATAGCAGTGCACCATAGCAGTGTGGAACTGCTTGTTTTAACAGTTTCATACATTTTTACATTTCTATTCATTATACTTTTTTAATTATTTCGCTAATAAACTATGATTTTTGTTGACTAAGGAAATTCTTGGTACTAACTGAGAATGTTTTAATGCATACCAATAAGCTTATGTTCATGTTTTATTTGCTCTGGACCTCTGAGTGCCCCAAAAAAACACATTTTCTTCTCTTCCTCCAGTTCTTGTCAAATGATTTGTATGTATGGCTATACCTCTTCCTTCATGTTTATCGTGGTATGTCCAATGAGAAATAAGTGAATGAGCGATTAAATAAATATTTATTAAAGTGGGGGAGTGAGGTCTACCCGGTGCGATATATATTTCATCTAGCTCTCAGCTTTGCAAGCAGGGGTAAAATTCTTTGGGCTAGAACACTCTTCTCTAGTGTTCTCTCTGACCCTTCTGTGGGATTGTCTCTCTTTGCTACAACCTTCTCAGTGGTCTATGCTATTTAAACTGTGTACTCTCAGCTCCTGGGCTCTGACACTTTTCTCTGTGTACTCTCAGCCCCTGGGCTCTGACACTGCTGCTACACTGTCTTTTGCAGCAACCCTCTCTCTAGGGTCTCTGTCATGCAAAATGTCTTCTTTTCTCTCTTGGGAAATAAATATGGGAAATATATATAAATATAAAAAACAGTAGACCATCAATGACTAAACTTAGTTCCTTTATCACACATAGGTGAATGTCATCAGGGTTTCGGGATATCTTAGTTAAGATCTGTCATAATCTTGTTTATGAGTTATTGTATCTCACCCACTAATCCTGGTGTTTTCCCTCCTTCCAGTTCCACTGTGCATGTATGAAACGATAAAGTCAGGTCATACATGCACAAAGGCAGCCAGAACTGGCTTGCGAAGTGGTAAGAGTACTTTTAGCCCTTCAGGCCAGTATATCCAGGGAGTTGAATACCACTAATGGTGAATTGCAGCAATTTTAGATTTTATACCATTACAATAAGCAGCATGGTAAATCAATGATATTCTATATCCAATAATTATTTTACTGATTTATAAAAATGATTTAAGACTTGCTCTCTTTTGCAATCTGTTTTTCAGCTTCAGTCTCTGCTAAGCTGATTTCTTTTTTACATATTACTTCGGCAAATTTGTAATAAGCAACGGGGTAATTGGCATAATTCTCCTACATAAACGGATGATGGTCCTAGTTTTTATAACTAGTGAATTTTGCTCATATTAGATTAACAATGATATCTCAAACACTGTTTTATATATAGCTGTATTGCAACTTATTTTTTAAAAAACTATAACCAATCATAGCAAGTGTCCAGTGTTGACACTAAAATAGCTTTACCCACATTAGTTCTCCGTTAGCTAGAGGGTAATAACCCATGGCTTGATAAGCAGTGACATGATGTGCCAACCATTAGTTCATTTCAGAAAGTGTTGCCAGCACTATAAATCTGGGGAGGTAAAATGCTATATAGTCTATGTATTAAGGCATTACATATTTTACTGCTCTTCTCCCTAAATAAAGTACTGTATCTCTTTCTCTCATAATAGACATTATCTCAGTTTTCCATTGAAAAAAACAAAAAACAGAAAAATACATAACATGTGCATATTATAGCAAAGCAGGATTAATATTTATGAGCACACAAACTGGTGAAGTCATTGGACAGCATATTCCACAGGAATGTTACCAATTGAATGTAAACTAATTGATCTTTCTATATATGTAATGCAAGGATCCAAATATTGTAATGAAGAGCTACAGGATACCACTTTATGGCTGTGCATCTTACATCATAAGCAAATCGGGATATACACATACTTGCAGTGGAATTTATACCACTAGTACAGTTGACATGCTGACTGTTGGCCTAATCTGAAGAATTCCTGTATGTTACTATTTTAGGAACTTGCTTGTAATCTTTATTATTATATTATAGTGTAATGATTAACTAGGATTAGATTGTAAATACACTCATACTTCATTGTCTAAAATGTAGGAAAACAAAGACATAAGGAAACAACATATAAGGATTTCACTGCTCTAAGTGTAACATTTAATTGAATAAAGTAATTGAAGATAGGCATACAGTAAGGGGTTTTACTGTGTAGCAACATGTGGTGGTTTACAGCATGTCTGCATTAGGCATATGCAAAACTAATTTTGAAAGCTAGGAAATGTTTTTAGTCAAAAAGATAGGATATAGTATGTGGAACATAATTCTTTAACAAGGGACCAAAATTAAAAATGTCAGTGCTAAAATGCTGGATACATCAGTGCCATAGATCGTTATGTGAGAAGGGAGGAGTATAGTGGCTGAGTGGATTGAAGGGATCATTCATATTTTGTTTGTGTTTCACTGCTCTTTATTACATGTTTAGCGAAAAGGGTACAGAAGGAGGGAGGTGGTAGTGGCACAACATACATGAAAGGTAATCAAATATTAAGTAGATATCAACAATGACATTAACACCTGCAAAATGAGTAGATGATCACATGCCTAGTATACAGAACTATCGATAGTAGCTTAGCTTAGACTCCAACCATAACTCCCACCAAGATACTTTTGAAGCACTGCATATAACAGGGGGAAGGAAGGGGGCATTTTTTCCATTTTATAACAAATTTTAACTCTAGCTATAACTTTTACTAGTGGAGGAGTATTGGGAGATTTCCATGGGGTAATCTTTGTAGTAGATTGATAAAGGGTTTGCAGGGACCTGTCTGCCGAAGAGGTCAGAGATCAGCTGGAAAGTAGCACACCAGTAAGTGTTGGTTGATGATTGACCAGTAATTTTTAAACAATGTAAAATAATGTGGACAGTACCAACTCTGTCAATACAGTTCATCCAGCAAAACGTTGAGTGCGATGTAAAAAATTTTATGTAAGTGAGTGTAACACTTGGAAACAGTTCATCTGTTTGGGAAATTGGAGAGTAATTACATTGTAATAGAGTATAGTGTATGGGGCAGCTGATTTAGGCATAACAGTAATGAAATGCTTAGTCTTAAGAAACTTGGCAGGAAAGTGAAAGCATAAGCACATGTTAGCAAAGGAGTCCAGCAAAGAGCAAGAATAGAGATCACTCAGAGTGATCTCTATTCTTGCAAAGATTGCCAAGTTAAGTGATATATAGGTTTAAGGAGGGCCATATGGCTATGGGGGAGGTTGAAATTCAAGTATTTCAATTATATTAGGATACTCTACTCTACTTTACTCTAGGCAGCTATTACTTCTTAAAAGGACTCCAGGGATACTCTGGCCATAAGGTTCGAATAAAGAGCTAGGATGGAGGCCAAAATGTGACCAGTGAGACCACATTTGAGAAGGGTAGCCTTCATGTAATCCCAGTGTAGACTAACAAATGCCTTTTCAACATCCAAAGATAGGAGTAAGGAGGGTGAATTGATGGGAAGGAGACAATATCAGATGAAGCAGTTTCCTGGTATTTTTGGGTGCCTGTCTACTTCATATGAAGCCAACTTGATTATTTGTTATTATAGAGTTGGAAGAGGATTGATTCTATTGTTTTTCAAACCGACAAAGAGATAGGGGTCTTTACCAAGTTTTGGTATGGTCACAATCTGGGCTCCAACAATTGAAAATTAAAAGTGTGATTATTGTATATGGCAGATAGGTAATAAGCTTTCAAGAGCAGGGGACCAAAGAACCTGACAGAGAGCTCATTGATTCAAATGGTGTTTGTAGCAGGTGGATACCTTTGGAAAAATCACTGATCTTTTCTAGTGATGGCTGGTTGATCAAAAGATCTTACTAAATTTGCACAATGAGTGGTTGTCCTTAGCAAAGGCATTGGCAGTATTTGTGAGTATCTCTCCACCTCCCACACATCTAGAAAGTTTGTGGGATCCAATCTATTGGTTGTGGAACTTGTTTGCTAAAAATTTGCTAGCCCTTTTCCCTTTAGTGAGGAATCTGTGTTGCATTCTAATGACTGACCTGAGCCACTGACAGTTACAGTTCATCCTCTGTCTACTCAATTTTGTAACTTTGGAAGTTATTTTTTTTATTGAAAAAAGTAACTTTATTTTGCATGAAGATACAAAAAAAAAGACAAAGACAATACATTTAAGTGTACTTTGTCATGGCGCTGCTGAAAGCACCATACATCGTGAAACATAAATTCAGACATACTTTATAGTACAAGACATATGGCACAAGATATGACATAGTACATTATACATCAAGTACTGCACTAGTCACGCATCACTTTAGCAAGACAACTGTTTCAACAATCAATAGATGTGAGGAGGAGGTAGGTGAAAGGGTTAAGGGAGGATGGTCACAGGCCCGAAGCTTCATTGATAGACAGACACAGATAAGGGGAGGGTGTATATATTAAGGCAAGACAGTCACAAACAACAACAGTGTGATGGCGGAATGGGATGGAGGGGGTAAGGGAGTGGGAGTCACAGGGCCAAATCTCAATTAATAAATAGACATAGAGGGAGAAGGGGAAAAAGACCTGTGATAGTCCTGAATAGACATTTCTCCATTTTTAATATGAGATGATTCCTGGCATGTCATATAGCATTATTATAACAGTTCATAAGGTGCCAGGCCTCCTGGCCTGGATTGCCCTATTAAATGTGGGTACCAGGAAATATTCCATAAAATACTGAATTGTATGAAAGCCAATTCCTGGGCATACTGTCTCTGATTTTATGTTCCAGGGCATCCAATAGTGCCTATGCATAAGGGCAGTTCCAAAAGATATGCTGCAATGTTTCTCTGCTGACAATGCACCTTGGGCAGTGAACATATCTTCACAGGTTCCGGGACTGCATGAATGTCCTGAGATGCAACTTCCCCTGGATAGCCATGCATACCAAGTCTTTGTGTGTGTTTATTAGCCTCTTAGGCACCACGTTCTCCCAAATATGTTTTGCAGTTCCTACAGGGAGTCCTGGAACAAATTCCATCACATCCTTAGCGCAAATGAGTTGTGGATAATTTTGTGCTTCCACAAGCCTGGTTTAACTCCTTTCAGATGGTACTCCCTCACAAATTGACCAACATTTAGGTTGAACAGGGAGTGTTTCAGTTGTAACAGAAGGAGATGTCCCACCCATCCCAGACAAGGAACTTCCAAAGGGACATTAGGAAAAAGCAATACATGCAAAGCTGTTGTTCTTTTCAAGCAGAGTCTGGCAGATGCAGTTAAAAATGAAGAATTGTTGGGATATCAGACATCCCTTTCCCGCCTTTGAGGGGTCCTTATAGATAACTGACCGCTTTACTCTGTCTATTTTGGAGCCCCAGATGAAATGGAAGACTGTCCTTGTCATGGTCTTGAAGGTCATAGGAAGGTTTTTGCCACACTTGGGAAGTTTACTGCAGCATCAGTGCTTTCCTTTCGATGATGAGATCTCTGAGGCTCCAGAGTTAAATAATTGTCGTTCAGTCGCAAGTCTTTCCTCATACACTTCAGGGCTGCCTCCTCTGCACCAGACCAGACCCCCAGAATCTTGATGAAGCCTGACTAGATCGTGAAGGGGAATGAAGCGAGGAATGACAGATGCCACTGTCCAAAGAGCAACACCTCTGACGTCCTGAAGTTGGCCCTTGCCCCTAAAGCTCGGCCGAAGTTCTCGCATGGTCTGGACCAGTGATGTTACAGGACGTTGATCAGAGTAGAAGACAATTACGTCATCCATGTAGGGCAAGCACTTGGCCTCCTGTCGGTCGGGTCCTGGTGCGGAGATCCCACTGATCTCTAGATTCTGTCTGATGTACACAGTGAAGAACCTTGTAAAACAAAAAGAGGTGAAAATGGGCAGCCTTGTTTGACCTCAGCCAGAACTGGGAAGGGGTCAGTCTTCCATCAACCAACACTAAGCTGTAATTGTCAAGTTACATAAAGTTAACATAAAAACAATACATTTCTCCCAACCTTGATAAAGCGAGTAGCGAAACGTGCGTTGGTGTTTGCCTCGCTACTGAAATTATCTGCTCAAATGATCACTGACTTTTAAACAAATAATATCTTATATTATAATTTCTAATGGAAAAGGGCTTATATGCTAGAGTATATGATTGTGTGGCAGGGTTATCTTGAATGAGTCTATAAAACAGGATCCTTAATAACTATATGGGAAAATCATTTGGAACATACTATTAAATTGCTATATAATAATGAAGGCTGTTAGCCTGCCTCTTAGTGTTTTTACGATACGCTCATCTAGTCTCTATAAGAGTGAATAGTTGACCTGTACTTTATAAAAGGAAGACTCCAATTAATAACCAATTATTATAGAGTTACATTTTATTAAGTGTATAAAGACCATGATCAATGTATGAATGTGACTCTGTAATTTATTAGTAAGACTAGTTATATTGAGTCAACACTGGAGCCATTGGACATATACTCTCAGCTATAAGTATGATCCCATAATAGTTATTTAGCATATTGTTATCCTGTTCTTTATAGTAATAGGGCTGTTAACAAAGAAGCCACTGTAATAGGAAAGTTGTACAATTTGTTCTCTTTACTATAGCAAGGAGGCAAGTGATAATAAGGACACTACAATAACAATCAAGCCAGACAATTTGTTATTATTTTTTTATTATAATAAGGAAGTCGATTCTTATGTGAGTAGTTTATTAACAAGATATACAAGTTGACTATCATGGAACTTAATATAAGAATTTTGCTAGGCATAGCAAATTTTGCTATTTTAATTCACTATTGCACCTTAATCACTGTTATTGTATTTTAAGTATTTCACTAATCGTATGGGTAGGGAAGAAATATACTTTTATATGCATTAATAAAGTTTTTGATTTAATTCTATTTAGATTGCTGAGTGCCCCAATAAGCACAATTTCTTTTTATTCTCTTCCTTTATTCTTTTTTTCTTTTTAACAAAAGGTTCAGTATGTCGACATGGTTAACATTTCCCACGACCTAAGAGCTGGGTCATGGAAAAGCCCAATGTTATAAATAGACCTAGCAACTGTCATTCTATTATGAATCAACAGAAGTCATTACTGTAAAAAACTAGTATTCGTCATTTTAACAAATGGATTTTTTTATTATTTTGCCAAGTGTGGATCCCTCTGGATTACTGGGTTTTACTTCAAGCTGCAGAACCAAAGGATGTTTTTATTTTTGTTTTTATTTATTTTGTTCATGGCTTTTCTTTCAGGTTGAAGATGCTAGATCGAGGGATATAATTTTATGGACACAGTGGTGGGTGTTTTTTATTTATTTCAAATAAAATGATGTTTAAAACGAGGTGTGTGGTTTATTTACATTTTGTCTTGGTGCACTACAGGTGGCATCCTGGGCTTGGTGCACTACAGGTGGCATCCTGGGCTTGGTGCACTACAGATGGCATCCTGGGCTTGGTGCATTACAGGTTTCATTCTGGGTTTGGTGCACTACAGGTGTCATCCTGGGCATGGTGGACTACAGGTGGCATCCTGGGCTTGGTGCACTACAGGTGGCATCCTGGGCTTGGTGCACTACAGGTGGCATCCTGGGTTTGGTGCACTACAGGTGTCATCCTGGGCTTGGTGGACTACAGGTGGCATCCTGGGCTTGGTGCACTACAGGTGGCATCCTGGGTTTGGTGCACTACAGGTGTCATCCTGGGCTTGGTGGACTACAGGTGGCATCCTGGGCTTGGTGCACTACAGGTGGCATCCTGGGCTTGGTGCACTACAGGTGGCATCCTGGGTTTGGTGCACTACAGGTGTAATCCTGGGCTTGGTGGACTACAGGTGGCATCCTGGGCTTGGTGCACTACAGGTGGCATCCTGGGCTTGGTGCACTACAGGTGGCATCCTGGGTTTGGTGCACTACAGGTGGCATCCTGGGTTTGGTGCACTACAGGTGTCATCCTGGGCTTGGTGCAAAACAGGTGGCATCCTGGGCTTGGTGGACTACAGGTGGCATCCTGGGCTTGGTGGACTACAGGTGGCATCCTGGGCTTGGTGCACTACAGGTGGCATCCTGGGCTTGGTGCACTACAGGTGGCATCCTGGGTTTGGTGCACTACAGGTGTCATCCTGGGCTTGGTGGACTACAGGTGGCATCCTGGGCTTGGTGCACTACAGGTGGCATCCTGGGTTTGGTGCACTACAGGTGGCATCCTGGGCTTAGTGCACTACAGGTGGCATCCTGGGCTTGGTGCACTACAGGTGGCATCCTGGGCTTGGTGGACTACAGGTGGCATCCTGGGCTTGGTGCACTACAGGTGGCATCCTGGGCTTGGTGCACTACAGGTGGCATCCTGGGCTTGGTGCACTACAGGTGGCATCCTGGGTTTGGTGCACTACAGGTGGAATCCTGGGCTTGGTGCACTACAGGTGGCATCCTGGGCTTGGTGGACTACAGGTGGCATCCTGGGTTTGGTGCACTACAGGTGGCATCCTGGGCTTGGTGCACTACAGATGGCATCCTGGGCTTGGTGGACTACAGGTGGCATCCTGGGCTTGGTGCACTACAGGTGGCATCCTGGGCTTGGTGGACTACAGGTGGCATCCTGGGCATGATGCACTACAGGTGGCATCCTGGGCTTGGTGGACTACAGGTGGCATCCTGGGCTTGGTGCACTACAGGTGGCATCCTGGGCTTGGTGCACTACAGGTGGCATCCTGGGCATGGTGCACTACAGGTGGCATCCTGGGCATGCTGGGACCTGAAGTGCACCATGGTGTGTCTACTATCAAATACTTCTTCATTACCTCACAGCCACCGCCCAGGAGTGTGGGAAGAACCCTATTACTTTCCACACAGGCTGGTTACCCAGAGGGGAGAGGTCCACTTTTTTTGGACCAGCCTGGGGTTGGCTGTCATTATGGCAGGGGGACCCCCTGCTGCAGGTACCCCTGCTATAGTGTCACCAAGCCTAGTGGTGGTATTAGTAACCACCCCCGCTTTTTGACCTCATATTCTGCTAGTATCAGATAAGACTGGGAGCACTAGGGTTAATCTGTTTATGGGGGGGGTCACGCTGTTTTAGCATCTGTCGACAGTCACAATCTCGCCATTTCAATCATGTTGACATACTGAACCTGTCGACAGTCGGACTGGGTGCCGTGCTGGTTGTGCGAATCTGACTGATGGAAGATTGCAATGTAAAGCATGATGGAATAAAGTAAGCATCTAACTATTTTGGAAGTAAGGTTAATATATTTATGGTTTTTATTATGACAAAAGACTTTATAATTAGAGATGAGCGGGCTCGGATATCTGAAATCCGAGCCCACCCGAACGTTGCCGATCCGAGCGGGATCCTAGACAGATCCGGGTATTCCCGCCAATTGCAAAACTGAAACCGAGGCTCTGAGTCATAATCCCGCTGTTGGATCTCGCGATATTCGTATTCTATAAATTCCCCGCTAGCCGCCGCCATTTTCACTCGGGCATTGATCAGGGTAGAGGGAGGTTGTGTTAGGTGGTCCTCTGTCCTGCTATATCTCGTGCTGTGCTGTGCTGTTCTGTAAATCCGAACCAAAACCTTTCGTCAGGTGTTTTGCGAAACAAATCCAAAACACAAAACACGAGACACCAAAAGTGGCCGGTGCACATCCCTATTTATAATGGATTTGTGATGGTGTTTGCTATTAAATCTGACTAAGCTAAACATAGCAACAAGTTCCCCAGTTTCAGAAATGATGAGCCTGAGAAAATAATAAATAACAACATCCCAAAACACATACAAGTGCTAGTGTCAATCTATATAACTATATATATACAAGCTTGAGACTGTCTGCTAAAAATGTTCTTTCATACAGAAGCAACATATGGTTTATCTGTAACATCCAATTGACAGTGGTACACCTAGTCTGCCAATAAATGGTGAAAGTCATTTGCTTTTGACACTGTCTTGGTTATTTTAAATGTACACTAAAATCACCTTCATTACAGGCAAATTTAAATGCAGCTGCTACTGTACAGACTGGGGCTCATGCTAGTTAGGCGTACACCCACTTGCATTGCATAAGATGCGCAAATTTGTACAGTGCACGGCCTCCTCCATATGCAAATCTAACATTTTCGCCTCCATATGCTTGGAGAAGCGGAAAAGAGAGAGGCAAGGGGCATGTTAACTCAGTCTGACTACAGTAAGGGCATGTTCATTTAATTGAAGAAGACCCGGACATAAGTGCACATCTGTCTGTAGCTGTGTCACTTGGGGGTGCCAGAGGGCTGGTGCAAATACTGATGTTGATCACTGTTGTCTGCACTAGCTAGTGCTTCTGATTGGCTGACTGCGAATTCACCTATTACGCTGACCGTGTTTTCATTATTGATCCTCCCTATATTATATCATTTTGTAGGTATATTTTAGAATGATTTGTTTGCTGCCTTCATTTGTACATGAGAAGTAATATTATACCTGCTGTATTACGTTTTTTTTATTTATTTAAATCAAATTTAACAGTGCAAGCATTTTTTGCTATCAAAACAAATGGTAAAAATGTTTTTTTATTGTTCTTATGACCTGGTTAGGTGTAAGTGTATCTGGGTGTAAGTACTCCTGACGTATACCTGATGCATGGTCAACCTGTGAACAGTTCAGCGGCGGATCCAGGGGGGGGAAGCAGGGGCTTGCTGCCGGCGGCTGCACACTATGTGCAGGTCCGTTTGCAGTGACAGGCAGGGACAGTGTTTTAAACACAATTTTTAAACACAATCAGAGCATCCGGGCAGCACACTGTCCCTGCCTGTCACTGCTGAACGGACCTGCACATAGTGTGCAGCCGCCGGCAGCCTCAGATGACAAAAAGGGGGCGGGGCCTAAATCGCCCCCCCTACATCGCCCGGGTACAAATATTCTCTAGATCCGCCCCTGGAACAGTTGGATGCACCTTGAGATACTTCCAACTCAGCATATGGGTCGTAAATATGCTATTTTTACGTGCATCTTTTTATAGCTTTTTACGGATGCATACGAGTCCAACAGCCTCAGCTGCATGTCACGGGCACTAGGAGTCTTTACCCAGGGATCACCAGGTGATAGGCTTACCAGAGCAGTATAGGTGGTAATATGGTACTCTGGTAGCAGGGTGATCACGGAACAGGAAATAGCAGATGATGAGATGCTCAGGAAAGTCTATGACTAGCAGCACTGGCAATATGGAGGTAGTAATACACGAGGAACTGTATGGACAAAGGACACGTGAAGGTAGTCAGTGGTCTGCGGTAGCAAGTTGTACCACTGCTATAGTGAGGAGGAATGTCCAACAGAAACGAGGAGGTGATGAGAGTCAGCGGTCTGCGGATAGCAAGTTGTACCGCTGTCTGAGTGAAGGAATGGAATCCAAGTGGAGGTATCCGGGGAGTCAGTGGTCTGCGTTAGCAAGTTGTACCACTGCTATGTGAGAGGATACTGGAACAGGTGAAACTGTAAACAGGAGTCAGTGGTCTGCCACTAGCAAGTTGTACCACTGAATATATATGTGAGGAGGTGCACGGGGAGAGACTGCAACACAATATATACACGGGCACCTTGACTTTGATCCACAGTAATATGCACAATATAAATGTATAAATGACTGAACAACACTGCCAATATAGAAAGTCTCTTGAAGTAATCCAGCATGAGATAACACAGTCAATGATGGCAGTAGAGTCAGCAGATAGTACACTCCAGAGGAGAACCAACACAGTCCAGCAAGGTATGCAATACACAGCACAGTCAATGGGAAGTATGCATACCGTGGTTCAGGAGAAGGCAGTCAGACAGGAGTGCAGAGATACCTGAAGGGCAGGAGGCCAGCAGGATACAAGTCCCTGGATGGGTGAAGCGGATCAGCAGTAGATGGATGAGTAGCGCTGAGAAGTCACAGCAGCGGGTCTCTGCGGGAACACGGAGGTAACCAATAGCAACCAGCAGGTGCAGTAACGATGGGACCCCGGAGCAGAGTTGAACTGGAACAGATGATCACGGAGAGTAGCGGGTAGCAATAGTGGCAGCAGACTCAAGGAAACACGGTAGAGTTGACGAGGACTGAAGACTGAAGCGCACAGAGGCAGCGGATAGGAATCAGCTAGCAGTCACGATGATGAAACACAGACGAGTTGCAGGTTGAAGACTGTAGTGCACGGAGGCAGCGGATAGGAATCAGCCAAACAGTCACGATGATGAAACACAGACGAGTTGCAGGTTGAAGCCTGTAGTGCACGGAGGCAGCGGATAGGAATCAGCTGGCAGTCACAATCATGAACAGGTGAGTGGATGTGGTTGAAGCCTGTAGTGCACGGAGGCAGCGGATAGGCATCAGCTAACAGTCCCAATGATAAATGGTAGAGTTGAAGTGATTAGAAGACTGTAGTGCACGGAGGCAGCGGATAGGAATCAGCTCACAGTCACGATGATACAGTAGATGGTAGAAGTGGTATGGGAACCACAGTAGCAGAAGTGGTTTGGAAACCACAGAGGTAGAAGTGGTTTGGAAACCACAGGAATCAGCAGGGCTGAATAAACAAGGAAACACAGGAACACCTTCAGAGACTCATGGGGAATGAGACTCCAAGATCAGGCAACGTGGTGTTGACCACAGGTGCTTAATATAGGGAGGTTGCCTGATCTGCCAATTAAGTTAAAGGAACATACACTGAAGGTTTGGAAAGGGCTGCGCATGCGCAGTCCCTCAGGATAGAGGACGTCCACGGTTCCTAATAGTCCGGGAAGAAGCACTCACAGTCCGGTGAGTGACAGTACCCCCCCTTTTAAAGGTGGGCACAGAACGCCTGGAACCGGGTTTGTCCGGATTTTTGGAATAAAACTTCTTCAGAAGGGCAGGAGCATTAAGATCTTCAGCTTTGATCCATGAACGCTCTTCAGGACCAAAGCCCTTCCAATGAACGAGGAAACGGAGGACTCCTCGCGAAATTTTTGCATCCAATACCTCAGTAATCTCGAAATCCTCCTCCTGATGAACTTGAACTGGCTGCGGTGCTGAGGGAGGAGTCGAGAAACGATTGATAATAAGAGGTTTGAGTAAGGACACATGGAAGGCATTGGAAATCCGAAGATTCTTAGGAAGAAGAAGTTTAACACATACTGGATTGATAACTTGAATGATCCTATATGGACCAATAAAACGAGGGGCGAATTTCATAGATGGAACCTTCAAACGAATATTTTTGGTAGATAACCAAACCCGATCTCCAATTTTTAGTGGTGGAATAGCCCGCCTCTTCTTATCTGCGAAAGACTTATATTTGTTAGATGTCTTCTTTAAACAGGTTTTGACCTGAGACCAGATATTTTTGAAGGTCTGACAAGCAGTCTCCACAGCAGGAACTTGGGTGGGTGGGAGGGCAGGAAATTCCGGAAAAGACGGATGGTGACCGTAAACCACAAAGAATGGAGTTTTGGATGATGACTCATGGTACATGTTGTTATGGGCGAATTCAGCCCAAGGGAGCAATTCTACCCAGTTGTCTTGGTTGGCTGAAGAGAACATCCTAATAAAAGTCTCAAGATCTTGATTGACTCGTTCCGTTTGTCCGTTAGATTGCGGATGGTAAGACGATGAGAGTGCTAATCGTATGCCCAAGGTTTTACAAAGGGCCCGCCAGAATCTGGAAACGAATTGTACTCCTCTATCTGACACAATCTCAGACGGACATCCATGGATGCGGAAGATTTCTTTAATGAAATGTTCAGCCAGAGTAGACGAGGAAGGTAAACCGGACAGAGGGACGAAATGAGCCATCTTCGAAAATCTGTCTACCACTACCCAAATAGTATTGTGATTCTTACTTGGTGGCAAATCAGTAACGAAATCCATACTAATATGGGTCCAAGGCTTGGACGGAATGGGTAGTGGTCGCAGCAACCCTGCTGGAGTTCTGCGGGAGGATTTGAACTGAGAACATAAATCACAGGAAGCAATAAACTCTTTGACGTCTCTCCTCATTGAAGGCCACCAGTAACTACGAGAGAGAATCTCAAAGGTCTTATGTTCACCGGCGTGTCCAGAAAAACGAGAGGCATGGAACCACGAAAGGATTTTCCGCCTCAGAGTAGGAGGCACGAGGGTCTTCCCAAATGGTAGCATTTTGGTGGATGAAGCAGCCAGAGAAATACATTTGGGGTCTAGAATAGCATGGTTGGGAACCTCTTCTACATCAGAGGACGTCACAAAAGCTCGAGATAGAGCGTCAGCTTTCTTGTTCTTAGCAGCTGGTTTGAAGGTTATAATTAATTCAAAACGGGAAAAGAAAAGAGACCATCTTGCTTGACGAGGGTTCAAGCATTGAGCAGATTGCAAATATGACAAGTTCTTATGATCCGTGAAGATCGTCACCGGATGGCGAGCTCCTTCCAACAAGTATCTCCATTCCTCTAATGCAGCTTTGATGGCCAGCAACTCCTTGTCCCCGATAGTATAGTTTTTCTCTGCGGGCAGAAGACCCCGAGAGTAGAAGGCACAAGGATGTAATTTTTGTTGCTCCGAGCGTTGGGAGAGAATAGCTCCTAAGCCCACATTAGAGGCATCTACTTCTAGGAAGAAGGGGAGTGTCACATCAGGTTGTCGCAGAATGGGAGCAGACGAGAAGGACTCTTTGAGGATTTGAAAGGCTTGGAGAGCCTCAGATGACCATTGCTTAGTATTAGCCCCTTTCCGAGTTAAGGCCACAATGGGAGATGCAATGGATGAGAAGTCTTGAATGAAGCGTCTATAGTAATTGGCAAAACCTAAAAAACGCTGGATGGCACGAAGAGTAGTTGGCTGAGGCCAATGTAGTACAGCATTTACTTTGTCTGGATCCATCTTCAGGCCAACTCCGGAAACTATATACCCCAAGAATGGAATCTGGGGTAACTCGAATGAACATTTTTCCAATTTACAGAACAACGAGTTTTTCCGTAGTCTGGAGAGGACCTCTGCCACATGTTGGTGATGAGAAGGCAGGTCCTGTGAGAAGATCAATATGTCGTCCAGGTAGACAACGACACATACATATAATAAGTCCCGAAAGATCTCATTGATGAAACCCTGGAAAACCGCGGGGGCATTACACAGCCCGAAGGGCATTACTAAATATTCGTAATGCCCATCTCTGGTGTTAAACGCGGTCTTCCATTCGTCACCGGAACGGATTCTTATTAAATTGTAGGCACCACGAAGATCCAACTTAGTAAATATCCGAGCTCCCTTGATGCGATCAAATAGCTCAGTGATCAGCGGAATGGGATACCGATTCTTGATAGTAATGGCGTTGAGTCCACGAAAATCTATACAAGGGCGTAATGATCCATCCTTCTTTTTGACGAAGAAGAACCCAGCTCCAGCGGGAGAGGTGGAAGGTCGAATGAACCCACGCTGGAGATTCTCCTGTATGTACTCAGATGTGGCTTGAGTTTCAGGTAACGAGAGAGGATAGACCCGACCCCTGGGAGGAGTCTTGCCAGGTAGAAGGTCGATCGGACAATCCCAAGAACGATGAGGAGGAAGACGTTCAGACTGAGCTTTATCAAACACGTCGGCAAATGAAGCATACTGAGGAGGGAGTCCCGGGGAGGAAGATGAGATGGAAGATCGCTGTACTTTAAGAGGAATAACTTGAGAGAGACAACGATGGTGACATTCAGACCCCCAAGACGTAACTTGAGGGGTGCGCCAGTCAATCTGGGGAGAGTGACATTGAAGCCATGGAAGGCCTAAGACAATCGGACTTGTCGTAACTGGAAGAATTAAAAACGAAATTTCTTCATGGTGTAGTACACCAATCTGAAGGGTTACTGGAGACGTACTCTGGGTGATGAGACCATTGATGAGACGTGATCCATCTATAGCCGTCACAGTAATGGGTGTTTTTAAAGTGATCACTGGTAGGGACCATTGATTCACTAGTGATTTAGAAATGAAATTTCCTGCTGCTCCGGAATCAATCAATGCCTGTGACTCAAAGGATTTGGTAGCAAAGGAAATCGTAACATCGAAAGCGCAGACTTTAGATTTCATAGACAATGGAGAGGACTCCAGGGACCCTAACTTTACCTCTCCAGAACTAGTTAGGGCCTGGCATTTCCCGATCTCTTAGGGCAAGAACTGAGCATATGTGTGGAATCAGCACAATAGATACAGAGTCTATTCTTTACTCTTCGTTTCCTCTCTTCTAAAGATAATTTGGAACGTCCTATCTCCATGGGAATCACAGAAGGTGAAACTGGACGAAATTGAGGGTTTAAACGAAGAGGTGCTTTAGCAGAAGTTGTTTTCTCAGATTCTCTTTCACGAAATCTCATGTCTACACGATGGCAAAGAGAGATCAAATCTTCTAGTGACGAAGGAAGCTCTTGGGTAGTCAGTGCATCTTTAATTTTATCGGAGAGCCCCTGCCAGAAGGCGGCAACTAATGCTTCAGTATTCCACTGAAGTTCAGAGGCTAAGATCCTAAATTGAATGACATACTGTCCTACTGTATGGGAGCCTTGTCGCAAACGAAGAATGCTGGAAGCAGCGGAGGTCACACGACCTGGTTCATCGAACACACTTCGGAACGTGGAAATGAATTTGGCACTATCTTGTAGAATTGGATCGTTTCTTTCCCACAGAGGGGAGGCCCAAGCCAGGGCTTGTCCAGAAAACAATGAGATAAGATAGGCCACTCTGGAACGATGGGTAGAAAAATTTTGAGGTTGGAGTTCAAAATGGACTGAACATTGGTTAAGGAAACCTCTACAAGTTTTGGGGTCCCCGTCATATTTTGACGGAGTAGGCAGGTGAAGCGTAGGAGCTGTAGACACCTGGGATGGCACTGGGGAAACGGAGGAAAGCACAGGAGCTTCAATATTAGCTGTAACAGTCTGTCCAGATGTTCCTTGGGAGGTTAACGATTGGTAACATTGAAGTAACAGCTGTTGGCGAGCATCCTGTTGCTCCACACGGCTGACCAGATGCTGCAGCATCTCTTTAGCAGTAGGTTCCGTATCTGGGTCTGTCATGGCCTGATCTTACTGTCACGGGCACTAGGAGTCTTTACCCAGGGATCACCAGGTGATAGGCTTACCAGAGCAGTATAGGTGGTAATATGGTACTCTGGTAGCAGGGTGATCACGGAACAGGAAATAGCAGATGATGAGATGCTCAGGAAAGTCTATGACTAGCAGCACTGGCAATATGGAGGTAGTAATACACGAGGAACTGTATGGACAAAGGACACGTGAAGGTAGTCAGTGGTCTGCGGTAGCAAGTTGTACCACTGCTATAGTGAGGAGGAATGTCCAACAGAAACGAGGAGGTGATGAGAGTCAGCGGTCTGCGGATAGCAAGTTGTACCGCTGTCTGAGTGAAGGAATGGAATCCAAGTGGAGGTATCCGGGGAGTCAGTGGTCTGCGTTAGCAAGTTGTACCACTGCTATGTGAGAGGATACTGGAACAGGTGAAACTGTAAACAGGAGTCAGTGGTCTGCCACTAGCAAGTTGTACCACTGAATATATATGTGAGGAGGTGCACGGGGAGAGACTGCAACACAATATATACACGGGCACCTTGACTTTGATCCACAGTAATATGCACAATATAAATGTATAAATGACTGAACAACACTGCCAATATAGAAAGTCTCTTGAAGTAATCCAGCATGAGATAACACAGTCAATGATGGCAGTAGAGTCAGCAGATAGTACACTCCAGAGGAGAACCAACACAGTCCAGCAAGGTATGCAATACACAGCACAGTCAATGGGAAGTATGCATACCGTGGTTCAGGAGAAGGCAGTCAGACAGGAGTGCAGAGATACCTGAAGGGCAGGAGGCCAGCAGGATACAAGTCCCTGGATGGGTGAAGCGGATCAGCAGTAGATGGATGAGTAGCGCTGAGAAGTCACAGCAGCGGGTCTCTGCGGGAACACGGAGGTAACCAATAGCAACCAGCAGGTGCAGTAACGATGGGACCCCGGAGCAGAGTTGAACTGGAACAGATGATCACGGAGAGTAGCGGGTAGCAATAGTGGCAGCAGACTCAAGGAAACACGGTAGAGTTGACGAGGACTGAAGACTGAAGCGCACAGAGGCAGCGGATAGGAATCAGCTAGCAGTCACGATGATGAAACACAGACGAGTTGCAGGTTGAAGACTGTAGTGCACGGAGGCAGCGGATAGGAATCAGCCAAACAGTCACGATGATGAAACACAGACGAGTTGCAGGTTGAAGCCTGTAGTGCACGGAGGCAGCGGATAGGAATCAGCTGGCAGTCACAATCATGAACAGGTGAGTGGATGTGGTTGAAGCCTGTAGTGCACGGAGGCAGCGGATAGGCATCAGCTAACAGTCCCAATGATAAATGGTAGAGTTGAAGTGATTAGAAGACTGTAGTGCACGGAGGCAGCGGATAGGAATCAGCTCACAGTCACGATGATACAGTAGATGGTAGAAGTGGTATGGGAACCACAGTAGCAGAAGTGGTTTGGAAACCACAGAGGTAGAAGTGGTTTGGAAACCACAGGAATCAGCAGGGCTGAATAAACAAGGAAACACAGGAACACCTTCAGAGACTCATGGGGAATGAGACTCCAAGATCAGGCAACGTGGTGTTGACCACAGGTGCTTAATATAGGGAGGTTGCCTGATCTGCCAATTAAGTTAAAGGAACATACACTGAAGGTTTGGAAAGGGCTGCGCATGCGCAGTCCCTCAGGATAGAGGACGTCCACGGTTCCTAATAGTCCGGGAAGAAGCACTCACAGTCCGGTGAGTGACACTGCATTGACTCTATTTTCTTCCCTGATGCACAATAGAAGTGATTTGAGGCAGCTGTTGTGATGTAAAGCAGAATACATCAACATATACAGTTTATGAGCAAGTAAATTCACTATAGTAGTCTAATATCTATAGAAGCCTATTTACTGCTCTGTAATAAGGAGAAAGAGAGACAATACATAGAGGACAATGCCAATATCTTTCAGTGTTTGGTTTGTCTCAATAGCTATAGAACTATTGTATACAAACACAGATGAATATATTGGAATAATAGAGGGGGAAGGAACTGATTGGAGGTTGGACTATTTAAGCACTAGTCATTGGCTGTTCACCAACTGTTTTTGTGGGCCTCTGCTTTCCTTTGGAATCCTTTAATTTACCATTACCACACTAATCGACAGGTCTGCTTCATTCATATTCCTCCCATAGTCCATTTCCTTGGAGGCATGTTCATGGAAATCCCGCAGTTAGAGATCATTTGAACATCATTATTAGTAAGAACCACTGGCCTGGTAATAGGAATAGAGGGGTAACAGTGGTAGACCTGCTGTGGCTTCATTATGCTCCATGTTTCTTTCCATGTCTTTATTATTGCAAAAGCAACTGTAAGGCTTGTTTAGCAGTAAGCCTTCTAAATTTTGAAGCACTGTGTGGTTCTGGCGGTATTGGCTCAGATTATACACTGGGCCCCTTAGGTCTTTAGCTACATCACTGGATCCCAGTTTTGTCAATAAATGATATATGTCATTTACTAACGGCTGATTCATGTATATAATTGCCTGCAATGTTCCATGCGACATTCTCACCACACTCAGGTCTGTTTCACAAAACAACTGAATGTCATGATCCTTAACTATTCGGAGCATCAAACACCTGTCTACATTCAGTGCTTCCATAATTACAGGTGCAGTGAGGTAAAAATATGGGAAAATCTGAGTCTACACAAAAACAAAAAACAAAAACAGTTATTATTTGTTGGAAATTATGTTGCAGGACTCACAAAACCGTACTTTATGGCACCTGCTGCAAATTGTCATTATATTTCAAATATCTTCCATGGAAAAAGTGGCATTCAA
The DNA here is from genome assembly GCF_038048845.1 of Mixophyes fleayi. Taxonomy (NCBI): domain Eukaryota; kingdom Metazoa; phylum Chordata; class Amphibia; order Anura; family Limnodynastidae; genus Mixophyes; species Mixophyes fleayi. The sequence goes on from NC_134405.1 coordinate 197,503,553, forward strand.
CAACATGGACATTAACATAAGCATTTTATTTTTTAGCCACTTAATAACTCAGCCAGGTATACCTTTCTAGTTACATTTAAAAGTACAGTCACAAAATAAGCACAACATCTTTGGTTAAAAAAAATGTTTTTATTACATATATTTTTTTCTTACTATAAAATATACCATGTCAAACTAGTATAGCAAAACATTGCAATTCCAATGTTAACAAAAATCCACCCAAATCAACCTGAAGCCTTTTATGTGCACTTTCTGAAGACAAGCCTACTACAACTAGTTGTTTTATTATGTCTTTGAAAAAATGAAATAACATTCAAGTTAATTAATTCTATATTTAATGTACGGTAAGTATTATAATGATTGTAATTGAAAAAATATACTATAAAACATTGTAAAATAAGTGAAATCTATGCAGAGAACCCATTAACAAAGTATAATCGCTACCCACGAGTTCTCAGGGACTTGTGCATTTACAGTACATAAACATTGGCACATCATTATATGTGAGAAGACATAGTCAACAATTTGTCTGAGGTATTTTTTTTTATAACAAGTACTATAACATATTCAGTACTAGAGATGATTATGTTATATTATTATACTACAACTTATCACATGTATGTGTTTGTTTTCAGAGTGGTAACAGATTTTTCTTAGCCATGATTGAAGCTTGTGATTGGTCCTCCCACTCACACTCCCTCCTGCATTGACATTTTTAAATGGCGAACCGCAAAGAGCGGCCCCCAGGGTTCCAACTGGAGGGGGGGGGGGTGTAGAGTAGAGGGTGGGATCATGTTATTAAAACGTTACAGTAGGTAGTAGTGTAGCTTTGAAACAGACCTTTCCTATAACCACTAAACAGATATATGAAAATACATTATACAATAAACAAACATATTTATATATACTGGGCATGATTCATTAAGGCAGGCAAAACAAATACATTGTGCGTTTTTTTAAAAACGTACATAAATTGAGCATACGCGTGTCTGGATCTGAAGAAACGTCTCTTGTTGAATACGGGCCTAGGTATGCACTTGCCGTATTGAGTCAGACACAATACACTGCAGTATACGTACAATACATATGTGGAATATAAAGTTCCAGCAGAATGCACAGGAAAAAAAAATAGCATTCAATTTTTGTCCCCTATTAATAATATAGTAATTAATTAAATAATATTAAAAAAAAAGTTCTCTTTTTTCCTTTCCTGTTTTCCCCATGAAATACATTATCGGTATGTTATTAATGTCTACTGTACATAGAATGAATTTTTACAATTGCTCTTCATTGCAAACACAAGTTCGAGCTTCACTACGCATAAGGGCATGCGCTTGACCTTTCCATGCCCTTATTGTATGTTATCTACGTGCATATTCCCCTTCCGCTCCCTATTCCGCCCATGAAATCGTAGGCTGTCATAAGTGTCCTTTGCATTAGATAATGTATTGGATGGTCTTGCGCTCACTGGCGTATAGTTCGGTTCTAGGCATACGCATTGTGATTTTGCAAAACATGGCACATATCGGCATTTACGTTCCTTAATGAATCAGGCCCTCTGGGGAGTATTCAATTGTTCGTCCGGACCTCAGAAAAACTCGCGCTCTAAAACTATTACCGGTAATATGGTAATATTGCACGTAAAAAACGTTCATACGGTAATTTTATTGTATTAACAGTAATAGTTTTAGAGCGCCAGTTTTTCTGAGGTCCGGACGAACAATTGAATACCCCCCTCTGTCTGTTACAGATATGTGTAATCTCTATCACCTCTTTACAGCATGGAGATACAGTGGTGAAGGATCTAGAGGGCTGGTACCAAGTATTTATAAGAGTTTCTCACAACTACAGATAACCTGTATGCATACTCAGAGCATTTACTTAATGTCTGTACTGTTGTATTCAAAGCCGTCTTTTTTACTTAGTAGACAGTGAACAATAAATGACACCTCAATGAAAATACATATGATGCAGTGTTAAAATAAAAATGTTTACCACATAGGAAAACCAAGGGCAGGGCCTACATAAACACGTAGCAGCTTTTAGCAACTTTAAGACAAAAGGAAGACAGTACATGGATAGGGTCTAAAAGTTTTACAAGATATTTAGGTTATAATATAATGGTACATTCGGGACAATTTGTTTACTCAGACTACGCTACTGATGTGTTTCATTTTCAGCTCTGCATTAGATATACACTTTAAATACACATGGTATCACAGTTCCAATGTACACAATAAAATTATTATTATTTTAAACAGATAACATGAGAAATGAGAAATTCACACTTCATAAATCTGAGTTCACCCAACAGCAAAAAATAATATGTATGCTAAAATCACTACGAAAGCTGAATAAAACTAAGATTTAGATGGAAATTGTGAAGGTATTATATATTACACATAAATATATTTTTTCAAACCAGTTTTTTGTACTGAGCATAGTTATAGCATACACAGTGCCCAGAGGCTGGCTGGCAGCCTATTAGGAACATTTTAAAGTAAAAAAAAAATGCAAGTAGTTCAGTGACCCTTCCCAATGTAGCCCACTACGGGACCCCTGCTCCCCAGCCCAGCCTGCACCTGACGGTACCATTCAATAATATATCCATAAGTGCTCTCCATACACTTCTCTGTGTGGAAGACAGTCATACATTGAATAGATATTGCTAAGAGACAATTCCAAAATAAACAAGAACCCAATACCCCTAAATAGTTTAGCACTAGTTAAGAAATAACAGTTTATGCAGCATGTTGGGAAATATTCCATAATAAACTGACACTTTGTGGTTATCATATTTCTACTTTGGAAAAATTAGGCCGAAAAATAAACATACCATATATTATATATTACTCCCTTTTTAAGTTGGACTGCTTTATAAGTAAAGGTGCATGTTATGCCTTAATTTATTTTAATAGTTACCTTAGGAAATTAACTTAGCCTGTGTTTAAGTATTGTATAAAGTGTCTAATACATTACATGTAAAAAATAACTTAAAAGCAGAATGATTTTCATAAATGTATTTTGAGTGCGCTATCCAGATTTGTACAATGTTGATGTTTTTTGAAAGGTTATAGAGATTGGGACAGTACTCTAACAAATATAAGAAAAATCAGCATACGACTCACATTACTTTATTGAAGAAAATCATTATATAAGTATGTAGACCTTATAAGTGAAATATTTGTCAGGGCAAACTGTCTCACTACAATATCATTTTCAGCACAGCTATGATAATCATGCTTATGGAGTTTGTCTTCCTGCCTGGATAATGTCACAAGCATCCATGAGCTAGTTAATACAACTGAGTGCTACTGTTTTCCAAGATGGGTCCAGCCATGATGCCTGGAAAGGAATGCATCATGGGAACTGGGGGAGTCCAAGGGCTTGAAACGCCTCCTATATTCTAAGTAAATGGGACTAAAAGGCTCCATAACACAAAATATTTCCTTTAAAATGCCCCTTTAACAAATAAGGTGGTAAGTCCGTTTTATATTTAACTAGAACTAAAAGCTCTAAAAAAAAATAATCTGTTATTATACTAAACAACATAAAAAGTCCATTATGGCTAATGAATTATGGTTGATTTCTCAAAATCAGACTCCGCAAAAGACACATGCAGTGAAGGCAGTAACAATACAGTTATGGCACATTCTGTCCATCAATATCCTCCAATGAGAGCAGAAATTAAAATGATCTAATCCAACAGCTTCTCCTCTTTGATTTGTACCAAACCTCTCCAGAGAGCATCTACTCCATTGTAATACTTCTAATAATATAAACATGTTAATGCATAAATAACAAACCCTTGTACAAAAAAATATTTTGTAAATCACATGTTGGTACAAACAGCAGTCTTTGGATTGATCTAGCATTTTCTGTTAGAGGAATTCCAGCCATCCACACTGGCATCAAACCACAGGCACACATAGAGTATGCTTTGAGCATTCCAAGGGTTAATGGTGTTTGGAAGAAGGTGGGTTGTGGATCCAGTCAGATATAAGAAGCGACATACTTCCAATCATAAATATAAAACCAACAATAAGGAATACAAGAGCCTATGAGAGAAAACATAAATAATGTCGTCAATTATTCACAACTTACGTAATAAATATAATAAATACATATTGCATTCATATACTGTAGAAAGAAAGGGTTGCTAATTTACTTAGCAATATAATATTTTGAATTTATTTTGCAAAGGAAACCTAAATATCACAGTAACAAAAGTAACCAAAGGTAAAATAGTACCCTCTACTGTTGTGAATTTCTTATAGCATGGTTATCATACAGTCCTTCCATTGTTCCAGGAGTTATGACTAATCATAAAAAAAGTTCTGTGTGTACATTCCTTGGGTGTGTTGCACAGTTTCATCAAGTCTGAACACAGTTAATAGGCTTGAAAAGGAGCCTGTGCATTTATAAACTTATTGCAAAATCGGAAGTCGTATGACTGGAAACAGCATGTGTTTATTAAATATTGTTTATATTCTGTGAGCCAAATCCAATAGACAGGGTAGTATGGCAGGGCCGTAACTAGGGTTGTGCGATAGGGGGCGACTGGTCAGGGCGCAACGCTGAAGGGGGGGGGGGTGCAATTTAGGACTAATTTAAGTTAGTTTGGTTAAAATTGAGGGCTGGGGGGGGGGGGGGGGGGGGGCGACATTTCTCTTTCTCGCCCCAGGCGCTAGAATTATTAGTTATGGCTCTGTAGTATGGTAAAATAAGTAATCTATAAAATGGAGTCATGGAGATATAACATTGTGTTCACTGTGTGGAGCGCTTTATTGTATAGATTCGCATAGAAAAACATGTTTTTTTCCTCACACTAGAAATCCATACCTACAATATTCTGAACTAGTTCAATTTACATTACAGCACATATACAGTAAAACCTGAACACTGTGACTTCTAATTATAATTAAGTCATGTGTCTGCAATATCTTTAAAAGGAGCAAAGCTCCCTCTGCTGGTAAGATAGTGAAATTCTTAAATACAGTAATGTTCAATATACAGTATGATGTATTAAGTGTAGTTACTGCTAAATACATTTTACCTGCCACTGGAAACCTTATAAAAATGGCATAGGATTAGCATGATAAAACATCAGTTTACCATGGTAGTTCATTATTTCACCATTGCTATGCCATTTTGTAAGGATAGTTTTATTTTTGTGTCAATAACCTTACCCCAATTTTCTGTGGTGACCGGAACGGTTCCTTTTTCACTATTCGTAAATAAAAAGCAGCTGGAAGAATAAAGATCAACATCGTTGCTGCAGACGCTCCTATAGTGAAAGGGAAATCCCCAAATTAGATCTTGAGTTTTTTGTACTATTGATGTCTACTTTATGTCTTTACTGAGATTTGATAAACAATCCCAAAAATACATTTACTTAATTTATATTATGCTTGAATAAAATATACTTGATCACTTGATCTGTTTGTTGTAGCTTTTATCATTTCCTTTTTGTAAATCAATACATATTAAGGAAAAAAAGTGTTTTAACACATGTAGACAGAAAAAGGTACAACTGACGCACAAGGCAATACATATGCCTTGAGGAGTACCCATATGCTGACTTTCATATAAATACATGTATTTACCCTGATTTATGATTGGAGCTTAGCTCGAGATGACCAAGAGAAATGCAATTTCTATTGGGTCCATCATACCTGGTACCCGATAATAATAATAATAATAACAAAAGTACTACGTTTTGTACCCTATAACATGAGCCTGCATGCTGCTTTATGATGTTTTGTGGCAATACCAGATGAATTCATAAAATAGTTGGGAAGGAGGCTTTTTCGGATGTATATGATGGCTATATGAGTATATGAAAAGGCCACATATATTAGGGCAGTGTTAGCCAACCTACATCTCTCAAGCCGCATGTGGCTCGTTGAGTTTAAAACTGTAGCTTCTGGCTGGCTGGCTAAGAGTATTACAAAGCCAGAGTCACAGACAGAGCAGCCGCAGGGGAGGAGGAGGAGAGTGTGTAGTGTGCTCTCCCTCCTTCCTCGCCAGCGTTTGTGTGCAAAGTGTGACAGTTAAGTAAGGGGCTTTAAGAGGCATGTATGGGGCATAGCCCGAGGACCAGTGGTCGAAGTGGCAGCATGAGAATTTAAAACTTATGGAAAATGTAAGGAAATGGAATTTCACAATCAAAGCAGTTAGAGAAGTGGCGTTATGGTATACCATTGTATTCTAGCCCACTTCATCCACTGCCAAGAAAAGCAAGGGTATGTTCAAGTAAATGGAAATGAGATAGATGTATACGTATATACGTCTGTCAGGAAGCTCCTGCAGACGATGGAATGCTGGTGCAGGGATATATGATGATGATGATGACGACCAACAGCACTAGATAGCCTCTGCTGATCAGCTAAATGCATCTTGACCCTTTTCACTGATAGGACTTCATTCATGCTATGCTATATTATATGAAGTAACGGTCATCTATACTTAAATACTTAATTGATATTTACATTTCCCATTTAAATTTCAAAGGGGAAAAAACATGGTTGTATTTAATTATAGTTTATATGGAAATTGTTATTTTCTTTTGGTATCCTTTCACTTTTATGCTATTGTGGGGTGTAAGTAAATACACTTGTTACTCCTGACGTAATCCTGGCGTATATGTTACTGATGTACAACCAGGGCCGGATTAAGTGAATGGAGGCCCCTGGGCTAAGGGGGCCTCCATTCCCCCGTGAGGGCCCCCCTGTGATCCGAGCCGCCCCCTCCCCCCCCGTGAGCTGAGTCGCCCCCCTCCCCCAAGGCACTTACCTCCTTCTCCTTACATTGCAGTCCTTCCCCGACGCGCTGTATGCTCCTTACTGAGGAGATCTTATGAGAGTGAGACTCATGAGATCTCCTCAGTAAGGAGACTAGGGAAGGACTGCAGTGAAAGTGCTCAGCAGCATTGATCGGGCCTTGGGCGCCCCCGACCGATCAATAATGCTGCTGAGCATTTTCAAGGGCCCCTTGGATGCCCGAGGCCCCTGGGCTGTAGCCCAGTTAGACCTCAGGTTAATCCGGCCCTGTGTACAACAGGAAGCATCTTGAACTGTGCCTGACTGAGCACATGCATATAAATGTCAACATATTGGTCCACCTCTATATGAGCCCCATTATGTGCATGTTTTTGCCACAGAGATCAATGATTCCTGTGAGCATTCTTCCCAGCTTCTGTTACTCATTAGTGCTCTGAAAACACAATAGAATAGAATATAACCGATTCAAGATTACTTTGTGACCATTTATTAATAATGATTAATATATTCTATGATTAGTAATAATAATAATAAATAATCCTATAGTATTACATAATTAATTTGGACAGTTCATTTGAATTTTAAGTTTGTTTTCCTCTGAAAAAAAATGACTTTTCACAATTTTCTTTAGCAAAAATGCTTTTTCATGTTTTGAAAATAGCGTGTAAAACGTGAGCATGCAGTAATATATGAAGATGTCAGCTGTGAAATGTACACTGATTATTTCCCGGCTTTATAAACAGACCCACCAACAAGATAAATTATAAAACAGCTACTTGTGGACTAAATAATGTCACAGAATATAAAATAACTATATAACTATATGTGTTCAAATTTGCATAAACTGTCAAGGTTATATTTAGCCAAAATCAGAGGTCAATGCACACACTGTAAACAGAATATAATTGTAACAACATACCTATGAATCCAAAGATATCCTTGATAGTGGGCACAAATATAACAAGAGTGTTATTTAGGGCCAGGAGAACAAATGCTATCAAAAAATGCCTGAGCAAATTAAACGGCCTTCCAGGAAATAACAATGCAGTGATTGAAGTACGGATCTGAAAATGTAAAAACATTTTTAATGTCATTATATATACATACATTATATATTTATAACAATGTATATATATATATATATATATATATATATATATATATATATATATATATATATATATATATATATATATATATATATATATATATATATATATATATACATATATACACACACATGGAACTTCTACACATTGGAGCACCATGTCTAAACTATACTAAGTTATTTATAAAAATTACCCCTGTCCCCACATTGCCCCTGACATTTCTCTTCTTTGTAACATAAATCACTAGCAGGCTATAAGAAAAAGCTTGCCAATCGCCATTTTTCATTGGCTTGTTTCTTTAGGCTGCTAATAATGATTTATATCTATGCAAAGTGTCATGTAACTACCATGGCAACCACAGTCACATGGCACAAAATGTGATGAGCAGAAAGGTTTTGGCACGCCCTGCTGAGCTCAGTTTGTACTGTAAAATCCTCCGTTTGCTTCTCCCCCATCTGCTATCACATGATATGCTGAGAGTCTGTGAGTGACTGGCAGCCATACTGGTCTACTCTCAGATAGAGTTTTAAAAGCATATAATGATTTGTAGGAATTCAGTTAATAAAAATGACTATCAGATGCATGCTTACAAGGTGCACAGGTTGCTATTTAAAGGAAAAAAGTCTATGTGGGATTGTTGCTTTAAGCAGTTATTTACTTTTCTTCTTTTATGGTTTTTGCAGTTTTTTGGATATTTGATTTTCCAGAAAAAATATTTAATATTTATATATAACCAAATGTTATTAACTGGAAACGTAAAGCATACATTCTCAACTAATTCAATTGTGGCCTCTGGTGACAATGACTTATATTTCATAATAACTTAAGAAGACAAGTAAATTATAGCTCTCACTTTTCATGAATGTATATTTTCATACAGATGTTTTAAAACGTATAAAAAGGTAAAGTAAACACACCAGATTTGTAGCTAGGATATATAGAATGTTTCCTTTAAGTTACTGGTTTGAAAGAATATTTTTGATATTACTTATGGCATATTACATAAAAAAAACCTCTGACAAATAAATCTATATTATAATATGAAAAATTTGAAACATAGTAAAAAAATATGCTGAAAATGATGCTCAGCAAAATTTCAATGCACACCAATAAAAAATAACACAAAGTGCAAAAGAGATTATTATTATAAAACGTGACTGTAAATTAAATTTACAGACAGCTGTAGTAGAGGGCACAGCTTCCTATTTCCTGAGCATGCCCAGTAACACAGAAAGGGCTCGGAGTGTAGGAGCAGATGGCTAAAGAAACATTGCCTTGCAAACAAATATGTTCTAAACATTAAGAACAAAGATTCAGCTGTATATATTACAAGCATACTAAACATTCTTTACTCAACTACTGGTGGGATGTATGTACGAAACAAAATGTAAGCTTTCAAATCAGTAGCTAAAGGAAAGTAGGTGAAAGTTCACAAGTGGTTAGTGCTATATTAAATTACTGTGACGAACGTTCTGGGTGTGGAGAGGAAGTTGTTATTACCTGCATAATCATAATTAGCTTGCATTGTAAAATGAAACTGATGTAGGTGCAGCGTGTTATTTATCAATGAAATTGAAGTAACTTGTTTAGTGGTGTTAGTCATATATTTTTATGGATATTGCCATAAACCTTTCTTGAAGCAATGTTCCCATGTCATCTATAGATTGTTTCAAATAAAACATATTGGCATTCATTTTGTAAGAAGAAAAATGACATTTGCACTTTGTTCTAATTATCCCTATTTTTTGTAGGCTGCCTTCTACGTTAATTATTTAGTCACTAACTTAATTCCTGTTTGGATAACAATATCTACAGAATACACTTAAAGATAAAACAAATATATAATGCAAAATTCTGAAGAGCATGATATAACAAATAAATTATTTGAAAGCCTCTATATTTTTTTAATTTAAAAACTATCAATGTATATAACATTTAAAATGTGTATGTTGATAGTAGCTTATAATAATAATAATAATAATAATAATAATAATAATAATAATAATAATAATAACAACAACAACAACATCATACTTGTCTACTCTACCGGAATTCCCTGGAGGCTCGCGAATTTCGGGGAGTCCTCACGGACTCCTGTAAGAGTAGGCAAAGCTCCCGCATTTCACGGCAGTGAATTGCATCTTTAAGCTCCGCCCTCCATTCAATGCCATGAATTTCTCCTTTTTATAGTGGGGGTGGGGGACTATGGTGACGCGACAATGTTGAAATGATTTGCAGAGGCTTAACTGAAGAATGGAGATTAGGGTGCACATTGCGTGGAAAAGGTGGACCATATAGATGCACAGGTACTAAACAAAGCATATTGCATCTGTGCTTCATAAATGACTTATATGTGCATCTGTGAAAATCAATCTCTCAGACTAGTATTAAATATATTAATGAATATACTAATAAAATGTTGCATTGATCTTGAAAAACATGACTATAAAATGACGATATATTACTATTAGCTGGTCATAAAACAATTACTATCAAGTTCTAATGCCATTAAGGGTAATATGAACGCACGTGTTCAGGGCAATATTTAGCTAAAAGTAACAAGATCATAAATCGTTATCACAAATGAGGGTTACAACGTCCTTGCAAGTTCCGTCAACTATAAATTGAGTTAATAACAATAAATGAAAGTGTGCGGCCACCTGTTTCCTGTTTGTCTCAGCAATGCTTTCTCTTCCATTGTTTTGAGCATTTCATTTCAGGTTACACCACCATTAGTCACAATAAACCTGCACACAGGTTATGAGCACTGAGTAGCAAGTTAACAAACAGCTTAATTAGAGATCTCTAAAGGAGACCTGAACAGACACAGCCGTGAAATCAGTGCTCTCTCCAAAAAAATGACAACATTGGAGAAATTGAAAATGTCACTGTAGGGGAGTGAATGGCATGGCAGAAGCTCCTGCTAGTTTTAATCTCCGAAATGGTGGGGGTCTTGGACATTGCACAATTACCTTTCTGCTAGTTGGGTATGGGGGACTAACATTACAGATGGACACCTTTAAAAAAACATTGATAAATATGAAGTATTATGTGACCTGTTCTGAGCATAACACCATAAATGTTAATTATTTATTATTATTACCATTTTATTTATATAGCACCAATAATTCCGCAGTCCCTGATTGGGGCTTACAGTCTAAATTCCCTAACACACACAGACACACGCACAGACTAGGGTCAATTTGTTAGCAGCCAATTTACCTACCAGTATGTTTTTGGAGTGTGGGAGGAAACTGGAGCACCCGGAGGAAACCCACGCAAACATGGAGAGAACATACAAACTCCTCACAGATAAGGCCATTGTTGGGAATTGAACTCATGACCCCAGTGCTTTGAGGCAGAAGTGCTAACCACTTAGCCACCGTGCTGCCCCAATTATTTATTATTTTATGCTCTAGGAATCCAGTAGGTGTTATATGAGTTCACATTTTTCAAAGTTCCTGAATCTAATGCCATTCTGTGTACTGCAGCAACATTAACACTGTGGGTCTGATGCTCAGCTGGACGTACACGTGTTTGCGTAGCGTAAAATCTTCAAATTTGTACTGAGCATGCCCACAAAACAAGCTGAACGCATAAGCATATATGAGTATTTGCTTGCATCTGACTCTGATGTAGGTTGAGTACAGTAAGGGCATGTTCACGTAATAGTGAACAGATTTAGACCCACACTGAGAAACATATAAGCCTGTCAGTAGCCGTATTAAATACAGGTGCCTGACAGCAGGTGCATATACGCGATGGTAATGACGGTCACCAGCACTGGGTAGACACTTTTTAATGGCTCATTGATCATGCATATATTATATGATTTTGTGTGCATATTTTAACAATTGTTTTTTATTCATACATGAGGAGAGTTATACCTGCTGAATTTGTTGTTTTAATATTTTATTCCAAACTTATAGTGAATGCTATCAAAAGAAAAGTTTAAAATATTGGGTGTAAGTGTATATGAGGTACGCCTGACGTAAACCAAGTTAAAACGCTTCTGGTGCAGAGGTGCACACATCTTGCGATTCGTCCAACTTTTTGCACGAATCACAACATATTCGTACAATTGCTTTTTTTTGTGAACACATTTTACATATGTGTTTTTCAGCATCAGCCCCAGTGTGCTTAGCTGCATCAGCTGCTACACAGGTGGTGGGCGGTTTGGGTGTGTACAGTGCCAAAAGGTGAATGTACAAAAGAATACATTCTGTTTATATCAAACAATACTGCATGAACATGGTTAAGTAAAGTATGGTACAGGCAAGTCACTATTATTTTTTTAATGCACAAATCGTATATATTTTATTTAAACATATGTTCACTGTAATACAAATATTACGAGTCAGTGCCTAACATGGCTAGCTAAGCTTTTTCATTTGGCTTTGTATTCTTTTGTATTGTGTATTTTCTGAATGTGTACATTACATTTTTTTGCAGAGAAGAATCTTAAAAAGCTGGTTTTTTTTTCATTCTTAGGTATTTATGTATGACTAAGTTATTTATGACCATGGTAGAAGGGAGATGGATAATCACAGTGTCAGATACAAAGGACAGAGATTCTCAATACACGCCCAGGCAGCATACACAGGCCTGATTGTGCATGTATAAATAAGTCAAAATAAATTGCATTTTGAATGTATTATTTTGAAGCATCTAGGATACAATGTGTGTCCTTTTATTAATGGTTCTGTTTAATTTGTGAGAATGATAGAATCAACAAACGACAATGTATTAATATACAGATACAGTAAGCCCATCACCTTGGAATGTGTATGTGTAATAAATATTCTTTGTGAAAATGTCTAGAGGCAATTTCAGTTGCTGACAATGTTTATCCAGAGGGACAGGTAAGACATGTTCTGTTATAGTCACTAAATATTTATGAATACGTTCCTAAATAGCTACCCATATAAAATGTATTTCTTTTCATAATTCTCCTATGGTCACAGCAAGTCGTCATTGTTCTATACAACAATATTAAATTATCATTATTGTAAACATTAAATCGCAAATTAGAATATCATGTCAATTATAACATGTTTCTACAACTTTGAAGTGTTGCACCATGTCTGCCATTGATAGAAGCAGGAAAAAGAGAACTTCTATTGATACCCTTTAATAGCCAACTGAATAGATTTGAATTGGAAACATTTAAATCTACTTAGGTCTCCTCTTCTGGCATGATACAGTATGCAATCTGTAATGTGCCAATATATCACATGTGTGATGTAAAGTATTGCACAAATATAGATGCACATATATACTATTGATCAGCAGTTCTGCAAAGAATTGACACGTGAGTTAGGGATGCAAACTCCTGGTTCAGTTCATACATAGGTGAGAGGTAACGATCACTTGATGATGGCAAAGTCTTTTAAAATGTTAAACGGTCTTTACATACTTGCCAGAGACTCCTGGGTTTTGGGGAGCTCTCCCAGACTCCTGGAAGAGTAGACCACCCTCCCCGATCCTGCCCTGACTTGCGAAGTGGGAGAGGCAGGGCCTTCAATACGCATTTGCTGCAAATTGCATCATGGCATCACCACCCGCTGCAGGATGGCAAAGATTGCAACATTGCGCAGTGGGGCATTGATGACATGAATCACAATCGTCACAACTCCACACCTGCCCCTTGGACTTCCCCTCAGGGATCTCATGAAGGGGCGGAGGTAAAAAATGTAGGCAAGTATAGTCTTTGTTCAGATATTTAGAACGGAGCAGTTCTCGAAGCTAAATAAATGTAACACTACACTTTAATTCATAATAGCACAAACAACTTCTGTCTATGTTAAGGCCACAGTAGAGGGTTTGGAATACTTGTATGAGCATTTACATTTTAAATTTACTATTGCACATGTGAGCCTAATATTTCCAGTGCTTCCTCTCTTTCTGTGCTCTAAAGATCCCCATTAACACAATGGCCGTTAGGTTATTAATGCTGTGGCCACTCCTGCAGAAATGGAGCATCTGCTTTGCAATTAATAGTGAACTTATGTAAATTCCTTTGTGGTTGCAGTGTTTGCTTTGCTTTTTGCAGTGGGGCATTACACACATATAAATAGGTACATCACATTGGAGGGTTGCAGGATAAGATATGCTGAATATTGTGTTCCTGCTGTGAAACTGGTATTGGTGTTGTGTGTACAGGTCCTCGCCTTCTCTGCACACAGGGAGATTTGACACTTTCTGCTGGGTCACTTAGAGAATTCTTCTCAAATAGTTCTTTCAGGTTACAGGATTGTCCGTTCTGGGAATATCTTTGACGTGTCATTTGTACTATGATGGCCTATAAATAACCTGAGGGCTACATTTCAAGCTTCTACCATCATCAAGTGGTTGTTTCCTTACACCTATGTAACAATTTACAAGTAGTTTATATCTCAAGCCCAAGTAGCATTTCCTGGCAGATCTGCTTATCAATATCTGGGCAACCATATTGTCACAAGGATAACAATTTAATCGCTTCATACTTGTCTACATAAATAGGTGGCATTTCAGATTGTATATTCTATTTCTATCATACATGAGGAAGAGACCTAAACAATCTGAAAAGTTTTTAATTTAAATCTATTCAGTTAGCAAATAAAATGTATCAATAGAATTGATTCACTTTTTCAAAGTTTCTATGTTGTGAATTTAATGCAGAATTCTAAAAAAAAATAAAAAAAAAAATTGCAGTACTGTGTTCCTAAAAACCATGTCCAACATTTTGTGACATCCAGATTATATTTATAGCACAGGAAAGTTAATACTGCCATAACGAGCCAACAGCTGCCTTAAATCTTCACAGCAGAGGCTCCAGTGAAAGCTAAAGCTAAGAATATTATCCAACTTCATTCAGGAATTTAGGAGTAGCAATGCAAATTTAGAAATAGAACAGCAGAGGGCGCTATAGCCAATCATGGACTTTCATACCATAGCATAAATATTTTTTATATATATATTTTTATTTTATTCAGGTTTAAATTCATTGAACTGATTCACCTAAAACAGGTTTTAAAAGGCTTTTAAAACCACATATACTTTGAGCTACCGATTTTCAAAATATTTCTACTTCGCTTTTACCTGTTCTTGTTTTATATCTATTATATCACCTACTGCATTACAATACATTTCCCTTCAGAGATATTATACCTAAAAAGACTATGTGGTCTGCAATTATACCATACTGTATTTCATGCTAGTATACTATATACAAATTACAGCACACAATGATGGAGTGAATTATGGAGCAACATCTGGGTAACAAAAGTCAGGTGTCATTGTCATATTTGTGCACATGTGCAATATTAAATACATTGGTTAGCTTGCATTGAGCTGTGGGACAAGTGCTTCTTGTGTGCTTAGGTTGTGATAAAGAGCATGCCACTAAAAATAATGGGTAATACCACCTCTGAACTGGTATTAATAAATATTACATATTATCATCATTTATTTATATAACACCACCAATTCAGCAGCACTGTAAGGAAAATATGCTCACCACTGAGCTACCAAATTACATATGTGGACTGAAGAAACTTTCTGCAAATGTGCAAAGCGTGGAACTTCAAGTTTGTCTAATCTTGACTCATGTTAGCCCCCTAACATATCTGGGTTAATAAGTTTATGTATTTTTGTTTTAGTGATTTTGCGCTCTACCCAGTGCCCATGTCATTATGCATAACGTGCTTTCTTATCCCACCACTACCACCCAACAGCTAACAGTATAGGTCACATATTTATTTTTTATGGCTTCAGTTGTATGTACTTACTGGGAATAAAACAATTGGAACTGTCAAAGTTACTGCCACAAGTACAGCCAAACGGACGCAGAGAAGTAGGGTGTCAAACTTATACACTTTTGTGTAAGTGTGAAGTAATTCATCTTGAACTTCTCCTGCAAGCATGAAAAAATGTATAAATGTATATATATATTTACTTGTATGAAAAGAGTACACAATTTATTGATAAGAAAATCAAAACAAACAAAAAAAATAGAACACAAATATTTAAATAACCACTATGTAAAACACACATATTGAAATGACTTATGAGGTTATGTATCATGTAAACAACATTATAAAGATATTGTACAAAAATTCAATGTCTAAATGTATAACCTTCTGCAATGTGTATGCTTATTGCGTCGATCAGTGACGAGATCAGCTAGTTCGTGTAGGTGGAGGCTGTGAATGTTGTCTGTATTGTTTACTGCTCAAATATCCTCTGTATGATGCTCAAACTCCACACAGCTACAAGGGACTCAAGTATAAGTGAAGCAGTGTCACTTATGAGACTGATTTGTATCTCTATGGTTTTTCGGTTTTTTGGGGACTCTAAAAATGTCTACAGAAAACTACAGAAAATTTCTCCCGAATATCTTTAATGGTTTTTCCAAAGACCTGATCAGCATGACTATTCATCTGTGCTCTTCATCTGTCATAACTATCTGCTGAAAAGTGTCTACAAAGTTCTGCCTATACTGCTGGCCATAGTACGTACACACTTCAGAATTTGCCCAAAATTGTTACATCATTTATAGAGATTTATAGTCCATTTATAAAATCAATTGAAACAATACGCTGTGCTTTGTTATGATTAAACATGATTGTGGGAGCATACACACTAGTGCGATATCCGACCTAACAGTCGTTTATTTGTGTGATTGGCACAATAATCGAATGAAAAACCTGTAGTGTGTACCCAGCTTAAGACTGGATGGAGACTGAGCACTCCATGGACAAGACTGTATGTTTCCAGGATAGGTGTACTCTAGATAACGGGAGATATGACTATATGTATCTCCAGTGCTGTTATCGCTTAAACCAAGAGCTCTTAATCTATGGATTAGGTCCTAAAACATATTTCATCATGCAAATTAGAATGTGATTTAATTATTATCTTATTCCAAATGTATTCTGTACTACTATCTAATACACTAATTACTTATCATACACTAATTACAATATTTGCAATAATCCAACTGAATAACAACTTTGATGAAAGAGCAAAGCGAACATAAAATTTAGGTCAGGACAGAAAAAGGTTGCAAACGATGTATATGATAGATAGAAAGTCTATAGTTGAATAGCACACAGCTATTCATAAAACCTGCACTATTACAAAAATAAATTAAATGCAATATCTTATATTATGTTTCTTTTAAAAATAACCATTTTTCTTTTAAAGTGCATGTTCACTTTGTTTTACGACATACAAAGCCATCCAAAATAAATTGTAGCGGGTGAAACTAAACATTCTTTACAAAGGTAATCAAGCTAAATCTATTTCCAGACATTTAGTTGTTCCCATGTGGCGCCACAGCGCCTAACTGCAAAATGTGGTCTAACGGGGTGTGGACAGGAGGATCTCTGCATGAACTATAGCACAGTGTGGTGCTGAAGTCATAAAAAAAAATTCTGATGTTATATGTGTATATAAGTGAGAAATGAAGTAATGTAAACATTAATGGTCTGGCCATTATATAACAGCCCTTTAACCTGCACAAAGATTGACCCCTGGCACACTTTCAATTCCAGCAAGGCACTCCTGTAAAATCAATGTTATGTGCATTTAACTGGAAAGAGCATGAGCTGAGCAGCAATGTGGACACAGTAAGAGAGATATAACCCACTCTCACTCTACTTAAGTTAAAGAATCAAAAATCAAGATTTACTTCATAAACAAATTGGATGCATGGAATTCATGTAGAGATGCTTAGACACCTGTCAAGACCGTGAATTGGATGGCGTTACTAACTGGTATTTACGCAACTGAACAAGGAGGCGCAGAGTCTAATGCACCCCTGGTTTTCGCCAGGGACCCCTGCAAGGAGGTTTGTGCTTGGCTGCAAGAGGTGCACAAGTCGTGGTTCTCCAGGACAGTTACCAGTGTAGTAGTGGTGAGAGTAGTCAAACGATCTGAGTCTAGCCAATCAGGGGAAGCGGTACCAAGGGAAGATCCGAGAGGAGGGTCAGAGTAGCAGAGTTCAAACCAGTTGTGTAGCAGAACCAAATCAGTATCCAGGAGAAAAATCAGGCAACAAGCCAGGTCAAACCAGAAGCGCAACATAGCCAAATCAGTATCCAGGAGAATGGTCAGGAACAAGCTGGGACAAAGCAGGCTCAACAGTGAATAATAGGAACAACAAGGAGTGCTGGAGGCAGGTAAGACCTGATTCTCTGGCACACTAACGGTGTCAGAGGCAGGTTTAAATAGAGGCTCCTGGGGGCTGATAGGCTGGCGGTCAGTGACGTCACTGACCGCTGACAGGGTGCCAAAAATAGTGCCCTGTTGTCTAGCAACAGGATGCGCTTCTGCACATGTGCTCCTCAGCGCCCAGATGGCAAGTGGAACTGAGTCCCTGTTATCTGGCAACAGGGCGTCCCCAGCCGGAAAGGACAGGTGGCTGTCCCTGTTCTATGGGAGCGATGCGCGGATGGCGCCTGACAACACCATAATATTTCCACGTCAGTTTGACAAGATCTTTGTGCCATCACTTCTCCAAGCAATAGCACGACAGTAGCCTTTGATAGTTATTGAGAAGCCCTATCTCAAAAACACCAAACTTTTCTCCTTCTTGCCTCCATTCCTCTTCTCACTTCATGACACTGCCCCTGTTACACATAGAACTACCTCACTTAGGGGTCTATTTATGAATGCACAGATGGACCCAGGTCTGGGTACTGTACCACTGTCAGCCAGAATCGTCGGTCAGCTGAGTATCACTGCCAATATTTTCTAAGTTAAATTATGGCGATAACAGATTTAATATCACTGCAGTGATAGAAAACCATTGATATCTCTGCATTATATAAATAGGTCCGTGGCTTACAAATTGACAGGTCGCTGCCCCATACTCAAGACCAGCACACTCATCTCCTGAAATACATGCTGCTGCTATGGCCATGCAGATTACTCTATCCCTGCCCATTTCAAGAGTGGGGACATATGGACAAGGAGTTTCTGAAGACTGAATATGAACAGGTATTCTGACTAACACACCTAAACCAGTAAAGCATGTGCTTGGACCTGAAAAGTATGTGAAACATTTGTTTAGATAACTGTACTAAAAAAAACATTAAATCTTCAAATGAAAGCTAGTATGATAATGAGCTATTTTTATTATTATTAATTGTCCTATAATATAACACTAGTAATAAATAAATCATTCCTACACGTCATAGCAACAACAATAAACTATGCTTAAGGAAAAATGTAGCTATAAAATGTCTTATGTGATGTATCGATAACAAAGCTATGTACTTATCTGATTTATTTTGTACACTTTCAAATTTGATGAAATTATGAAGCCTCTGGAAAAATATACCTTCGTAAACTAATGTAGGGCTCATGTTAAGTTGAACACAAATGAGGTTTTTGGTGTAAAAATCCCTTTTTTTTACATCTGAACACGTGCAAACATCACTAGTTTCTGAATTAGTTCTTTGTGCGCTTACTCAGATGTAAAAAAAATTATTATACGCTAAAAATACAATTTGCATTCAACTTACAATGAGCCCATTTGTTAACCCTTCAAAGTTTTAAAATGTATTGACTTTAAAGTAAATACGTTTTAGGTTTTTTTTTTTTCTTATTGTTCTATACTTCTGTACTGCAGCCTAACCTTCTTATTGGAATTTATAAATGAAGGATGATGTAGGGGAATTTTTCAACAGACATTATCCCCTTGAATAAAAAGGTTTGATTCATATACATTTTGAAATTAAACCCAAAATTAGTTATTTATAGATATCGTGTTGATCTATAAAAATATACCATAAAAAATATATATGTTTATATGTAATGTAAATAGGTCCAATCTACAACCTGTCCCATCCCTCTGTTTAAAGCTCTGTAAAATGAGAACTGGAGAAAGCTCTTCATTTTAGATTATTCTGATATGGGGAGATAGGAACAGGTAACAGCAGCCTGAAGTTGCTAATACTGAAGTATTTTGTCTACAGTCTCTTAAGTAACAACGCTCCACAGATTAATAAATTCAAACATGGTCAAAGAAGCAGATTCAATTAAGCGTGAGGAGCACGGTGTATCTTTAAAATAGTCTGCGGAGACGCATTGCGTCTCGGTTTATACAGAAATCTCTGCTCATATTCCCTCGCATCCATAGAGATGTGAGGGTAAATGAGCAGAGATTTCTGTGCCGTATTAGCCTGCAAGGTGCAGAGCCAGACATCGGAGCTATGTTGGCAATCACTTTTTTTTTTTTTTTCCTTTTATTTCCTTCTCTTGGTTGAACTTTTATAATAGGGCAGGTAAAAGGACTAGTGTGAAGAATTTTAATTTTAGTAAATTACCGAGCAATTGATTCACTTCCATGTTTGTGCAACATATACTAATGATATCAACACATAAAATAATTACATGTTTAATGTTACACATATTGATTTTGGATTTGCAAATAAATATTTCTTACCATAAAATGTCAGATAACCAAACAGTGCAGCAAAGAGATACATTGCCAGCATTGCAGCTATTGATAAATTAGAAACATTCTGCATTTTTCTTCGAGAGCGACTATAAGAAAATAATTATAGTATGTGTCAGTCTGTCATCAAACATGGTTGTAATATAAGCTAATTAGTAAACATAAAGTAATGTAGTAATCTATCCATTTACCGCACTTTTACAAAACAATAATATATTTCAACTGATTTTTACTGATAATACTCTTTGCAATATCATTCAATCAAAAATTTCAAAAAATTGTTATGGTAACATAAAGTCCACTACAAAGTACAATCCTTGTAACACTCAATAATACAATAATTGTCAAATGGATTAATAGAATGTATGTATAATATAAATCTACTTGTCTTTCCTTCTCAGCATCTTACTCCGTAACTCAATATTATCATTTCTTCCAACAACAAATTCCACAGCCAAAATCCCATTTACTCCATCATAACACCCCTTATATGTGTCTCCTCATACTTCAGTATTTACACTTCTCCACGTTTTATATTGCAAGTTTTACCTTTTGTTATATAATATATCCCACATTTTACTCTTCTTCTTTTAATACGTCTCCACATATTACGATACACATTTTACCAGTCCCCACCTTTTATCCTCCTCAGTATATTTATCTTCCCTTTTACCCTTCTCCTCATATTATATTTCCTCTTTTACCCATCTCCACATATTATATGACCCCATCTTACAGTTCTCAGCATATTATATAACTCTTTTTAACCTTTCCCTCATTTAAGCCTTTTTTGGGCTTCTCCCTATTTTACAAAGACCTCTCCCCGGTGGATACTATCAAATATAGTCTTCTCTTAGGGCCTCAGACTTTACAATGTACAGCAGTGGTACTAGTAACGTTGCTGTACTCTTTAGCGCTATCGTCATCTCAGGATGGTGATAGCTGGGTTTCTGAAATAGAAAACATGCTTTATTATTTAAATAAAGCAGTTTTTCCTATTTTGTTGTGCTATTTTTTTCGAAAAAAACTTTACTAACTTATTTTTATAAAATTTGGAACTGCAACCCTAAGACCGTGCTTTCAGTCCCAGTGCACATGCTCGAGCTGGTGAGCCAGCTCATTCACGCACAGATTGGCTTCAGGCTGGTCTGGCAAGCTACCAAGGTCAGCTAGTATCGCCATGGACTGAAAATCGCGCAGCGGCCCCGGTGATCTTTTAGAGGTAAATTAGGTGATGGACGATTTTACCCCTCTGCTCAGCACATCTTTTACCCTGCTCCACATATCACCTCTGTTGCCATTGTCTGTGTATTAGATCTCTTTTACCCATCTTTGCATTTAATATAACCCCCTTCTCATCATATTATATGCTCCTTTAGTTATCTGTTTATACGAAATCTCTAATTTTATCTTACTTAGCATATGGTATCTCCCCTTTAATGCAACTCTGCATGTCTCCACGTTTACCCTTTCCTCATATTATATCATCTCTTTTATTATTCCTATAATATAACATCACCAGCTTTATCCTTCTCTTTATCTCCCTTTTACTCATTTTCAGCATATTAAATCCCAGCTGTTGACATCTCCTAATTATTTCCCATTTTAATAAATTATTCATCACCTAACAATGTCCGATTCTGTTCACTTTCTCTACCTATATATCTATCACCCTTCTCCCTAATTGAAATATGCTCAAACACTCCAACATCTTTTCCCAAACACAGACCTCTTTACAGACAGATACTGTAGCCAAACACATTTCACAATGAATTATTGGTCATTACAGCAACTGCCCTAGTTTTGTAGGTAAAAATGCAGAAGTACAGCCATACCTTTTGAGCTCACTGTAGATTGGCAACACCTCTGGATGGCACACAAAAGCAAAGGCCAGGATAGGAATAGCATAGGCTGTCTAAAAGAGATAAGTACAATTATCTACTTTAAACAAAAGTATCACATTATGCAAAATAAAGCATACTTCTACACATTATATTGTTTAACCATATTTCAAAAGCAAAAAAAAATAAATTAAAACTAGGCCTACTGGTTAAAAATGAATAAAGGCAGGGCAATGAAAAAATATAGAGCTACTTGCAGAATGTAGAATATAGCCAATAGGGTTCACTTCCTAAATGATGAAAGTAGAATGTGCATTCTGTAACCCATAGCAACCAATCAGCTTTCATTAGTCTGAATACATAAGATTGCAGATTGGTTGTTTAGATTACATCTTTGCATAATGTTATTAAATAAGCCTCAAAGAGTAAATACATAAAGGGGACATATGAAACTGATGTAAGTTAACTGGAAAAATTGTAAAAATGTAACTCATAACAACCAAGCTGACTAAGTGTAATTTTCGTAGTTTGAAGTTTAGAAGATTGGTTGCTGTGGGTTACATAACCTTTTAGCACATAGACCTGTGCAACAGTTTTCATAAATGATCACCATTTTGAACGTAACTTCTGCATAATATGTTATTATGTTATTGTCTATAGTTTTTAAACACATTGATGTAAAATGAATCTGTATTTGCAATGATGCACTATAATCCTACCTGGGAATTGAAGACAAAATATTTGGGTTTGCATTTATCATCTGTGTGGGCTTCAAATTCCACCCCACTCGCATGGTCATTGTGCTCATTGAGCACTGGTGTCTGTCCTTTAGTATAATCCATCATAAAGTTCACATCAGAACTGGTGGTATAATTTGGAATCATAAGGGGTTGCAGGTGATAAGTATTGTTGCTTGTTAAATTTCCAGAGTGATGATCCATCAAAGGTAAAGGGCAAGGTATCTGAGTTTTCTTATAAATGACCTGGAAATCACCATTTTACAGACAAAACATTAATGCATTTTAAAATAATGGCAATAAAATATAGTTTTAAGGTAATCTAAGTTCATTACTGCTGGAGTACCACAGGCCCCTCTCGCCCTCTATTTGCGTACTGTATGCCTTGCAATGCTAATGTCCTAAGTCAAATGACAAAACTATGAATATTGTAAACTCAAAATGAATTTTGTCATTTTATCCCTAACCTTTACCATGGCCTAACATTATCCCAAGTCCACAAATCTTTGTCCTGAGCCCACTAATGTGTTGTTTGCATGCAGTGTAATATTCTAACTTTATATATTGCTCATTTTATAGGCAATATAAGGTATATATAGTTCACAAGCAAAGGGTTTCTTACCACAGTGACAAAGAACACCATGCAGGACAGAGAAAATCCACTTGTATAACCAAGGTAACCTGTTAATTACATAATTAGTAACATCAGGAATTAATTCCTCAAACACATTTAATGTAATATTGGGTAAGGCTGCAAATTTACATCAATAGTCAATATTGACTTTAAAAACTGGTCTCCTTATATACTTTCTAGCACTTGTGTACAATGTGCTACTTATTCTTTATCCTAAGCACAAAAATAGTTACCTAAATTCTTCAGAAGAGCTAGTGGAAGGATCACACCAATGGATACAAATATGACAAGATAGTTTCCATTCAGGTACCATTCCCTAAATATGAGAAAATGTATTGAACATTAGAACACTGCAACTCACAAACACAGGTACACTGTATAACAATGAGGTACGTAATCAGCATAAATGCATACCCAGAATTCTCTTCCAGGCTCAAGAATGTTTTTATAACTTCAGGAAGTTCATATTTAACAATAAACAAGTAACTGGACATTGCTGAAAGAAATGAAAAGAGGAGAAGAAATATATTAGTTATTTTCTAAGCAATGGGAGATAGTTATGAAGACTGTTACACAAGTAACTGAGCAAAAAAGGTACTATAACCTTAACAACCAATCAGATTTTAATCATGAAATGTCTAGTACAGTTTAATAAATGAAAGCAAACATCTGTTTTGTTTCTGTGGGTTAAATTTCTGCATATATACCTGTGCATTACTTTTCTTAAATGTTCTCTATACGATTGGTTACATTAGTTTTTTAACTCCCCTAAGACAAGATGTTCTGCTACCCCTACCCCCACCCCCCATGCTTCATAACTGCAGAGTTCCTGGACCAAATTAAACCACAACCCAAAGACTCATGTAGGGTTAGATGTATGCATATTTTTTTGTGTAAAATATGTATTTCTGTACAGTGCGCACACAAAAAGGACCTACGCTTCCATCCGTATACAGATTTGTTAGCATTTTACACTTTTTACCCCCTACGCTTAGAGAGGTGGAACGATTGGGGGAATCAGCAGGCAAGGTAGGCCGAGTTTAGTTAGGGCACATTCATGTAAATGCGACTGAGTAGTCCTGGACACAGACACATATATGCATGTCAGGAGACATATCTCTTGTGGGTGCTTGACCCCTGGTGCAAAATAAGCACTGATAATTATGATAATCGCCATCCACTTCTGATTGGCTGCTTCTGTCTGGACCCCTCCCACTGACTACATATAAATATTTAGTATATTATATGAAGCTGAAGCCATCAATTCACATTATTTAATTGATTGAATTAATTCAGACCACAACAGGAAAGAAGATTCTCATTTGATTTTTAAATGGGAAAAAAACGGATGTTTGTGTTTAAGTTAATTTAATTTAATTTAATTTGTAGTTTTATTTATTTTTGCTTCTCTATGTACAGTACGTATGTTACATTATAAATGCGACTTTCCCCTTTATACGACTCATTATGCACATGTACTTCATACTTCATTACAGAAATTCCAATTCATAATTAAAATCTGAATAATACTTGGGGGGGGGGGGATTGAAAAATAAGGATTGAGAGAGCACTTCATATTTTTTTCAATTAAAATCCATTGGTCAGTGCCACCCAGTGTGCTCAAAAGTGTAAAGCCACAAAGTGCACTTTGATTTGTTGGTTCAGACCCTCTTCTTTTATCCCTAGTCTCTCCCCTTCCTAGCAAGGCTTGTGAGTTTCCTCTACCCTGGGATCTGCTGAAGCTTCACCTGGGGCCGCTGAATCTTAAGTTGACCTATGCTATTTCTCCACAAATATAGTTTTGCCTATTGAGTTGCATGTATAAACACACCCGGGAAACCATTGTTACTTAAAGAAGAAATGACGATGTTGGATGCATGTGATGGAAAAAAAGCATTGTAAAATATGTCTAATATGAAAAAATTATATATATATATATATATATATATACACACACACACTGTGAAAAGCACGCCAAACAAACTGCTCCTCGCACAGGATTTTCTGAACCACTTTGCTGTTTATTTTCTTGTCAGGAGGGATAACATAGCCTCTGCAGTGTCTTCAGCAGTCACCCCAAACATATTCAAATATTTACAAAGTCCCATAGCCCTAACGCTGGCTATAACGGTTAGATCTCTAACTGGACACTGGACACTTGTTGTTGGAACCAGTCTTTCACACAGAGCTCAAACCCAGCTATTTAAGGTTCCTATCAGGCATTGCTCTGGCTGATTCCTTAAGTGATTAGGCCCAGGTGCTCTACCTGTATTCCTGTGCTGTGTGTGTGTGAAAGTGTACAAAGTTAACCCTGTCTGCATCCTCAGCTTGTAGATTCCCAGAGAAACCACCATTCTTCTCTCTATTAGTATGTGGCAAAGTGATCCTATTGCCAAAATACATACACACACACACACCATTTTGCTTTCTAATGTTTTGAGATGGGATCCTGTGCATTGTTTTAACACGTTCTACAAAATGAAAGCAAAGTAATTGGTTGCTAAGGGTTACAGCACCTTTATTGCCAGTTCTCGTTCTGAATGCCACAATACATGACCGAATGTGCTAAATATATACTATTCCAAATGTTATTTAAACTTCAAACATATTTTGTGGTTAATTTTAGTAGTTAGATTTTATTTCTCAGATAAAAAAAGACAAACCACAAATGGATGAGCCCCTAAGGGGTTAATGTGTTATGAAGGGCAAATCACAGCGCTATCCTTATAATCAAAGCAGTTTAATGGAATGCACTGCAGAAGGATGAGAAATATCTTTAGGATGCATTTAATGGATTAGATTCATGGTATGCTTTCTTTACTGAGATGTCAGAGTATCCGGGACATTCATACATTTCCCATGAGGTCATATTGTTAAAAGCACAATCTTTACCACATAAGGAATTGGCAGTTACGTTTACTTTTAAGCGGAAGCTGGAAAAAAAGAGAAAAGTGATCTAATTAAAAAGCTTTTATCATAGTCTGTCATCTGGTAGTGACAACAGTAGAAGGAAATATATAAGTTGTGGAAGTAAGAGAAATCACCAGAGGTGCAAAAAACCTAGGGCAGAGTCATTTATAAACTGCAGGAGTATTGCTAGTAAAGGGTTAAAAAAAGCAAGTTATGTGGTTATTCCTGATTCTGAGATACTCTGCAAAGTATATTTATCTGTCAATGTAAACATGAAAAGGGAGAATGTCCTGCATAGGTTTTGGATGGGTCAGTTTTAAACTGATATTCAAGGACTTGGAACCGCAGGTTATCATAATCCTGTTATCTCACCTCCAATGTTTTGCATTGTGATTGATATAAAAGCTGCAACTTTTCCAGGCCATCCAAAGGCTTTCTCGCCCAATTTTTCATAGATTAATGAACCTATTAGGAAAAAATAATGACTGCTTAATAAGTCCATAATCACATTAGAGCATCTGAAATAATATCACCAAATATATAAATATTTTACGTTGGATAATATGTAAGGTCAGCTAAGTATTATCACATAGCTCATATATAACTATTATGTGTGTTGAGGCTTTAGTATGCTATTTATAGGTAACTACATATGTCCAGCATGCTGATTGTGCCATCCCTTTCCTGAAGTCAGACACGTTTAAATATTAGCTTGGTTGAGCAGAGTATTCAGAGGGGTCACCAATGTCACAGCAAGTGTAACTGACATGTTATGATTTATCATTTACGTGCAGTAAAGTCAGGATACAACTCAGTGGAGAACTTATGCATTTAGTAGACACATTTGATGGCAAATGTCTTACCTCCCTCCTTTGCTGTCTTTAATAAAAGATGTACAGAGTACAATGATAAAATTGCGACACCAAAAAGAAGAATCCTAAAGTGATAAGAACATTGATTTACTTTCATTTGAAATAAATATATATATATACAATTCAGACTATTATTAGAGGGAAATGCTTTATAAAGGATATTCACCTTACATAAACCTGTTCTCTACATACAGCACTGAGTTACTGCTACCTGAAGTGGAGAACCAGCTAGCATTGATTTGTTCAGTACAGAATAGTTTTTACTGAGCTCTACTGTATAGCTGTGGATAGATTTAATATTGTAGGAGGAAAGCTACCATATTTCCTATATGTGGGGGACTTGATTGATGAAGAAGGGGTTATCCTTTAACTGTATGGGAATAGCAAATACATTGCCTCTTTCCCCTTTTTTGTACTGCAGTCAATGTCAAACAGATTGGTCTTTCTTTGCAGGCTTTAGTTCCGGTAAACAAATATGTCAGCGGCATGTGGCTTATCAATGCTGTACATGTTATTGTACACAAATTATTATACAGTATATCAAAAAATACCTCTACCAGTCTGCCTGTCTCTAACACTAATATATGAAAGTATGGGAAAGGGAAAAACAATGTAGGCTTTTGAACACTTGCTATATTATCATAAAGCAAATAAATGAGAGAAAAGCCATTTATCAATAGCCGACATATGTATAAATAACATTTTCAAATCTAGTACATTTGTACATGTTCTTATGGTATAAAATTAGTGACAACCTAAGCTTCTTTACATTTTACTAGCCAGTTAATATACTTCTACATTTTCCACCTTACTTATTTTAACAAATATATATGGTATATGATATATTATTTTGACTCTCACACTAGTGTCTTTAAATACAGCATTTATTATGGACATTAAATACAACATTTATGGACATAAAGTTTGACATCACTAAACACTGATAATCAATAATGACATAAGGAGTCATACATATATTATTTTTAAGAATTTATATATAAATAAAACACATGTACAATATAGGAGTTTGTCGGAGTTCACTAAAACTCACATACGCACACAGACATACAGTATATTTGTGTCTTTCAGTGATATTTGACATATGTTTGTCTTTGTTCCAACATGATAGTTGTTTGAGAGAAATCTGAGCTCCACCAGTGAATTAGAATGTGACTAATGAGCAGCATTGTGATCTATTCCTTTCAGAAGATAATTTGTATTACTACTGGTATGTCAGTACTTAAATTGTAAATGTACGGTCTAAGGCCTGCCAATTAACACAATTAACTTTAGTTCATCAGGTATAAGATGAGCTTGGATAAGAAATTTTATAGAAAACCGAAAGAAGCTATAAATTCTAGTTATACTGTCAGTACATTAAAATTTTCTCATGAATGAAAGGTTCCTAGTTCTGATAACATGACATATTCAGAACAACAGCAACAATCTATAATTTCATAATGGGGCAGCACCTTTACAAGATTAAGTTAAGTAACTCTATCACTAACTAATATCGTGTATTACCAAGCTTACTAAATACATAAAAATACATAAAATCTTTGCAGTGTTTATACAAAGTTAAATATTTCTACCATAATTTTTCACAGACTTTCATACATAGGGGCAATGAAAGTTATATAACAGTAGATTTACTGAGTGCTCTCAGCTTTTTGACCTGTTTCAACTACCACAAAATCAATGTCTTAAAAATGTGGGAGGAGCTTCAGTAGATTACAGTGGAGTGGAGAGGTTATACACTAAAGTAATATAGAGCTGCAGTGGAATATCAAGTTATGCTGAAAAATGTGTCTTATCTTTATTCTTCATATTTGAACATTTACATTTTGGTAACAAGGAAGAAATGGGGCTTCAAAGTGTTGGTAAACTGTCTGAATATCAGCTTTACAAAAATATAATTACGCTTTCCAGATGCATAGAAATTCTTGCTCGTCAAATAAGACAGCAGACTTCAAAATAAATTCCAAGTAGCATACAGAACTGAAAGATTTCAGTGTGA
This sequence comes from Mixophyes fleayi, assembly GCF_038048845.1. Classification (NCBI taxonomy): domain Eukaryota; kingdom Metazoa; phylum Chordata; class Amphibia; order Anura; family Limnodynastidae; genus Mixophyes; species Mixophyes fleayi. Next base: position 197,532,900 of record NC_134405.1, read on the forward strand.
GTCCATTGCTTCAGTGAGTAGTGCACCGAACTACGTTGTTTCGGAGTTCATCAGAGGAGTGGCTTTGTGCTAGGTGCAGTCAGTTTAAATTATGACAGCCTGCTAATCAAGTAAAGGAGGTGTGTTTCATTCCTCAGTCGTTATCAGAGGTTATAGATTTGTGTAATGAAGAGGGGATGTTGCAGACTAACAAATTCTTAGGGGGAGATTTACAAAAGTGCAGGTTTACCAAACCATAGGTTTTCATGCTTTCCGGTGTTCAGTTTGTAAATAGTGCAATTTCCTGAAGGCAAAACCGTACATCACAAAGCATGACGTCAAACAGTACATCTTGCCAGGTGCTCAACATAGACAAACCACAAAGTAAAACCGGATGTTTTACATGCATGAAGCCTGGGGAGTGGTAAGGGTTAATTTACAACTTCGCTGGGCCAGTCTTAGGGTAAGCGCAAGCAGACTTGGGCTTTTCTGTTCCACTTAGAAAACAAAATAATTAAAACAAAATAGAATAAAATATGTAATATAAAATAAAAAATACTGACCATTGAAAAAATGCTTTATCAACAGAAGATAGCATTTTTTCACCCATTCTTCTCTGTTGTCGACATTGAGCACAAGTATTGTGGCGGTACATGTACTGCTGCGATGCTTGTTAAATAGCCTTCCCCATGTTTTGGTTGAGGAAACTTTTTACAGGTGAAACCTGACAAATCCTATTGCCGGCGAGGGCTACCGCCAGCAATATCGATGCAGAATTTCACTGTTGGTGTTTAGTGATCATTCAACAGACGTTTCAGTAAAATTTAATTTAATAATTTCATTTATAATATCTCCAATCAGAGGAGTCTAAAGTGAAAATACATGTAATTGTACCATGTTTTATCAAGTCCAGTCTAGAGTCAGTGCTACGGCTACCTCTTATGTAAATGTGCACTTACTGTCTGCAATATTTTCTAAGTTTAGTATGGGGTATAAATAAAACGTATATTTTTCATTAATATAATGAGCGTTTATGGGGGAATTTTTATTTCAATAACTGTGTATGTGTTTAATTTACATATATTTACTATTTTGTTTTTAGATGCCTCTTACCATTATACTGGGTGGTAAAATTGCCAAACCAGGGATCCAACCATTCCTCATTAACAGGGAGACCAGAAAAAGCCCCAGCTTTTTTCAGAATGGAGCTGGTAGTCCTGAGAGTGCGGTCACGCTATTGTTTAGCAGTTACCCCTCCCCCAGATAGACTCTATTCCTGTGCACACCAGCCTAGGGCTGGTTTCTACTCTAGTAGAGGGATCCAATGTTCATTTCCTCCTGTCATGATTATCAATTATTTATATAGCACCAATCATATTCTGATGCACTGTACAGAGAATATGTCGTCACCCACATCAGTCCCTGCTTAATGGGAGCTTGCAATCTAAATTCTCTAAGACACACACACACACACACACAAGCACACTAGGTTCAAATTTTACAGAAGCCAATTAACCTACCAATGTTTTTGGACTGTGTGAGGAAACTGGAGCACCCAGAAGAAACTAAAGCAAACATGTGAGAACATGCAAATTCTACACAGATGGGGCCCTTTTTGGAACCAAACTCATGACCCAAGCTCTGTGAGGCAGCAATGATAACCACTGTGCCACCATGCTGCTTTAGTAAGAGCCAGCCAAAGATGTCTAGTGTTGGTGCTGTTTGAGTAATTTGGGAGTGGGAGGTATACTGCACAACTTTTTTAATTATTGTTTTTCTAAATTATTATCAGAGCTTTTCTTATGCCGTATAATGTCCCATTCATTTAAACAGGATTTCCATTTTTAGGTAAAAAATCTGTCTAACAGGTCTATCATAGAAGCTTTTGATATGATATTGATATGACTTATATAGGGAGTCTGAACAAGTGACATTTCAGTTCATATATTCTACTTACACAAACAGTATGATGCCTGTATTAGCCATGGCATATGAAAGTCCCAGAATTCCACTGCCCATGATGGCATTGCTTAGGTTGAACACCGACATTCCAAATGAAGTAGTCCCGGGATGCTTTTGGTAAAAGTAAAGACAGATTTTTCAACAGTTGGAAACAGAATTTCACACAGACATATTCTGCCAATAGGTCATGGATTTCTCAACAACTTGATGACCTTTATCTATGACGTGTGCAGAGCTGTGGTGCATGTATGAGTTAATAATTACACACAATTCAAACTTATTGACACTGTCCTACATTTTCTGAGACTTACTGTGTCAAATCAACATAGATGGTAATGTCACAGGGTTAAGGACAGTGTTCCACAGCGGGAAATATGAGGCTGGCATTACATATAAAATCGTGGTATTTAAATTACATACGTAAAAAGCCAGATCGTGTGGTTAATCTTGATGTATGTATGGGATGCCTTAACCACAGTTATGTTACTCAGCAAAATGTATTAAAAGGGAACAAATGTAAAGATGGGCATAAGTTTGCAAACAATATAAAAGTAAGCTGCAGCCACTGTAAAATATGAGAGCAAACATTTTCTAACCTTCAACTTACAATTATACGTGTGGTTGTCCACAGTAATTCCCCAGTTAGGCCAGTGAACAATGACACTTACATGCTCTTCTGTGTATTCTTCCAGTTTCTTCTTTCCACCCATCCCATTTGTAAGAAACTTCTGACTTTCAGCATCTCCCTCATCAGCATATTGACTATATGAGACAACAGCAACATGTAACAATGTTTACATAACATAGTACTAATTCTATTAAAGGAGACCTAAACGTGAAAACAACATGCCAACACTGGTCATACATTTCACCTTAGTAAGTAGGAATTCTAAGTACAAAAGGAACCAGGTAATCACACAGCAAAACAAACTAATTCAAAGACTGATCCTCGTGGCCGTGCTGACCTTGAGGTAAGATAGACATCAGGTACAGTTCTTCCTGCAAAGAATATCTGCTCTCCATTGGCAGCACCTCAGACATTGTCTAGCAATATTCCCATTCTGCTGAAAGTCAGATGCTCAGCAATTGCAGTAGAGGACGCAGGATGCATCTGAAAGTCTGGGTCTGACCCAGCTAAACTTGACTGCATAGTTCAGTACTTGTAAAGGTGTGTGGTGATCACCCTGGCAAGACCCCCCTGAAAATCACTCTTGGGGTTACATTTATCAAACTGCGGGTTTGAAAAGCTGAAATTTTGCCTATAGCAACCAATCAGATTCCAGATGTCATTTTGTAGAATGTACTAAATAATTGATTACTAGAATATGATTGGTTGCTATAGGCAATATCTTCACTTTTTCAAACCCGCAGCTTGATAAATTTACCTCCTGGACTTTAATATCAGTTGTACAATTGTAGCCTTTGTTGATTGGATGCTTCTATTAAAGCCTCTCTCTGAGTATGTGTATGGAGGTATGCACACACTACTAGAATAAATAAAAAATAACTTTAATCCTTCATGCAGAGGAGCTGCATGAGCTCAGGTAAACTCCTCTAACTCCTAATGTAGAACTTTTTAACATTATTATTACATAGTAACTATTTCTATGTAATAATAATATTAGATTTATTTTAGCATTTCAAAAGCAATTTGTAAGTGCTTGAATAAAGCACTGACAATGTACATTGTAATAACAGAATATATGATACAGTAGTGCAGTAGCTCTGATTGAATGTTCTTGCAGTGCACTTTAATTTACATGTCCTACCTGCTTATAGTAACTTTCTCAGAGTCCATATCTTTGCAATATCCATCTTCAGTGCTCTCTCCACTGTTGCTGTCATCATCTGTGTTGACTCTTTGCAGCTCCATGCGGTCCATTTTAAGCAGTCAGCCGTTAATGAAATGACCAACACTTTTCCTCAAAGCAAACACTATCGTTCTTATTAAGGCTTCTCTCACAATGTATTGGCTTCAGAACACTTTGTTCTGCAAACAAAACATAAAGAATCCATTACAAATTTCTCAGATGAGCGTTGATTAGTAATTGATCTTGCTCACTGCAGCAAAAAAACCTGAAAGTTTTTCAGTTTGTCTTTTATATGAACTGAGAAACAATTGATCAAATAGTATGTAAGTAATGTATACATTACTTATTTTGTGAAAGTTACACTACACTTAGCTAACATTGTTGTTTGCAATGTAACGTTGCCATTGAATAACCATTTCACAGTAGGAGGGATATTTATTTTTTTGCAATATATACTATGTCGTTTAATAATTATTCCAAAAATAAAATTGTAAGTTAATGTAAGTTATTGTTTTTATCTCTGTGTCCCTAAAAGACTTTATGATGGCCACACACAGGCGAAAAGGGGCGGGGACACAGAGACGGGCTGTGGGTGGAGGAAATTGACGGCACGGACCAATCAATTCCTATTGGTCCAAGTATGTTCATAATCCATTATGCTGTGTACAGAGTACCTGCTTTGTTGAATCTGTGTGCATAGCTGAAAGGTGGGTGTCAGAACAGTAATGCCTCAAAGGATATGTGCAAATTTGCAGAGGCTGTGTGTACAGATTCAGGGGGGTGGTGGGGGAGAGGGGTAGTTATCTTCTGATCCTAATAAGAGGTCCCAGTGAAGCTAGAATTAATAAGACCACTTAGCAGGAGTGCTAAATTACCAAAATTACCTTGCCTAAGGCCACTTTGTGGAGTAAATTTCTTTTAGATAAGTAGTATGAACTGACAAAACTTAAAGTATGGTGGCCATGCTGAAATGCACAGCAATAACTCTGCCCTTTTCATGGTTTTCCAGTGGTAGCAAAGCAAGGTTAGGCATGAATGACATGATTAGGTGCTCAATTGTGCCGTTAATCTAAAAAAAGTACCCAATCAGTAAAAACATCATTATCAATTAAACAGCAGGAATAGAGCAACCTACTAGAAACCCTACTGAGATAGTGACAACTGCAGGTCCAGCATATAGATACATTTCTGACAATAACACAACAGTAAAATGTAGACATTAGTGCAATTATCCTATCAATTAAGAACATAAGCATAACAGCCATGTTCTCAGTAACATTATGTTTAAAAATACATTGTACACATTTTTGATATTAGAGCCCATTTAATTGCTCATTCCTCTATATTTCTTTTCATGTTTCTTTCCATGTTATTGTAACTATTGTTGAAAACAAATGCAATAATATATATTATATGGCTGTTATATTATATGGCTATGATAATAGGGATAATATAATGGCTTTATAGGGGGTATTCAATTATTAGCAAGATCCCTGGAAAACGAGCGCTCTAAAAATATTAGCGTTAATACGGTAATTACTCGCTGAATTTCATCTCGCAGCTCCCTGAGCTGCGAGATGAAATTCAGCGAGTATACTACCGTATTAACGGTATTTACGCGCATATTACCGTATTAACGCTAATATATTTTGAGCGCTCGTTTTTCCGGGGATCTCGCTAACAATTGAATACCCCCCATTTAAAGCCATTATGTCCTTATCATGATAGGGTCTGCAAATTCCAACAGGATTGTGCATCCATTTCTAACAGATTAGTTAGTATATAGATTCCCCTGTCCCTATTTAGGCTGGAGAGTCCCGAATGAGGGGTCTGTCCCACTGTACTGACTGCCAGCAGCTTTGTCCTGATAGTCAGAATGTTGTTAGATATGTCCCGTGCACCTATGCTGAGGATTAGTGCATGTGTGCTGTATGCACCTGCCACTGGTGTCCATGGAAATGTATGGCTTTTATGGAAAGGAAAAGGGGATTAAAAGTGACCTAATGCTTCAGAAGCGCTAGGCACACCCCAAGGGTGGTAATGTCCCTACTGTGACATGACCACACCCCCTTTCACATTATGGCCAGTGCATCCAATATTTATAAGGAATACCCTCCCTTGCACAATAAGTCTAGTCTTCAAACGTTCTCTGAAAACCCACCTCCTCAGTCTTATTAAATTCCCCAAACACCCTCCCTAAGGTAACCTATTACCACCATTCACACAGTTAACTCAAGACAACAACCCTTTGGCCAACATTGCTGTGCGACTGGATCACATAGCCCACTAAATCACCTTTTACCTTTGCAATCTGGTTGGACCAATATGCAATATGTATCACATAACCTCATGTATCACACTTCCATTGTCTCATAGATTGTAAGCTAGCCAGTGGGGCCTTCTTACCTCTCTGTCTGCCTGTATTGCCCATTATTGTTTTATTAGTGTGTTTGTAAAGCGGAATTTCCTGGCACTATATAAACAAATGTTGATGATAATGATGATGATATTTAGCATTTTATGTTTTCTTTTTTAAGAGTTGAAAACAATAAATAAAGGAGTTGACTGTACCACTTCTGTTATGAAGGACATTTATGTAACTGTAAAATATATCACAATAAGCACACCAACAATTCACCAAAAACATATATAAAATACAATAATAAATAATGTGTGAGTATATTGCTAACGCTTTGACGATGCATTTCAATTGACTAAAATGGTAATTAACAGAAAAATGCAGCAAGCTGCTTTTGTAAAAGCACAGCTCAATACACTTTACTATCATAGTGAAGATTACAATATTGACACAGAAATGAATAAGGTCCATTAACAAAATAGTAGAACACGTGCTGTATCCCATAGCAACTAGTCAGATGTTAGGCTTCTTTACAGTACACTGTTCAAAGCTAAATCCTGTCTGGTTGTTGTAGATTACTGCACATCAATGCTCTTTGTGCTGTGTTGTTACCTTTTTATTCACTTTTCACATGGTTTTCCTGTTTAGAACAATAAGATTGGTTGTAGGAAGGTTGTAATTGAGGTATCGACAGCAAAGTCCTTAGTATTTGAAATTAAACATGTTGTCTAACAAACAAGTTTTTTATTCTTCAGGAATACAAACAAATAGATTTTTGGCCACTATAACATGCCAAAGATTCCTATTTCTCATAGTTTTTGCATTTCGGTTTTACTAAACCTAAACTCCCAGAATCCTCCAGTATTATTAGAATTTAGTGCCACTATATTTCACACTGTAGTTTGGACAATAGAGGGCAAGGAGGAACAAGACTTTAGGCAAGTGGAATGCTTTCCCTTATCCTAAAAAATGCTAATCTAGTGAGAGATTTAACAAGTGTTCTTCGTTGGGGAGGTAATTGACTGGTATGTTAGAATGCATATCATTGGATAAGATGTTGGAAGTTCTGTACCAGTTCTGCTCTTAAAAGTATGATCATGTATGACAAGGATGGCATAACAGCACATATTCTAAATAGCCTATACTATATTGAACAAGTGCTTAACTGCTGTACATTTTACAGTATTTAAAATAGTAACTAACAATCAACTTTGTGACAAATTGATGTATGTAACTGATATAAGGTTCTTGTTCATACAGTGCAAGCAAATGTTTTTCATTTTTTAGCAACCATTTATATGACTTTGGGACCTATTTATGATAGGCAGAAAAGCCCTTTATCTTATGCAACAAGAGTTTTCACTAAATTTAGGGCTTCTCCCTATTTATAGTGTATCACCAGCCAGCTTCTCCGTAATTACCGATTCTGTGTTTGGCTTGTGTTAGCTTTCACCAGGACTCTTTGGTAAAGGCTATTTAACAAGCTCAGCGGCGGTACAAGTACTGCTGCTGAACTCCTTTTGCCATCTCAGAATGGCGATAGCAGGGGAGAATAGATTGCGAGAACAAATACCTAATATGACAATATGATAACATCCACAACCTAAATATATTTTTCCTGCATAAACGTTTTTATACATCTAACAACCTTTTTGAGAAAAAGCTGATTTTAGGCATAGCTTTCTGTTTTTTTTAGCCAAGTTAGCGGGTTAATAAACGCTTTGGCTCGTACAACAGTAAAAAAGTGTCCTGATTACCAAGGCTCAAAAACTAAGATGTTAGAATGTGTCAGAACAATACACAAGCTAGTTGGGCTACATTCAGATAAAGAGATGTATAAAAGGTTAAATTGTTGCCCAATAAATGATCGCCAACAGAGATAACCAGAAATTACATGTACAAATGCAACTGCAAATAATTTTGTGTAAACAAAAAAAAAATTATTATTATATAAAAATCAGGGTTAAGCTACAGAATACAAAAAAATAATGCACATGTCAATAAATAAGATATGTAATAGATCATTGACTACAAAAAAATGCAACATTGTATTTGCACTAAAAACTACCTATATCAAACAATAAAAATAGTTAAATGTTTAAAATTAAGTAGCTACTTATAAGTAAAACAAAAAGGCTGTAATTTAATTAAGTACCATGTGTGAAAACAACATTAAAACAAAATATCCATCATTCTAAAAATGTACACATGTATTCTGATTATAAACTGTAGAAAACAAAAGCAAGCTAACATTTCTAAAGGTTGAAATAAAAATCAAAGTAACATTGATATAAAGAAAATCTGAATTGTACCTCCAAATCCAGTTCGCACACTTTCTAGTTAACTGATTTTGAGAATCTTTTTTTTGGCTGCTTATACCTATAGAAGAGTTTTTTGTGTCATTCAGCAGTGTAATATTTAAAGACAAGAGGGAGTGTATGTTCTAGACCAATCACAAGGGAGATAAAAGGGCAAGTCTATCCAAGTTGCGTCAGATTCTGTAGATAAAACCTGATTACGCCAGCTACTGTGTACTGAACAAATTTGGCATTGTACATCGTCTAAACAAATCTGGATGTGTCCTGAAGCAAAGATAGATAACCACTAGTTTACTAGACTACATTAATGTGCACTTGTTAACCTAGACATCTCCTGACAGTATGGATTAGAATTGTTTCTGCTCTTTAATGTACATCTTGTAGGAAGGTTTGCATATGGTGTAGACTCTTTAGAACATTGACTAGTGATAGGGAGACTTAATGACAAAGCTACTTGGAAACAATATTCAAATAAGTCTCTCAAAAATGAGAAGGTACATCTGTAAAATTCTATTTTTGTGGCAGCACTGTGAGTCAATGTCCCACCCACTGAGTTTTTGGAATGCAGACTTATATTGAGACAGATATATGTCCAAGATATATGATTTCTGACACCCAAGTGTAGAAAGTTGCATTATCACCAAAAGTGCTCTCTCTAAAATGAGGAGAGTCTGTTTATCCCAGACTGTCTGGGCCTTAATGCTCCTATGGGGACAGGCCTTCAAACCCTCCTTCAACACATAAAAACAAGTAAAAAAGTCCCCTGAAAAAGTGATAAATTACTACCTTGCCTAAAGTGATGATCAGGGAGGCTGATCTAATCCCAATTGTATAATACTAAAGAAAATGATACAAAGATACAGCTCTAGAGGTCAATATGTTACACATTTCTGCAAATTATTGTAATATAATGTAAATAAATAAACAAATACATAAATAATTATGGAGATAAATATGTGAATCACTGTATAAAATAAGATGTAATTCCATTCACTAATTAAAAGGCAAAATTTTATTTTAAAAATCATAAAATGAAGCACTGTTTGTTTTTTATGTTTTTTTTATATATCTTCTTTTACTTTTTAATTAGTGAATGAAATTACATTTTATTTTATCACTTCTAGATCTTATAGATGGACTTTAATAACACACATTCTTTAAACCTTAATTGCATATCCTTCAATTCACACAAGGCTAGGTTAATTCAATTTACAGAGAGGTCCTTCAAGGTTTTTTTTTTACCAGGGTCTACATTTTCCCTATAGAAGAGCCATGAAATTGTTCAGGGAAATGGGAATTGAAAGGCCAACCCCAGTTTGCTACTTACAGGGTACATAAAACCATAAAGACTTTCACTACTGACCTTCCAGAAGATCCAGAAAGACTGTGCATGAGAGGCTTCCAGTTCCTTCTAAGACAGTACTACACTTGATTTTAGTCAAAGGGCCATGAGATCCATTTTGACCTCATTTAGCTTCATATGTGCAGGTTGTTATGATCAGTAGTGGTAAAAACCATAGGAGCAACCTCACTAGAATATGGAGTAGTGATAGGAAGACATTTAGCTAGTGCTCCTTGGAAAAAATATTAAAGTACGCATCTCCAAAAGTATGCTGCAATTTACACAAAAGAGAGTCAATGCCCCAACCACTGGGTTTGCTACAGTAATCCCAATCACTGATATTAATTGCTGTAGCAATATTTCCAATTTTTTAATTTTACAATTTGAATTTTCAATCATAAATAGATTTCAGTTACTTCAAACACAGTTTTAAAATAATAATTGTAAATGTTCATTAAGCCTATATAAAAAAAATAATTTATTGTACTTTATGCAAATTTATCAATATAAAAGGGTAAAATTCATTGGCTGTCCAAACATACATACCACCCTCATAGATCTTATCCATATTTATCCTCTAACAAGTATAATAGTTTTGGTATAAGATTTATGTTCAACCTCTTTTTCAGTATATTTTTTATTTCAGGTTGCTGGCCATTGTATATAAGTATCATGGGACATTAACATATTCATTGGGCTACCAGACAGATGAACCAAACCATAGGGATTTTGGTTTTGTTTGTCTGATGTGAATATTAGCAGATTCTATTTGGCAGATGTAAAACTAGAATCATCTGTACTCTGTACAGATGTTGTAAACATCCTTATTATCTATTGAAAAGTCTTCTACATGTATATATGATTGGAGATAGGAAATAGATTCAAGACTTCAAAAGAGTGACACCCATTGACTGCTGTTGATGCAGTGGTTTTGCCCCTTATTTAATCAAAATGATGCATGTTTGGGACCCTTTACATTTTTCGGAGGGCTGGCCCTTTGTAGAGTTCACATAAGGTCTATAAATAGCTTTGTGCATCTCACCTGTGTATCTGGCACACCGGAAAAACACATTCACCATGTAAAATATGCATAAAAAAGAAGGGAAGAAAAGGGCAGTGGTTCTAGATGACAGAAACAATTTGATCTACACTTATACTAAGTTCACCACAGGTAATGAATAAGTTGAGCAAGTGTCTCTGATATAATGCACTGTCATTTTGCCACATTTATTTGCGAAATGCAAACATAAAATCTAAAAATATCATGCACAATTTTGTCCCAATTACAACACTGTCATAGTCATTTCTGGAACAAAGAAAATTTTGATGTAATAAAACCCCCTTCTCTTGTTTAAGCACCTTTATACATAGCTCCTTTTTTTAAATACAGAGCTCTATTTATCAACAGGATTCTCCAGCAAAAACACCTATTCAACTTTCTCCATCTGTATCGTCAGAAGTAGCCCCCGCTGGCGAAATGATTGGTCAGGTCTCTCTGGTGAAAGCTTCCCTACGCACAGGAGCTGGCTGGTAGGGAGAGATTCAGCTCAGCAGCCTAATAGGAACATTTGAAAGAAAAAAAATGCAGGTAGCCCTGTGACCCAGCCCAAGGTAGCCCACTAGGTCCACTCCCCCCCCCCCCCAGAAAAGCAAGACCATGCCCATGCATGTGGAAGCTTATTTACCAAAGACTGTACTGTACTGTACTAAGACAAGTACTTCCGCAAGCCACCATCTCACAATGGCGATAACCAGGCCCGGCGCTCCCATTAGGCAACCTTAGGCAGTTGCCTAGGGCGCCGGGACCTGCAGGGCGCCGCTGACTAGATTTTCTAATCTAGTCAGCGGTTCAGGAGAGAAGGGCTGTTTTTCCATCTCACACTAGTCACACATGATCACTGACTGACGTCAGTGATCATGTGATAGTCTGTTCGTCGGCGCCTCTGAGTTCTCCCCTCCCCTCTCAGCATGCATCGCGAGGAGCAGCTAGAGGAAGAAAAGGTAAGTAACATTTAAATTAATTTTAATTAATTATTCTTTTATCTGGTGAGCGGGGGGCGGGCGGGGGGCGAGCGGCGGAGGCTGCGTTATTTTGCCTAGGGCGCCGTGAACCCTAGCACCGGCGCTGCCGATAACAGAAAACAATCAATGAAAAAAATGCTTTATTATTTAAATAGCACATCTCAAATGAGAATTCTATTAAAATAGAAGATTTTTCAATAAGTGGAAAATTTAGGCTTGTGCTTTCAGTTCCACTTGGTGAAATAAAATTAGAAAAAAATGTGTAAAATATGTCAAAAATATATAAATTATTTTAAAACCTTTCCCCGTGGAAAAAATGCTTTATTTAAGCAATAAATCATTTTTTTCATTCATTATCTTCTGCTATAGCCATACTGAGATGGCGATAGCTAAAGGAGGATTGCGGCAGTGCATGTACCTCCATGGTCCTTGCAAAGTTTATTGATAATAGTCTTGCTGTGACCAGTGTTAGCCCCTTGATAGATGGGGCTATTCATCAGACAAAGGGCTTTTTGCTGGAGAAAGGGCTTTTCTCCCTTTGATAAATTCTCTCGTATATGTTGAAGCACTCTGTGTTCTTGTTGTAGTCCCTAAAACCAGTTGTAGATGGTTAAAGTCTGGTATCTGATTGTGTCACTGAGGGGCCTATTTATGATTAATACTATATACAAACAGAAGATCTGAACTGTGCTTAGCTATCATTTCCATATAATATTTTCAAACAATGCAAAATGTATTAATAGTAATAAGAATAATGCTACCAGACACATAATACGTCTATAATAAATCATTTCATTTAGTCATACTTTAGAAATAAATTTTGTTCAGTAACTATATAAATATAACAATATAAAATAAAGAGAGTATAAAAAAGAAAAGGTCAGAAACATATATATAAGATACACGGAACCAAACATAGTGGTTTTACTAGGTGTGACAGTACAGAAATTGTCCAATCCCCGGATTAAAACATAATGGGTCTGGCTCATCAAAGCACTTATCTGTTCCGTGAAGCAGTGTACGGAAAGGGTAATTACTACAGTCTATGAGAACGGGGAGTGATCGGGATGAGGAAGGGGCGTTTTGCTGTAGGCAGTGTACAGTAGGGACATGCAAGCTCTATGGCAGTGGGAGTAAACTTGTTTTTTGGCTGTATCTCTTGGGGCTAGTCAAAGTTCAACTTGCACGTCTGGCGGCATTAAAGCCACCTGACAAGCCACTTCTATACAGTGTTAAAAATAGAAATTAAAGAACAAAAATGAGTGGTGACCCCCTCCTAATGCTATTAACCCTAGTGCTGCCAGCCTAGAGCTGGTTGCTGCAAAATCGAGGGTTGTTGGGGGCGAGCGTGGGGGTCTCCTCGATTTTAAGAAAAACAGCACGAGGCAAACCAGTATGGGTTGGTGGCACTATAGCAGGGGGACATGCAGCAGGGTTCCCTATGCCATAATTACAAACCTACCCCAGGCTGTTCAGCACAGGGCGGGATTCCCCAAACAATTGAGGGGGCCTACCCCTCTAGGATTACCCAGTGCCATATTGTAAGCACTAGGGCTCCTCCTATACCCCTGGGGTGGTGAGTGTAGGGTAATAAAGTTAAAAAAAAAAAAGATAAAACACTATTTTACTTTGTGAAACTATAAGTCCCAGTCAGCCCGGGCTTGCATTAACAGTCTGGGCATGTTGGCAGAGCCGGATTTAGACCTCATGGTGCCCTAGGCAAGATATTGGTTTGCCCCCCCCCCCCAGGTCCCCCTACACCCCCCAGCAGTCTCCTATCACTACCACGTCACAGACCGTCCGCCACTACAGTTACTAACTGCAGCCCTCTACCTAAAGAAACATGAAAAAGCGCTGGAATGCAATAATCATGTTAATATGTCAGTGTTCTGCATGAATCCCATAGTGCAACATTTAAACAAGTCAGACCTCCTCATAATATAAATCCCACCAGATTCAGGATAGTTGGCAGACTGCCCTGCTCTCTCCTACCTGTTCTCATTACTTTCACGGCTTGTGGCTGCTGGTGTCTTTAGGTCAGCTGCTGCTTGTCTGGATCCTGGAATGTTGGAGGCCCTATTTGGAAAAAAAAAATGGGTACACGAAATTTAGTAAACTCCAACCAGCCCCAGTGTTAAATCAATATAGCACCCACATTTTATAAGTAGACCTCCCTCCAACCAAAACATTAAATTAATAGCATACACATTTATTAGACCTATTTCCCTCCAACCAGCTCCAACATTAAATTAATAGTGTTACCATTTAAAAAATAAACCTATTTCCCTCCCACAAACAGCCCCTCATACACCCACATAATATAAATACACTGGCCCCTCACACACACATATTATATTAATATAAAGGGTGCCTCTTTTCATTTTGAGGTAAGAGAGGTGTCAGGATTGAGGCAGCGGGTCATGTGAGGGAATAGATAATGAGCATGTGTCATGGGGAATATCAAAGAAAAGCTGGTGAGTGTTGTAAGGGTATTGTTGGCTGAGGAGGGGCCGTGTGGGGAACAGACTTCTAACTCACATGCCCCCCCTCTGCCCAGCACCTTTAGACACACATGCCCCCTGTCACTCACCAGACTGTGAGTGCTTCTTCCCGTGTGTTTAGGAACCGTGGCCATCCACCATACTGAGGGTCTGCGCATGTGCAGCCCTTTCAAACCTTCAGTACCTAATCCTTCTAGTTAATTGTCTATACCTCGTTGCCTGATCTTGGAGTCTCATTCCCATGAGCCTCTGAAGGTGTTCCTGTGTTTCCTCGTGTATTCAGCCCAGCTGATTCCTGTGGTTTCCAGACCACTTCAACTCTCCTGTGTTTCATGGTGACTGTATTAGCTGATTCCTATCCGCTGCCTCTGTGCACTACAGTTATCTACTGACTTCAACTCTCCTGTGTTTCATCGTGACTGTATTAGCTGATTCCTATCCGCTGCCTCCGTGCACTACAGTTATCTACTCACTTCAACTCTCCTGTGTTTCATCGTGACTGTATTAGCTGATTCCTATCCGCTGCCTCCGTGCACTACAGTTATCTACTCACTTCAACTCTCCCGTGTTTCATCGAGACTGCTCCAGCTGATTCCTATCCGCTGCCTCCGTGCTCAACAGTTCCTGCTCACCTCAACTCTCCCGTGTTTCCTCGTGACTGCATCTGCTGATTCCTATCCGCTACCTCCATGTACCTGCAGTGTCCTGATTGCCGCTACCCTTCAGTTCTACTCGTGTATGCAGCCAGCTGATCCGCTGTCCGTGCTTCTACAGCGTTCCTGCCTGTGTTTACTTGCCTGTCTGCATTGGATCAACGCTCCGCTGCTGTCTTCTCTGCCATACCGCTTCTACTCTTCAGTGATCTCCTGGTGACCAGTCCTATATACTACTGCTTCCTGAGTATTGTTCCATCGTTGCTGGTCTACCTACATGTGCGCTGCACCTACTTGGATACCGCTTCTACTCTTCAGTGATCTCCTGGTGACCAGTCCTATATACTACTGCTTCCTGAGTATTGTTCCATTGTTGCTGGTCTACCTACCTGTGCGCTGCACCTACTTGGATACCGCTTCCATTTCCCTGGGACTACGCACCCTGCCGGCCTCCTGCAGCTCAGGTATCTCTGCATTCCTTCCTGACAGCCTGCTCTTCTGAACCACGGTATGCATACTTATCATTGACTGTGCTCGTGTACTGCATACCTTGCTGGACTGAGTTGTTCTCCTGAAGTTGCCTATCCACTGAGACTATTGCCATCATTTGACTGTGTTACCTTGTAGTCTGGATAGTTCCTGTGACTTTGTATATTAATGCAGTGCTGCTCTGTTATTACTACTTTGTGCATATCTTCGTGGGATCAAGTTCAGTGTGCCCGTGTATACTTTGCTTTACATTTGTCTCCCCGTGCTCTTCCTCACATATATATTTCAGTGGTACAACTTGCTAGAGGCAGACCACTGATTCCTGTTCCAGTATCCTTCCATATAGCAGTGGTACAACTTGCTAACGCAGACCACTGACTTCCCGGATACTTCCACCTGGATTCCGTTCCCTCACCTAGACAGCGGTACAACTTGCTAAACGCAGACCGCTGACTTTCATCACCATCACACATGCCCACCCTGTGCCAGAGCAGCTTCCATCACACATGCCCCCCCTGTGCCAGAGCAGCTTCCATCACACATGCCCCCCCTGTGCCAGAGCAGCTTCCATCACACATGCCCCCCTGTGCCAGAACAGCTTCCATCACACATGCCCCCCCTGTGCCCTGCAGCTTCACACACACACACATGCCCCCCCTGTGCCCTGCAGCTACATGCAGCCACACACACACCTTCTTGTTCTTACCTTTTTTTTTTTACAGGAACAGAAATGATGGAAGCTCCTGCACAGCTGCCATAGACTTCAAGCAGCCCGCCTAACACAGTGTACCATGTGACCGCTGCAATCACATGACACTGTGATGTCGTATTGATGTGCCAAGGTAACTAGGCTGCATGGGATTTAGCCACTACAGCCTATACCTCTAGCTCTAACACCAGCCCCTCCCCCGATTCGCGGGGTGGGGGGTGCCGCAAATCGGGGGAGGGGCTGAACTTATTTTTTTTATTTTTCTTTCCTCGTCCCCCCCATCTGGGTCCCCAGAGAGCTGCTAGGCCCTAGGCAGGTGCCTAGGTTGCCTAGCGGTAAATCCGGCCCTGCATGTTGGTGTTTGTAGGACTACAAGCACCAGCATACACATGAAAGCCATGACATGCTGGCACTTGAAGAACCGGAAGTGCCAGCATGCCCTGACACCCAGGGTCCACTGAGTCATGTAGTTCCACAAAGTAAAATTTAAATAAACCACACAATCCTCTTTTAAACCACATTACTTTAATGAAAATAATAAAACACACATTGTTAAAACCACATATATTTATAAAAAAAACAAAAAACATTTACTTACCATCTAGGGGTAAATGTATCAAGGTCCAATTTTTTCAGCGTGTTAAAATCGCGGCAAATCGTGGGTGGTAACCCGTGATTTTAGTCCCCAAGTTGCCAGATACATTAAACTGCGATTTTTTATTCTGATCTTAAAAATCGCTGGTCATCTCTGGCGCTTTGCTGAGATGTCAAACACTCCTGTCTTTAGCTAACTCTCCTGTGTTTCCTGCATGTTTAGTAAACACATCACTATTACACTGACAGACTATACAGCCAGAGGTCCCGGCAGCTGTCAAATATTTAAAAATAGATAAAAGTTCCAAAAAAAAAAAAGCGTGTGGTCCCCCTGCCCGAGCACTATTAACCCTAATGCTGCCAGCCTACTGCTGATTACGTGAAAATCGGGGAAAAAATTTGCGTGGTGTCTCCCCCATTTTCACTTAACTAGCACTAGGCAAACCAGCCTGGGATGGGTTGCTCTATAGCAGGGGGCACGTGGCAGGTGTCCCTATGCCATAATTATCAACCAACCCCAGGCTGTTCAGTGCTGGGCTGGATTCCATAGGGAGTGGGGTTCACCGAGAAAAACGAGCGCCCCCCCCCCCCCCCCTCTAGGGACAACCAGCCCAGTGCTGAAAGCACTAGGGCTCTTCCTACCCCCGTGGGCTGTGAGTAGTAGGGTAATAACGACGCCATTTTGTTCTGTGGAACTATATGTCCCAGCCAGCCAAGGTGCCATAAACAGTGTGGGCATTTTGATACTTGTATAACTACAAGCACCAGCCCAGCGCTGAACAGCCCGTGTGTCCCACTGCTATAGTGCCACACACCCCAGGCTGGTTTGCCTAGTGCTGGTTAAGTGAAAATCGGGGAGACCCCACGCAAAATTTTTCCCCGATTTTCACGTAACCAGCAGTAGGCTGACAGCACTAGGGTTAATAGTGGTAGGACCCCATGCTTTTTTTTTCCTAATATTTATCCTGACTATTTACATTATATAAATGGTAACACACAACTTTTTTTTTAAAAAAAAATTCAATGTTTTATTGTTACATAAGAACAAATAATTCTACATATTTTCTTTTTTGCTAATCACATACAATTCTGGTCCTTTGCATAATTCTGCACGGGAGTTAAACTGCTTTGTCTAATATGACCACCATTCTGAGAGGTGCTCATTTTACTTTGAAATATAAAGTGCATACGTATTTACAATGCCCAAGTGGTATTTGTTGTTCTGGAACATCAGTGCCAGTACTCTGAATTTTCCGTTCATTGTGATGTCCAGTCAAAAATATTGGCAAACTTTAAAAATTAGTCAGCAATAAAAATCATGTTCTCTTTGTTTTTCTATTTAGAGTTACTATGGAAAAACTTTAACTGCTAAGGTGCTAGGAGGCATCCAAATGAAAGCAATATAAGCAGAGCACTACACATAATAGGGGCCGAAGTTTAGTCTTAGGGCAAATAAAGAAGTAGCCCAAGGCCTGCATTATTATTTCTATCAGGGTGCTGCTTTCGTTAGGACAATATACTTTATCCAGAATTCTGATTCATTACTGTTTTACCAATGTGCATTTTATACATTAAACTCCAGCAACCAATTGATATGCATCATATAACTGTCCAAGAATAGGCCAAGTATAGCTCCTATATTTCATACTTGCCTACTTTGGGCAAGCTTTTTCCGGGAGAGGGGCGTGGCAGGGCGCAGCCAAACGCAGCATTTTGGCCCTGCCCCCAGCGACGGAAATGTTGTTTTGTTGCGGGGGCGGGACCTAAATGACGCACTTCACCACGAATCGCGTCATTTTGGAACAGCAGTAACAGGATGTGGGAGATTTGCCAGCTCTCCCGGGAGTCCGTGAGACTGACCCGAATTTCGGGAGTCTCCCGGACATTCCGGGAGAGTTGGCAAGTATGGCGCTATTACTTAGGATAATATAGTTGAAAGTGCAGGTTCCCATATATTACCATACTATTATTTTTAGTTAAGACATAGAAAGTTCAGAATTTAATAATAAATAAATTAATAAATAAATTGATCCAAGATTTATAGTGTTATTTGTCAAACATCTAACAATTATAAGTACATACTGTTAAAATTAGCTACATTTTATTTAAAATCTCATAAAACTTTATAAAAACCAGAGACAGTGTTGTGTACTAGTGCTAATTACAGTAGCATCCAGGCAGAAAAGTCAGGCAGGGGCATGTGGGCTCTTTGTATTACTTCATAGGAGCCAAGTGTATTACGCTATTATTCAGTGACATTATGTACTATTGGGTAAGGAAGATGCTGCACTACTGGGTCCAGAGACACATGCAACGCAAAATACTGTGTAAGAATGCAGCTGCATTAAGAAATCCTCTAAGATTATCTTAATGTGCCTGAAGTATAGATGCAGTCATCAACATCATTAACTTGAAAAGGATTTGTTTAGAAAAAGACCACCAGGCTGTTTACCGCTAATACAGGAGACAACAAGGAAGGGGTCCTGCGGCACAAGCATCAAATATTGCCAGGGCATGGCAGGCTGGTTTGGTCACACTATACCGGGGAGACCCACAGTGTGGGGTCCCCTATCATAATGTGACATCAGCCACAGCCTGGGGCAGAATTTCCAAGGGAAATCGGGTAAGCTTTGAATAGCTGTTTGCATATTGACCCCTTGTGGTCAATGAATGAACTTAATTGTGAAGAGATTAATATGCACACAGCCAAACAGAGAGGTTTTCCTACACTCCAGCCAAACAGAGGCAAAACACTTGGATGGACTATTTGTGTTATGGCCATTTTTCATTCACTTTTGTCACTCATTCTGGGATTTTTTATTTTTTCCTACCCTATTACTTCACCACAGATATAAGTAACATTATTAGGGTATTAGTAATGTGGAAAACAAGGGATTTGGTTGAGTATTTATTTTAAATAAAATATTTAAACATGCTGTATGAGTTTATACTATTATGTACGTTTGTAGAACTACATGTTGTTCAAGTGTCAACATGCCCAAGCAGTCAATGGCTGTAACTTGTAGTTCCACAGACATTCTTAATGATCTTTACATTTTTTTCCAATATGCTGGCACCTACCACCCAGGAGTTCCAGAAGGCGCCCCTGTGTTATTCCGAATGAGATTGGGAAGAGGCATCCACACGTTGCCCTCTGGGGGAATTCCAAACCAGGCAGACTAGGCTGGGGCAGGTATCACATTATGTCAGGGGGACAACATGCTATGTGGCTCCCTCTTATTATGTGACCAACCTGTCTTAGCCTGGTTCAACTTTTGCAGGAGGACTGCATGTTTAGCAGTGACAAGCCAAGGCTACAGCTAATTATTTTAGTTCCCAAGTATTATTTTGGGGGTAAGAAGACTCTGCAGTGTCTAGCTACAGCAGGAGATCCTCACTAAAAGCACAATATCCATGCTTTAAAGCTTAATGGAACTGAGGGATTGATTAAGCCCGGGATCCGGACAAGCAGATCCCTCACTCATTCACGACTGCTGTATCCGGTGTAATCCTTGCTCGGGTTATAGTTCTGGACCAAGGCTGTGTGCTTGGAGGTGTGCGGGTTCTGGTATCTAGTACCGGTGTGCTGGTTTAACTCCGGAGGTATGATGGGCCACTTGGTGCTTGGGCTGATGTATTGTATTGTATGGGTGTATTGGTCTAGCCCAAGAGGTAATGATGGCCACATGGTGCGCAGGCCAAGGTATGGTACAGGTGTGTTGGTCTAGCCCTACAGGTAATGATAGGCCATATGGTGCGCGGGCCGAGGTATTGTATGGGTGTGCTTCTCTAGCCCCAGAGGTAATGATGGGCCACATGGTGCACAGGCTGAGGTATGGTATAGGTGTGCTGGCCTAGGTCAGAAGGTAATGAGCCACTAGGTGCGCAAGCCATGGTATAGTCCGGGTGGGCTGGTCTAGTCTCCCGGAGGTAATGGGCCACTTGGTGAGCAGGCCGAGGTATGGTATGGGTGTGCTGTTCTAGCCCGGAGGTATGTGGAAGCATCTGGTGCTTGGGATCGTTGCCAGGATTGGAGTCCTGAGGCTGGAGCTACATTTGGAGTGGCAGGAGAACACTGTACAGGTGATAAGCAAGGTTGGTAAAGCGCACATTGGTGCTAGTAAGGCATTTGGAACCCGCTCACTGCAAAGAGTCGGCTTAGGTACGGTGCAAGTACAGCCCCTTTGAGCTGACTTGCTGTGTGTTACAATTAGCCCGGAAGAGTCGGGTTCTGGAATGCCTGTGGATTAGTGTCCCAGTTTAAAGATACATTACAACAATGCGCTTAAGTAAAATCGCAGATAATGCGGATATCCCAAGGATGGTGATTCATGATGGGACATCCGGATTAGTATTGATCAGTAGCCAAGGCTGAGTACAGTGTTCTCCCTCCACAATATCAGTGCAAGGTTTATTTAATAAATAGAGTTAATTGTCAACAAGGCGGTGTGGTGTATCTTATTAAATAGCATAAATGCTAAGGTTAAGTTAAATGTTTATGCTTAGTTATTAACCACTAAGCATATTAATCTCATTAAGCAACAATGCTTTTGCATTTGAGTTTAGTTCCAAGGAGCATTACTGCGGCTAGCAAACATTCACTAAGGAATGCCTTAATTCACCCAGCTCCTTCCATCAGAAGAGCAAAATGTTGTACCCCCACAGTCTGCCATTTTGACACCCATATACCCACATACAAAAGGGTGTCATTTGCAGCTTTACACCTTTGTCCTTGACCCTCAACATTATGGAGGTCACATAGTTGTAGGTCACTATAATTAGTTGAAACTGTTGTAATGCAAAATTAATCCTGGGAATAGTGATCATTATTACATAGTTCAATTTTAACAATGGATTATAACTACATGTTTGTAACAACTCTATAATTTGCTGTTCTACAATTGAACTACTGGAATGTTTATTTTGGCTTAAAAAGTCTGAGAAATCAGTCTCTAAACATAGCTTTGAGGCTATTTATGGTTTCAACTGTACTTAGTTCACTCACACTATCACTTTATTTCTATCATCCCTTCAAAGTCTCAGATGTTTCCTGAAGTTATGCTATTAACTATTTTCTTTCTGTTTCGGTTCATTGGATGAATTTGTGCAACTAACTTATGTAGGAAAAGGTACCTGTAAAAAAAAAAAGTACTTACATGTATATGTTGAGCATTTTATTACCCCCTTATAAAGCCAATGGAATCTTCTTTCCTCTAGTAGTCCAAATGGAAAGCACAACAGTTGCAACTTTATTATATATTATTTTATATATTATATATCTAAGATGCTAATGAATTCGGTACTATCAGCTGGAGAAGTCAATACTCCATCAGCCAAAGAAAAGGGGCTAGATAGTTCCACCGAATAGTAAATTATACCCAATGTACAGGATTTAAGTATCTTTAAAATTAAAAAGTAGAGCGGTAGAGAGGTTTATATTATGAATGTATATATTTACACCCCTCAGAAAGCATTGTGGCTTGACAGTATTAATAGTAAATGCTAACATCACATTCACCTATTTGTATACAATATAGCATTGTAATGAAGTTTCATATACACAAAAGAGAATAGTGTATGTGCAGTTATATTAATAAATGTGAAAATCACATTTACCATATAAAGAATATTTAAATGCAAACATCTGTTTTTCACTTTAAAAATGAAATTGGAATCTTCTTTCCTGCTGCCGTCCAAATGGAAATATCAATTAATTAATGCCAATATATGACCACACTAATGAATGAATGAATTACTATCAGTGGGAGGGGTCAAGATGCAATTAGCCAATCAGAAGTGGCTTGCTAGTGCTGCCAATCATCACCTTTGCGTATTCCTGCGCCAGCCCTCCAGTTGTATATATGCGTATGCAAGTGTAAAGAGTTTTAAGTTTAAGAAGACCAAATATGCATACGTAGTACTCATTTTTGGTGTGCAAGCACATTGCAGAAATGCATATTTTACACAAAAAGACAGATATACATGCAACTCTGCATGAGCCCGAATATAAAACAAACAACAATGTAGTCATCTTGTTTCACAGGAAATCACCAAGTGCATTGCCTATGTTTTGGATTGTGTCAAGTATGGATCATACTTTTAAGTGACTGAATAATTAGAAATTCTTTGTATTAAACAAAGGACACGAAAATAATGCCACTCATTATCAGACATTATACATGCAAAGGAGGGTTTTGAAGAGAATAGTGTGAAATATACAATAAGTTGTGTACTTTTTACAATGTCACTCATAGTAACATCTGTCATTTTTAGTTTGTATATTCTTTGCACTAATCACTTCTTCTTTTGCTTTTTTGTATTCATCTCTGTCTTACAAATAATTGAATGGAAATCCTGAAGCACACAGTATTTGATGCAGTGGCACAATTACGGCTAGGACTAGGAGTCCCAGTGCATTGTATGAACTGGGGAAACCTCCTATAGCATATACATATAGGGTCTCATTTAGATGTGGACATATATATTCAGTGGCCACCTTTGCTATAGTAACCGGAGAGGAGAGCAGGTAGATGCGGTAGAAGGATTTACCACAATGCTCTCCCCATAGGCTGCAAGTTCAGAAAATCTTTGATTTTCAGATCTTGTTAAATCACGAAAAATAGCAGAAACCTATGAGGACTGCAATTGCTTATGATAACAGTGGGACTGCAGCAGATAAACTATATGGACAAAAGTATTTGGCTACACCGGTTAATTATTGAATTGAGGTGTTTCGTTCAGACCCATTGCCAGAGGTGTATAAAAGTAAGTACCTAGACATGCAGTCTCCATTTGCAAACATTTGTGTTACAGAATGGGTCGTTCTGAAGAGGTCAGTGACTTCAAGCATGGTACTGTGACAGGATGTCACCTTTGCAATAAGACGGGTTATGAAATTTCATCCCTGCTGAATATTCCACGGTCAACTATAAGTGATATTATTAGAAAGTAGAAGCATTTAGGAACAACAGCAACTCAGCCATGAAGCGGAAGACCACGTAAAATCACAGAGCGGGGTCAACGACTTCTAAGACTCATGGTGCGTAAAAGTCGCTAATGCTCTGCTGATTCCATACATGAAGAGTTCAGAACTTCCACTGGCATTAATGTAAACACAAAAAACTGTGCAGTGGGAGCTTAATGGAATGGGTTTTCATGGCCCAGCAGCTGCATGCAAGCCTCACATCACCAAGACCAATGCCAAGCATCCGATGGAGTGGTGTAAAGCTCACGACACTGGAATGTGGAGCAATGGAAAGTGTTCTGTGGAGTGACGAATCACGCTTCTCTGTTTGACAGTCAGATGGGTGAGTCTGGGTTTGGCGGATGCCGGGAGAACGTTACCTGCCTGACTGCATTATGGCAACTGTGAAGTTTGGTGGACGAGGGATGATGGTATGGGGATGGTATTCATGGCTTGGGCTAGGCCCCTTATCTCCAGTGAAGGGCAATCTTAATTCCTTAACATACAAAGTCATTTTGGACAATGCTGTGCTTCCAATTTTGTGGCAACAGTTTGGGGAAGGCCTTTTTCTAGAAGAACTTGACTGGCCCGGACAGAACCCTGACCTCAACCCCATTGAACACATTTCGGATGAACTAGAATGGAGATTGCGAGCCAGATCTTCTCATCCAACATCAGTGCCTGACCTCATAAATGCTCTACAGAATGAATGGGCACAAATTCCCACAGAAACACTACAACATCTTGTGAAATGCCTTTCAAGAAGAGTTGAAGCTGTTATCGCTGCAAAAGAGGGACCAGCTCCATATTAAGGTATATGTATTTGAATACAATGTCATTACAGTCCCTGTTGGTGTAATGGTCAAGCATCCAAATACTTTTGTCCATTTAGTATATCTCAATATCCATTTGTTAAAAATAGAGGGAATACTTACATTTAGGATGGTCCCCCGAAAATTACACTCTATCTCCCATTTTGGTAGTAGTGTCTCCTGTGATCTAGTGAAGAAAAGAAGTGGGTCAGCCTCCAGCCATCCGCATCGCTCTACTGAGCATGCATAGACAGGTTTAGCTCTCAGCAGGTTCTTCCAGTAACAGTTGAACTGTAAAGATGTATATAATGGGTGATGCATCCTTTTTGTCTACACTTAATTATATATATATATATATATATATATATATATATATATAAAGTGAGTGGAGGCACAAAAATACATATAAGCTACCTGTTTCTGATATTGTCCACAATATAAGCTTACCATCTGCATATATTAATGTACTATAATAGTGTTAAGTACATTAACTGCATAAGCTTTTCATACTGCCTGTCTGTTACAGTCAGTAAGCAACTGTATATACATATATAAAATGTTGGAAGTAGTTCTGAAATAAAACCAACAAATTGGTTAAGTCTATAAGCTTCTTATGGTGTAACATCTACCACCAACGCTGCTGACACCTATTACATATAACAGCGCAAGTGCCCTGATAATAGGTTTCTGCAAATAGTTTCAACCCCTGACACTACCTGCAGTGTAGCTGTGAATCCTGCCTCTTCCTTCAGTATATTTTCCTCTGACTTTGCTCACCTCTCTATCATAGTTATACATACCTCCCAACATTTAGAATCCCGAAAGCGGGACAAAATAGGCCAACAACTGATATGATCAAACTCCGCCCACAAATGGCCATAGTTGGGTAAAATGCAAACCCCTTTTCATTTTAAGTCATGCCACTTTTGTGGCCGGGAATCGTGATGTCCCACCTAAAAAGGGACAGTTGTGAGGTATAGTTACATTCTGATGTAACTTTTCCATCAAATTTGTCCCGTCTCTATCTGACTCTTGGAGGTAAATGTATGAAAGTTCAGTTTTTGTTCAGTCGCTGATTTTCTGAGATTTTGTCAGCCATATTTAAAACAGTAATTTAATTAAATGCAAAACTTGCTCCCCAGATTGCCCACATTGCTCTTCTCCATCCCAAGTGCCCCACTTTCACTCTTCCATTATTTCTGTTTTGCTCAGCTCATCCAAGCCGTTGGTTGCAAAATAATGGTTCCTTGTATCTGTCCTCTGGGTACTAGTCCCGGGAGGTGTAAGAAAAATGACGGAGAGGGTGTTACATTTAGGTTTGCAATTCTCTTCATAAACCTTCATAAATCTGGAAGTTGGCACTGGTAGGTAGCAGCTTCAGGCACACATGGGTGGCACACACCGGTGTAGAAATGGCAGGAAGGTCCTGGGCCTTTGGTAGATACCAAATTTCATATAAAGTTAATATCGTTTAATATATTTTAGCTTCAAGTGATCATTGGAGTTCTGTAGAAGCAGGCAAGGTATAATTCACTAGTTGGGATAGAGGAAATCCCTAAAATACTAATAAAATTAAATGCTTGCACAGGAGTTACAATTATAATGAAAGTAATAGCTTGCACAGGCATTGCAATTATAATTTCCCCTCTTGTATGACACACCTTCCAGCCTAGATGTGAGAACACTAATAGAGAGTATTTATGAATGGTGTGTTTTTTCTGATGATTTGCTTCATGCCTAGAAATGTGCATGAGAGTGATTTTGAAGGGTGCCCATGATTAGCAAAGCAATAAATGGAAAAGTTGCATGTTCCACATAAAACGTAAAATTACATATAAACAGAAATAAATAATAAATTAAATATTTGTATTCTTTTGTTTTTCATGTATTATATTATGCATTATGGTTAGTTGCTGTTCGTTTATTGTATACTACTGTAAATGTCTTGTGCTTCGCTGAAGACCTTTTGTGGCGCTATATAAATAAAACATAATAGGTTTATTTTACAAGATGAATTATTTTTCACAATTTTTTTTCTCAAGGTCAAAATTAAGCAAACAAAGGAAAATAGAAGAATAATTAAAAATCTTTCTTGAGCAAAGCAACTCTCAATTGAATATCATTGTTGAAATTAGCTATATAATCACTACAAAACACTCAAATGTACGCACAAAATGAAAATGAGTGCGCAACATGTGTGCTCACTTTTTTTGAACTTTGATGTTTATATTTTAAGGTGTGCAACTGCACTGTGCCATAGTACATATTTGCTTGAAATCACCTCTTCCAGCCTGTTATGTAAACATGTTGATGCCCATGTTTTGAATTTTCTTTTTAGAAACTGATAAAAATAAAAGAAAACAAAATAGACATTTGAACTTAGGCCAGAGCAATGAAAACAAATCTCAAAGTACTGTAAGGATATATACACACTGGTGTTGAAAAATAAATAGCAGTAGCTGATGTATAGGAAATTTGACCTCACAGGGGACATTTAATGAATGCATCTTAATGTTATGCTGCATTTTACTTAGTGCTTTAACAGGCGCTCCCAAAAAACTCCATGGTTGTAAATGCTGCAGGCAACATCTAGATCATACATGGGCAAGATGATTCCCGGGAGGTCCGGAGTGCAGGTGGGTGTTTGGTGGCGGGGCTCGAAGAATCACGTCATTAGCCCTGCCCCAAAACGGACATCACTACTATGGACAAATTAAAAACAGGGGGTGGGGCAACGATGATGTGTCCATGACGTTACTGTGCCCCACCGCCTCCGTTTAGTTTACACAGCCGGCCAGGATCAGGGAGAATTGCCTGCTCTCCCGGGAGTTCGGGAGGACTCCTAGAAATTCGTGAGTCTCCCGGACATTTCAGGAGAGTAGGCAACTTTGATCTATATTGATGCAATGCAATGTGATGCACAACAAAAGCTTGTTGGAGAGTATGTATGTACAGGTCCATTTACTTACGTTATTTTGGAGCCATGGAGGCTTTGTTGACATACGTGCAATTTATGTTGAATATCTGAATTCAACAGCCATGCCAAGCCATAGACATAATAAAGGGTTTGTGTTATTAAGTTTGTTCTTAGTTTCTAATTATTTACATTTACCACCTTTTCTGTTTACACACTTTATATGGTGACCATCTTTAAAAATGAATTATCCTACAATACACCATTATGTCTATTATCTATTTTTTTTCAGACGCATCTTTTTATTTTTTTAAAGTTGTCCTGTCATGTTTTAATTTTAATTTGATAAGTTGGTTAGAAATTAACCTATATTTATTTAATCTGAGTGCATAGCAGCCAATCAGCAGACAGCTTTTTGGCAAGCCAATCCTACAAACCAAAACTACTAGTCATGCAGGTTTAAAGTGAACATATTGCTAATAAGGAAATAGGGGAAGATACATGTAAATATATACAACAGACCTATTAGGCTCCCTGACTGGATTGAAAAAGATCAATAGTCACCTTCACTGTCCAGTTGCCCCTACAGTAACCACTCTCCTACAATCTCCCCAATAACTAACCATAAATATACCAAGATATATTATTAGGGATGTGCACCGCCGACTTTTGGTGTCTCGTGTTTTGTGTTTTGGATTCGGATTTTCGTGATGTTTTGGGTTCGGATTTGTTTCGCAAAACACCTGCCGAAAGGTCTCGGTTCGGATTTAAGGTTTTGGATTCGGATTTTTTTTGAAAAAAGCATAAAAAGTTCAAAAATCAAGTTTTTGGGCTTATTTTCACTCCTACGCTATTATTAACCTCAATAACATTCAATAACAAGCATTTCCACTAATTTACAGTGTATTCTGAACACCTCACAATATAGTTATTAGTCCAAAACGTTGCAACGAGGTATCTTTCTGGACTGCGTAGAGGAGTGGGTCACCACAATATATATTAAAAACCCTGAACTTGTATGAATCGCACCAATAAATGTACCTGGACTGCGTAGAGGAGTGGGTCACCACAATATATATTAAAAACCCTGAACTTTTATGAATCGCACCAATAAATGTACCTGGACTGCGTAGAGGAGTGGGTCACCACAATATATATAATAAGAAAACCATCAACTTGTATGATTCGCACCAATAAATGTACCTGGACTGCGTAGAGGAGTGGGTCACCACAATATAAATTAAAAACCCTGAACTTGTATGATTCGCACCAATAAATGTACCTGGACTGCGTAGAGGAGTGGGTCACCACAATATATATTAAAAACCCTGAACTTTTATGAATCGCACCAATAAATGTACCTGGACTGCGTAGAGGAGTGGGTCACCAAAATATATATAATAAGAAAACCATCAACTTGTATGATTCGCACCAATAAATGTACCTGGACTGCGTAGAGGAGTGGGTCACCACAATATAAATTAAAAACCCTGAACTTGTATGATTCGCACCAATAAATGTACCTGGACTGCGTAGAGGAGTGGGTCACCACAATATATATTAAAAACCCTGAACTTGTATGATTCGCACCAATAAATGTATCTGGACTGCGTAGAGGAGTGGGTCACCACAATATAAATTAAAAACCCTGAACTTGTATGATTCGCACCAATAAATGTATCTGGACTGCGTAGAGGAGTGGGTCACCACAATATAATAAGAAAACCATCAACTGGTCTGAATCGCACCGAATAATGTACCTGGACTGCATAGAGGAGTGGTCACCACAATATATATAATAAGAAAACCATCAACTGGTATGAATCGCACCAAAAAATGTACCTGGACTGCGTAGAGGAGTGGTCACCACAATATAAATTAAAAACCCTAAACTAGTATGATTCGCACCAATAAATGTATCTGGACTGCGTAGAGGAGTGGTCACCACAATATAATTAATAAAAAACCCTCCACGGCTCTGAATTTCCCCAAAAAAAAATCTGGACTGTGTAGTGGGGTGGCTCCGGTACTAAATTTTATACCGGGGCCACAATATAATAAATAGTTACACCCTCAACTGGTCAGAATTCCACCAAACAAGTATCTGGACTGTGTAGAGGGGTGGCCCCGGTACTAAATTTGATACCGGGGCCACAATATAATAAATAGTTACACCCTCAACTGGTCAGAATTCCACCAAACAAGTATCTGGACTGCGTAGTGGGGTGGCCCCGGTACTAAATTTAATACCGGGGCCACAATACCTCCTCCAAGTACCAAGTGTTGTGTTTATAATATATTAACACTACACTAATTCTAGCACGTCAAACCCTCTTGTTTTAAATAATGACAGGGCATTTAACTTTTGATTAAATTTTTTTAATTTGTTGACATTTTCTTTTACTGTTTGAACATGGCAAACGACTGTTGAATGGTCACATAATGCCAAAAAAATAGTTGCAAGATGGAATTGTCCTTGGGAAGGAATTGTCCTTGGGCCCTCCCACCCACCCTTATATTGTTGAAATAGGACATGCACACTTTAACAAACCAATCATTTCAGCGACAGGGCCTACCAAACAACTGTGGCTGAAATGATTGGTTTGTTTGGGCCCCCACACCAAAATAACAATTCATCTCTCCCTGTACAAACTAAACAGCCTCTACTGAGGAAAGATGTCGACCTCATCCTCAACCTCTGATTCCTCTCCCCCTACAGTGTGTACTTCCTCCTCATCACACATTATCAATTCGTCCCCGCTGGACTCCACAACCACAGGTCCCTCTGTACTATCTGGAGGGCAGTGCTGTACTTCATTGAGGAATTGATTATTCATTTTTATAAACATCATTTTTTCAACGTTGTGAGGAAGCAACCTCCTTCGCCGCTCACTGACCAGGTTCCCCGCTGCACTAAAAACTCTTTCCGAGTACACACTGGAGGGGACACAAGTCAGGTAAAATAGAGCCAGTTTGTACAGGGGCTTCCAAACTTCCTTTTGGAGTTCTACCACGTCACTACCTCAAGTTAATTTAGATTGCAAGGCTTGTAAATACTTTGAAGAATAAAAAAGCAGGTTGCACAGACTGTGGAGCTAGAAAGTGAAATAAAATGGACCACGTTACTCTGGTATCTATCTATTCCCCCCCCCCCCCCCCCCCCCGCCTGCCCTACACTTGTAGTTGAATATAAAAAAAGCAGCCTGTATAGACTGTAGAACTAGAAATTCAAGTATACAAAGAAATGGACAAAAGCAGTTTGGTATCTGTCTGCATCAGATCCCCTCTCCACTAGGAGTAAAATAGAAAACTATTCAGCCGTTATATAATCTAGAATATAAATAGAAATTGAGAAAGGCAATTTGGTATCTGTCTGCATCATAATCATCAACATCCTCCTCAGCGCCAGCTACATCAATATCCTCCTCCCGGTGTACAACATTCACACCTTAATTAGCCAAATCTGTAACTGGACTGTGGGTGATCCTTCCAGCATATGCAGAGGGCGTGCTGCAAATGCTGGATGGAGTCACCTCTTCCCGTACAGTGATGGGAAGGTCAGGGTTCACAACCAACAATACCCTTGGAGTCGCCTTGGGGATTTGTGATGTCATCTGTTTAGAAGGCAGAGTTCTTTGCTGTTTTGTTGTTGTTGCTGACAGCATAACTCTCTTAAATTTTTTGTAGGGGGGGAGGAGGAGGGCTTAGATCCTTGGGTGAAGCTGGACCACTAGTCATGAACACGGGCCAGGGCCTAAGCCGTTCCTTGCCACTACGTGTCGTAAATGGCATATTGCCAACTTAACGTTTCTCCTCAGATGATTTTAAGTTTCTCTTTTTGCTATTTTTTGAGAACTTGGGGTTTTTGGATTTTACATGCCCTGTACTAGGAGATTGGGCATCGGGCTTGCCAGACGACGTTGATGGCATTTCATCGTCTATGTCATGACTAGTGGCAGCAGCTTCAGCATTAGGAGGAAGTGGGTCTTGATCTTTCCCTACTTTATACTCCAAATTTTGGTTTTCCATTATATGTAGCACAAGAGAGCGTACCCCTAAGCCACACACATTCGGCAAAGCCATTAAAAATTATATGCCGCACAGGAGAGTACCACTGGACTTATACTGCTGAATCAGTGAACTTTGTAATATATCAGTACCACTGGACTTATACTGCTGAATCAGTTAACTTTGTAATAGCAGTACCACTGGACTTATACTGCTGAATCAGTGAACTTTGTAATATATCAGTACCACTGGACTTATACTGCTGAATCAGTGAACTTTGTAATAGCAGTACCACTGGACTTATACACTGCTGAATCAGTGAACTTTGTAATAGCAGTACCACTGGACTTATACTGCTGAATCAGTGAACTTTGTAATAGCAGTACCACTGGACTTATACTGCTGAATCAGTGAACTTTGTAATATAGCAGTACCACTGGACTTATACTGCTGAATCAGTGAACTTTGTAATATATCAGTACCACTGGACTTATACTGCTGAATCAGTGAACTTTGTAATATATCAGTACCACTGGACTTATACTGCTGAATCAGTGAACTTTGTAATATATCAGTACCACTGGACTTATACTGCTGAATCAGTGAACTTTGTAATATAGCAGTACCACTGGACTTATACTGCTGAATCAGTGAACTTTGTAATATATCAGTACCACTGGACTTATACTGCTGAATCAGTGAACTTTGTAATATATCAGTACCACTGGACTTATAGTGCTAAATCAGTGAACTTTGTAATAGCAGTACCACTGGACTTATACTGCTGAATCAGTGAACTTTGTAGTATATCAGTACCACTGGACTTATACTGCTGAATCAGTGAACTTTGTAATATATCAGTACCACTGGACTTATACTGCTGAATCAGTGAACTTTGTAATAGCAGTACCACTGGACTTATACACTGCTGAATCAGTGAACTTTGTAATAGCAGTACCACTGGACTTATACACTGCTGAATCAGTGAACTTTGTAATAGCAGTAACACTGGAATTATACACTGCTGAATCAGTGAACTTTGTAATAGCAGTACCACTGGACTTATACACTGCTGAATCAGTGAACTTTGTAATAGCAGTACCACTGGACTTATACTGCTGAATCAGTGAACTTTGTAATAGCAGTACCACTGGACTTATACTGCTGAATCAGTGAACTTGGTAATATTGCAGTACCAATGGGCTTATACTGCAGCATTGGTTTTGCAAATTTTGTTGTAATTAATTTTTTTTTAAATTATTTTTTTGTATTTTTTTTTATAACTTTTTTTTAATTTTTTTGAAAATGGGGAATAATGGGGAAATAACTATGCCCATAGAAGCACAGAGCACAGGACACAGCACCACTGGACTGAACAGGACACAGCACAGGACCCAGCAGCACCACTGAACTCAAAATTGACAGAGCACAGCACACAACACCACTGGACTGATACTGCTGAATGTGTGAACTTTGTAATATTGCAGTACCACTCGACCTTTACTGCTGAATGTGTGAACTTGGTAATATTGCAGTACCAATGGGCTTATACTGCAGGATTGGTTTTGCAAATTTTGTTGTAATTAATTTTTTTTTAAATTATTTGTTTGTATTTTTTTTATAACTTTTTTTTAATTTTTTTGAAAATGGGAAATAATGGGGAAATAACTATGCCCTTAGAAGGACAGAGCACAGGACACAGCACCACTGGACTGAACAGGACACAGCACAGGACCCAGCAGCACCACTGAACTCAAAATTGACAGAGCACAGCACACAGCACCACTGGACTAATACTGCAGAACACAGCACAGCACAGAACTAAACAGCACAGCACAGAACTAAACAGCACAGCACGAGATCTACCAGGACAGAGGACCACCTAACACACCCTCCCTCTACCCTGATCAATACCCGAGTGAAGATGGCGGCGACTAGCGGGGAATTTATAGGTTCTGAGTATCGCGAGATCCGACAGCGGGATTATGACTCCGAGCCTCGGTTTCAAGTTTTCATTTGGCGCCAATACCCGGATCTGTCTCGATCCGACTCGGATCGGCAAGGTTCGGGTGGGCTCGGATTCAGGAAATCCGAGTGCGCTCATCTCTAAATATTATACTAGTTGTTAGTGAAGAAACTCATGGCTACATCATCTCAAAAGGAAGTCATACTCTTGTAGAAGATTACAGATAAATTGTACCAGCTGAAATGCTAAGAAGCAGTCAAGGAAGAGTGACCTATGAACTGTATTCATATCCGGCACTGACCTCTAGCAGTAAGACATTAGCTAAAAAAGCAGTTCAATAATGGAATCATGATTGATCAGTGCAGCCAGATGATGACATATAGTAAATGCTTAAAAGGGAAAATGACTAGGAGATATTTTTTAAATACCAGTAAACCCAGAGTTGAACAGCCTCTGAACTTGATACTGACATTTGTGGACCAATGAGCATTGAGACCTCAGGAAAGTATTTCTCTCAATGATCATTCAAGATACTTATTAGTCTACCTGTTTCACAGACATGTTGAAGTACTGGAGAAACCAGAAGATTATCTTGCTCAAATAGGAAAAAAGTTTGGCAGGATTCCAAATTTACTATTGGCAAATAATGGGACTCAATACACAAGTGGGAAAACAGTCATCTTGAAAAGATGGGAATTGTGTGCAGACAACAGTACCACACCGTACCAAACAACCCTAAGTAGAGTGGTACAGCAGAGTTTAAAAAAATACTCTCTGTGAAGGAAGATATGCCAGTGAAATTTTTTGGATAAAGCAATCATGAAAGGCTGTTATCTACAAAATCATTTACCCAGCAGGGTTACAGAAAAACTCCACATTAACAGAATGTAGCTTGAACTGTAGGATATTAAGCTCATTTAAACAAAGCCTATATAGATATTCCATACTTGTCTAATCTCCCGGAATTTCTGGAGGCTCTCGAATTTCAGCGAGTCCTCCCAGACTCCTGGAAGAGTAAACATCCTCCCGGATCGTTATGGGTGCAGAGCTTAATGACACAATTGCGCCGTTAAGCCCCGTCCCTGCTATGTATTGCTGCTAATTTCGACACTTCATGGCAAGGACGTGGCCAAAATGACCCAATTTCTTGAACCCCGTCCCCTCACGGCCACCTCTTCCCCCAGAGCTCCCGGAGGCCAACTTGAAAAGGTTGGCAAGGATGAGATATTCTAAAAGAAAAGTGACCAAGTAGGATGCTTGTGCAAAGGGATTCTGTACCAAGTCAACAACATTTCACAAGTAGTTCAGTCTGAGAAACAACTAGAAACACATGAAAACATGTAAAAAAACAGAGAAATTAAATAAGGGATTCAGCTTTTGAAAAAGGAGAGAGTAGTATTGCCTCTACCTTCAAATAGAAGCTCCAAAATATGTAAGATGTGCTTCTCCTACATGTTTTGAACAGCCCCATGACCAGAGACAGAATCATCATGAAAGAAGATGCAACGACTGCTTATCCACAAGGAGCAGAAGAGGATTAAAGCTGGTGAGGAAGATGTATTAACCTGCGGTGTTGTAAAATTGTTTTTTTTGGTGATTTTGTCAACAGGAATTAAATCGGCACTCACTACTATATTCTTAGCCCTGGGTCTACTAACATACTAACTATAGCTGCTGTGTTTAGGACCTTCTAGATCAGAGATAACCTGCTAGATTTTGGAGTTTCATGTGCACCCTCCAGCTCCCAAAAACTGTATGTTTGTTTTTTCAATTTTGCAAAAAATCTATTTGAGAAAATCTGTGGTGCAATGGGACTTTAATACTTTTACTGGGAGCAAGCAGGGCTGAGAATCTTCACAAGGGTGCTTGTAACGGTCACAAACCTTGGCAGAAATAACCGGTTCAGGTGCTCACCTGTCTAGAATTACATATTTAGTGAGAAAGGCATTGTGCAAAATTTTATAACACACAAATATTTGCTAGGCTGGGCGTCTGGATTGGGACAGTGAAGGCACTGATGAGGTAAAATGAGGTGAGGCCAAATAAGAATGTATTATACACTATGTGAATAACAGAACATGGAGGAGATTCTATGATGAGTGATAATGTCATACAGGTGCACACCTGTGGCTATACGATCCATCAGTGCAAATGTGCCTTTCCAGATGACTGAGTCTATTCCGTACCAGTGTCCAGCATTCTCTCTATTGAATTCTTGTGTACAAGACCTTGGCTTTTGTTTCTGACCCCACTTATCTGCCACCTACATCTCTAACCCGGCTTCTACTCTGAATACTGCTCTTGATCACCGTCTGCTATTTCTTAATTAAAGGCAAAACCTGGCATGTACGAACCCCATAAGCCGGTTTTGCCTTTAATAACATTTTCGTTTAAATCCTGCCAGCATTAGATCTGGGAACATATAACCAGGATGGGACTCACATGATATTTAATAAGTAATGGTTGAGTTGAGCATGTATTTTGTTAGTCGTATAGAAGACAGGAAATTAGAACCCGACAACTGACTGCGTTGCTGCAGTGTAAGAGGCAATATATAAGATTTGCTCTAAAACAAAAACATTTTCATCTTTAAATGCTTGGACAATGTCCTTAAGTATCTGCTGCTAACCAGGTGCGGACAGTACATTCACGGGTGCTATAGCGAAATTTGAAAGGAGATCGACGATACTGGTCTGGCTGGTTTACCTGTAATAGTGTGACAATAACAGCCTGTCATAGTTTGGATCTGGCTGTGGCTTTTACATGGGTAAACCCACGCTGTTTGCCCCCCCCCCCCCCCCCCCACCTTCATATTATCTTATTGCTAGCACAGGCTATGAGCACTGTTGCTTGAACTAATTTTTTAGGGACATGCTATTTAATTAGGCCTGTGCCTTGTGGGAGCAGTGCTTGAGAGGTGGATAATGCATAATCCCCTCCATGGTCTGCTGAATTCCCCATTCCATCCAATATCACCTGGTGGTGGGCAAGAAATGTAGTTAATTCATCCACTGCTGTGTTGACAACGGCCCCCTTTTGTAAAATTTACTACCACATAAGAAAGCAAAAGGCAGTACACACTGCCTGCATCCGCCCATCTTTTTGCTGCAGCTAAAGTTTTTCTATAAAACATAACCAGATTGGCCTATGGTATCCTTCATTTGCCTAACATCCACCAGCTACAGCCATGGGATGTTCTGTTGCATCATATTATTATCCATTTACCATGATGCCACTTGTCTCCACATATAACGTGTGATGAGTTCTGTGACATATTTACATATTCTACATCCCACTCTGCACCATATACCTTTTGTTATATTAGATTGGACACCAGCACAGACTATGCACCTTAGACTGGTCACCAGTAAAGGCACTGCTCATTATCACAGCTACTCCAGACTGGTGCATAGCCAGGGGAGTGCTTGTACAGTACAAGGGCAGGATCCTTCTCTGGCACCAGAAGAGGAGGAGGGGGTGGGCGGGGGGGGGGGGGGGGGGGGCAGTTAAAATATACAATGATTTATGGCTAAGAGCAGATGACAATTTTAAGATTTCTAAAGTGACTAATTCATGTTTCATGTCTTCACCTTCAGTTGTTGTCTCCTTTTTCCAACCGTACCAAACCACCACTAGCTGCAGAGAAATGCCGGTAGCCAATTGCCGCTTTATTATTGGCAGCAGCTGATAATGTACATTCAACACCTGCAGCTACAATTGTTAATCCTCTAATTCTCCACCGCTCTTTTATTGGGAGCTTATTTGGGCAGAGCTATCCATTACCTTCTGTTTCACATCATTGTTTGCAATTTATTTGTTCCCCTCAATGTACATCACTGTTTAATATGTAATCTCTTTTTTAAAAATAAAAGATAATAATCATAATTATCCTTGGCAATGGATATGGCTTAACTTTGTACACCTGGCACCAGGCATGGCTCAGCATATGGTGTCCCTTACCTTATGGAGCTGTCTCCTCAACTGTAGACAGTTGAGTAGAAGCATGCTCATAGTGAAAGTACCTATATAACCTGCTTTGCTATCGGTTTGCTGAACTGGAGTTGAACTCAGAAACTGCAGCCTAATGCAGGGAGCCTTTTATAATTCTTCTAGTTTGAAAATAGATTTTAAACTACACAATGACAGGCTGTATTAATGGTTTGTTGAGTAGACCATTTTTTTCTTTATGTTATTAACTTTAGCTTTTAACTGCTTTGAGCATTGCATTTTTAGAGTTTGTGTATAATATGGGGATTTCAGCTTCTTTTCTTTTATTATTTAACCCTTATGCAGGGGCGGATCTAGACTTTATGTTTGGGGGGGGCGATTTTGCATAATCACGCCCCTCCTTTGCTCTGATTGGCTGGCCTGCGTTAACCCTGCCTTCCGCCCGTGATTGGCCCCGCCCCCCTCCTGTTGTGGTCGCCGGCTGGGACCACTCTGATTGGCTGGCCCACATTTAGCCCCACCCCTCCCGTTTTAATCGGCGGCTGGGACCTAGCATTTTGCTGCTAGGGGGGGCGAATGCCCCGATCGCCCCCCCCTGGATCCGCCACTGCCCTTATGTCAGTAAAGAGTGTGATTGATTGACAGGCAGAGCTTGGTTTTGTGCCTACAGTCCCCAGTGAGGTAAATATATTGCATTTGCTATTTGCTTTGGATTTATTTTTTCTGAAAATAGGAGAGACCTATTAGATTCTCAAGTGGCACATCAAGGTCCCTTGTGAAAAGAAGAGTAAAAATATATCATAGGTAAAATGTGAAGAAGAAAAAAACATAAGCCATTACTCCTGGACCCATAACTACCTTAACTGCTGAGAAAAGTACAAATATCTGGTATCCTCAAGAATAGACCATAAGCTTTTAGCGGAATTTTCTAGGGTTATGCCAGTTGTTTATAAGTAACTATAGAAAGAACCCAGGAACTAAAGCCCACCAAATAAAACAATATTTAATCTACTATGCTACCACACAAAACTAGCAAATAAAATATAAAACTAACCAAAAAATAAAGATATTCCCTGCAAAGCCAATGTAGTGCGAAAACACAAAATTTGTTGTAGTGAAAACTTCTTCTGGTTATACAGGTGTTAATGATTATTGTACAATACTGTCATGATATATATTTTAAAATTTGTTATTTTCATTGGCTTTACGCCAACTTCTAATGTAAAAGAATTAGCTGACCACATTTCTGATTTCATTTTTAGACAAAATGTATTTTAGTTATCATGATCTCATCAATATCCTTATGATTGTATGCACCTTGCACAACTCTTACTTTCCACAGAAAGACATATGGTGTTTTCATCCAAGTGTTTCTGCAGCACAAGCATAAACTGGTTAGCAGTGCACTAACCAGAAAATTACTTTTAGCTGATAAGGCTATAACAAAACAGGCAATTTCATATCTTTTCTGAGTAATATACACATTTACTAAAGGGTACTTCAGATGATCAATGACAAGATATGACAATTTCTGGGAATAGCTATATTGTAAAGGGATCATAATAATTAGGCATTTTAGATTACCTTTCTATTACACATACAGTCATGGCCAAAAGTTTTGAGAATGACACAGGTATTGGTTTTCACAAAGTTTTCTGCACCTTTTTGTCAGATGCTGCTGTGATATAGTGAAGTAAAATTACAAGCATTTCAAAAGTGTCAAAGGCTTTTATTGACAATTACATTAAGTTTATGCAAAGAGTCAATATTTGTAGTGTTCTTTTTGAAGACCTCTGCAATTCGCTCTGGCATGCTGTCAATCAACTTCTGGGCCACATACTGATTGATGGCCGCCCATTCTTGCCTAATCAATGCTTGGAGATTGTCAGAATTTGTGGGTTCTTGTTTTGATCCCTGAGCCACTTAGTTATCACTTTTGCCTTATGGCAAGGTGCTCCATCATGCTGGAAAAGGCATTGTTCGTCATTAAATTGTTCTTGGATGGTTGAGGGAAGTTGCTCTTGGAGGATGTTTTGGTACCATGCTTTATTCATGGCTGTGTTCTTAGGCAAAATTGTGAGTGAGCCCACTCCCTTGGCTGAGAAGGAACCCCACAAATGAATGGTCTCAGGATGCTTTACTGTTGGCATGACACAGGACTGATGGTAGCGCTCATGTTTCCTTCTTCAGACAAGCATTTTTCCAGATGCCCCAAACAATCTGAAAGGGGATTAATCAGAGAAAATTACTTTACCCCAGTCCTTAGCAGTCCAATCCTTATACCTTTTGTAGAATATCAGTTTGTCCCTGATGTTTTTCCTGGGAAGAAGTGACTTCTTTGCTGGTCTTCTTGAAACCAGGTCATCCTCCAAAAGTCTTCGCCTCAAAGTGCATGCAGATGCACTCACACCTGCCTACTGCCATTCCTGAGCAAGCTCTGCACTCGTGGTACCCTGATGCCGCAGCTGAATCAACTTTAGGAGACGGTTCTGGCGCTTGCTGAGTGCCCTGTAGTCTTCTTCACAACTATTGAACCACTTTTCTTGAAGTTCTTGATGATCCGATAAATGGTTGATTTAGGTGCAATCTTACTAGCAGCAATATCCTTGCCTGTGAAGCCCTTTTTGTGCAAAGCAATGATGACTGCACGTTTCCTTGCAGGTAACCATGGTTAATAGAGGAAGAACAATGATTTCAAGCACCACCCTCCTTTTAAAGCTTCGAGTCTGTTATTTATAACTCAGTTAACACACCTGTGTTTATGAGAGAATCACTAACCTGATGTCAGCTGGTCCTTTTGTGGCAGGGTAGAAATGCAGTGTAAATGTTGTTTTTGGGATAAAGTTCATTGTCATGGCAAAGAGTGACTTTGAAATTAATTGAAATTCATCTGATCACTCTTCATGACATTCTGGAGTATATGCAAATTGCCATCATAAAAACTGAGGCAGCAGACTTTGTGAAAAACAATACTTATGTCATTTTCAAAACTTTTGGCCCTAGCTGTACATTTGAAGCAGCTCTGGATCTCCAGATAAAAATAAATGTTTTTTTTACAGCACTCCTGTTAGCGCAACCTTTGACTAACCATGTTAATAAAAGTGTTGTAAAAAATTATTTGCACAAATGAAAAAGTGCAAATTCACGCTACGTAAATAGTCTTTATGATAAAGACATCAAGGCAAGGGATTCTTGACAGGAAAATATCCTGCCCTCAGTTATTATACATGAGTGGCTATCTGACTCCAAGCTAAGCCCCACCATCATTTAGATGCATCGGACAGGTTCTTGGAAACTAATGGAGCCATCTGATAAATCTATAAAAGCCTTAGACAGACACCAATGGGCATGAAATTATAGTTACTTCTGAGCATAATATGCCAATAATTACATATTGTGTTTTCTTGGGGATTTTTTCACAAAAGTAATTCTAAACACATACCCCTATTAGGCTTCTAAAATAATTATTGTACATGTATTAGAAAAATGGATGGCTTCTAGGTTTTGTTTTCTCCTAACTTTAGTTGAAGTATGTCTTACTTACCAACTTTCTGAATTTGGCTTCTGGAGCCTGCCGGGAGAGGTGGGGGTGAGGGGGGCTGGCGCCAAAACTGCGTCATTTTGGACCCGCCCCATGACGTAATGACGCAAACGCGTCATTTTACACTGGGGCAGGGCCAAACTCGCGGCATCTTGGACCAAATTCTGCAAACTTCACTAGGAAGTGGGCAGACTCAGGAGATTGCCATACTCTCCAGGGAGTCCGTGAGACCCAAAATGCGGGAGTATTCTGGACATTCCGGGAGAGTTGGCAAGTAGGAAGTATGTCCAGGGTTAGATTACATACCCAGTTATAGGGGTCTATTTATTAAAGGAAGATAAGCCCCCAGCCAGTAAAGGCTATTGCCTGCCATCGTAGGTGGGTAGCCATCTCTGGGGGCCTCCTACGATGCTTGTAAAGAATCTATTAAAGACTGCAGCAATACTAGTACCGCTGCTATCCTCTGATTGCTAATGTCATTCTGAGATCCTGAGCAGGGGGTGTCCATCTACAAAAAATGCTTTATTATTAAAATAATTAATCTTCTCTGTTTTTTTAAAAATAATAAGTAACTATTTTTTAATAAGCCATTTCCAGCTCCAGGTTGCATGCACAAGTCGGCCAACCGGTTCAAGCATGCGCATAGGGTCCAAGGACATTCTTGACAAACGGTAAGACTCCTCTTAGTGCTGGCAGCCAATATCACTGGGCAGGGCCGGATTTACCACTAGGCAACCTAGGCACCTGCCTAGGGCCTAGCGGCTCTCGGGGGGCACAGCTGGGGGGGACAGGAGCAATTTTAAAAAAAAGTAAAAAAAAAATAAAAAAAAAATTCGGCCCCTCCCCCGACTCGCGGCACCCCCGCGACTCGTGTGGGGGGGGGGTGCCGCGAATCGGGGGAGGGGGGGTCGGGTGCTGCGAATCGGGTCCCGGCAGCCTCTTCTCCACTCAGTGTCTCAATGATTGAGAGAGGAGGAGAGGCTGCCGGGACCCGACGAGCGATCACGTGACTCTTTCTTTTTTTTTTTTTTTACATCTGGAATCTGGACTGACAGAGGAGGAGCAGCGCGCAATAGAAAGGTAAGTAAAACAAGGGACAGAAGTGGTGATGGTGAAGGGGCACAGAAGTGGTGATGGTGAAAGGGCACAGAAGTGGTGATGGTGATGGGCACAGAGGTGGTGAAGGGCACAGAGATGGTGATTGGCACAGAAGTGGTGATGGTGATTGGCACAGAAGTGGTGATGGTGAAGGGCACAGAGGTGGTGATGGTGAAGGGCACAGAGGTGGTGATGGTGAAGGGCACAGAGATGGTGATTGGCACAGAAGTGGTGATGGTGATTGGCACAGAAGTGGTGATGGGCACAGAGATTGTGATGGTGAAGGGCACAGAGGTGGTGATGGTGAAGGGGCACAGAATTGGTGATGGTGATTGGCACAGAGGTGGTGATGGTGATTGGCACAGAGGTGGTGATGGTGAAGGGCACAGAGGTGGTGATGGTGAAGAGCACAGAGGTGGTGATGGTGATTGGCACAGAGGTGGTGATGGTGAAGGGCACAGAGGTGGTGATGGTGAAGGGCACAGAGGTGGTGATGGTGATTGGCACAGAAGTGGTGATGGTGAAGGGCACAGAGGTGGTGATGGTGAAGAGGCACAGAGGTGGGGATGGGCACAGAGGTGGTGATGGTGATTGGCACAGTGGTGGTGATGGTGATTGGCACAGAGGTGGTGATGGGCACAGAGGTGATGGTGAAAGGGCACATGTGATATTGTGAAGGGGCAAAAGTGACAATGAAGGGGCACAGTGTGATGATAGAGGGACAAAAGTGACAAGAGCACATACTTGGATTTATGCGTATTATTTTTGCAAACAACTTAAGTAAGTATTTCTGCCCTGACTTCAATATTTATTAAGTTGTTTTGACCCAACTACTTAAAAAAACGGGACTGCTTGGTAATTATTTAGGGGTGCCTTT
Source organism: Mixophyes fleayi (assembly GCF_038048845.1). Taxonomy (NCBI): domain Eukaryota; kingdom Metazoa; phylum Chordata; class Amphibia; order Anura; family Limnodynastidae; genus Mixophyes; species Mixophyes fleayi. The sequence goes on from NC_134405.1 coordinate 197,575,767, forward strand.
TTCTGCAGCAGGGTGGCCTTGCTCTTTTCACATGTTAGGTACGCCCCCAAAGATGCAAGCCACGCCCTCACCTCCTTTGGCGGCGTGCCGCCGCTGAGCGGCGGCACATGCTCTCATATCTACTTAACTATAGGGGTATATGGTAGGCATGCGGCGGCACATGCTTTCATATCTACTTAACTATAAGGGTATATGGTAGGCATGCGGCGGCAAATGCTTTCACTTCTACGTAACTATAGGGGTATATGGTAGGCTGCAAAAATATAGTGCAATGGATTGTTTCAGGGAGGGGGCCCAAAAACAGTATCCTGCCTAGGGCCCTATGAGGTCTAAATCCGGCTCTGTCACTGGGGAGCTGAGCATCAGCTGAACAGCTCTAGGACCAGGGATGTCTTAATAAATTGGCAAATAGATAATTTGCCCTGGGTCTGCCAGAACAAAGGGCCTAATAGTGGATTTTCCACTAATAGAGCGTGGAGAGGGGAGACCTTAAAATACTATCTCAGCCACAGTACCAACTTTTGGGCGGTGCCACCGGTGCCAGCCCTAGGTTATCCTGATATTAAAAATGGATAGCCATTTCCCTTTTAAGCTTAGCAGTGTTATAACAACCTGCCTTTCATGAGAGAGAAGCCACTGCCTGGATAAGAGAGTTGAAGGGGAATGGAGGGAGTGGGTGAAGGGAAAGAAGTGAAGTGGGATGCTTTGAAGGCGAAAGAAAACAGGAAAGTAAGTGAAACAATGGGGGAGAAAAGAGAGAGAAAGATAGAGGAGGGCCCTCAATGGATATAGCACAGTCTCTGTAGTTGCAAAGACTAGCCCAGCTCAGACCCCCTAGTGTCCTAGAAAAAAAGGGATCACTTGTTTTAAAGATGGGGTGCTGTTCTTTTGACCAAGGTAATTCTAAATCTCTTGATTCAAGTTTAAATGATTCAGAAATACAAAGCTAAAATATATCATAATAGAATTAACTTAGTGGTTAACACTTCTGCCTCACAGCAGTGGGGTCAAAGGTTTGATTCCCAACCATGGCCTTAGCTGTGTGGAGTTTTTATGTTCTCCCCATGTTTGCGTGTGTTTCCTCCAGGTGCTCCGGTTTCCTCCCATACTCCAAAAGCATACTGGTAGGTTAATTGGCTGCTATCAAATTGACCATGGTATCTCTGTCTGCGTGTGTATGTTAGGGAATTTAGACTGTAAGCTCCAATGGGGCAGGGACAGATGTGAGTGTGTTCAACTGTACAGCGCTGCGGAATTAGTGGTGCTATATAAATAAATGATGATGATGATGAACTGTAACCCTTATATAGTTCTAATATTAGCCCAAATCCTAAATCTTAACCTAACCAAAGCATATCTAAATTTAGCTCAAACCTTAATCCCCCGCCTTACCAAAAACCTAGCTCAACATCTAACACTATTCTAAGTCTTAACATATATCTGATTTTGCCTCACCACACTGTAAAAATGTACACGTTTTATTTTCATATATTTATATATTACCTCCTGTGTTTTGCATTTGGGCATGGGGCTCACTACTGTATTTTAAGCCCTGGTTCTACATTTTATACAAAAATAAACAAAAGGAGAGCTAAGTTATACATATTATTTTGTAAGCAATAAACAAATCAATTTAAAGTAAGATTCATATGGCAGCAAAAACACAATAGACTCCGAGCTATAAAGAGCTGTCAAAAATGTATTCAAAATAATCTAGAAATGTGATAAAAAACCTCATAACATATTCATACAGATATGTGCACAAAATATACATGTATATGGAATATAATCACTGAATAAAAAGTATTCACTTTGAAATGAAAACAATAGAATCTCACATGGGGAGAAAAACTTCTAGATACATTCAACAAATATATGTTGGGCAGGTAAAAGTCTAAGAGCAAGTACATATAAAAAGCAATATGCTATGAGTAACTCACAGCTGCAAGGATCTAGTGCCCATATTATCTTCAGTAAGCGATACTGCATGCAGTATATCAATGGAAATAATTATAGAGAAGTCGAGGGCCAGCTCACACTTAGAACTTATTCTGCAGCAAGATCTGAAATCCACTACAGTGATGAATAGGGTAGCTATCATCATCATCATTTATTTATATAGCGCCATTAATTCTGCAGCGCTGTACAGAGAACTCATTCACATCAGTCCCTGCCCCATTGGAGCTTACAGTCTAAATTCCCTATACAGGGACACCTTGACGTTACCCTCCACCCCTTGACGTTACCCTCCACCCCCAACCCTGCGTGCGATGATAAAGAGCTGTATACTCCTGCTTCACCCGCCGTAACTAATAGGAAATATTAGGTCATCAGCTGTTTGATTCTATATTATTCAAATTTTATAGATGCTGCTGCCCCGGCTCACTGCTGAAATGACAGGCTTGCTGTGAAGTGCTCACTCTCCATATATAATATCCTCTAAGCGGGTATGGACTCTGCTGTAGTGATTAGACAAATGGCTTGATGGGAACTGCTCGTCCCAGCAAAGTGATTAGTACAGCCAGAAGTTCTTGTTTCACCCTTCTGTGGATAATTCCCTTTGAAAGGGGGAGTTGAATGCTCAACTGCTAAGTCCTATGTTGGAAAATCAACTATTGCATATATCACTCTTAGTCTTAGTCTTCTGAAATCAAATATATTCTAGAGATTGGAGAATAAAATCAATATTCAAATCTCTGATAAAATGTCCTTAATTGACACGTTTTGTCACATATAGTGAATTTTACATAGATGTTGAAGCACTGTAATCAGCAAGATTATATATCATCCTTGACCTAGAAGCTGCCAATCACAGATCACTCAATCAAGGTGAAGTAGCTGAATATTTAATCAAGGTTATACAAAATCAATTATGTAACCAGTAGATGTCCAAATATTAAGGAAACTAGGAGTCATATGTTAACAATAAAACTAAAATAAATTAAAATAAGTTAAAAATATATAAAACAAATTCCATAGTATGTTCAAATAACAATATCAGCTTTATGTCCTATCGAGCGGTTGAGGGCTCTATTCTTAAACCAACATCTAATCAATCAATGTGTGTTAGACATAATAGACACATAAGCACAATATGATATTAATTTCATGTTGAAGTTTCAATAGAAAACCTAAAACAAATAAATAAAAAACAAACCTAAAACCATGGTACAATAAATTATAGATAAGCAACCCTACCCAAATAATAACTAGTTGGGATTCAAACTCACATCCTACTTTCACTGATTGCCCTGGCTTAACCTAGTGAGCCACAGAAGAGTCTTACAGAAACCTAATGAATAACATATTTTTAAATTCACTACTAGAAAAACAAAGAGACTAATGATAACTAATGAATTCCCTTGTCATATGGTATCATATATTAAAGTATATTTTTTTAAGACCAATGACTAGGTAATACAGAACTATATTATATATATTAATAAGCTTCTATCACAAGGTCAGGTAGATACCCCCTTTCTTTGAAAGTGTCCATCATTTATAAAGCTTGTTGCTGGAATATGGTATCTAGAGGACAAATTCTTCTAATATGATTCAATTGACTTTTAGGGATATTTTTTAACCATGGCTTTCAGTGAGTACTATTAAAGCATATATAATTATTAGACTCCATTGGTTTTTGATACTTAGCAGCAATAATACATAAGTCTTGAGCCGAGAGGGTCAGATCCAAAAAATTCACTGACTCACTACTATACGTGTAAGTGAAAGTTAGATAGTGAGAATTAGAATTTAGATGTGAAACAAACCAATAAAACAAATCAACATCACCTTCCTTTATAATAAACTGGTCGTAAATGTAAATGCCATAACACACCAAGTTAGCCCCTAATGGGTCTCTGTTCAAAATGGCCTATGTACATGTTGGCAAATCTCGGGGCAAACTTGGTGCCTATGACCATCCCGATGACCTGCAAATAAAAAACGAGAGTGAAATAGAAAGCAATTATGTGTAAGTTTTTAATGTGATTTAGTTCAGAATAAATTCTCACTGTCCCAAGATCCCCACATCTGTATGGAGAAACTGCCTCCACACCTGCTGAGTGAGCAATATTGGTGTAGAGGGCCGATACATTCAAACTAAGAAAATAATAAGACGATTTCCAAACAATCATTTTTAGAGAGTTCATAATGTGAGAGGCGTCCTTAATGTAGGATGTGAGCGAAACAACGAGATATTGAAAGTGATAATCAACAAATTGTGATAGATTAGTAATGAGGGAGCCTACACCAGACACAGTGAAGTGAGGGATTTGTGAATCTTAGTTAGGTGATAGAAAACTGGAACTACTGGGTGCTGAACAAGCGAAAATCACCAGGAATTCTTTTATATGATCCCCTCGGCAAAAGCTCCATCCCAGAGGACTCTCAATTCATTTTGAAACTGAACTGTAGGATCTTAATCAAGGGATCTATAAAAGGATTGACCATCTAACTGTCTGAGTGTTTCGTTAATATAATATACAGTGTCTAGGATTACTACCATCACACCCTCATCAGCTGGTTTGATGGTTATTGACATATCTGCCTATAATTCTTTCAAAGCTAGACACTCATCCTTGGATAAATTTGTATTATTTTTATAATTTGTTTAAAAGTTCAATTGCATGGTTTGTGGGATTTGCATTGTGTCCCCAAAAATACCTTTGGGGACCACCAAAAGCCTGCTAGGAGTACTGCCTGTGTGTTGTATGATGCTGCAGGGTGCCTGGAGGTGAAATTTCCCAGTTCACTCATTTGCCTACATTTCCACCTGCTACTTCCTCACTTGCCACTCCGCTGCGCAGTAGTGACTGGGATTATCTCCAACGCCTTCAAGTTGCCTACTTTTCTACAAATCTCTCCCTTCCCTGCTTTAAATCTATATTGCTGTTAATGACCAACTTTTGTCTTTCAACCATATCACCAGCAGAGGGAGCTCCTATTTTAATATTGGATCACAGCACTTTCTAAGCAATATCCCAGAGTTCTTAAGTGCTCCTATTCTTCTTTTCCACTGTTGGCTATTGGGAATCACTGTTTTCCCTGTTCTCATTACCTACGATCACTGTCAATTGTGTAAAGACTATGTGCATGGTGGCTAGTGTGTTTCTCTTTCAATGACTCAATTTATATACACCTGTAGTTATTTGTTGATAGCTTTTGGAACATTACTTGTTTATCAAAGTGGTCTTTTTCATTTTAATGCTCGCTCCACATCTTGCAATGATACCCAAGAATAAGAAATCCACCTCCCAGACACTTGTTAAATATCTCACCTAAAACAACCAACCCGGTGTAACCAGACACTTTCACCCTCTCTATCCAGGATTGATTATTATTATTACCATTTATTTATATAGCGCCACTGATTCCGCAGTGCTGTACAGAGAACTCACATCAGTCCCTGCCCCATTGGGGCTTACAGTCTAAATTCCCTAACATACATACATACATACAGACAGACACACACAGAGACACACAGACAAGGGTCAGTTTGTTAGCAGCCAATTAACCTACCAGTATGTTTTTGGAGTGTGGGAGGAAACCGGAGCACCCGGAGGAAACCCACGCAAACACGGGGAGAACATACAAACTCCTCACAGATAAGGCCATGGTTGGGAATTGAACTCGTGACCCCAGTGCTGTAAGGCAGAAGTGCTAACCACTTAGCCATCGTGTTGCTCGGAATCCATAATGGATTCCGAAATGGAATCCATAATGGATTAATGCATGACCCTTCTTCCCATTCTACCAAAGCCAATATTGCTACCTTCCTCTCTGAAATGAAAACTATTAAACAAATCATCAAGAACAAGGTTACCAAGGCAAATGGGCAGACACAATAACCTTATGATACATAATGTACCTGAATCAGTTGGCCTCAACTAGTGGGTTACTTTTTACGTCTGTTTTGCAGTAAAGACCTACAAGATAACACATACAGCACTTTACTTTCTCCCTTAAAGTTCAATTGGATGGATGATTATTAACAGCTAGAACCCTTGATGATGCTGACTAATGCTCCGAAATTGAAATATCCAGACCCTTGCATTATCATCTCCAGGCCATTCCCCTGAACATAGTGCTACCCTTTTGCCTAAGAGAGCTCCGAAGAAAGTTTGCCACTGCCTCTTCCAAGTGAAAGTCACTTCCTATCACATTAGATGTTCTTGGTTGCTCTATTTTGGATCTACTTGTTCTCCTATGGATTATTTTTGAATTCCCAAATTGTATTTCCCCTGTTTCAGTTACTTCGAGTCCAGTTCTAAAAGCTCTTTGTTCTGGCTTCTTGAGGCTATCTCTGCTGCTGATCATCTGATGTCGAATGTGGAAAAGTTCTGTTATTATGCATATTCTCACACTTCAATTTGTATTACTTTCTACACAATTTGGTATTTTTCTTCATGTTGTTATTTCTCCTTTCACTAATGCTCCATTTTACACATATCTGATTTTATATTGTAATGGTCCTACTACGCACCTTGGACCCCATTTTAAACATTTACGTCCTTTCTGTGTGGCATATGCCAGTGCCACTATATCCACCTCTGGTTGTTAGGACCAGCTCAGACACTCTAGGCTTTTTAGCCACCTCCCCACCTGGGTCTGACTCTTCGGGCTATACATTCTGTTGACCCTAGACCTTGCTCTCCCATCTATCTCCAGCCCCCTCCTCTCCTCCCTTTCCTTATGCCTGAGGCCAACTCCCTGGGCTCCTAGTATCCCTGGACTTTCTGTCTCTATAGCATTTTTTTTTGAAGCTATGTAATCTCAGTTCCATAGCTATTAAATTCATAACGCTCAATGTGAAAGGTCTGAATTGACCCCAAAAGAGATCCACTTTATTCCACTCTCTTTGTCAACTCTTTAGCAACTGAAAAGCAGTTTTGTGTTTTTGCAAGACTCACTTCTCTGGTCCCTGTCATCCATAACCCAAATCTAATCGATTTCCATGTTCCTATAATGCTTGCGATCCCATACGAAAAAAGAAAGGAGTCACCATTTTGTTAAACATCTCACATTCACACCCAGGTCAGGGCTCCAGAGGAGCTTTCTATCATTTGGACAGGTGACTTTAATGATATCTCCTACAACTTTCTCAATGTTTATGCACCCAGCTCAAACCAAGCTCAATTCTTCCACAATCTGAGCAATAGTATCGCACCATCTAAGGGCAGAGATTTTAATATCACCCTTGATAGCCACCTGGACAGATCCCCCCAAATCAACCCTCCAGAGTACAGCAAATAATTCTAAAGCCTTAGGATCCCTCCTCGCCCAACACCTCCTCTTTGATGCATGGAGAGTCAAAGAACCCACTGCTAGAAACTATACCTTTTACTCTCCTATTCACGATGTGCACACATGCCTGGACATGATCTTCCTGAGTGTTGATTTATCACAACATGTCCTTGGTGTTGATATTCTCCCCCACACTTGCTCGGATCATGGCCCAGCAACTATGGATATTGTGGGCCTTTAGACTGAACAGCAGAAATTTACTTGGCGTTTAAATGAGAGAACTTTACATAATCCCCACTTAAAATTACAAATCGATACTGAAAGCCAACAGTATTATGACACCAATGCTAACGCACCAATCTCACCTATGCTCCTCTAGTACGTACATATGGATGTGATCCAAGGCAGTTTGATCACAGCAGCTATGTAGCTACAATAAGGAGGACTCAGAAATTACCTGTTGTCCATAATCTAGCCAAATTAGACGAGATCCCCAAATCTACAGGTTCACCAGAGGGCTATAACAAACTCATGGAAGCAAAAGAGAAGCTAAACCTCCTGCTTTCCACTAAAGAGGAGAACTCTTTTAAATATTTAAACCAAACTTTCTATTAAAAGGTTGATAGCTTCCAGGCTGAGACCAGGGCAATGTCCTTCGGATTAAATCACCCTCTGGTAAAGTTACACATGATCCTAATCAGATTAGAGAGTGGTGTAGACTCTATAACATCTCACAAAATGTATTCCCCTCCCCCTCTTCTGTAGAATCTACTCAAGACTTTTTCTCCAAGTGTAATTCACACAGGGTCTCTTCCAGTGCACTTGAGGTGCTGGGTGCAGACTTCACTACTCAAGAAATTTCGGATGTTATTTAAAACTGAAAATCTAATAAAACGACATGCCTGATGACTTCACAGCCACATACTATAAAACCTTCAATTCGTTACTCTCGCCTTATCTTGCTGAAGTGTTCAACAGTGAGGTGAAAGGTGAATCCTTCTCAAAAGAGGCTCTCGAAGCTTATATTGCTTTTATTCCGAAAGAAAGCAAAGATCCCTCAGATAGTGCCCAATACAAACGTATCTCAATCTTGAACACGGACATTAAGAGCTATGCGAAAGTCCATATGGAATGCCCCAATTGATCCACGACCATGTATGTTTTATATCGGGTAGACAAGCTTGTGACTTCGCCAGGCGAGTTATTAGCATCGTTCATTGTATCAACTCTAAAAGATCCCAGCCCTGGTGCTTTCTCTGGACTCAGAGAAAGCATTTCACCACATTAGCTGGCTGTTTATGCTAGAAACCATCAAGCGATTTAGCTTTGGTGGCAACTTTCTTCAGGGAATTCAGGCCCTGTATTCAAGTCCTTTGACCAGGGTCTCTGTAAAAATCGTACTATCGTCCCCTCTCCCAATTACTAATGCCACAAGGCAGGATTGTCAGTTATCACCCCTAATATTGGCTCTTGTGATTTAGCCCTTGGTGATGAGAATTTGTTTCTCCTCCGATATTAAAGGCATTGTAGTTGGAACTGGAGAATTTAAGTTGAGTTTATTCTCAGACATATACTCCTCACATTGACCTCCTCTCATACTTCCCTTCCAAACCTGTTTACTATCCTCTCTAGCTACGGAACCCTCTTGGGATAATAAGTTAACTTTTCTAAGACAGAATGCTCTTCATTTGCCACCTCCTACCCTGAAACTTCTTAAGAGTAATTTTAACTTTTTCTGGCAACATTCTAAAATCAAATATCTGGGGATTTATATCACCGCAAGATATGAATCTCTTTAAACAGAAAAACTTTCCCCCGAATGCTGAAGTTACTTAAGTTGGATCTGCTCAGACATAATGCCCCTCTGCAACAACCCTGAATTCTCTCCAGGGCAACGTCTCTCTCGCTTCTTACCCTGTCAGGAGAGAGGTATCAGGGTGGTTGGAGATGTCATTTATACTGGCCATTGCATCCCGCTGGCGAACCTACAGGAGAAATTTGAATTTCAGACTGTCAGTCTATTTGCTTATTTACAGGTGAAGCATTCCGGTGACTCCCTTTCTAAACCCGATGTTATGAGGTCACTAACCCCACTTGAGTCTCTCTGTGTTCACAACCCTCTTCAAAAAAGCGCTATCTTAATTTTCTCCTAATAACCACTAAACAGGCTGCTGCCGCTGTACACAAACTCAAATGGGAAGCTGGTTTGGGCAGGCCACCTGAGAAGTATGCCTGGACCACAGTGAGAGAAATGGTCTTGAAGACCTCAGACTCCTCCCTTGTAAAAGAGAATGTCTATAAAATATATTTTAGGTGGTATCTGGTTTCAACATAAGTGAAATGGATCTACGGTATGACCTCTTAGCAATGTTGGAAATGTTGTGACTAGTTAGAGTCTTCCTCAATATTTGGTGGTTCTGCCCAAAGATTACTCAGATTTGCAATGGTGTGGCCACCCTTATTAGTGATATTACCAAAATTCCAAGCTCTAAATGTCCATGGTGTTTTCTCCTTGGTTCTCTACTGGAAAAACTTGATAAATATTCTGAGAAACTGTCGGTGCAGATCCTTAATGCAGCCAGATGCTTGGTTGCTAAACAATGGAAATGTCCAGATACCCCTCCATACAGCATCTTCTTAATAAAATTTGGTATTTAGAATCTATAGAAATAATTGCAGCATGTTTCACATATATTTGTTATATGCGTACTTCGCTTTTACCGTGACCAGTTGTTTGCGAGCACTGCTGTTTATTTCATTGCACTGTATACTTGGCCTGTGACTGCTCAGTGACTTCAGTTTCATTGCCATGAACGCTGTCTATTACTATGCTATTGACAGGCCCGGCGCTCCCATTAGGCAAGGTTAGGCACTTGCCTAGGGCGCCGGGCTCTGGAGGACGCCACAGAATACTAAATGACTTTAAAACTGTGCGGCGACCGCTGACCATACCTGTCACGGCCGCCGCACAGCATTCAGATGCACGGGGAGGGGGGAAGAGGCTATTTTGTCACCACCGCCGCCTCTCTGCTCCGTCTCCTCCCCTCCACTTACTAGTGTCAGTGAGTGGAGAGGAGGAGACGGAGCAGAGAGGCGGCGGTGGTGAGACAATGTAAGGAGAGACGGGGTGAGGGGGGAGGAAGGAGGAGGGCGGCGATTTTTGCGCGGGGGGGGGCGGCGATTTTTGCTGGGGGGGCGCCGATTTTTTAAAAATGCCTAGGGCGCCGTGGACCCTAGCACCGGCCCTGGCTATTGATCACTGCCTGCCATTTTTTACCTACATACTGTATTGACATTCATTTGTGTATGAGTATCTCCTCTTGGTGCTCTGTATTAGGAAATGTAAAATAGTGTGTAGAGGAGCCATCACATCACACTCTGTACATGTTCACTGACAGTTCCCGTATTCAGATGTATTGTTAGGTTGAGCTCCCCAGGCTATCGTTACTCAGTGTGCTACAGAATTCTGTGGTGTCTTATAAATAAATGTTGCTATAGTAATTAACACAATTTACTTCCTTCAGCTGTAGTGATACACCCAGAAATATGTAACAGTAATACCAAATACTATGCAGAGCAATAATGCTCAGGAATAAGTAGAGTAATAAATACAACTGTAAGAATAATGCCTAGTAATATGACCCCAGAATTAGCCATGCTCAGTAATATGTAAATAAGTAACAGTATTGCCCAGTAAAAAGTCACCAATAAAAAAAGGCCCCAATATTATCTCTAGTAATAGCAATGACCAATAATTTTGCCTGAATGGTTTTGCCTTTTTGGCAGTCCACGCCTTCTTTGACTGTCAGAAAATTGGACCATACCTGTAGATCTCTATAAAATGTAATCATAGGTAGGTATGATGGTATAATGACACTAATTTTGCATATAGCTGTTTAGATCACTTTGAGTCTTACCTCCCATAATCATTTTCTCACAAATATAAAACAGTTAAATATTTGTAAAGGCAATGGAAAATGACAGAGTGCTGCTGAGCAGTATAATTACACCAACGACATGGTTGATTTGAATATCTACTGGAACACTGTCTCAGTTCAGGATCTGGACCCAGTCAGTTTAACTGTCATCATTACTGCCATCTCTGATCCTTTTTTGGTGGCTTCTTAAATGGTAGCAGCTGCCACCATAGCTTCTGTGAACATGGTGGACATGTCCTGGCTCTAGGTCCAGCAATGATCATAATGCCAAAGATAAATACTGGGCATATTGCTCCTCAGAGCTAGCAGATACCACCTTACGACACAGTACAAACAAAAGAACTTTCTCCTGAAATGAGAAGTGAGGGGAGGTTCTGTTAAGATATATGGTGAAGGACAGTCGTGATGGCCGGCAACTGACAGTCTTAAGATTTCTACAATGAGTAGATCAACTTTCATGTCTTCAGCTTGCAGTTTCTCTCCTCATTCCAACTGTATCACACCACCAGTAGCAAAGCTGTCACTCAAACCCTATCTTTTTAGTTAGAGAAGCACCAACCGTCATAACATGGCAACCTGCAGAAGAGGAGTGAAAGAGAGCATGGTGGACATATTTAGTCCATACTTTCCTACTCTCCCAGAATTTCCGTGAGGCTCACTAATTTTAAAGAGTCCTCCCAGACTAGCAACAAGCGTCCCGAATCCCGGGGCTTAATCGCGCAAATTGTGTCATCAAACCTTGCCCCTGCAGGGCAATGCCTCAAACCTCAACAGAGGGAGGGGCTATGGTAGCAATGGTGTCACAATGCCGCTTGCTACTTGATCTTGGCAAGTATGATTTAGTTAAGGATGCACTATACATCTTTACATCACAAGCTCTGATGGGAATGGAAGCGGTTTGAATAGCACAACATTTAATTTTGATTAACATATGAAGATCAAAGAAATTTTGGACTGACACAGATCTGTTAATCAGATAAGTTGCACATAGTTTGCAATATACTCTATGATACTAAAAAAGCAATATCACATGTTTTATTTATGTCATGATAAGAAATGTTATAACGCTACATGTGATCCATTAGGAATCTCTTTTATATATACATTGTGAAATGCATACTTTTTAGTGTTATAAATATTATCAGTAGGAATCATTCCCTTATTTGTGCCCAAAATTCCTATCCCTTATTGCGCCCATTACACAATCTATATATTTTCTATTGGTAAACGAGGAGTGTCAGGTAATCCTCAATCTGTGTAACTAGTGGCAGCAGCTCCAATACTCCTTCCCCCATCTGTTACAGACAGCCAGGGAGCGCTCACCGAACCAAACCTACACATGGTGAAAACCAGTGAAAGGTTTTAATTTTTTAATATATATATATATATATATATATATAGTTTATATACATACACACAGTCAAAGTGGAAATTTAGAAGGTAATAGTTTTACAATGAAGGAAGAAGGCAGTAGGAGAAGTAGCGGTATGGCATATCACCGCATACACCCCCACTTTGCCCACTATCTATCTCTCTATTTATCCAGCTATAAGCTTATTTATTTACTTTTACTGCTCTCAGTGTGGTGGAGTGCTCCAAAGAAACTGTCTCACCTCACTGTGTAGTGTACACATTGTGAGCACTTATTATGTTTAGCATTTAATGATATTTCTGTATATCATTTACTTATTAAAATAATGGGGCACAATGATTCACTCACTTAGGGCCTGATGCTGAGTTAGACATACATTCCTTTGCGTAGTATAAATTACAAATGTTGCACTGCGCATTCTCACAAAAAAAGAGCACATTTCTACATAAATGCTGATTTGTGCACATCTGACACTTGTGCCTCCTTACGACTAGAGAGGTAGAAGAAGGGAGGGAAGAGGCTAAATGCAGTAAGGGTGTGTTCATGCAAACACTACTGACGCGGTGAAGTACAGAGACACATATAGACCTGTAAAAAGCAATATCTTCAGTACCTTTAGAGGGCAGGTACAAGTGCATGCTGGTGATGATGTCACCACCACTAGTTAGCTGTTTCTGATTGGCTGATTGGTCCCCACCCCCACATCTACTCAGGTGAATCCTTTTTCCCCAGCCCACCTCTGACTCTCCTCCACCTATGTTTGTGTGTCTTATCTTGCGCTTGTTCTCATGTCTCTATCCACTGTGTCTTCTCTTAGTGTTGTACCTCTCTCTTAACCCTTCTGTCACATGTGTTTCTCTCTGCCCCCATTGTGTTTGTGTGTGAAAAATGTTTTTATTTACAAAACAAATTCAATTTATTTAAAAAAAAAAACCTCCATTAATTACAAAATGCTTTTTTAAAGCATTTTTTTTTTTATTGATACTAATCTAACACAAATGGTAACCCTCTAGAAATTCTGCATTTGCCCCTGTAGATGTCTACCAAGACAGTGCCATGACATGACATGCTGAGAGGCACTTGCTCAGTGCCAAAATGTCATTGCAAGTTATTTAAAAAGTGGAATACCCCTGTGAAAATCCTTTGTATGATCTTGCATTTGGAGAGTATCCTTTGCACCTGTGTTCAGCACTAAAACATTCACAAATTTTAGCAAGCCTGAAAGACTGGTTTGCACCCTCAACCTCCTCCCTTTTTCTATTTTGAAAGAACATTCCAAACCCTTCTGAGCAAACCAGCTCCAGGGTCGAAGACAAGGGAAGGAATCCCTCCATGGATCACAGCCGTGCCCTTTGGATGCAAGCAGTGTTGCCAGTGATGGGAACTCTGCCCAGTATAACAATGATATTGACTTAGACTAATGTTATCCTGGATTTACTTTGCAACACAACTATGTTGATAAAATTCTGATGCATTAATTTACTAAAAGTTTGTCTAAAACATATGAATGTCGTAACAAAACATGCGCTCAAGTCCTTTAAAGCCTAAGGGTGAATAAACTGAACTGCTTATGCTAGCAAATTGTCAGCTGTCTGTAGAATCCTTTTAGAAGAAATATGTTTAGTGCACAACTACAGTTTGTCACACTATGTTAGTAGGATATTTTCTGTAGTATGGAACTTTTTTCTTTACATTGGTAGAAATTTTACACCAATCGTCCTCATTTATGACACAGTACATGAATGCACTTTGCAATATCTGATGCAGTTTATGGACCTCCTATTCATGATTCCCTTTCGTGTTTCTATAATGGAGGGGCATTGCCCACACAACTCATGCATCCATAGCTATCCTCAGCCAACAAAGTTATAGATTGACTGTCCAGCTCTACTCTGAAGAGCAGAGCTGGACAGCGCATGTATGGAGGGATCATGTGATCCCTCCCTGTCACATGACATACCTTTTGCCGTCCAGGATGTTACTGCGCATGCACCAAGTTTTCGGTCGGCGCATGCGCACTAACAAAAAGAAGAAAAAAAGAAAGAAAAAAAAGAGAAGATCACCGCAGCGTTCAAAATTGAGAAAAGACTGCGATGATCAGGTGAGTCACCTCTCAGGGACAGCAGGTTATCGGCACTGCTGTCCCTGAGATGTTTTTTAATACATTGCCATTACTTTTCAATCCTTATCAAGGAGATAAGGATTGAAAAGTTTCAACTGAAAAAATAAATAGATCCCTCTGTGTTTCTGTATAGGCATCATTTTGTGTGCAGTTCATCTACCTATCATACAGGATTATAGAATGAACTGGCAGATTAAGAATAAAAGTTAATAACAATAGAGTGTGATACATCCAGTGGCGGATCCAGGGGGGGGGGGCGATCAGGGCGATCACCCCCCCTAGCAGGGGCTTGCTTGTTTTAAACACAATCAGAGCAGCGGGGCAGCACACTGTCACTGCCGAGCGGACCTGCACATACTGTGCAGCCGCCGGCAGCCTTAGAAATTAGAAAGGGGACGGGGCCTAAATCCCCCCCCCCTAAAATTGCCCGGGGTATAGCAATAGTCTGGATCCGCCCCTGGATACATCTGCACTATTAATAATGTAAGTTATTTTATTGTATTAGATAAGTCATCACTTCTCATCAAAAGTAATGATGTCAATCAGTACTCTAAAGAAAAACATGTGATACCATTGATTATAAGGATGTATAAAGTTACCTGCACAAAAGCACCAGATATTCTTTGCATTTAAGGAGTTCCCTTGGTAACATCTAATATACTTGTAGACTACAGTAGGGCATATATTTATCTCTTTTATAACAGTAAAGTTATTACAATGGTGTTGGAAGCGAATTCCACATATGCAATGTTTAGTGTAAAATATATGTTTAACTTTCATGTTTTTGTTTCTGTATACATGGCAAAATAAATGAATAGCGTAAACAATAGGTTATAACAAAAGCCGCTATATAAAATATTCATATTATTAGCTCATTGTAACTATATTACCTATTACAAGAATATTACAATTTACAACTGTATTTAGAAAGCAACAATATAGTCAGAGAGACTTCATTACAAAGCATCAGAATTTTACCAATCTAGTCCAAATTGGCAATAGTCCATATGGATTAAAAATTCTGATCCATATTGCATGTGATAAAGAAACAAACATTATTTTTTGTGATACTGATATGATTATTTTTGACCAAAAGCAACAAATGTTCCATAAACTATTGTCCATTTACACACTTAGCTTCCATTTTTATGCAAATGCTAAATTAGTAGACACTGGCATCGATGTCAAAAAAAATTTGGGTCTTCTTGTGTTCTTATAAAATAGCCTTACATAAAAAGGTTAATTAAATATCATATATAGTATGTAATAATGAAAAGATAGTACAGTATATTTAATCTGGCGTGCACAGCTGTATTTTGTACTAAATAGTTAGTTACCTGTATATTAGAATATTTGCTAATTGTTTTTTATTTTCCAGAAACAGTCCCAGGATTTAAATATGTTCCTGGAAATGTTTATGGCACGTTTTTGCTATGTACTAGTAAAATATTACTAAAGCAACTTCACCGCTGCAATTAAAGTAAGCAATGTTATATTTCCTGGATATACTGTAATCCACTACTCTTCTCCAGAGAGGAGTACCCAGGACATGTAATCTGGGTCACATTTATAATAATGTGACACAGGTCTGGCCATAAACATGCCACTGAAACATGAATTATCACAGTGAGTGTAACTCCAGTGCCAGTACTACATCCCTATGTTGCAATGCCATATCTCATATCATTGCTGTGCTTACAGGTCTGAGTTCATCAAGTACATTACAGTGTACATGAGACCTATTTCAGAGTCAGATAACTGCAATCACCACATTTACAGTAAGTTCTGTAGCAGTCTGTCTACCACTCTACAGTTCTCTGTCACATTAAATCCTGCAAAGAAATACATTGCCTTAAGCCATGATTGTATCACATGTATTATATACATATTTGTATCTTTACAATAATAATGATATTTAAGTTTAATTATCTAATATGTTTGCATACATTATCTTTGTCTGAGAAACTGCAATCTGCACCCAAAAAAATAAAAGTACCCACCTTATGCCGCAAAGTCTACAGCAGCTCAAGCAGTGTAAAGCCTGTGTCTGCAGAGTGATCTTACTCTCACTCAGTTGCTTTTTCTGAAGAGAGAAGGGTCTGCCTCTCAGCATCACATTACACAGAAGGCAGAACCTACTCTTAAAGGAACCCACCAACCCAAGTCCTTGTAATCTTTAACATTTTAAAAACCATCCGCAATAACTTTTTCCATATAAAAAGCAATGTTTTCTAAACTGTGTCATAAAATAAACCATGCAAATCTATCTATCTATACATGATTGGCTGATAGATATGTGCATTAATGAGCAGGTGTAGGGTGTAATTCATAAAGTAGCTGCTACGTGTATACTCGTTTATATCTTACATATCAAACTTGACTTGTCTTCAAGGACAAGTCAAGTTTTAAAAAAATGTGTTTTATTGTGTAAGCAGAGCAATATCTGCAGGAGTATTGGTTTTACAGTGTTAAATGCTTGGATACAAACCTAAATGATCAAGCAACTTGCTAAACCTAATATTAAGTAGAATAATATTTGGCTACTCAATTGCTTTAGCCATGGAACCAAAGGTAAGCTATCCACTTGCAGCATTATCATTATCAGTGATAAAGGTACCCCAATAGTGCCATAAGTACACCCTTGGATTCCAATACAATATAAATCCATGCTCTTTTGCAGAGCAAGCCGCTTCATTTGTTTTATTTCTTCTGTTAAGTGTTCTAAAGCAGTTAATGTGTGGTTAAATGTGGTTTCAACAATTTTTGCTAAAACTAGTGTAAAATATACAGGGCCTGAGTCATTAAGGAAGGTAAGGAAATAAAAAGGGGTAAATGTTCTCCAGGACAAGCCATGTTACAATGCAATGGGTGCAAATTATTTTTTTGTTTTGCACATAAGTTAAATATTGGCTGCTTTTTCATCTAGCTAGCATACAAATACTTGATAGCTTTATTTTTACACTGAAATTTAAAGTTGATCTAGGTCTAGGTCATACCTTATCCCAAATATGAATCTGTCCCCACATTTTAAATTTAGCTCCCCCCCCAATGCAACATGGTTTTGCACATGGGCAACATTACTCCTTTTTTATGCTTTGCTCTCCTTAATGACTCAGGCCCATAGTATTTGCAACAGTTGTTAAATAAAATGGCAAATGCATATGTGTCACAAATAAATTGCTTTTAATGTTGTACTTGCCCATAGGCCTCAATTGTAATATAATGGACCACCATAAGCATTGCTTCTTCTCTATTTTGAGGTACAGTCTTACAACACACAATATTTTGTTGTTGGCACATTTATGTGTGCTATTTTGGAAATACTTGTTCACCCAGTCTTGTTATCAAACTGACTCCATGTCACACACATTGTGACATTAAATGCTCTCAATGCAACACTGCATGCACTTTGCATACACAACATATTATTTTGGTCAATGTGTAATTAATTACATGTGGATTGGCCCAAGTCTGGAGAGCTAGAGTCATTGAATTGCTTAGGATTTGTAATACACACAAAGCATTTCACAGAAGCCCTCAATTATAGGACTGTCACATTAAGTGAGTTACTGATGGTAACTGTGGGTAATTTGGAGAATTTCTTCCCCAGAAGACTAAGCAAAGGGTAAGTCATGGCAATATTTGCAGCCTGTAAGAGGGAATATAAAGAAGGTTATTAGTATAGTATAACAACACCAACTGCCTCATGCCATGTCCTGTTGCAATGATTTCCCCTCTCTGTCTGCCTTTATTTCCTAACACTGGAGCTACTCATACCTTACTACATGAGACCACTTGATATGGCACATGTGCTACTACAATACTCTTGTTACACGTCCAGAGGACACACAAGAGAAAACAGGGGAGAGGTGGTTGGAGAGAACAGAGGAGAGAGATGGCTGGAGAGAACAGAGGGGAGAAATATCTAGAGAGAACAGAGGGCAGAGATAGCTGGAGAGTACAGAGGGCAGAGATAGCTGGAGAGAACAGAGGGGAGATATGACTGGAGAGAACAGAGGGGAGAGATATCTGGAGAGAACAGAGGGCAGACATAGCTGGAGAGTACAGAGGGAGGGATAGCTGGAGATCCTGAAGGATCCTCTTGGTATCCTTATAGGTTCATCTGGAGGTAAGTGTAAATCAAAGGGGGCTTTAATCCTTGTAGACTCTATAGGATTCATGGGAATATTTCTCCTTTGAAGGTGATAATGCTAATTGAGGAAGAAAGGACCTGGTCCAAATTCCTGTGTTAACATACATAATCCTATCCTATCATCCTATTGTTGATCAAATTGAGAACTTCCAGCAAAGCTTTATCCCACCCTTTAAGTCTGTGTTGGTGTTAGAATGCATATTTGCTGTTTTTATAAACCATTAAATCTATCAGTCCAACCAGCTGCTTGTGGATGGTATGGTACCCAATGGACACCATGGAACTAATTCATTAAGGAAAATTAAGCAAAAGTAAGAAAATAAGGTCAATTTTAAATGTGATGCCAGATTTATATTTGGGGTAGGACATGTCTTAGATCAACTTTAAATTTCAGTGTACAAATAAGTTATCAAATATTTGTGTGCTACATGAAAAAACAGCCAGTATTTTCCTTATGTGCAAAATAAGAAACTAATTTCCACCCCTTGCATTGCAACATGGTTTTGTCCAGAAAAATTGAGTAAGAAAACTTACTGAATTATTTGTTTAACTTTTCTTAATGAATCAGACCCCATGTGACTCCACCCAATCCTGGACTTCTTTTCCAGTGAAATGAGTGCCATTGTCTGGTTATATCTGTTCATGAGTCCCATAATATCTGGTTAATTTATACAACAAGTGTACCATTGTTTTCTGGTCTCTCTCTTTGTGGATGTGGCCACTAACTGACTACTGTAAGTGTCTGTTGCTGTAGCACAGTATTTTAGTTCCCCTTTCCCGGTCGCAAGAGGTCCTATGAAATCTAAATGCCATACTTGTTCTGCAGTCCTTCCTCTGTAGACACTGGCTGAGAGTAATCATGTCCTGGGCCAAGCCTCAGTTTCCACACACACAGGGAAATCTAAAATGACACTTCCCCTCATATGCCACTGTAACATGTCCCACCATGGACCCAAGTCAGGGCATTGACTGTGTTGCTGTTAAAATCCTGAGCATCTACATGTCCAACTTATATGTTTTGTTTCTGCTTTGATTCCAAAGAGATTCCAAAGAGTTTTCCATGTTTCTGGACCAACCCCATATGGTCTTTCCGTTCCATGTCAATTGAACTTGTTGCCAGGGCCATAGCAAAGAGGAATGCATAAAAGGGGGAAGCATAGGCCACCTGCTACTTGCCCATGCTTGAGACCCCAGGTGTATATGAATGCAGTGCTGCCACAGAGCAGCATAACATGTCAGCACCTGCCTGGCAACAGATGAAAGGATGTCTGGCTCCCTGCAGCATTGTACCATCATGATACTGTCGGTGGAAATAAGCTGCGAGGAGCCAGAAAGGCAAAGAAGAAACATGAAGAAGAGAAATGTGAATGATGAGAGAGGTAAAAGCTGGCTGGAGAGAACAGGGGGAGGTGGTGGCTGAAGAGAACAGGGGGGGGGGGAGTCGCTGGAGATAACAGAAGGGAGAGGTGGCTGGAGAAAATGGAGAGGGGAGACATGGAGGGAAAGAACATGAGAGACAGGTAGCTGGAGAAAATAAGGGTAAGAGAAAACAGGAGGGAAAGGGCTGAAGAAAAATGGGGGAGATGAATGGAGAGAACCAAAAGGAGAGGTGGCTTGAGGAAACGGGGGGGAATAGATGGCTGAAAAGAATTGGTGTGAGAGGAGGCTGGAGAAGACTGGAGAAAAGGGGGCTTAAATAAATGTGGGAGAGGGGGCAGGAGAAAACAGATAGGAGAGATGGCTGGAGATAACAGGGGGAGAGGTGGAAGGAGAAAACAGGGGGGCGATGTAGATGATGAATAGAATTGTATAGCCTCATTAATTAACTGCCCTGATTTTTGTTTCCTGCAGCTGTTGCTGATCCTGCTGTAATACGCTAAATGACATCCTCCATAGTCCTAGTGGTGATTATTAGTCATCAACCACTTCTATTTCCTCCTGCTCACTATCCCAGTCCTGATTTTCAATGTCTTCTCCTTGCCCTGGCCATTGTCACTAAATCTCGAATACATGCAACTGGCAACCTTTTCTATTTCTTCCAATTTGAGAGTGCATGTACTTCATAGTCCATGCACCTCTAATTTAGTTCTGATTTTTAGAGGAGGTTCTCATACATTCTTTTAGCTTTGTAACTTATCATTGGCTGTTTGTAGTTCGGTTTCCAGGTCATTCCAGGACCTTGATTCTTCCTGGAGCACTTGTAGACATAACTACCTCAACATAGCTGCAGCATTATGATCCAATTCAAGGAAATAGCCCTATATTTAGATTCATCATGTGCCCACAAGGATTATTGACCTTGATGGTTGCTCATATTTGCACAACACATGAGCCAGTGAGACCCAGGGCCCGAATTGGGTCCACTCCGGGGGTCACTCTCAGTTTGACTGTCTCCCCCCTCTTTCTTTAACCAGGTAACATTCTGTTCTCATAAGCTAATATGGTGATTATTGGTATTACAGTAACACCAAAACAAGTCTCAAACAAATACAACAATCAATATAATTTCCCAATTGAATATCATTGGAAGCCTGCTCGCAGCGCCATTCATGTACCTTGAAGCACAGTAAATTTTGTTAAAAACTCCCAGTGGTACAATAGATGCACACACAAAATGTAAAGAAATCACAGTTTTTATTGATGAATTACTAGACAGATACTTAGCTTTGATTATGTGGCCATCGTAATTGGTCATGGGAGGCATTGGCACATTCACGTTCAAGATGCCGATGGACATTTGCTAAATTCCCAATATATCAACAAATCTAAAAAATAAGGCATGTATAGTTTTGTCAAAATCTGAGATACTATCAAAACTACAGAATGTTGTGCAAGAAGTTACATGATTGAAACTGTTACACATTGTTTTAGGTAACATGTTAGTATAAGATTGGTTCTTAAAACGACATGTACAAACACATTCTTATTTATAGTAGATCTCAGTTGTTTTAGGAGATATACCTATTATTGTTAATTTGAAGTGCAGTTTCTTAGAAATCTCCTATATATTGACAGACAATATATCTTGATTATTTTAAAGGTTGTTTTAAGAGATAATTTTTTTGTAGCTAATTCTAAGTGCAGTTTTTTTTTTAAAAAAATCTATTGTTTATTATTTATATTGTGCCAATCATATTATGCAGCGCTGTGCTGAGAATTTGCAATGATTCATAGCAGTCCTTGCCCCATAGGATTATTCAGTCTAAAGTCCGAACCACACTGGCACACACTATGGTCCATCTTGTGAAATGCCAATTAGCCTACCAGTATCTTTTTGGACTTTAGGAGGAATCCAGAGCACCCAGCAGATAGAGAAAGGTGCCAAGAATGAACTCCCTGACCCCGGTACTGTGAGGCAGCAATGATAAACAATGTATCACCATGCTGACCCTCCTGTAATGCTGAGCTGTGTAATTATTAGATATGAGTGGTTTGGATTATGTGAAATCCGACGTTGGGGATCCGAGTGAGTCGTGACTCGATTTCTCCCACCAAACTCAGATGTCAAAACATAGTGAAACGCCATTTCCGTGATTTTTTTTTTCAAAACTGTTGCGAGTTTTGGATCGCCATCTTAGAACAGACAGCATGTAGGTAGGAGTTTAGCTATGGTGCTCTGCTCATAAAATAGCGCTCAGAGTGAAAATGGGATATAGGAAAGTAGTAGGAAAGCAATAGAATCATGTCATTATTGTAAAGCAGTTCTGTCAGCTGCAATAGTTTGCTGATCAATTACTTGTAATTTCAATCATATTACACTTTACAAAGACTAGTAACTACTGGTTGTTGTTAATACATTTCATTGCATATATCTAATAGCAATAGACAATAGATACAGACTGAGTTAGATAAATATCATTCTGCACTATCTAGTATATTCTTTGAGACAAACAGTGTTTTTGCTGTCAGACTATAAGCAGCAGAATCCAATAAACAAACAAACAGATTTATTTCTTTTAAAATTAAAAGTTTTTCTAGTGAAAGAATTCTTGTGTGGGGCAGGGACAAGTGAAATAATTTTGAAAAAAATGGGTGTTTGCATGTGAGATTCAACAGCAGTTGTACACCCCAAAGAAAGCAAAAATATACTAATCTTTTATATTTTCCAATACTTTTATATTTTGGAAGGGTCCTTCAGTGAAATCTATATTTAAAAAAGGCTGTCTGTGAGGGTCAGCACACAGCTGGACCCCCTAAAAATGCTATATATTCTAATCTTTTCTATTTATATTTTGGAAGGGTCCTTCATTGAGATCTATATTTAAAGAAGCCTGTTTGTGAGGGTGGGCACGCAGCTGGACTCCCCAATAAAAAAGCTATATATTTGTAACGGCTAACAGCTATATCATAAAATTGCAGAACAAGGAGTAGAGGTCTTCACCTATAGCAGCTGCCTTTCCCGTAGAGCTTGTTGCGCTCACAGGTATTCAGATGCTCTCAAGACTTAAACTCTAACATAGTGCAAGTTTATGAATTACCGCAGCATGGAACAGGAGGTGGGGGTTGAAGGTAGCGATGGTGAGAAACAGGCTGGGGTCTAAGGACTGAGGCAATAAGCGTATGAAAATAACAAGGCAGGGGTCAGGGCTGGTGGCAAGTAACGTTTTCAAATAAGAAGGCAGAGGTCAGGGCAATAAGCATACAATCAAGGTTTGATAAACAAGCCAAGGGTCACGCACAGAAATTCAATCCAAGATTCAGCAGAATGGGCAGGAGCAGGTCAACTATCTGGTACAGAAACACTATAACCAGCAGGGAGACTAAGCTCTCTCTGACTTATATACAGGAGTAGACCAATGACAGCCTAGGGGCAAGCCCTGACATTCAGTACCAGCAGCTGCCTAATTAATGCAACAACCCTCTAAGTGCAAATGAAAATATTTAACTAAAGCTGCGCACATGCCCGGCACAGTCTAACAATGGAACGCGGTGCTACATCTAAGCTGGCCTCTAGTTGCTTAGAGAAAGTCAGGACGACGTCACCGGAAGTGACGTCCTGGTCATCATGATGACGGCCGGGAAGAGGACTGTTGGCACTGCCGCGACTCATAACAATATTCTAATCTTTTCTATGTTTAAATACATTTATATTTTGGAAGGGTCATTCACTGAAATCTATATGTAAAGAATGCTGTTTGTCAGGGTCAGTACGCAGCTGGACCCCCCCAAAAAACGCTATATATTTGTTATGACTGCCTTTGTTTTGTATCTGGCAGCAGTACCTATAATCAATCAGAGGTGCTGCTGCTGTCCTGCTCCTGAACTCTGCAACATGCCTGAAGGAGTTAATCTCCTTGTCTGATGCTAATTAGAACTGCACCTGTTGCACTGCTTTAAGTACCTGCCTCTCTGTGTGCTCTGGGCAGTTCATCCATTTGTTCCTGGCTGCTGCTAACCTGCTCCTGTGCTATTTGGTATATACCTGCTGGACTGAATTTCTGTGTATGACTCCTGCCTGTACCTTGGACCTTGCCTGCTTGCCTGAGACCCCGAATCATTTGCCTGTACCTTGGACCACGTTGTTTTGCCTGTTGCCCTGACCTTTTGGACAGACTTCTGGACCTTGCCTATTTGCTTGATCTCTGCCTGGCTATTTGGATTTGTTTGTCTGGTCTCTATATGATCCCTGGACTCTGTCTGCTTTCCTGGACAGCCTTGTGCCTTCTGGACTGGGGTAAACTTATTATACTTGTTCCTGCCATTTTACTATACAGTCTCTTTTGGAACCTGTTATCCATGGATTTGAGTTATCTTTGTTAATATATTTACCTGAATAAAGACACTTTGCCTTACACTTCCGTTGCACTTTGTGAATGCACTGGGATTCATAACAATATTTTAATCTTTTCTATTTTTCAATACATTTATATTTTGGAAGGGTCATTCAGTGAAATCTATATTTAAAGAAGTCTGTTTGTGATTGTCAGCATGCAGCTGGACCCCGCCCACGCAAAAAATGCTATATATTCTAATCTTTTCTATTTTTCAATCTATTCAATTCTATAACATTTGCTGTCACTATATAAATAAATGAGGATGTTGAGAGATAAATGTGGCCTACACCCCTAATACTAAAATAAGAATATTCATAGAGTATTCAGTTGCCAACAGCATGGCTTTCAATACCTTGTTTTACTTATATACTCTGTGCCATAATGCTGCCCTTCTGAATAAAACCAGGGAACTCGTATATATTTATGGGGAGGGAGGGTGCAAAAATAATTCCCCCAGGATAAGCTTCGTCTAACCCCAGGGTAAAGGTGACTGTCTGATACTTGCAGTGGAGACCCATGTACTGTATATAAATATGGAATGTATATAAATTATATTTATATGTTCTATTAGTCATGTGTAAGAAATACGTAAGAGACAGTTCAGATAGGCCAATAATTGCCCTTCCCACACATGCAAGTATGTATAATACTTACATTGATGCAGATTTGGTTGCCCAAAATATGTCTTGACAATGCAATTGAAAGTCCACATTCTGCAAAATTAACAGGACAGATTTTGGACCTTGCAAAGAATACATGTATAGATGAAGATATGATGGATGATGATTTAAGCTATGTGATGGAGTTAGAGAACCATAAAGTATGGTTAATTATCCTTCATTAAGACAACAGTGGACAACAACGGACAGCGGCATTATTAGACATTTTAAGAGATGATTAGAGGGCACAATGTTAAATTGTGCAAGTAAAGATGGCATTGTCCTTTGAATGAGGTACATCTGTGCCATAATGCTGTCGTTTTAAATCAAACCAGGGGACTTGTAAACATTTATGTGAGAGGTAGGGCAGAAAAATCATTGCCCCGGGGTAAGCGTTGTACAACTCCGGGGTAATGGGAACTGCCTAACACTTGCAGCACAGGCGGTCCCCAAGAAGGAGTGCATTCACTCTGACGTCTGAGCAACCGGAACACCTCACGCTGCTTCTGTGCCCCGGCTAATGACAGGCAACCAGGGCGCTGCTGTAATTAAATTATTGCTGCCTATTGAGTGGACGTGGAGGGCATGCTCTTGGCCCCATTTCTCCTATCTCCGTGCTACTGATTCCTGCTTATAAACTTTTACTACATTCAGTTAAGTCCTGGAGGCATCCGAGTATCTGTAAGTGCGTCCAATTCTATGGGAAAAATGGCTGCTATAGGTGAAGACCACTCCTGCTAGTTCTTAAAGCTTATGACAGTTACTAGGAAGCTATAACAACGTAAAGGATTGTATGCTGGGATCAGTGGTGTAATAACAATCAGGAGAGGGCTTGCAAATTTTAGCCCGGTGGGCAAGTCTCGACTCAGCAGCCTATTTTAATGGGAAAAAATGCAGGTGC
Organism: Mixophyes fleayi; assembly: GCF_038048845.1. Lineage (NCBI taxonomy): Eukaryota > Metazoa > Chordata > Amphibia > Anura > Limnodynastidae > Mixophyes > Mixophyes fleayi. The sequence goes on from NC_134405.1 coordinate 197,601,931, forward strand.
CTCAACGACCCACGCCAAGGTAGCCTATTATGGGACTGGCCTGGGGTGGCATATGCACCCCTGCCCCCCAGCCTAGCCTGCCCCTGATAGAAATCTGACCTTCCACTGTTTGGTTTTGCTATTAGTTGTTAGCTGAATCGCATTGCTCTCTCCGCCACAATTTTTGTTTAAATAAAAACTGTGACTCTTTGCCAAATTTACATTGGTGTTCCTGTGGTTTTTTATTTAGTCAATTAGAGTAATAGTAAGTCTGAACATATGAAGGAGGTTTGGGTGCAATGAAATGGAAATATCGACACTTTTTAGTTTATTATTTTTTTCAATTGAATCAGAGAAAGCAAATGCATTGATGGCGAAGTTACAAAATCTTTTATTAAGACTGCTCTTTGGCTAACATTGGTTAAAATTGGGACTGTTGTGAGGGTATCATTAGAAAATAGACTGGAAAAGACAGGACATGAATGTTAATGCTATAAATAGTAACAGGAGCAGAAACAGCTCAAAATTACATTATTTTATCTATTTTTCACAATTTTCAATTCAATCCAGATCCAAAGCCAAAACCAAAACCTTTCGTGTTTGTTCAACAAAACCGGTAGCAAAGGCTAAACACAAAGTTGGACTGGAACCGACACTGGTTTTGAAACCAAAACATAAGAGTCAGCGCACATCTCTAATAATTATGTGTTATGGACATTACTAACAACTATTAGCCTAGAAAGAGTTTAACATAAAGTAATTGATAGAAAAGTAAAGATAGTGATAGCATAGTTTTAATAACAATTTTTTAAAGATTTGATTCTGGAAAAGTCCCAGGATTTTAATTCTTATCTACTCAGCAGTACACCTTTTCTTGTTCTGTAAGCTGCATTGCAGTTCTCTTTTTCAGATTTAGTTCAATTCAGTTATTGTACTTGCAATCCAGGTTAGTCGAGACTACTCAGACCTACCTCCCTTTTCTCCCAATAACACTAGGCCCACTTCTGAAGTGCTGCCTCAGCCTGTGCAAAGGTTTGAGGGTCGGTGGATTGGGGCTGGTCATTGGTGTGCAATGAGCCTTAGGAGTCTTGTACAATGAAACTGCCTTTTCAATGGGGCTTGGGGGTTCTGGTTGTGTGCTACACAGCAGTACACTAAAATATGCAACTTTAAAAGCTTACTCTGCAGCCAATAGGGAAATTACCCTTTCATTACTTACCAATGTCCTGCTCCCTTCTCCTCCTCCTCCCTCTTTCTCACTGATTGCCGGGTGTGACGCAATCGTTATGTCCCAACGATGTCAGTGAGGAACCTCGCTGAGAGGAGCGGCTGCCAAAAGAAAAGAAGACAAAATAAATGAAATCCATAGGAAGGTAAGTGGAGAACAGGATGAAGAAGGTAGGGGTGTGGTACGAGATTCCAAAGACGATCATTCTGACAACAATAGGAGCAACAGGAAAATTGTGAAAGCTCTAATCCTGACATCGAGGAAATACAGACTTGATAAAAAAGTGACAGACAAGAATTTTGGCAAGAGAACATGCCACCACTGTGACTCACGTTCTTAAAATTGCGACAGTTACATTGCTGCTATTAAGGGGGCAATGCGATGACCCAGCGGCTCTGTAATGTACAACCCTTCCTAAAAAATATTACACAGCAGCCGGGTCCCCACATTGACCCCTTACTAGCAGCAATGTAACTGTCACCAACAAGTCTGTATTTCCTCGATATCGGGATTAGAGCATTCTCAATTTTCCTGTCGCTCTTATTGTTGTTGGAATGACGGTCTTCGCAGAAAAGACTACCAGTGAAAGGTGGCACAGTGTGATAATAAAGAAAGGGGCACAGTATGGTGATGAAGAAGATGACAAAGTGTGGTGATGAAGAAGGTGGCACAGTGTGGTGATGAAGAAGGTGGCACAGTGTGATGATGAAGAAGGTGGCACAGTGTGATGATGAAGAAGGTGGCACAGTGTGGTGATGAAGAAGGTGGCACAGTGTGGTGATGAAGAAGGTGGCACAGTGTGGTGATGAAGAAGGTGGCACAGTGTGATGATGAAGAAGGTGGCACAGTGTGATGATGAAGAAGGTGGCACAGTGTGGTGATGAAGAAGGTGGCACAGTGTGGTGATGAAGAAGGTGGCACAGTGTGGTGATGAAGAAGGTGGCACAGTGTGATGATGAAGAAGGTGGCACAGTGTGATGATGAAGAAGGTGGCACAGTGTGATGATGAAGGTGGCACAGTGTGATGATAAAGAAAAGGGCACAGTGTAGTGATAAAGATATAATGAAGGAGTGGAACAGTCTGTTAGGTGGTTCTCGGTTTACCAAAATTAAATTTTACATAATGTGCTGACTTAAGATGCTGATGACATGTTAATATATACTGTAGTCTGTAAGCATAATACCACCCTGTAGTGGCAATACAAATATGCTTGTAATAAAATGCACCCATCATCTACATTAATTGAATGCAGCCATTTTATAGGCTGAGCTAATATTGCAGCCTAACCATTCATGGCGTGAAGTGCCATCATATTTTAGTGATTCTCCTTGCATGTGCCAGTCTCCCTGCCTTCGTTGGGTTTCGTTTGCAGGTGTCAAAGCAATCCTTGTTCTGTTATTGCATCTCAGGATGGTGATAACATAAAAGATAATGAAAAAGCATTTTTTTAAATTTTTCAATACTTTAATATATATATATATATATATATATATATATATATATACATATTGATCGATAGATAGATAGATTTATTTAAATATTTTTATTTATTTGTAAACTATTTATTTCCGTATTCATTTGTTTATTAGTGGAAATGAAAGCCCAAGTCTGGGGTTTCAGACCCACAGGGCATGTGCAAACCAGCTATCAGGCACACACATGCTCAAATCCCCTGAGACCGGCACGCAGAATAGCTAAGTTAAGCATTGTTGCTCTCAGTCAGTATCACCAAGGCAGCTAAACATCACTGTTACGGTGATTGATAGATGGATAGCAGTTTTTCTATTGCTGCAATACGAGGCGATAGAAAACCACTGTTATCTCCACTTTTTAATAAATAGGCTCGTTAGTGAGGCCTGGGGAAAAATCCAAATTATTACAACAGGCCTAATCACTGAGTGGGATTGAGCTACTAATGGTCTCCAGGTTTGTAGGACCCACAAGACAGCAGAGACGAATGACTATGAAAGCGTCACAGGTTCAATATCGAACTAGAGCTGCAGTCCAGAGGGGGTGTGTCGCTGTATTAATATGCATACTAACCCTGGATCTTTTTTCAGACCACATAAACATAGATACCATGTGTTGCAGGGCCCCAAAGGTCTTGGAGGGGATTCTAATGGACAATGCTTGAAAATGATAAAATAGTGTTGGAAGGATGTTGATTTTGACTGAAGTAATTTAACCAATCCAGGAAATAGGAATTTATTCCAGGACATTTGATAGTGGCCAGGAGAGGGCATAATTAGCTTTGAAAAGGTTCTTCCTGATGAAAATTTCCAGATAATTAAGTTTACTCATCTGATACTTAAACTGATAAAGCAGCTGCGTGCAACACAATATATATATTTTGTGATCTGACAGCGGCTCCATTATTAAATAAAGTCCAACACGCAGACAACAAATTCACAGCAGTATGTACAATTGTGAAATCCCAAATCTGACACAAAAAATAAACAATGTGCAAGTTGCAATAGAAATGTGGTGCAAGGTGAGGTCTTGTACAACTGAAATTCAGCTATACATTAAATGAATCAAATAACGGCTCCTCTATTATCTAAAGTCTGTCTTGCAGACAATAAATGCACAGCAATATGCACAATAGTTAAGTATTGAATCTGACACATAACAAAATAAACTGTGCAAGTTGCAGTCAAAGTCTGGTGCAAGGTGAGGACTAAAGCTGGGTACACACCTCTGCAATAATTCTACAGATGCTATGTCTCCAATGATTTCATCAATAAATTGAAAGTTCCGATGAGCATTACAATTCATGCATACACACCTACACAATTTATCTTCAGATCTGTGATCTTCATCTCTCATAAACATCTGCTGAGAAGACATTGTTCCATCATTGTTTGTGATTTTTAGGAAGTTTCTAAAATCAAATCAACAGATGCAATGTGTTTTGGTACAATAAAACATTGGCAACTATGGGTTTAGGGGTTTACATTTAGCCAGCCCTTGCTAAATGTAAACCCCTAAACCTGGGAGACCAGCACAGATATCCTGCTTGATGAAAGATGCCGGCTGCAAACGTTACAGATAAGCTTTAAAGATAAGCTTTAAAGATCTTATTTTTGGTACGCATATATTATATGCATAAGGTCTTGGCGCTTCAAAGTGTGTATAATCATATATAGCACTGTACAGATAAGCTATAAAGCTTCAATATCTGGTATGCATATTGCACATATAAGGTGTTGGTGCTTTAGAGTGGTGATCACTCTATGTATTTCCATCTATTTCACTGATCTCCAGGCAAATTCTGTTACCCTTCATTGTCACTCCAGCATATTCACGTGGAAGTTGTAATTTCTGGGCTTGTGGAACAGTCACTGTATTTGTGCCTCTAGAAATACAGTATTATACTATGTGGCGCCCCATGCCTTCTGTTTTGCTCTAGATTTTTCCAGTTCACCATCTGGACCTTGGGAATAGGCAGCCGCCTGTACAAAGGCAGAACGTTATTCTACAGAGACTATATTGGGACTTTTGTATCTATTCAGAGTTACGCGCTGTAATATCTATTTGTTGTGCTATATATATATATATATATATATATATATATATGTATATTAACAAAGCACAGGATTCACTGGAGCCTCACAGAGCTTGGCTGAATCACTTCACTGTTTATTAGCAGTTCTCAGGTTGGGTTGAACAGTTCCAGCATTGGTTCCAGCAGACTCATCACATCACTCCCACAACCCTACGTCTGGCTACACAGTAGTTCCCACACTACTAGCCGGCCACTACCTGGCATCGGTGGTCCCGCCGACAAATACAAACAGTGTGTTTATTGCCCACCCAAGCACTGAAAACAAACCTATTATATATACATGTGTGTATATATATATATATATATATATATATATACACACACACACACACACACACACACACACACATATATATATATATATATATATATACACATATATATATATATATATATATATATATACACATATATATATATATATATATATATATATATATATATACACACACACACACATATATATAAATATACATACACATTGGATGAATAGTGATTAGAGTTCAAAACTGGAGTTGAATAGACAGCACATAAATAATCTGAGAGCTATAGTCCAGAGTTTAAGTGGCAAGGAGTCACCCTTGCAGCGAGTCTAAAATTCACAGATATAATAAAACAGCAGTCAGTATAAGAAGCCATTGTCTGGCTCAAACGACCCAACAATAGTGGAACTTCCAGCAAGTCTTCAGTAGTTTAAGCAAGCAGTAGGCATTGGTCAGCCTCAAAGCCAGTAATCAGTTCATAAGGGCAATTAAGTAGCAGTCAGCATTTAAAACCCGGAAGACATATAGGAAGTAACCAAGCTCATCACAAAAATCCATTGTTTGATGAATAGTCAACAATCCAATTCACAGATAATGTTTGCTTGACAAGATACAATAAAGAACTGTCGAGTTCACAGCCAAGGTAGGATAAACATTTACAGGGAACTGGAAATGCTAGACACTAATCCAAGAGATTCAGTAATCTGGCAATTTGTGCTTGCAGTTGACAGATTCTTATAGACACAGATGAATGTCATCACCTGTGACGATATCACTACTCATTAGAAAACGCTCTGTGTCCTGTCCCAAACTGGTGAAGATAGTGTAGCAACGGTAAATGACTTATATACATAGTAACATAGTTGATGAGGTTGAAAAAAGACACCAGTCCATCAAGTTCAACCTATTTTGGATCTCCTGCGATACTGCACTTATATTTGAAATTCATCCAGAGTAAGCAGCTGCTAATCTGTTTCAATTGTGAAAATCCCCCCAGACCCAAAATTGCAGTCCTATTTTTATCCTATATCCACTACTATCCTTCATTTTAGTTAACAGTCGTATCCCTGGATACACTTTTCCGCTAAAAATTTGTCTAACCTTTTCTTGAACATTTCTATTGAATCTGCCATCACAACCTTCCCTGGCAATGAATTCCATATCTTGACTGCCCTTCCTGTAAAGAACCCCTTCTTTTGCTGGATGTGAAACTTCCTCTCCTCTAACCTTAGGGGGTGACCGCGTGTCCTGTGTAAAGTCCTTGGGGTAAAAAGTTCCCATGAAAGTTCTCTGTATTGACCCTTAATGTATTTGTACATAGCAATCATATCTCCTCTTAGGCACCTTTTTTCTAAAGTAAACATGCCTAAAATTTGCAAAATCTAAGTAGACCACATCTACTGTGCTGCACTGGTCTAAGTTCCCACTAACTTCCTCATAGAAACTAATTAGATTAGTTTGACATGGCCTATCCCTCACAAATCTATGTTGATTCCCACTAATAATCTTATTGTGCACCAAGTAATCCTGAATACTATCCCTTAATATACCTTCCAGTAGTTTCCCCACTATTGATGTCAGGCTTATAGGTTTATAATTTACTGGTTGTGATCTCGTCCCCTTTTTAAACAACGGCACCACATCTGCTATTCGCCAATCCCTTGGTACTGAGCCCGATTATTGTTATTATTATCATTTATTTGTTAGGCGCCACAAGGTATCCGCAGCTCCCCACACAGTACTAACAGTAGACTATACAGGGTGAAACCATACAGAACAATGAACAAAAAGTACCAATACTTCAGAAACTCCGGCCAGTCATATGCAGTAAAGACGGAGCGGAAGAACAGGTATGGAGACAGGAGGGAGGGGGCCCTGCTCATATGAGCTTACATCCTAAGGGAGGGTAAACAGACTAGGTACAAGAGGAGCCAGGTGAGGCAGGAGGAGAGAAGGGAGTACGAGCTAAAGGGAGGAGATGGGGTTAAGTAGATGGTTGGTAGGCTTTGAAGAAGAGGTGAGTTTTGAGTGCACGTTTGAAGGAGCACAGAGTAGGAGAGAGACGGATGGAATGAGGGAGGTCGTTCCAGAAAAGGAGGGCTGCACGGGACAAGTCTTGGATTCTGGAGTGGGTAGAGGTGATAAGAGTGGAGGAGAGGCGGCGGTCGTTGGCCGAACGCAGGGAGCGGGCAGGAGTGTGAATGGAGAAGAGGTTAGAGATATAAGGGGCAGTAGAGTTGGAGAGAGCCTTGTAAGTGGTGGTGAGGAGTTTGAAAAGGATTCTGTAGGGGAAGGGGAGCCAGTGTAAGGCAACGCAGGGAGGGGAATTGAATGAGGGGAACTGATGAGATTGAATATCTGAAAATTAAGAATAGCAGTCTATCTATTTCTGAGTTTAGCTCCATAAGGATCCTTGGGTGTATGCCTTCAGTCGCCTTTGGACTTCTTCCTCTGACAACCAAGTATTATATAATGGTATGGTTTCATTTCCATTTTTATGTACTACTCCTACCATTTGTTCCTCTCTAGTAAATACTGAAGAAAAGAAAGTGTTTAATACCTCTGCTTTTTCATTAGTATCATTTATCAATTCACCCATATCACTTCTTAGGGGTCCTATATTATCTTTTTTAATCCTTTTGCCATTTATATACTTAAAAAACATTTTGAGGTTTGTCATACTTTCTTTTGCAACTTGCCTTTCATTTTCTAATTTAGCCAATCTAATTTCCTTTTTTGCATGTTTTATTACATTCCTTGTACCTACGGAAGGACTCCTCTGACCCTTCAGACTTAAACAATTTAAATGCACGCTTCTTCCTTTGCATTTCTTCCCTTACCTTTTTATTTAGCCACATTGGTTTAAACTTAATTCTTTTACATTTATATCCCATAGGAATGAACTTATACGTGTATCTTTCCAAAAACATTTTAAAGACAGCCCACTTTTCTTCCGTATTTTTCCTTCAAAAACTTTGTCCCAGTATATGCACTTTATAGACTCCTTTAGCATATTAAAATTTGCCTTTCTGAAGTTCAAAGTCCTAGTTGATCCCTTATACCGTTACTTCTGGAAACTAATTTCAAATGAGACCATATTATGATCACTGTTTCCCAAGTGCGCCCTTACTTGAATATTTGATATTATGTCTACATTATTTGTTATTACTAGGTCCAGTATAGTCCAGTTCCTAGTTGGTTCCTCTACTAATTGGGACATGTAATGGTCTTTTAGCGTGCTCAGAAACCTTTTTCTCCTAGCTGTACCGCAGGTCTCAGTAATCCAATCAATGTCCGGATAATTAAAATCCCCCATAATTAAAATTTGATCTAGTTGTGTAGCCTTTTCAATTAATATATATTTGCTGGACAGTGTTCTGTAGAGATTGTTTTTAACAACATAAGTATCCCTATGCTGCTGTACATGCCTGGGAGCTATTACTGCCATGGTTTGTGACAGCCCATTACATTTTGCATAGTTTTGATGCTCCTATATTTTCACGTTTTAACTGTTGGCTTTTTTGCTATTTTCCATATTGAGTTTCATGTTACTGATGACTAGAGATAAACTAATCCCTCACTAATTTCATTGGCAGATCAGTCTCTAACTTTATCCGTGGGGCTCATAGATATTGATGTTGAAAATCATCTGCTGAACACATATATTCTCACTTTTAGCAGCAAATTAAAGTGAAAAGAATACTTGTCATAAAGTGCGTGTGCATTGGTCCACTCACTTAGAGTGTTACTTCTACCGATCACTATTAAAGTGTGTTTAATAGGTTTTAAGAACACATGTTGAATGTGTAAAATTAATACCCGTGTGTACAAAGCCTTACTGTATCTATTTTTTCCATGAACATACGTGAACAAATAACCTTAAGTCATACCATCTTGAGTGTAATACTCACATCTGCCAATTTATTCTGTCATTTATCTTCTCACTCAACATTTTCTGTTACACATAGCAGT